>NC_057814.1:13362390-14028141 GCF_018294505.1 Triticum aestivum | reverse complement strand
CGTGCAAAAATCCTTCCTTTTCAACCAGGGGGAGGGGATGGAGACGAAATGCTACCAACGGCAATCTCTAATCCGCCCCAACAAGAAAGATGAGATTGGGTTCCTTGAAATCCCTACCCTAAGCTAGGTGGCCTGCCTCGGACGAACAGGAGGAGAGTGCGAGTGAGCTGGTGTGGGATAAGGTTACCTTGCCTCTTCCCCTGTAGCGGCGCTTTCCCCTGGGTGCAGGTGCAGCAGTATCGCCGGCGAGGTGACGAAGCAATCCGGCGGCGGCGACCGCCTGCGGCTGAGAGCGGCGGCGGCGGCGGCGAAGAATTGGATTGGTTGGAGAAGAAAGGGGGGAACCAAATCTAGTACTAACCCATGTGTTTAGGCTATAGTTATAGTTTTTTTTTTAGGGGTAGGCTTGTTATAGTTAATTTCTTTCTGGCGTTTGCTTCGTTGTTTACTCTGGCCATTCGCGAGCCCGGCCCACACCCATGCCCATGAGGCCAGCCAGTCTCCCTTCCCTGGGCCTTGTAGCATTTTGCTTTTTTTTGTTACTGAGATTTGGGCCTTCTTGCATGCCTCCACGCCGGGGCTCCGTGGATTCCACCGCCCGCCCGGACCGACGAAGAAGGTGAACGTTGATGGGGCTGTGTGAAAACCCGAGTTCCATCTATTTTCCTTTCTTTTTTGGTTTTCCTTTTTCTTTTTATATTTTTTTCTAATTTTAAAATATTGTTACTAGTTAAAAAAAACTATTCCTCTCAAACAATGTAAGTTTTTCTAGAAATTGTTTATAACAATATGAAAAAATGACACAGGTTCCAAATTTTCTTTGAAATTTCAAATGCTTCCGTTTTAAGAAAAATGTTCAGGAATTTCAAAAAATGCTTTAATTTCAATGTTTTGTTCAGAAATTTCCAGTTTTGTAAGTAATCTCAAAAACATCAATTCTTCAAAAAATCCTCGCAATTTTCCAGGAAATGTTTTCAGTTCTGTGTGCCGCTGTTACTTCTTTAATGTTCGTGTTTCTGCATATATCTCTAGTAGTCATCACTTCCAGTAGCTAGGAATAGGTGCTCACCGACGCAAGTTGGATTCCACACAAGCGCACACGTTTTTCAGCGATTATAAGTCACATGTGGTGCCGCCCAATGGGCTGGTCCAGTTTTGTCTGCCCTATGTATCACACTCCTATTAATTTAACCCCTCGATAAGCAAGGCATGTACGGTGAGAAGAAACGACGCCCCAAATTCCGGGCGCGGCTATGTGACGCTTACTACGAGGCACACTGGTGCCTCGCTATAGGGCGTCATGGTGGGGCGGCCCATTAACACATGACTCCCGTCAGGCTGAAGTCATCTGATTTTTTACTTTTATTTGTATTTGAAATGCATATAGTTCAAAAGCTTAAATTTACATAAGAAAATTTAAAACGAGCAATTTTAAAAATGTTACCCTAGTATAAAAATTGTTAGCACAGTTTTAATATAGGTTGATAACTTTCAAAAAAAACACAGTGCCAATAAAAAAAGATCCCATGTTTCAAAGAAATCAATGCAGATTGTTTCTGAAAAATGTGTACACAACTTAAAATAAAAGTTTACGTATTGTAAAAAAGCTCGCACCATTAAGAAAATGTATGTGAAATTTAATGGAAATATTCCCGCGTTTCAGTAAAATTATTATGACATTTAAAAAATGTCATATACAATGCAAAAATATGTTTCACCCAGGTTAAAATGTTTATTGCCAACTACAAAATGAACCTGATATTTTCAAGAAGTAATCACCTGTTGCCAAAAAATATCCATGATTTTTTTCGAAAATGTTTATACAGTGCATGAAAAATATTCATGTAGTCTAGAAAAATGAAAAAATGGCATTAAAAAAATACTATACAAGATGCATTGGCAAAAAATGTTTCCGTGAATTTGAAAAGTTTTCAAAACATATATTTGTTTAAATGGACGTCATGTATTTGAAAAATGTCCTGCATGTATCATAAAAATGTTTCACGTATGCTCGAAAAATTTACATTGTGTACTAAGAAAAAAGTAGAAATGTGTTGAAAGAAACAGCTAAAAACCTATAAAGAAACATAAACAAAAGCAGAAAAGCCTAAAGAAAACCAAGAAATAAACAAAAGAAACATAAGATATAACAAAGAAAGGAAAAATTAAAAAAACATTGAGAAAACAAAGAAAAGCAAAAAAACCTGAAGAAAACGAAGAAAAACCTGAAACGAACCAAAGAAAACCAAAGTATAACATAGAAGGAAAAACAAAAATCAAAGAGAAACCAAAGAAAAAATTAGAAAAAATAAAAATAAAAATAAAACCTTTTTTGCGGGTGAAAAGCAAAGAGAACCGATGAAAAACAAATAAGACCGTAGAGAAACGGACCTGAACGAACCTACAACGCGCGGTGAACAATCCATGCTACTAGGTCGGCCTGTTACGGGCGACACATAGGCCTAGCGTCGATTTCAGTCCCTATTTTGAGGCACTTTGTATCAAGTTGTTGTTGTTGTTGATTTGCAGAGATAAAACTGACATGGCCCGTGTTTCGAAGAAATCAATTCAATTTGTTTTTGGAAATTGTGTATACAACATAATATAAATGTTTGCATATTGAAAAAAACTCGCACCATTAAAAAATGTATGTGACATTTTATGGAAATATTCCCGCATTTCAATAAAACAATCATGACATTTAAAAAATGATATATACAATGCAAACATATGTTTCACCTAGGTTAAAAAATGTTTATTGGCAATTAAAAATGTACATGAAATTTTAAAGAAGTAATCACGTGTTTCCAGAAAATATCCGTGATTTTATTCGAAAATCATTACACAGTGCATGAAAAATGTTCACGTAGTTTAGAAAAATGAAAAGATTGCCATTAAAAAAATTGACAAGATGCATTGGCAAAAAAATGTTAACGTGAATTTGAAAAGTGTTCAAAACATGTATTTGTTTAAATGGACATCATGTATTTGAAAAATGGCCTGTGTGTATCATAAAAATGTTTCACGTCTGCTATAAAAATTTACATTGTGTACTAAGAAAAAAGTAGAAGTGTTTTAAAAGAAACAGATAAAAACCTACAAAGAAACGGAAACAAAAGCCAAAAGCCTAAGGAAAACCAAGAAATAAACAAAAGAAACACAAGATAGAACAAAGAAAGGAAAAATAAAAAACATTGGGAAAACAAAGAAAAGCAAAAAACGTGAAGAAAATGAAGAAAAACCTCAAACGAACGAAGGAAAACCAAAGTATAACATAGAAAGAAAAACAAAAATCAATGAGAAAACCAAAGGAAAATTAAGAAAAAAGAAAAAAACAAATAAAACTATTTTTGCAGGAGAAAATCAAAGAAAACCGATGAAAAACAAATAATATCGTAGAGAAACGGACCGGAACAAACCTACAACGCGTAGTGAAGAATCCACGCTACTAGGCTGACAGATAGGCCTAGCGCCGATTTCACTCCCTATTTGAGGCGCATCAAGTTGTTGTTGTTGATTCGCACAGAGACAACTGACATGGCCCGTCACATTTTAGACAGCAAACAAGTACTCCCTCCGTTAAATGTTCCTATATTATGGGACGGAGAGAGTACATCACTACCAGTTTTGGGAACCAATCTGTCTAAGTTTTTGCCGGTTTTGAAAACCTTCTAGAAGGTTCATGCACTAATTTCAGTCTGGTTTCTCCATTTCTTTTCTTTTCTTTTTTTCCTTTTCTTTTCCTTTGTATTTTTTCTAGTTTAATTTTACTTTATCCTATTTTTTTAATTTATTTGTTCAAATGTGATTCCTAAATTTCAAATATAGTTCAGATTTTTTTATAAAATCTATTTTAAAAATTAGTTAACATTCCTCTTTCAATAAATTTTTAATTTATTTGTTCAAATGTTATTTCTAAATTTCAAATATAGTTCATATGTTTTGAATTTCAAAACTGTTCCCATTTTCCAAAATAACCAAAAATTTGAAATTGTTCAGGAATGCTATAAAAATGTTGCGATTTCAGTTTTGTTTTTCGAAATTTTAGAAATTGTTCCCATTTTAAAAAATGACCGGGAATTTAACAAAATGTGCCCCATTTTGACAAAATATTTTTGTGTTAAATTTATGTTCCTAACTTAAGAATGTTCATATTGTGACAAAATCTTCAAGAATTCCAAAATTTTCTTCACTATTTCTAAAAATGGTCAGAAAAGTAGAAAAACCATTAGTAAACAATTGTTTGTAATCTTTGATAATTATTTGAATCTTGAAAAGCTCAAACAATTTTTCAAGAAAAGTTTTTTAGTTCTGCTGCCACCATTAGTTCTTTAACGTTCACGCCGCGCCTCTGTTATCATGATTCATCAATTCCAGCAGCTGGGAAGAGGCGCTCGCTAGCCAGAGGTCGTGAGATTTAATGCTTGCTACGGTGCCAGCTTCCACCTCCTTCGGAGTGGGCCAACCCATGACCTCGCTCGGAGTGGCAAGAAATCGCCATCCTTTGGGTCGAACGGCGATTTCGTCCGTTTTTTGTCCGTTTGGGTCGGTCGTCCGTCCAGCGCCCGGCCTCTTTTATATTTGGATCGGCAGGACGCCCAACGCGCCCACCCATCTCATGTCCGCGCGCAATTTTTAGAAAAAGGCCCACGGCCATAGATCATGCCAGCGGCCATGTCGTCGCCCTGGTTTTGGCGCTGCAGCGCGCGGGGAAAAATTGGCTGCGCTGGTTTTGGCGCGCCGCGTCCGGCGCGCGTTATTAAGAAGGCGTTTCCTCCACACTCTGTCGGCCGCCCACTCGCTTCGCCGCCTCTCACTCGCCTCGCCGCCTCTGCGCCACCATGTTGATGCGCCGCCTGGGCACTTCGGCTTTTCGCGGAGTCCGCGAGCGCCGCTCCGGCGTCTTCTCCTCCGAAATCTGGTTTGGCGAAAAACGCGTCAGTCTCGGCACCTTCGACACCGCAGAGGAGGCGGCCCGCGCGTACGACCCGGCGGCCTCGTTGGGAGGTGAATTTTCCCAACGTGTCGACGAGCCAGCGGGCGCAGGATCTCGCGCCTCTCCCGCAGCTTTTCACCGACGAGGATCATCGTGACAACCGGAGGCGGCAGCGTAGCCTCGCCATCGCTGAGATGGACGTGGAAGCCATGGCGGTGTGGCGCGAATGCTTCCCACAGGACATCGTCAACGAGCACCAGTTCTACAAGCAACGGAGGACGGAGAGGGAGGTGAGGAGGACGGAGCGAGCCGCCTATCGGTAGGACAAGCGTGCGCGGAAGCAGGCCGCTCAATTGAACATGAAGCTAGGAGAAGCTTCATCCTGAGACTCCGAGGACGAGCGGTATGCTGACGCCTACATTCAGACGTCGGAGGAGGACATTACTGAGTCGGAGTCGGAAAACGACGAGTAATTGATCTTTTCTTTTAACAGTCTATGCTATGAACTATCTATGTATCCTTACATTATCCAGCCACCCCGGCGAGTAGTTCATCTTTTCTTTTAACAGTTGATCCTTGATACTGGCCAGCGGCGCCAGCGATGAAGGAGGCGGGTCAGGGTGCGTTGTTGGAGGGGAGAGGGCGAGCGTGCGCGCGTCCGTCTCGTGTCCACGCCGACGCAAATCCGGCTCAAAAATGGGCCGGGAATGGGTCGCCCGCGGACGAAAAGCGGACGTGCGTCCGTTTGGGTCGGCACGTTAGGCCGCCTTTTGTGTCTGCGCCGACCCAAACGGACGGCGGCGGACGAAATGGGTCGCCCCATTGGAGTTGCTCTGACTACTGAAAAAACCAACACAACGGACATCACCAACCGGGTAGCTTGATAGCGTCAAACAGCGGCCAAATTCATTGTTTTGACCCTTTGCACATCTTTTAGCCGCATCTGACCCCTCTTTGAATTTTTTTTGGATCTGACCTTTTTCCTACCGCCACCCGAGCTGGCGGTAGGCTAAAACACCCTACCGCCAGAGGCGCTGGCGATAGGGACCGGATCAATGTCAACGGCGCTGTCAGCCGCGCTGACGTGGATAAGTGGCTACCGCCACAGACCGTGGCGGTAGGATGTCGCTCCCTACCGCCAGAGCGGCTGGCGGTTGATACGTCTCCAACGTATCTGTAATTTTTGATTGTTCCATGCTATTATATTATCTTTTTGGATGTTTAATGGGCTTTAATATGCACTTTTATATTATTTTTGGGACTAACCTACTAACCAATGGCCCAGTGCATATTGCAGTTTTTTTTTGCCTATTTCAATGTTTCGCAGAAAAGGAATATCAAACGGAGTCCAAACGGAATTAAACCTTCGGGAGAATCGTTTTTGGAACAAACGCAATCGAGGAGACTTGGAGTGGACGTCAAGGAAGCAACGAGGCGGCCATGAGGTAGGAGGGCGCGCCCAGGGGGGAAGGCGTGCCCCCACCCTCGTGGGCCCCTCGTGGCTCCACCGACCTACTTCTTTTGCCTATATATACTCATATACCCCGAAAACATCCAGGAGCACCACGAAACCCTATTTCCACCGCCGCAACCTTCTGTACCCGTGAGATCCCATCTAGGGGCCTTTTCCGGTGCTCTGCCGGAGGGGGAATCGATCATGGAAGGCTTCTACATCAACATCATAGCCTCTCCGATGATGTGTGAGTAGTTTACCATAGACCTTCAGGTCCATAGTTATTAGCTAGATGGCTTCTTCTCTCTCTTTGGATCTCAATACAAAGTTCTCCTCGATCTTCTTGGAGATCTATTCGATGTAATACTTTTTGCGGTGTGTTTGTCGAGATCCGATGAATTGTGGGTTTATGATCAAGTTTATCTATGAACAATATCTGAATCTTCTCTGAATTCTTTTATGCACGATTTGATATCTTTGCAAGTCTCTTCGAATTATCAGTTTGGTTTGGCCTACTAGATTGATCTTTCTTGCAATGGGAGAAGTGCTTAGCTTTGGGTTCAATCTTGCGGTGCTCGATCCCAGTGACAGCCAGGGAAACGACACGTATTGTATTGTTGCCATCGAGGATAAAAAGATGGGGTTTATATCATATTGCTTGAGTTTATCCCTCTACATCATGCCATCTTGCCTAATGCGTTACTCTGTTCTTATGAACTTAATACTCTAGATGCATGCTGGATAACGGTCGATGTGTGGAGTAATAGTAGTAGATGCAGAATCGTTTCGGTCTACTTATCACGGACGTGATGCCTATATACATGATCATGCCTAGATATTCTCATAACTATGTGTTTTTCTATCAATTGCTCGACGGTAATTTGTTCACCCACCGTAGAATATGCTATCTTGAGAGAAGCCACTAGTGAAACATATGGCCCCCGGGTCTACTTTCCATCATATAAGTTTCCAATCTATTTTATTTTGCAATCTTTACTTTTCAATCTATACAACAAAAATACCAAAAATATTTATCTTATTGTCTCTATCAGATCTCACTTTTGCAAGTGGCCGTGAAGGGATTGACAGCCCCTTTATCGCGTTGGTTGCAAGGTTCTTAATTGTTTGTGCAGGTATGAGGGACTTGCGTGTACTCTCCTACTTTGATACCTTGGTTCTCAAAAACTGAGGGAAATACTTATGCTACTTTGTTGCATCACCCTTTCCTCTTCAAGGGAAACCAACGCATTCTCAAGAGGTAGCAAGAAGGATTTCTGGCGCCGTTGCCGGGGAGATTTACGCACAAGTCAAGACATACCAAGTACCCATCACAAACTCTTATCCCTCGCGTTACACTATTTGCCATTTGCCTCTCGTTTTCCTCTCCCCCACTTCACCCTTGATGTTTTACTCGCCCTTTTTCGTTCGCCTCGTTTCGCGTACCTTTTGTGTGCTCGCTCCTTGTGGGATTTGCTGCCATTATGTCTGAAATTGGGGAGGCTATCGTTGATAAGGACATTAGTAATAACATGGGAAACTTTGATACTTTTGATGATCCTCCTGAAGAACCTACTATCTTACACACTAAAAAGTTTCGGATCGGTAGTGGTAATATTATTGGAAAAGGAGTTATTCAAGATTTCTTTACTTGTGCCGATGCTTTGCCCACTATGGGTGGATCTATTCTTCATAGAACTAGTAGTCTTGCGGATGCTATATCTTTGCTCATAGTTGAACTTGAAAGACAGTTTGTTCATATGCATCCTTGCATACAAAGGATTTTTCTAGAATTTTCCAATATTGAGCACTCTTCTGTTAAGCGAGCAGCTACTATCTTTTTGATTCATGAGTTTAGATTTATAATGAAAGAGGCCAAAGAAAACATAATGCGTTTACAATCTTTAGATCATGTTGCTTATAATGAAAACCTTAGAGAGAAGATTCCTACCGATGTTCTAGTTGATGGAATCTCTGAACTCAATGATGATTTTGCTATTCAAAACAATGGGTTAGGTTTTTCTCTTGAACAAAGGCACATGACTTTTTGCCAAAGGAATGCTTATAATGATGAATTGGTTGTGCAATTTGAGGAGCCAAAGGAGGAACCCATACCTCCTGAGCTTGATCTTGGGGAATTTTGTCCCATTAAATTTAGCCCTTTTGATTACTTTTGCTTGCCACAAAGAAAACTTGCTGCTGAACGTAGGGAATATGAGATGAGTTTTCATGATTTGCCATATCATTATGGCAATACCTAGATCTATTCTCATTTTTATGCCTAGCTAAGGGCGTTAAACGGTAGCGCTTGTTGGGAGACGACCCAATTTTATTTTTATTCCTTGCTTTTTGTTCCTGTTTAGTAATAAATAATTCATCTAGCCTCTGGTTAGATTTGGTTTTATGTTTTAATTAGTGTTTGTGCCAAGTTAAACCTATAGGAACTTCTTGGATAACAATTATTTGATCTTGCTGAAAAAGTCAGAAACTTTCTGCTCACGAAAACAATTGTTAAAAATCACCAGAAAGTGATAAAATACTGATTCCAATTGCAGTAGATCAATAAAAAAATTATATAGGTCGTCCTATTTTGGTAGATATTTCTGAGTTACCGAAGTGTGCGTTTGATACAGATTACTGCGGACTGTTCTGTTTTTGACAGATTCTGTTTTTCGTGTGTTGTTTGCTTATTTTGATGAATCTATGGCTAGTATCTGGGGGGGGGGTATGAACCATAGAGAAGTTGGAATACAGTAGGTTTAATACCAATATAAATAAAGAATGAGTTCATTACAGTACTTTATTTTGGTGGTTTGTTTTCTTACACTAACGGAGCTGATGAGATTTTCTGTTGAGTTTTGTGTTGTGAAGTTTTCAAGTTTTGGGTAAAGATTTGATGGATTATGGAATAAGGAGTGGCAAGATCCTAAGCTTGGGGATGCCCAAGGCACCCCAAGGTAAAATTTAAGGACAACCAAAAGCCTAAGCTTGGGGATGCCCCGGAAGGCATCCCATCTTTCGTCTTCGTCCATCGGTAACTTTACTTGAGGCTATATTTTTATTCACCACATCATACATGTTTTGCTTGGAGCGTCTTGTATGATTTGATTCTTTGCTTTTTAGTTTACCATAATCATCCTTGCTGTACACACCTTTTGGAGAGACACATATGAATCGGAATTTATTAAAATACTCTATGTGCTTCACTTATATCAATTGAGCTAGATAATTTTGCTCTAGTGCTTCACTTATATCTTTTTAGAGCACGGTGGTGGTTTAATTTTATAGAAATTATTGATCTCTCATGCTTCACTTATATTGATAGTCTTTGAGAACAACATGGTAATTTTCTTTGGTTAAAAAAGGAATTAGTCCTAATGTGATGAGCATCCAAGATAGGTATAATAAAAACTATCATATAAAGTGCATTGAATACTATGAGAAGTTTGATTCTTTATGATTGTTTTGAGATATGAAGATGGTGATATTAGAGTCATGCTAGTTGAGTGGTTATGGATTTGAGAAATACTAGTGTTAAAGTTTGTGATTCCCGTAGCATGCACGTATGGTGAACCGTTATGTGATGAAGTCGGAGCATGATTTATTTATTGATTGTCTTCCTTATGAGTGGCGGTCGGGGATGAGCGATGGTCTTTTCCTACCAATCTATCCCCCTAGGAGCATGCGCGTAGTACTTTGTTTTGATAACTAATAGATTTTTGCAATAAGTATGTGAGTTCTTTATGACTAATGTTGAGTCCATGGATTATACGCACTCTCACCCTTCCACCATTGCTAGCCTCTCTAATACCGCGCACCTTTCGCCGGTATCATACACCCACCATATACCTTCCTCAAAACAGCCACCATACCTATCTATTATGGCATTTCCATAGCCATTCCGAGATATATTGCCATGCAACTTTCCACCGTTCCGTTTACTATGACACGCTTCATCATTGTCATATTGCTTTGCATAATCATGTAGTTGACATCGTATTTGTGGCAAAGCCACCGTTCATGATTTTCATACATGTCACTCTTGATTCATTGCATATCCCGGTACACCGCCGGAGGCATTCACATAGAGTCATATTTTGTTCTAAGTATTGAGTTGTAATTCTTGAGTTGTAAGTAAATAAAAGTGTGATGATCATCATTATTAGAGCATTGTCCCAAGTGAGGAAAGGATGATGGAGACTATGATTCCGCCACAAGTCGGAATGAGACTCCGGACTAAAAATAAAAAAAGAGAAAAAAAAGAGGCCATAGAAAAAAAAAGAAAAAGGCCCAAACGAAAAAAGGAAAAAAAATGAGAGAAAAAGAGAGAAGGGACAATGTTACTATCCTTTTACCACACTTGTGCTTCAAAGTAGCACAATGATCTTCATGATAGAGAGTCTCCTTTGTTATCACTTTCATGTACTAGTGGGAATATTACATTATAGAACTTGGCTTGTATATTCCAATGATGAGCTTCCTCAAAATGCCCAAGGTCTTCATGAGCAAGCGAGTTGGATGCACACCCACTTAGTTTCTTTTGATGAGCTTTCACACACATATAGCTCTAGTGCATCCGTTGCGTGGCAATCCCTACTCACTCACATTGATATCTATTGATGGGCATCTCGATAGCCCGTTGATACGCCTAGTTGATGTGAGATTATCTTCTCCTTTTTGTCTTCTCCACAACCACCATTCTATTCCACATATAGTGCTATGTCCATGGCTCACGCTCATGTATTACGTGAAAATTCAAAAAGTTTGAGAACATCAAAAGTATGAAACAATTGCTTGGCTTGTCATCGGGGTAGTGCATGGTTTAAATATTTTGTGTGATGAAGATAGAGCATAGCCAGACTATATGATTTTGTAGGGATAACTTTCTTGGCCATGTTATTTTGAGAGACATGATTGCTTTATTAGTATGCTTGAAGTATTATCATTTTTATGTCAATACTAAACTTTTGTATTGAATCTTTCAGATCTGAACATTCATGCCACAATAAAGAAAATTACATTGAGAATTATGCTAGGTAGTATTCCACATAAAAAATTCTGTTTTTTACCTACTCGAGGACGAGCAGGAATTAAGCTTGGGGATGCTTGATACGTCTCCAACGTATGTACAATTTTTGATTGTTCCATGCTATTATATTATCTGTTTTGGATGTTTGATGGGCTTTAATATGCACTTTTATATTATTTTTGGGACTAACCTACTAACCAAAGGCCGAGTGCAAATTGCAGTTTTTTTCCTATTTCAGTGTTTCGCAGAAAATGAATATCAAACGGAGTCCAAACGGAATTAAACCTTCGGGAGAATCGTTTTTGGAACAAACGCAATCCAGGAGACTTGGAGTGGACATCAAGGAAGCAACGAGGCGGCCATGAGATAGGAGGGCGCGCCCAGGGGGAGAAGGCGCGCCCCCACCCTCGTGGGCCCCTCGTGGCTCCACCGACCTACTTCTTTCGCCTATATATACTCATATACCCCGAAAACATCCAGGAGCACCACGAAACCCTATTTCCACCGCCGCAACCTTCTGTACCCGTGAGGTCCCATCTTTGGGCCTTTTCCGGCGCTCTGCCGGAGGGGGAATCGATCACGGAGGGTTTCTACATCAACATCATAGCCTCTCCGATGATGTGTGAGTAGTTTACCACAGACCTTCGGGTCCATAGTTATTAGCTAGATGGCTTCTTCTCTCTCTTTGGATCTCAATACAAAGTTCTCCTCGATCTTCTTGGAGATCTATTCGATGTAATACTTTTTGCGGTGTGTTTGTCGAGATCCGATGAATTGTGGGTTTATGATCAAGTTTATCTATGAACAATATTTGAATCTTCTCTGAATTCTTTTATGCATGATTTGATATCTTTGCAAGTCTCTTCGAATTATCAGTTTGGTTTGGCCTACTAGATTGATCTTTCTTGCAATGGGAGAAGTGCTTAGCTTTGGGTTCAATCTTGCGGTGCTCGATCCCAGTGACAGCCGGGGAAACGACACGTATTGTATTGTTGCCATCGAGGATAAAAAGATGGGGTTTATATCATATTGCTTGAGTTTATCCCTCTACATCATGCCATCTTGCCTAATGCGTTACTCTGTTCTTATGAACTTAATACTCTAGATGCATACTGGATAACGGTCGATGTGTGGAGTAATAGTAGTAGATGCAGAATCGTTTCGGTCTACTTGTCACGGACGTGATGCCTATATACATGATCATGCCTAGATATTCTCATAACTATGCGCTTTTCTATCAATTGCTCGACAGTAATTTGTTCACCCACCGTAGAATGTGCTATCTTGAGAGAAGCCACTAGTGAAACCTATGGCCCCCGGGTCTACTTTCCATCATATAAGTTTCCAATCTATTTTATTTTGCAATCTATACTTTTCAATCTATCAACAAAAATACCAAAAATATTTATCTTATTATCTCTATCAGATCTCACTTTTGCAAGTGGCCGTGAAGGGATTGACAACCCCTTTTATCGTGTTGGTTGCAAGGTTCTTAATTGTTTGTGCAGGTACGAGGGACTTGCGTGTAGTCTCCTACTGGATTGATACCTTGATTCTCAAAAACTGAGGGAAATACTTACGCTACTTTGCTGCATCACCCTTTCCTCTTCAAGGGAAAACCAACACATGCTCAAGAGGTAGCAGCGGTAGGTGCCGAACAGGCAATTCCGTGCTTGGTGGCTGCGGGCGGGCCCTACCCCACCCACTAGCCCGTTCTTCCTCCTCCCCTCGACTCGAACAGAGGGCGAGCAGCGCCTCTCTCCTCCTCCCGATGCCCTCGCTCGATCTCCCTCTTCCCTCCACCATTTTTGTGGATCTTTGGGGCAAATCGAAGAGGCCGGTAAGCTCCTCCATTCCCTCCAATCAGTTTTCGCAATGCTTTTTTATGTTTGAAGCTATTTTTGGCACTAGATGCAACCTAGGTTTTGATATTGATTTTTTTTAATGATGTTTTAGTTGTTTAGTTGTATCTGATTTAGTAGTAGGCTTATGTAAGGATGTGTGGGTGAAACCATTGCAAGATACTAGATAACGCCCCGCGCGTTGTTGCGGAACATTTGCTCTAGAATACCCATCAAAAGATGTGCATAAAGTAAATGTCAAAAAAAGGAAATACTAAAACAATTTTGTGGGTCATTCATCATATTTATTTTTGGCCTAAAAGTTTGAACACCAAATGATGAAAAATTGCTTGTTGTCCGTTCTGAAAATCGAATAATGGAAATTAAATTAAATATGCGTGATCTGCTCAAACAGGTTGCTTTTGTGTTATATTTGATAATTTGACTGACGTTGAGGACCAATAGTTATGAAAAGATTGTAATATGCAAGCTAGTGGAAATCAGTACTCACCATCCAGTCATATTTCTTCGTGTGTATCCCTAACCATTGCTAGAAATACATTTCGGCCTGCAAGAAGTTCTCCATTTAGATTATCAACATTGAAGATTAGTATAAATCTAAAAGGATTCAAGTGTAGCAACAGTATATGTAGGAACCAAGAATAAAAAGATAGACCCACTGAACTTGAAGGATACAACAGAAAGACAAAAGAAATCAATGAAGGGAAAGCAGCAGTGCAAAAGAATACGTATGGGGCAAGAACTCGCACACCAAGTAACGTACCCACTATCCAATCAAATTAGTTGATGGGTTAAGCAAAAGTGCAAAAATCCAAAGGTAGAAGGATGAGTAGTAGGGGCGTGGGCATCGTTGGTTGGATTACCCGGCCGGCGTCTCCACCTTCCTGACCGAAAGGAAAGCCAGCACGGGACTGTTGTGCACCTGATCAGATCCCACTCGATACAACCAATTCCCCAACAGAGAGAGAGAGAGAAGGACGACCACCGCCATCTCGACCATGCTACAGGGCACCAGACCGATTCACACCGAGCCACAGTCGGAGAGAGCCTACAGAGCCCGGCGGACGCGCTGAAGACCGGAGGTCGAAGCAGAGGACCAGATCACACGCGGAGATCGCTTCCTTTCTTTTCTGGCCGCCGCGCTGTACGGTTGCCTAGGGCATAGATTGGTCCTTTATGAGCCGTACTTTGAGCATGCCGGGCTCCTACCGTTTGTTCTTCAGTTCAAGCGCGTGCCGTCGTTGATGTGTCATTCAGCTCTCACCGCCCTTGTTGATCATTGGCGGCCGGAGACACACAGCTTCCATCTCCCTTGTGGCGAGCTGAAGGTGACGTTGGAGGACTTTGCCATGATCACCGGGCTTCCCATTGACGGCAAGGCTCTCACCGGACGAGAGGACAACATGAACTGGCGTGCGAGGGTTACCGCTCTCATCGGTGACTGCTCGACCTCTCTTAGCGGCCAAGGAAGGACTAACAACAGGACAAACGGCGTCCCATTCCCTTGGCTCCAGCATCATAGGCCGGGATGCCCTGCAGGTGCCAATGAGGAGATCGTGGAGCAGTATGCTCGAGCGTACGTATGGCACCTCCTATCACATGTGGTCTTTGGAGACTGCTCGGGAGACGTTGCTCCTTGGATGTTTCTTGACTTCTTGGCCGACTGGGACGAGAAGTACAACCGGGGGTCCGCTGGGCTCGCCTACTTATACCGCCAGGTAACAAGTTATGCAAATATTCATTAAGCATGGTAGTATGTTTTCATGGATTCCTACAAAGAGCACTCCTCCAACTCTTATAAATGTCAGTAGCATGATAGCATGGTAGTATGTTTTCATGGATTCCTACAAAGAGCACTCCTCCAACAAGTTATGCAAATATTCATTAAGCATGGTAGCATGGTAGTATGTTTTCTCGCCCGTGCTAGACTATGACAAGTCCTTTTAAGAAATAGGAAGAAAGAAATCACAGTTTGATTGTTCGTTTGCAGCTGGACGTCACATGTAGGAAAACCACCAAGAGGCCATGCATTGGTAAATCACACATATACAACCCTAGATCTAGATCTACCATCCATCAAATCCATTGATTTCACACAAAAAGGAGCACAACTAGGGTTTGCATAAAAGGAATCAATGCCATCAAATAAGTTGATTCCAACCAACCAAAAAGAAGAGAGTGGGTGAGGTACCTTGAGTGATGAAAATGGCCTCAATCCACCGGAGAAAACTCAAGCAATGGAGATGAATTTGATGGAGCCCTAGGATGGGGGAGAGAGGGGGGAGAGGGGCTCAGCTCGGGGAAGAAAGGATTTGGGGGCGAATGGGTGGCTTGTGGGGCCCACCAAACCCCCCAGCCATTGGTTTTGTGCTTTCAACACCCTACCGCCACCGTCTCTGGCGGTAGGCTGCCTAACCCTACCGCCACGGTCTGTGGCGGTAGCCACTTATCCACGTCAGCAGGCAGACGGCACTGTCGACGTTGACCCGGTCCCTACTGCCA
Organism: Triticum aestivum; assembly: GCF_018294505.1. Taxonomy (NCBI): domain Eukaryota; kingdom Viridiplantae; phylum Streptophyta; class Magnoliopsida; order Poales; family Poaceae; genus Triticum; species Triticum aestivum. Next base: position 14,012,362 of record NC_057814.1, on the reverse strand, counting down.
TCACCTGTGGCGGTAGGACGTTTTAGCCTACCGCCAGCTCGGGTGGCGGTAGGAAAATGGTCAGATCCGAAATTTTTTCCGGATAGGGGTCAGATGCGGCTAAACTTGGGCAAAAGGGTCAAAACTGTGAATTTGGCCTCCAACAGCTGGGTGGACGGAGCAGACAACCTCCAGCACCCGGGCAGCCCCGATAACGCGCAACAGACGCCCAGACAGAGGAAGGGTTGACCATACGAGGCTTTTCAACGTCACCTGTTCATTCTTTGTTTTCGACTTGGTAGCATCCGCCCCCTCCGGTCTGCCTGGAACAACCGAGTAGACACAAAGAGGGCCATCATCTGACACCTTAGCCACCACCCATGGCAAGCATGTCTAAAACATGTCAGACGAGGGGCCCCGGCTGCACCCACGGCCCACGCTTCATAGACCCTAGAGCCATCGCCACAGTGAGCGTCTGACCGGCGTGATCGGACGACATGGAGGGCGCCAGGCAGGTAGCGGTGTGCGCCACGGACGGATTGGACAACATGAAGGGTGTCGGAGGGCATGGATGACCCCAGAAGGCGGCTCCCCAATATACTTTAAAGGAGTAAGAGCAAGTACGATAGTGGACTATAAGCCCGCTTACATGGCATTTTTGCCTATGTGGAGGAGAGAGACAAAGAAAAAGTGAAGGAGTGGGCTCTAATGCAAGACCTAAGCTCTATGCGTGCTCCTAAGCAGAAACATTTAATGAGAGGAAAGAGGATAGAGAGAAAGTGAAAAAATATGAACTTATAGCCAACCTTATAGCCCGCTCTATTATATGTCCAATTAATAATGCTAACTCTTGGTGCCATGGCATGTCCACATAGCCAGCAGCTGGCTATACTATTAACCATGCTCTAACAGGTCACCCACGTATCACTGTATGTATTTTTTTATTTGGAAAGTTAACGTGCATGGAAATTGGTACGGAACAGTCCACGGTTAATACCATGATCGACATGAACCATTGTTCCTTAGAAAAACATGAACAATTGTTGCCTAACTTGCTCGTGCATTCAAGAAGAGAAGGTGAATATAAGATATATCTATACAGTAATTATACACTAGCACATACATTTGATATGTAATCACTTAGATCAGCCGAGCAGTCCCTTGCTATATTGCTGATTCTCTTCTTGCATTTGTCATTTGAATTTCCTCACCAACGGATGAATTGTCACCAACACTTGCTGCTGGCTTTGTATTACGCTTCCTAGCCTTATGAGCCCAATTGGCGAGGCCTTCAGATATACTTTCATCAAACATGGCTTTCTTGAACGAACTTCCCATCTCCATTGGTACAAAGAATACAAAATTAGCATCAAGCTCACACAAGAGGTAGTTAGAAAACATCAACAACAATTTACGGTTACACCAATAGTTGAGCCACAAAAAATGGCATAAAGTTACCACTTCGATGTACACTTTATAACATGCTATTTTTTACTTGACCAACCTAACATTGTATGAAATTTGATAGTTCACGAAGTTAAAGTAATTTACCAAAGGTACCTGAATAAGATAAGTTAGTGCGAACCCGATTGAATTTAGCCAACTTACTTGAGATATGAGAGCATACAGAGGGAGGGTGCTGTATCCACAGAGGAGTTGGCCGATGACACTAAAAGTACATACACTAATGTGAGTTCATGCTTCCTTGAAAATTCAAAATGTTGTAATTTACAAATATTACAGCTTACCTTATCACCAGACGAGCAATAGCATATGCTGGTTTTCCCATAATACATGATTTAAATCCATATGTTACCTACAATGGTTGGTGAGTTCTAAGTTGAGTTTATTGTTGCATTTTACATATATATAGAAAATAAATATAGAACTGGTAGTTATGGTCTAGATGTTTGGGTATTAGATTGTATCAATCCTTTCCATGGTAAATTACAAGGACATATTTTTATATAACATTGGTACATCATGTAATTCTTAATTATTTCCAAAGTCCAGTATATCTTTGGTATGGTGAGAAGGAATTAGCTAATTGTTCTTACCAGCAGCCAGAAGAAAAATGCAATCTCAAATGCATTTTGGAACAAGATGATATGGATCAATAGAAGGACTAGTTTAGGCCGGTGAAACCAAAAGAATTCATCTGAAAGAGCTACAACTAGTTCCCCTTCTATTGCAGTATTCTTCTGGGCAACGTCGATAGCTAGCTCCGTGATAATATGCTCCAGCTTACTTCCAACCAAAAGTAGCAACTGTACGGAATAAAACACGTCTACTATGTTATGATTGTACTAGTGAATTTAAAATTTATATAGTACATATATCTATTATCAAACTTCTCATTTTTTTCTGAAAAAAACACAATAGTAGTATTATTTAAATTATCGTAATTATTATTTCCAAAAAATAAAACTTGTAGGTGCAAATGCTTTTAAACATGTATCTCTTTTGTATAAAGCATATGATGTCTACTTACAATGAAAGGGGCTATAGATATCCAAATGTAGACATGCCATCCTATAATGACAACGACAAAAGAGAGCAATATTAGTCTTTCACATAAGGCATAACAATTAAATTAAATCTAGAGAGATATAAGTGATACAAGCATGATAGCCATACTCCACTAGTATTGCATCTTATTCCCATCTTATCTATGCACACTTTTAAAATTTGAAGTAGTACTCATTCAACATAGCAACCAACCATGAACATTAAGTAGCAAGAATATCATCAACATAGCCCAAAGGTACCAGCTGCGACAAGAGACGAGTCAATTATTGATCAGTCATCCGGACTATGTGATAATAAATACTATGCATACTAATATAGTAGCTTCGCGCATTTACCTTATGCCAACAACTTTCTTGAAATCCCCTTCTAGTGCTCTATTCATGTAATTGTAAAAGTTGAATTTTAGATGCCCCTTGCTGTGTTTCTACCAAAAGAATAAAAGGAAAAAAAAACTGTGAACTTCTTCTATGCAACATGAACAAATTAGGGACATGTATGAAGTTGTATATCTGACTACCATGACGAAGCCAAGTCGCAGGGTTGTGTAGTCCTCTTCGGTGACTGATCCGTAGAATTGTTTGAAGAAAGAACGCTGAAGTAAAGGGCAAATAGTATATTTGTTATTGAACTGGTGTTAACAACATAAATGTGCTAATATTTTAAGATGCAAGGGAAATAAGCTACCAGCCAACCGAATATTTCCCATCGTCTTCCATGACCTTTAAAGTGTTTTTTGATAAATTTGAATTCTTGCACATGTCTGACCATTTGAGGACCTACAAATTCTCTCCAAGACCACAAATTAAGCATGGCTTTACATCTTAATGGGAAACAAATGTGTAGTTAGATTGCTAAAATAGGGGGTTTGTATGTTTATACCATTATCGTCGCTTTGCTGGATCTTGTCCTCCCAGTGTTTCCATTTTCTTGTCTGAATGGAAAGAACAAAATATCTATAGAAAGGAAACGTGATAATCCATTTTGAACACAAATTAAGGTTCATATTTAGAATACCTGTGTGATTCCAAGAATAATTGTAATAGCACTAAGAATCACATGGGTAGCCGCTAAGACGAAGATAAATATGTGTAACTGATGGATAGCTTGGATCGAAAGAATTGGAACTTTGCCCTGAGGAATATGACATCATTATGAATAGTAGATTGTAAGCAGCGCTCGCTTATGAAAGATGAAGAGCAACCATAGGAAAATGACAATATGCTTCTTACCAACACTTATAAAATCACAATATTGTAAACTTAGTTTTTGAGATAAGCTTGTCAACATCAGTTCAAAATGTCTAAACTCGCTATTTCCTAAAAAATGCGTGCGTGGCCATATAGTTTAGACATTGCACGTAGTTCAACCAATGTTTTAAATAGCTGGCTATGGAAAATAGCGGCTGGCCTTGAAATCAGCTATAGCGGGCTATTTGTGAAGGCGACCATTTAGCGGCACCCTGCTGAAAAGGCTATAGCGGGCTATATATTTGAAACTATGAGTTCAACTAATTTTTAATGAAGGAAGTACCAATCATGGTGAATAAAAAATTAAGGTCAGACGAAAGCCTGGCTAGCTTTGAACGTTTCCGGTAAACGACGGGGGTAAACAATGAAGACATCTCTGTTTTTATTTACTTTGTATATTAACTTTGTCAAGTCTATATAAACATTTACAATAACTTTATATGTGATGTGAAAATATACTTAATGATGAATTTATTGGTATTTATTCAGTTTGACTTAAGACAAAGCTAATATATAGAGTAGATGTTAATAGATCTTTCTAAAAAACATGGTCAAAATTACACAACTTGGGTTTAGAGATAATTAATATAGAGAGTAAATGAAAATAGAGGGAGTACGTGCGTGCCTTATTGAGGCAATAGTCACTGGAGGCGCCTCCACCTGCCAGGAGTCTCCTCGTGCTGCCCACCACACCGGTGAACACGGTGGCGCCCGCGGCATAATGCTGCACGCTCTTGGCGGCACCGGCGCCGTTGCGCGGGCACGGCAGGAGGTGCTGCATCAGGCTCTCCCGGACGCATATCTTCTGCGTGGCTCCCTGGAACACGGTGAGCAGCAGGGAGATGAACCCCAGCAGCATCAGCTCTGCAGCAAAAGCAACCGGCGTTAGGTAGGACCGCCGGAAGGCATGTCATGTACTCATGATGATGGTGGTGTGGGGCCAATTATGTACCTTCTTTGACCTTGAGCAGGGCCTCGTACAGCGGCTTCCTTCGGCCTTTTGTGAGCCTCTGCTTATATACATGCAGAAGTAGTTCAAACGGTTTAGGTACCTTGCATGGTGGTGGTGGATGCATGAAGAGCTGAGTTAATGGTGGACGATGCAGACCTTGCCGAGGCGGTGGAGCAGGCGCTCGAAGAACAGGGAGATGAGGACGATGACGGAGCACACGGACGCGACGATCCACGTCGGCGTGCGCTCCAGCGTTATCTCCGCCGCCCCGCCGCCGCCGGCTCCTCCAGCCATGGCTGCCAAAGCCCAGCAGGAGCAGGTTGCCCGATCAGACCGAAGGGGACGCTACCTGTCCTTAAACTTTGACTTGAGCATTAGATAGAGGAAGACAAAGTCTCACAAACACCACCACCATCATGGCCTCAAGAAACCGGTGTGCTTTGCCCTTTCCATGCGGCCAACCGTCGGGCAGTATGACTATGACGACGACAGGGACAACGACGTGGCGAGAAAGAAAAACATGGACCAAGCCTGCCTCCAACGGTCCAAAACAAGGTGAATCTGGTGAAGACCATTCTGCCTCTGACGTGCATTGGATATCTATCAAAGCTACGTACGTCTCTATTTAATGTCTATATCCAAGCCAGCATCTTATCTGCTCCCATTTAACAACTAGCAAGTCGATCTGTAGTAAGTTGGCTGGTGCTGGACCTGAAAAAAAAATGCCTTGTTTGAGTAGGATCTGCCAGGTCAATGATAGCAAATATACATTAGAAGCTACACCTTGGCCCACTCGGACGACACTAAATCCCCATCCAGATGAACCCTATACCGCTGGGTCCTCATGCTCGCGCTTGCACCGGTGCGGAGGAGGACGCCCAAATCCTAGGTGCAGGAGGCGATGACTGATAGTCTACAAGTGCACATGGTTTGGTTGTAGTCTTTTCGAAGTAAGATTATCGATCCCACATGGAGCACAGGAATTAGGCTTTTGCTCTTTGTAAAGAATTATTTAGCTTTGTGCCTGCAGATAATTGTAGACTTGAAGCAGAGTGAGGGAGGATTAAATAATAATTGAGCAAAATGATGACGTGTAACTGAATAGCATGAAAATAAAATAAAGGCAAGGACGGTAAAGAGCTGTGAAACAACAGAAGTAAAAAAGGCGTTATCAATCAGGGGATCCGGAATACCCATTGGTATGTTTCTAGTACTACTAAAGATAAGCATAGCATGGAGTGGATACTTAGCCACCGTTGACGATTATGCTGGGCGGAGCCGGGTACAGAACACGTTCTACTCGTGGTAGACTTTGCGCCACACACGCCACCATCATAGCCTCCCCCAGAGGGTTACAACTCATGACAATTATGGGTTTACCCCGTGGACGCGGCCTCACTAAAGGTTCTCCGTGATCCCCGATCACTTCTAAAGGTTAGGAGCACTAGGCTCTTACTATCACCTCGAATTACCTCCACATCCTAAACCTATGCAAAGATAGTGCTATATTTCGTGGCCTACAAAGGCCTAAATGCTGAGTGGCCCCCCTTCACAACATTCATGAAGATATTAAACTAAGCATTCAACATGTGATCTCATATCCAGATTATACGTTTCAGATCCTACACATACCAAGGTTCATCCATATCCCCGAGAATTAGGGGTTTACTCACACATAAGAACAACAAGCATCATGAGGACAGTAATGGGATACATGGATGAGTGATTCAACCGATACACCGAAGGATCCACTAGGGTTCTTGATGTTGCAGATGATAAGGATGTGGATGATGATGATGATGGAGATGTAGATGTTGTTGATGATGCCGTTCCTCCCGTGGTGAGAGGAATCCCCCTCTATTCCTGGTCGATCATCCCTCCGGATGGGATCCGGACGCTAGAGTTCTGCCTTCTGGATGAGTTTATGGAATCTCCGTTCATCCCCTCCACAATCCGTTTCCATGCGATGAAAATAGTTGATCCCTTGGAGGCAGTGGCATGCCAAACGACCGCTCATGCGAGCGCTCGCGGTCGCATGGAAGGCCATCGTTCGTCATGGTGGTGCAACGACGGCTATATCTTTGGCCTTCTTCTTGTTTTTTTCTATGGAATGTGTTTATCACCTTTAATACGTGATTCCACTGCCATATTTGGGCGTTTCTCCATAAAATCAATATTGCTCCCAAAAGACGTAACTTGAAGGATTACCAACAAAAAAAAGTGCATGAACGCGGTAAAATTCCACAAAGACCACCTTGTAGGCACACAATATAAGGGCAAAACATCACGTAAATTGGACTCATCAATGACCGTGTGCAATGGTGGGTCCGGGAGACCAGCTCCTTGCGGCGGTGCTTCAACGCTCCCTCACGTCGACGAACAACGACGCGTAGCGGCTCCACGGCAAAAAATGCCAAAGCGCTCCAGCTCGCCATCGAGCAGTCGGAGCACAAGACTACGACGGAGGCAGAGGCCAATGCGAAGGCCATGCGGGTGGCCAAGGCGCAGGAGCGCGCGGTTGGGAGAATGACCGGCCACATCTCCTTCTTTGACAACTCAGACCCGTCCAACGGCGGGGAGGACTCCAGCTTCGCCTCCGTCGTGCCTCTAGCCGCCGACACATCACGTAGGGGTGCAGTTGCACCGACCACCTCATGGTGAAGGGGGTCGCGACATAATGGTGATTTCCTCCCCCTTTCTCAGTCTCTCGATTTTATCGAGTTCTTTTTAATATCAATTTGTACTGTCCGGCGATGAACTGTGATCTTATGGTTGTTCGATGACTACCAGTATGTGAATTATACCAGTTTGTTGCTATTTGTGTTGATCTACGTAGTTTCTAGTTTTGTGTTGTATGGGTTGCATGGATATAGAGGTTTAGATATGAGGGAGACGGATGGGGATGCAGCAAAATGAGTGGTGATTGGTCATGGTCCAGGGATATTTGAGGGGCCGGATTAGCTAGATGCGGTTGTAGATGCTTTCAACCAACTGCTGGTCATCAGTCAGACAGACAAATACTTCTAGGAAAGATAATACCCATTTCAATCCATATTAATTGTCGCTGATTTAGTACAAATTGGGGAACTGGACTATAGATGCTCTTGTACACAAGTTGATTAATACAAGTCCGGTCATCAGTCCCCTCACTCCTTTGAACATTTCAAATTTTATTCTAAAAATTCCTAATCTGAGTACTACACATAAGACCACCTACATCTGGACTCCTCAAACGCTCCCTAAACGTCCGGTCGGATGGTCCGGTCAGTGATCGATCACAAAAACATGACCCAGCCGGGCGCCTCAAGCCGACCCTATGACTGGGATGACTGACAACCCTCATATCTAATCCAAATATAGGGCGGATACGGGGAGACCTGGATGCGCCTGAGCACGTCCGCCATGTCGGATGCAACCCACGCAGGCCCACCCTAACACCACATATATTCATCCTCATCTGCAGCGCCCGGGCCTAACTCTGGCCACTCTACTCCAATCCGCCCCAAACTCTATTTTGACGATCTCCGACCTTCCCCGTCATGACGGGCAGTGGATCCGACTACGAGATCTCCCTTTTTTGTCGACTGGAACCTCATCCCGTGTGGGCTCGAGGAGGAGATAGCCATCCGCATGGCTCTCTGTCGCTACCAGGAGGAGTCCGTCCGACCGTGATTGGACTTGATCTAGTGAGAAACCATTGCGTTCATGCAAATGACATTTGGATCCGGCGGGAGGCGCGTGAACGCCGCCTCGCCGGACGCAGTGCGGTCCGTCTGGCGCCCCAACGCTGATACGTCTCCGTCGTATCTACTTTTCCAAACACTTTTGCCCTTGTTTTGGACTCAAACTTGCATGATTTGAATGGAACTAACCCGGACTGACGTTGTTTTCAGCAGAATTGCCATGGTATTATTTTTGTGCAGAAAAAAAAAGTTCTCGGAATGACCTGAAAATCAATGGAGATTATTTTTGGAAAATATAAAAATACTGGCGAAAGAATCAAGGCCAGGGGGCCCACACCCTTTCCACGAGGGTGGGGGGAGCCCTGCCCCCCTGGGCGCGCCCCCCTGCCTCGTGGGCCCCCTGGAGCTCCACCGACCTCAACTCCAACTCCATATATTCGTGTTCGGGGAGAAAAAAAACAGAGAGAAAGATTCATCGCGTTTTACGATACGGAGCCGCCGCCAAGCCCTAAACTCTCTCGGGAGGGCTGATCTGGAGTCCGTTCGGGGCTCCGGAGAGGGGAATCCGTCGCCATCGTCATCATCAACCATCCTCCATCACCAATTTCATTGTGCTCACCGCCGTGCGTGAGTAATTCCATCGTAGGCTTGCTGGACGGTGATGGGTTGGATGAGATTTATCATGTAATCGATTTAGTTTTGTTAGGGTTTGATCCCTAGTATCCACTATGTTCTGAGATTGATGTTGCTATGACTTTGCTATGCTTAATGCTTGTCACTAGGGCCCGAGTGCCATGATTTCAGATCTGAACCTATTATGTTTTCATGAATATATGTGAGTTCTTGATCCTATCTTGCAAGTCTATAGTCACCTACTATGTGTTATGATCCGGCAACCCCGAAGTGATAATAATCGGGACCACTCCCGGTGATGACCGTAGTTTGAGGAGTTCATGTATTCACTATGTGTTAATGCTTTGGTCCGGTACTCTATTAAAAGGAGGCCTTAATATCCCTTAGCTTCCATTAGGACCCCGCTGCCACGGGAGGGTAGGACAAAAGATGTCATGCAAGTTCTTTTCCATAAGCACGTATGACTATATTCGGAATACATGCCTACATTACATTGATGAATTGCAGCTAGTTCTGTGTCACCCTATGTTATGATTGTTACATGATGGACCGCATCCGGCATAATTCTCCATCACCGATCCAATGCCTACGAGCTTTTCACATATTGTTCTTCGCTTATTTACTTTTCCATTGCTACTGTTACAATCACTACAAAACCCAAAAATATTACTTTTGCTACTGTTACCGTTACTTCCATACTACTTTGCTACTAAATACTTTGCTGCAGATATTAAGTTATCCAGGTGTGGCTGAATTGACAACTCAGTTGCTAATACTTGAGAATATTCTTTGGCTCCCCTTGTGTCGAATCAATAAATTTGGGTTGAATACTCTACCCTCGAAAACTGTTGCGATCCCCTATACTTGTGGGTTATCAAGACTATTTTCTGGCGCCGTTGCCGGGGAGCATAGCTCTATTCCTTGAGTCACTTGGGATTTATATCTTCTGGTCACTATGAAGAACTTGAAAGACGCGCAAACAAAAATTTATCCCTCAACTACGAGGGGAAGTAAGGAACTCCCATCTAGCTCTGCACTTGATTCACCTTCTGTTTTGAGTAAACTTGCGACACCTAAACCTGCTTCTGCTATTAATTCTGATATGTCGCATGTTATTGATGATGCCACTTCTGCTATGCATGGTACTTATGATGAAACTACTTCTATGCTTGGTACTACTGTGCCACTTGGTGAATTTTTGATGAACAACTTGCTAGGGCTAGAGAGAATGAAATTATTGAAACTGATAATATTGATGAAAGTGATGATGAAGACTCTCCCCCTAAATATGAATTGCCTGTTGTGCCTGAGGGCTATGTTATCGATGAAGAAACTGATAGAGACTTTCTTGCTTGCAATGATAGAAGTGATCTTAAGAAATTATTAGCTAAGCTTAAACAAAAAACTCTGAATGCTAGAATGAAATATGATCCTGCTTATGCTACTTCACCTATCTTTGTTACTGATAAGGATTATGAATTCTCTATTGATCCTGATATAATTACTTTGGTTGAGTCTGATCCTTTTTATGGCTATGAATCTGAAACTGTTGTGGCACATCTTACTAAATTAAATGATATAGCCACCCTGTTCACTAATGATGAGAATACTCGCTACTATTATATCCTTAAAATATTTCCGTTCTCATTAAAGGGTGATGCTAAGATATGGTTTAATTCTCTTGATCCTGGTTGTGTGCGTAGTCCCCAGGATATGATTTATTACTTCTCTGCTAAATATTTCCCTGCTCATAAGAAACAAGCTGCTTTAAGGGAAATGTATAATTTTGTGCAAATTGAAGAAGAGAGTCTCCCACAAGCTTGGGGGAGGCTTCTCCAATTACTTAATGCTTTGCCTGATCATCCTCTTAAGAAAAATGAAATACTTGATATCTTTTATAATGGACTAACCGATGCTTCCAGAGACCACCTGGATAGTTGTGCTGGTTCTGTTTTCAGGGAAAGAACACCAGATGAAGCTGAAATTCTATTGAATAATATGTTGACCAATGAAAATAATTGGACACTTCCTGAACCAACTCCTAAGCCAACTCCGAAGAAAAGGGGTGTTCTATTTCTTAGTCCTGAAGATATGCAAGAGGCAAAGAAATCTATGAAAGAAAAGGGTATCAAAGCTGAAGATGTGAAGAATTTACCTCCTATTGAAGAAATACATGGTCTTAATTTACCACCTATTGAAGAAATATATGATCTTAATTCATCACCTATTGAAGAAACTCATGGTCTTGATAACCCGACACAGGTAGTAAAGGTAAATTCTCTCTATAGATATGATAAAGTTGAAATCCCTCCTACTAAGTTTGCTAGCCAATGTTTGGATGAGTTTGATAACTTTATGGTTAAGCAAGAAGATTTTTATGCTTATTTTGGTAGACAATTGAAACAAAATGCTTATATGATTGAACACTTGGGTGATTATATGTCTAGAGTTAAAGGTGAACTTAAAATCATTAGGAAACATGCTTCTATGGTTACCACTCAAGTAGAACAAGTACTTCAAGCTTAGAATGATTTGCTCAATGAATTGAATAATAAGAATAATGATTTTGCTGTTAGAGTGGCTACTAGAACTGGTAAAATGACTCAGGAACCTTTGTATCCTAAAGGCCATCCTAAGAGAATTGAGCAGGATTCTCAGAGAAATAATTTAGATGCACCTAGTCCTTCTAAAAAGAAGAAAAAGAAAAATGATAGGACTTTGCATGCTTCTAGTGAACCTATTGCTGAAACACATGAGAATCCAAATGATATTTCTATTTTTGATGCTGAAAGACAATCTGGTAATGAACATGAACCTAGTGATAATGTTAATGATGATGCTCATGTGGATGCTCAACCTAGCTATGATAATGATGTAGAAATTGAACCTGCTGTTGATCTTGATAACCCACAATCAAAGAATCAATGTTATGATAAGAGAGACTTTGTTGCTAGGAAGCACGGTAAAGAAAGAGAGCCATGGGTTCAGAAACCCATGCCCTTTCCTCCTAAACCATCCAAGAAAAAGTATGATGAGGATTTTGAGCGCTTTGCTGAAATGATTAGACCTATCTTCTTACATATGCGTTTGACTGATATGCTCAAAATGAATCCTTATGCTAAGTACATGAAAGAAATTGTTACTAATAAAATAAAGATACCGGAAGCTGAAATTTCCACCATGCTTGCTAATTATACTTTTAAGGGTGGAATACCAAAGAAACTTGGAGATCCAGGAGTACCTACTATACCATGCTCCATTAAAAGAAATTATGTTAGAACTGCTTTATGTGATCTTGGAGCCGGTGTTAGTGTTATGCCTCTCTCTTTATATCGTAGACTTGATTTGAATAAGTTGACACCTACTGAAATATCTTTGCAAATGGCCGATAAATCAACTGCTATACCTGTCGGCATTTGTGAGGATGTGCCTGTTGTAGTTGCAAACGTTACTATTTTAACGGACTTTGTTATTCTTGATATTCCCGAGGACGATAGTATGTCTATTATTCTTGGAAGACCCTTTTTGAATACTGGAGGGGCTGTTATTGATTGCAACAAAGGCAATGTCACTTTTCATGTTAATGGTAATGAGCATACGGTACACTTTCCGAGGAAACAACCCCAAGTCCACAGTATCAACTTTATTGGAAAGATTCCATCGATTATTTTTGGAGGTTTTAAATTTCCTCTTCCTACTGCCAAGAAGAAATATGATATTCTTATTATTGGGGATGTGCATATCCCCATTGAGGTAACATAGTGTTATTCGAAATTTCTCCGGTTCCATGTTATTCGGAATGAGTTTGTTAACAAGACTTGATCAACCTTGTTAGTGGATTCCTTTTGATGAGCATGAGATGGATGAAGTTAGAAAGCACAACCTTCTGTACCCTCTTTTTACTTTCTGTTATTTAGATTAAATAAAGCAAAAATAGTATTTTCTGTCAGTTTTCTGAATTATCTGTGCAATAAAAAATACCCCGAAAATAAAAGTTCTCCAAATGCCCTGCCAATTTAATATGATTTTTTCTGGAATATTTGAGAATATTTGGCACTGAGAACACAGCAGGGGGAGCAAGCACCTGGGCACGAGGTTCCAGGGCGCACCCACCCCCCTAGGCGCGCCCCCTTGCCTCATGGGCCCACGGTGGCTCCCCTCCACTTATTCCTGCACCCACACACTCCTTCTTCCTCCCAAAAAAATCACCAACCAGCTCAAGCACGAGTTCTAGCTCATTTTGCTGCGATTTCCATCTCGTTGCTCAAAGCACCTCTCACAAAACTGCTTTGGGGGATTGTTCCTTGGTATGTGACTCCTCCAATGGTCCAATTAGTTTTTGTTCTAGTGCTTTATACATTGCAAATTTGTGCTGCCTAGGTGACCATGTTCTTGAGCTTGCATGTCAAATTTATATGATTCCAAGTAGTTCTAATGCATGATATAGTCTCTAGGCACTTGTAGGAGTAGTTGCTATCAATTTTGTTGAGCTTGGTTCACTTTTATTTGAAGTTACTAAAAATTTCAGAAATTTTTCAGTGGAAGAAATATGTTTAGGAAAATGTACCAAGGTGGTTCTTCAAGGAAGCAAGGACCCAGGCTTGCAATGCGCGATGCTGATGATGAACCACCAAGGGACGCTCCAGTGCGAGCTTGTGAATGGCCTTCAGAGGACTTCATGGATCAAGCAGGAATCAAGGAAGAATTTAACGCATATATGTGCGTAACGCTGATCTTGTGAGCTTCGAGGCAGATAAGTGCCGTCAGTACCACTATCTCACTAGTTCCTTTGTGAGGAGGTTTGAATTTTCATCTTCACGCAATTCTCAAACTGTCCTGTTTGATCTTTATGAAAATTCTTATACTATGGACTTAGAGGATTTTACCACTGCTTGCAGACTTCCACAATGGGGTAGTACTAGTGAGCCTTGAAAATCCGAGTTTAGAGATTTTCTTGCTAGTATAACTGTGGGTGAATCTAGAGACATAGCACAAGCTACCATAGGGAGCATTCATTTTCCTACTATACATTATTTTGCTCTCTTCATAGGTAGGTGCATAAATGGTAAGGATGAAGCATGTCACATGTGTGTCCCTGACCTCAGTGTTCTCAGGAGTGCTGTGTTAGGAGAAAAACATTATAATTTGGGAGCCATTGTTGCACGTAGGTTGCATAATAATAGATTTAATTCAGATTTCTTTGGTGGAATTTATGCAACCCGTTTAGCTAATTTTCTTGGTGTAACTATATGTGAGGATGATATTGAGTTGCCTCGTGCTTATTTAGATTATGAGGCTATGGTTCGTCATTGTTTTGTTGAGAGGAACGATCAGTTCCTCCAATACCGACTAATCTTTGACAAACGACGCACCTATCACGTCGCTCTCCCTGCTTCTACTTTCTTTGACTTTCAGACAAAAGGGAGATATTTTATAACGAGAGAGGAGGCGGTTGAGTATAAGAGGAGGGCTGAGATAGCTCGCCTCCAAGCTGCAGCCCACAATGCAATGACTGCTGCATCTCAGTACGACCCCAACTATAACTTTGGATATCCACCAGGCCAGCCGTGGCAATAAACCAACTTAGGCCAAAAGCCTAAGCTTAGGGGAGTACGTATTTCTCACCGACATTACATTTATGTCCACACACTCATTGCTAGATGTCGGTGCTCATACTCTTTCACTGTAATATCCATGCTAGTTTATTTTCCTTTTTATGCTTTCTTCTTGTGTGTTTGATAAACCTTAAGAAAACCAAAAAAATTAGTAATAGCTTTTAGCTAGTTTACTTTCTCGCTGTAGTAGTAATAATTAAAAAGAAAACCCAAAAATATTTCCTGTTCTTCTTTTGCTTGTTGGGAGCTTTCTTGTGTAAATAGTTTTATTTCTTTTCTTCTCTTTGGGGGTCGATAGGAGAAGACCAAAATGAAAATGTCGAAGTGGCTCTTATATGCATTATTGTTGATTTAACCAAGAGCCCATATTGCCTTGTCTTCTTCTATTTATTGAATGCCTGCAGATTCCAGCTTAGTCCAATGCACGTGCACTATTATTATTATTCACATCGTTCGGTCGTGCAAGTGAAAGGTAATTATGATGATATATGATGGACTGATTGAGATGAGAGAAGCTGGTATGAACTCGACCTCTCTTGTTTTTGTAAATATGATTAGTTCATCGTTCCTGATTCAGCCTATTATGAATAAACATGTTTGCAATGACAATTAGAGATTATAGTTGCTTATGCCATGCTTAATTAGCTAGGAGTTTATAATGGTTTACCTTGCATGCCAACATGCTATTAAAATGGTTGTGATGTGGTATGATAGGGTGGTATCCTCCTTTCAATGATTTAAGTGACTTGACTTGGCACATGTTCACACATGTAGTTGAAACAAAATCAACATAGCCTTCATAATATTTATGTTCATTGTGGATTATATCCTACTCATGCTTGCACTCAATGTTCATTAATTTTAATGCATGTTCATGACTGTTGTCGCTCTCTAGTTGGTCGCTTCTGTTGGGGAACATAGTAATTTCACAAAAAATTCCTACGCACACACAGGATCATGGTGATGCATAGCAACGAGAGGGGAGAGTGATGTCCGCGTACCCTCGTAGACCGAAACCGGAAGCGTTAGCACAACGCGGTTGATGTAGTCATACGTCTTCACGATCCGACCGTTCAAGTACCGAACGTACGACACCTCCGAGTTCAGCACACGTTCAGCTCCATGATGTCCCTCGAACTCCGATCCAGCCGAGCTTTGAGGGAGAGTTCCGTCAGCACGACGGCGTGGTAACGATGATGATGTTCTACCGACGCAGGGCTTCGCCTAAGCACAGCTACGATATGACCGAGGTGGATTATGGTGGAGGGGGCCACCGCACACGGCTAAGAGATCCAAAGGATCAATTGTTGTGTCTCCAAGGGGTGCCCCCTCCCCGTATATAAAGGAGTGGAGGAGGGGGAGGGCCGGCCCTCTCTATGGCGCGCCCTAGGAGGAGTCCTACTCCCACCGGGAGTAGGATTCCCCCCTTCCAAGTAGTAGGAGTAGGAGTCAAGGAAAGGGGAGAGAGAAGAGAAGGAAGGAGGGGGCACAGCCCCTCCCCCTAGTCCAATTCGGACTAGGCCTTGGGGGGCGCGCAACCTCTCCTCTCTCTTTCCCCTAAAGCCCAATAAGGCCCATATACTCCCCGGCGAATTCCCGTAACTCTCCGGTACTCCGAAAAATACCTGAATCACTCGGAACCTTTCCGATGTCCGAATATAGTCGTCCAATATATCAATCTTTACGTCTCGACCATTTCAAGACTCCTCGTCATGTCAGCGTTCTCATCTGGTACTCCGAACTACCTTTGGTACATCAAAACACATAAACTCATAATATAACCATCATCGAACTTTAAGCGTGCGGACCCTACGGGTTCGAGAACAATGTAGAGTTGTCCGAGACACGTCTCCGGTCAATAACCAATAGCGGAACCTGGATGCTCATATTGGCTCCTACATATTCTAGGAAGATCTTTATCGGTCAAACCGCATAACAACATACGTTGTTCCCTTTGTCATCGGTATGTTACTTGCCCGAGATTCGATCGTCGGTATCTCAATAACTAGTTCAATCTCGTTACCGGCAAGTCTCTTTACTCGTTTCGTAATACATCATCCCGCAACTAACTCATGAGTTGCAATGCTTGCAAGGCTTATAGTGATGTGTATTACCGAGTGGGCCCAGAGATACCTCTCCGGCAATCGGAGTGACAAATCCTAATCTCGAAATACGCCAACCCAATAAGTACCTTCGGAGACACCTGTAGAGCACCTTTATAATCACCCAGTTATGTTGTGACGTTTGGTAGCACACAAAGTGTTCCTCCGGTAAACGGGAGTTGCATAATCTCATAGTCATAGGAACATGTTTAAGTCATGAAGAAAGCAATAGCAACATACTAAACGATCAAGTGCTAAGCTAACGGAATGGGTCAAGTCAATCACATCATTCTCTAATGATGTGATCCCGTTAATCAAATGACAACTCATGTCTATGGCTAGGAAACTTAACCATCTTTGATTCAACGAGCTAGTCAAGTAGAGGCATACTAGTGACACTCTGTTTGTCTATGTATTCACACATGTACGAAGTTTCCGATTAATACAATTCTAGCATGGATAATAAACATTTATCATGATATAAGGAAATAAATAATAACTTTATTATTGCCTCTAGGGCATGTTTCCTTTAGTCTCCCACTTGCACTAGAGTCAATAATCTAGATCACATCGCCATGTGATTTAACATCAATAGTTCACATCACCATGTGATTAACACCCATAGTTCACATCGCCATGTGACCAACAGCCAAAGGGTTTACTAGAGTCAATAATCTAGTTCACAATGCTATGTGATTAACACCCAAAGAGTACTAAGGTGTGATCATGTTTTGCTTGTGAGAGAAGTTTAGCCAACGGGTCTCCCATATTCAGATCCGTATGTATTTTGCAAATTTCTATGTCAACAATGCTTTGCACGGAGCTACTCTAGCTAATTGCTCCCACTTTCAATATGTATCTAGATCGAGACTTAGATTCATCCAGATCGGTGTCAAAGCTTGCATGGACGTAACTCTTTACGACGAATCCTTTTGTCACCTCCATAATCGAGAAACATATCCTTATTCCACTAAGGATAATTTTGACCGATGTCCAGTGATCTACTCCTAGATCACTATTGTACTCCCTTGCCAAAATCAGTGTAGGGTATACAATAGATCTGGTACATAGCATGGCACAATTTATAGAACCTATGGCTGAGGCATAGGGAATGACTTTCATTCTCTTTCTATCTTCTGCCATGGTCGGGCTTTGAGTCTTACTCAATTTCACACGTTGTAACACAGGCAAGAACTCTTTCTTTGACTGTTCCATTTTGAACTACTTCAAAATCTTGTCAAGGTATGTACTCATTGAAAAAACTTATCAAGCGTCTTGATCTATCTCTATAGATCTTGATGCTCAATATGTAAGCAGCTTCACCGAGGTCTTTCTTTGAAAAACTCCTTTCAAATACTCCTTTATGCTTTCCAGAATAATTCTACATTATTTTCGATCAACAATATGTCATTCACATATACTTAACAGAAATGTTGTAGTGCTCCCACTCACTTTCTTGTAAACACAGGCTTCACCGCAAGTCTCAATAAAACTATATGCTTTGATCAACTTATCAAAGCGTATATTCCAACTCCGAGATGCTTGCACCAGTCCATAGATGGATCGCTGGAGCTTGCATATTTTGTTAGCACCTTTAGGATTGACAAAACCTTCTGGTTGCATCATATACAACTCTTTCTTTAATAAATCCATTAAAGAATGCAGTTTTGTTTATCCATTTGCCAGATTTCATAAAATGCAGCAATTGCTAATATGATTCGGACAGACTTAAGCATAGATACGAGTGAGAAACTCTCATCGTAGTCAGCACCTTGAACTTGTCTTTTGCGACAATTCTAGCTTTGTAGATAGTAACACTACTATCAGCGTTCGTCTTCCTCTTGAAGATCCATTTATTTTCTATGGCTTGCTGATCATCGGGCAAGTCAACCAAAGTCCACACTTTGTTCTTATACATGGATCCCATCTCAGATTTCATGGCCTCAAGCCATTTTGTGGAATCTGGGCTCATCATCGCTTCCTCATAGTTCGTAGGTTCGTCATGGTCAAGTAACATGACCTCCAGAACAGGATTACTGTACCACTCTGGTGTGGATCTTATTCTGGTTGACCTACGAGGTTCGGTAGTAACTTGATCTGAAGTTACATGATCATCATCATTAGCTTCCTCACTAATTGGTGTAGGAGTCACAGGAACAGTTTTCTGTGATAAACTACTTTCCAATAAGGGAGCAGGTACAGTTACCTCATCAAGTTCTACTCTCCTCCCACTCACTTCTTTTCGAGAGAAACTCCTTCTCTAGAAAGGATCCATTCTCAGCAACAAAGATCTTGCCTTCGGATCTGTGATAGAAGGTGTACCCAACATTTTGGGTATCCTATGAAGAAGCACTTCTCCGATTTGGGTTCAAGCTTATTAGGTTGAAACTTTTTCACATAAGCATTGTAGCCCCAAACTTTAAGAAACAACAGCTTAGTTTTCTCGCCAAACCACAGTTCATATGGTGTCATCTCCACGGATTTAGATGGTGCCCCATTTAACGTGAATGTAGCTGTCTCTAATGCATAACCCCAAAACGATAGTGGTAGATCGGTAAGAGACATCAGAGATCGCACCATATCTAATAAAGTACGGTTACGACGTTCGGACACACCATTACACTGTGGTGTTGCAGGTGGCGTGAGTAGTGAAACTATTTCACATTGTTTTAACTGAAGGCCAAACTCGTAACTGAAATATTCGTCTCCGTGGTCAAATCGTAGAATTTTTTTCTTATCACGATGATTTTCCACTTCACTCTGAAATTCTTTGAACTTTTCAAATGTTTCAGACTTATGTTTCATCAAGTAGATATACCCATATCTGCTCAAATCATCTGTGAAGTTCAGAAAATAATGATACCCTCCGCGAGCCTCAATACTCATCGGATCGCATACATCAGTATGTATTATTTCTAATAATTCAGTTGCTCACTCCATTGCTCCGGAGAACGAAGTTTTAGTCATCTTGCCCATAGGGCATGGTTCGCAAGCATCAAGTGATTCACAATCAAGTGATTCCAAAATCTCATCAGCATGGAGTTTCTTCACGCGCTTTACACCAATATGACCTAAACGGCAGTGCCACAAATAAGTTGCACTATTATTATTAACTTTGCATCTTTTGGCTTCAATATTATGAATATGTGTATCACTACGATCGAGATCCAACGAACCATTTTCATTGGGTGTGTAACCATATAAGTTTTTATTCATGTAAAGAGAACAACAATTATTCTCTAACTTAAATGAATAACCGTATTGCAATAAACATGATCAAATTATATTCATGCTCAACGCAAACACCAAATAACACTTATTTAGGTCAACACTAATCCCGAAAGTATAGGGAGTGTGCGATGATGATCATATCAATCTTGGAACCACTTCCAACACACATCGTCACTTCACCCTTAACTAGTCTCTGTTCATTCTGCAACTCCCATTTCGAGTTACTAATCTTAGTAACCGAACTAGTATCAAATACTGAGCGGTTGCTATAAACACTAGTACACATCAACAACATGTATATCAAATATACCTTTGTTCACTTTGCCATCCTTCTTATCCGCCAAATACTTGGGGCAGTTCTGCTTCCAGTGACCAGTCCCTTTGCAGTAGAAGCACTTAGTCTCAGGCTTAGGTCCAGACTTGGGCTTCTTCACTTGAGCAGCAACTTGCTTGTCGTTCTCTTGAAGTTCCCCTTCTTCCCTTTGCCCTTTTCCCATAAACTAGTGGTCTTGTCAACCATCAACACTTGATGCTTTTTCTTGATTTCTACCTTCATCGATTTCATCATAATGAAAAGCTCGAGAATCGTTTTCGTCATCCCTTGCATACTATAGTTCATCACAAAGTTCTCCTAACTTGGTGATGGTGACTAGAGAATTCTGTCAATCACTATTTTATCTAGAAGATTAACTCCCGCTTGATTCAAGCGATTGTAGTACCCAGACAATCTGAGCACATGCTCACTGCTTGAGCTATTCTCCTCCATCTTTAGCTATAGAACTTGTTGGAGACTTCATATCTCTCAACTCGGGTATTTGCTTGAAATATTATCTTCAACTCCTGGAACATCTCATATGGTCCATGACGTTCAAAACGTCTTTGAAGTCCCAATTCTAAGCCGTTAAGCATGGTGCGCTAAACTATCAAGTAGTCATCATATTGAGCTAGCCAAACGTTCATAGCGTCTGCATCTGCTCCTGCAATAGGTCAGTCACCTAGCGGTGCATCATGGGCATAATTCTTCTGTGCAGCAATGAGGATAAACCTCAGATCACGGATCCAATCCGCATCATTGCTACTAACATTTTTCAACTTAGTTTTCTCTAGGAACATATCGAAAATAAAACAGAGGAGCTAAATGCGAGCTATTGATCTACGACATAGATATGCTAATACTACCAGGACTAAGTTCATGATAAATTAAAGTTCAATTAATCATATTACTTAAGAACTCCCACTTAGATAGACATCCCTCTAATCCTCTAAGTGATCACGTGATCCAAATCAACTAAACCATGTCCGATCATCACGTGAGATGGAGTATTTCAATGGTGAACATCACTATGTTGATCATATCTACTATATGATTCACGCTCGACCTTTCGGTCTCAGTGTTCCGAGGCCATATCTGCATATGCTAGGCTCGTCAAGTTTAACCTGAGTATTCCGCGTGTGCAATTGTTTTGTACCCGTTGTATTTGAACGTAGAGCCTATCACACCCGATCATCACGTGGTGTCTCAGCACGAAGAACTTTCGCAACGGTGCATACTCAGGGAGAACACTTATACCTTGATAATTTAGTGAGAGATCATCTTATAATGCTACCGTCAATCAAAGCAAGATAAGATGCATAAAAGATAAACATCACATGCAATCAATATAAGTGATATGATATGGCCATCATCATCTTGTGCTTGTGATCTCCATCTCCGAAGCACCGTCATGATCACCATCCTCACCGGCGCGACACCTTGATCTCCATCGTAGCATCGTTGTCGTCTCGCCAACTTATGCTTCTACGACTATCGCTACCGCTTAGTGATAAAGTAAAGCATTACAAGGCGATTGCATTGCATACAATAAAGCAACAACCATATGGCTCCTGCCAGTTGCCGATAACTCGGTTACAAAACACGATCATCTCATACAATAAAATATAGCATCATGCCTTGACCATATCACATCACAACATGCCCTGCAAAAACAAGTTAGACGTCCTCTACTTTGTTGTTGCAAGTTTTATGTGGCTGCTACGGGCTGAGCAAGAACCGTTCTTACCTACGCATCAAGACCACAACGATAGTTCGTCAAGTTAGTGCTGTTTTAACCTTCTCAAGGACCGGGCATAGCCACACTCGGTTTAACTAAAGTTGGAGAAACTGACACCCGCCAGCCACCTGTGTGCAAAGCACGTCGGTAGAACCAGTCTCGCGTAAGCATACGCGTAATGTCGGTCCGGGCCGCTTCATCCAACAATACCGCCGAACCAAAGTGTGACATGCTGGTAAGGAGTATGACTTGTATCGCCCACAACTCACTTGTGTTCTACTCGTGCATATAACATCTACGCATAAAACCTGGCTCGGATGCCACTGTTGGGGAACGTAGTAATTTCAAAAAATTTCCTACGCACACACAGGATCATGGTGATGCATAGCAACGAGAGGGGAGAGTGATGTCCATGTACCCTCGTCGACCGAAAGCGGAAGCGTTAGCACAACGCGGTTGATGTAGTCGTACGTCTTCACGATCCGACTGATCAAGTACCGAACGTACGACACCTCCGAGTTCAGCACACGTTCGGCTTGATGACGTCCCTCGAACTCCGATCCAACCGAGCTTTGAGGGAGAGTTCCGTCAGCACGACGGTGTGGTGACGATGATGATGTTCTACCGACGCAGGGCTTCGATATGACCGAGGTGGATTATGGTGGAGGAGGGCACCGCACACGGCTAAGAGATCCAAGGATCAATTGTTGTGTCTCCAAGGGGTGCCCCCCTCCCCGTATATAAAGGAGTGAAGGAGGGGAGGGCCGGCCCTCTCTATGGCGCACCCTAGGAGGAGTCCTACTCCCACCGGGAGTAGGATTCCCCCCCTTCCAAGTAGTAGGAGTAGGAGTCAAGGAAAGGGGAGAGAGAAGAGAAGGAAGGAGGGGGCGCAGCCCCTCCCCCTAGTCCAATTCGGACTAGGCCTTGGAGGGGGCGCAGCCTCTCCTCTCTCTTTCCCCTAAAGCCCAATAAGGCCCATATACTCCCCGGCGAATTCCCGTAACTCTCCGGTACTCCAAAAATACCCGAATCACTCGGAACCTTTCTGATGTCCGAATATAGTCGTCCAATATATCGATCTTTACGTCTCAACCATTTCGAGACTTCTCGTCATGTCCGCGTTCTCATCTGGGACTCCGAACTACCTTCGGTACATCAAAACACATAAACTCATAATATAACCGTCATCGAACTTTAAGCGTGCGGACCCTACGGGTTCGAGAACACTGTAGACATGACCGAGACACGTCTCCGGTCAATAACCAATAGCGGAACCTGGATGCTCATATTGGCTCCTACATATTCTAGGAAGATCTTTATCGGTCAAACCGCATAACAACATACGTTGTTCCCTTTGTCATCGGTATGTTACTTGCCCGAGATTCGATCGTCGGTATCTCAATACCTAGTTCAGTCTCGTTACCGGCAAGTCTCTTTACTCATTCGGTAATACATCATCCCGCAACTAACTCATTAGTTGCAATGCTTGCAAGGCTTATAGTGATGTGTATTACCGAGTGTGCCCAGAGATACCTCTGCGGCAATCGGAGTGACAAATCCTAATCTCGAAATACGTCAACCCAACAAGTACCTTCGGAGACACCTGTAGAGCACCTTTATAATCACCCAGTTACGTTGTGACGTTTGGTAGCACACAAAGTGTTCCTCCGGTAAACGGGAGTTGCATAATCTCATAGTCATAGGAACATGTATAAGTCATGAAGAAAGCAATAGCAACATAGTAAACGATCAAGTGCTAAGCTAACGGAATGGGTCAAGTCAATCACATCATTCTCTAATGATGTGATCCCGTTAATCAAATGAAAACTCATGTCTATGGCTAGGAAACTTAACCATCTTTGATTCAACGAGCTAGTCAAGTAGAGGCATACTAGTGACACTCTGTTTGTCTATGTATTCACACATGTACTAAGTTTCCGATTAATACAATTCTAGCATGAATAATAAACATTTATCATGATATAAGGAAATAAATAATAACTTTATTATTGCCTCTAGGGCATATTTCCTCCTGCTTCCCAGTCTTTTGCTAGCCTTCACTTGTACTAAGCGGGAATACTGCTTGTGCATCCAATCCCTTAAACCCCAAAGTTATTCCATATGAGTCCACCATACCTTCCTATATGCGGTATGTACCTGTCGTTCCAAGTAAATTTGTATGTGCCAAACTCCAAACCTTCAAATGAAATTCTGTTTTGTATGCTCGAATAGCTCATGTATCAACTAGGGTTGTCCGTATCTTCCATGTTAGGCAGGTTATTCTCAAGAGGAGTGGACTCCGCTCCTCACTCACGAGAAAATGGCTGGTCACCGGGAGGCCCAGTCCCATGCTTTATGCAAGTCAAATCAAAATAATTGCAAACAAAACTCCCCCGGGACTGTTGTTAGTTGGTGGCACTCGTTGTTTCGAGCAAGCCATGGATTGGTGCTTGTTCGTGGAGGGGGGGGGGTATAAACTTTACCATTCTGTTTGGGAACCGCCTATAATGTGTGTAGCATGGAAGATATCACCATCTCTTGGTTGTTATGTTGACAATGAAAGTATGCCGCTCAAAATATTATTTATCTCTGCTTTAAAATCGAGCTCTGGCACCTCTACAAATCCCTGCTTCCCTCTGCGAAGGGCCTATCCATTTACTTTTATGTTGAGTCATCACCTTCTTATTAAAAAGCACTAGCCGGAGAGCACCGCTGTCATTTGCATCCATTACTATTAATTTATATTGGGTATGACTATGGCTGGATCTCTTTTACCATGAATTACAATGTTTAGTCAGTCCTTGATCTTTAAAGGTGCTCTGCATTTATGTTTTGCGGTCTCAGAAAGGGCTAGCGAGATACCATCTTGTTATATCATATTATGATTGTTTTGAGAAAGTGTTGTCATCCGAGAATTAGTATTATTGCTCGCTAGTTGATTATGCCATTGACATGAGTAAACATGAGACCTAAGTGTTATTGTGAATATGGTTAGTCATAATCTTTGCTGAAAACTTGAATGCTGGCTTTACAAATTTACAACAACAAGAGCAAACAGAGTTTGTAAAAGTTTTTCTTTATCACTTTCAGTTTATCAACTGAATTGCTTGAGGACAAGCAAAGGTTTAAGCTTGGGGGAGTTGATACGTCTCCGTCGTATCTACTTTTCCAAACACTTTTGCCCTTGTTTTGGACTCTAACTTGCATGATTTCAATGGAACTAACCCGGACTGACGCTATTTTCAGCAGAATTGCCATGGTGTTATTTTTGTGCAGAAACAGAAGTTCTCGGAATGACCTGAAAATCAATGGAGATTATTTTTGGAAAATATAAAAAATATTGGCGAAAGAATCAAGGCCAGGGGGCCCACACCCTTTCCACGAGGGTGGGGGGCACGCCCCCTGCCTCGTGGGCCCCCTGGAGCTCCACCGACCTCAACTCCAACTCCATATATTCGTGTTCGGGGAGAAAAAAAATAGAGAGAAAGATTCATCGCGTTTTACGATACGGAGCCGCCGTCAAGCCCTAAACTATCTCGGGAGGGCTGATCTGGAGTCCGTTCGGGGCTCCGGAGAGGGGAATCCGTCGCCATCGTCATCATCAACCATCCTGCATCACCAATTTCATGATGCTCACCGGCGTGCGTGAGTAATTCCATCGTAGGCTTGCTGGACGGTGATGGGTTGGATGAGATTTATCATGTAATTGAGTTAGTTTTGTTAGGGTTTGATCCCTAGTATCCACTATGTTCTGAGATTGATGTTGCTATGACTTTGCTATGCTTACTGCTTGTCACTAGGGCCCGAGTGCCATGATTTCAGATCTGAACCTATTATGTTTTCATGAATATATGTGATTTCTTGATCGTATCTTGCAAGTCTATAGACACCTACTATGTGTTATGATCCGGCTGTTGGAAATATGCCCTAGAGGCAATAATAAAATGGTTATTATTGTATTTCCTTGTTCATGATAATTGTCTATTGTTCATGCTATAATTGTATTAACTGGAAACCGTAATACATGTGTGAATACATAGACCACAACATGCCCCTAGTAAGCCTCTAGTTGACTAGCTCGTTGATCAATAGATGGTTACGGTTTCCTGACCATGGACATTGGATGTCGTTGATAACGGGATTACATCATTAGGAGAATGATGTGATGGACAAGACCCAATCCTAAGCATAGCACAAGATCGGGTAGTTCGTTTGCTAAGAGCTTTTCTAATGTCAAGTATCATTTCCTTAGACCATGAGATTGTGCAACTCCCGGATACCGTAGGAATGCTTTGGGTGTACCAAACATCACAACGTAACTGGGTGGCTATAAAGGTGCACTACAGGTATCTCCGAAAGTGTCTGTTGGGTTGGCACGAATCGAGACTGGGATTTGTCACTCCGTATGACGGAGAGGTATCTCTGGGCCCACTCGGTAATGCATCATCATAATTAGCTCAATGTGACTAATGAGTTAGCCACGGGATCATGCGTTACGGAACGAGTAAAGAGACTTGCTGGTAACGAGATTGAATGAGGTATTGGGATACCGACGATCGAATCTCGGGAAGTAACATACCGATAGACAAAGGGAATTGTATACGGGATTGATTGAATCCCCGACATCGTGGTTCATCCGATGAGATCATCGTGGAACATGTGGGAGACAATATGGGTATCCAGATCCCGCTATTGGTTATTGGCCGGAGAGGTGTCTCGGTCATGTCTGCATGGTTCCCGAACCCGTAGGGTCTACACACTTAAGGTTCGGTGACGCTAGAGTTGTTATGGGAAATAGTATGTGGTTACCGAAGGTTGTTTGGAGTCCCGGATGAGATCCTGGACGTGACGAGGAACTCCGGAGTGGTCCGGAGGTGAAGATCGATATATTGGACGAAGGGTATTGGAGTCCGGAATTATTCTGGGAGTACCGGGTGACGACCAGCGTGACCGAAAGGTGTTTCGGAGGCCCCGGCAAGCGTTGGGGGGCCTTATGGGCCAAGGAGAGGGGGCACACCAGCCCACTAAGGGGCTGTGCACCCCTCCCAACCCCTCTCACGTAACGTGGAGAGGTGGGGGCGCCTCCCCTAGGGCAGCCACCCCTCCTGGCTTGGGGGGGCAAGTTTCCCAGGGGTGGGGGCGCCCAAACCCATCTAGGGTTTCCCCTGTGGCCGCCGCCCCTCCCCTGGGGAACCCTAGGGCGCCTCCTCCACCCCCTTCCCCCTATATATAGTGAGGGAGAGAGAGGGCAGCCGCACCCCTTGCCTGGCGCAGCCCTCTCCTCCTCCAACTCCTCCTCCTCCTCCTCCAACTCCTCCTCCTCCTCCGTAGTGCTTAGCAAAGCTCTGCCGGAGAACCACGAGCTCCATCGCCACCACGTCGTCGTGCTGCTGGAGTTCTCCCTCAACTTCTCCTCTCCCCTTGCTAGATCAAGAAGGAGGAGACGTCCCCGGGCTGTACGTGTGTTGGATGCAGAGGCGCCGTCTGTTCGGCGCTAGATCGGATCTTCCGCGATTTGAATCGCCGCGAGTACGACTCCATCAACCGCGTTCTTGTAACGCTTCCGCTTAGCGATCTTCAAGGGTATGAAGATGCACTCCCTCTCTCTCATTGCTAGCATCTCCTAGATTGATCTTGGTGACACGTAGGAAAATTTTGAATTATTGCTATGTTCCCCAACAGTGGCATCATGAGCTAGGTCTATGCGTAGATTCTATGCACGAGTAGAACACAAAGTAGTTGTGGGCGATGATGTGTTCAATTTGCTTACCGTTACTAGTCTTATCTTGATTCGGCGGCATTGTGGGATGAAGCGGCCCGGACCGCCCTTACACGTATTCTTACGTGAGACAGGTTCCACCGACTGACATGCACTTGATGCATAAGGTGGCTAGCGGGTGTCTGTCTCTCCCACTTTAGTCGGATCAGATTCGATGAAGAGGGTCCTTATGAAGGGTAAAGAGCAATTGGCATACAACGTTGTGGTTTTGCGTAGGTAAGAAACGTTCTTGCTAGAAACCCATAACAGCCACGTAAAACATGCAACAACAATTAGAGGACGTCTAACTTGTTTTTGCAGGGTATGCTATGTGATGTGATATGGCCAAAAGGATGTGATGAATTATATATATGTGATGTATGAGATTGATCATGTTCTTGTAATAGGAATCACGACTTGCATGTCGATGAGTATGACAACCGGCAGGAGCCATAGGAGTTGTCTTAATTTATTGTATGACCTGCGTGTTAATGAAAAACGCCATGTAATTACTTTACTTTATTGCTAACCATTAGCCATAGTAGTAGAAGTAATAGTTGGCGAGACAACTTCATGAAGACACGATGATGGAGATCATGATGATGGAGATCATGGTGTCATGCCGGTGACGAAGGTGATCATGCCGCGTCTCGAAGATGGAGATCAAAGGCGCAAGATGATATTGGCCATATCATGTCACTTTATGATTTGCATGTGATGTTTGTCATGTTTACATCTTATTTGCTTAGAACGACGGTAGCATAAATAAGATGATCCCTCACTAAAATTTCAAGAGATGTGTTCCCCCTAACTGTGCACCGTTGCGAAGGTTCGTTGTTTCGAAGCACCACGTGATGACCGGGTGTGATAGATTCTAACGTTCGCATACAACGGGTGTAAGCCAGATTTACACATGCGAAACACTTAGGTTGACTTGACGAGCCTAGCATGTACAGACATGGCCTCCGAACACAAGAGACCGAAAGGTCGAACATGAGTCGTATAGTAGATACGATCAACATGGAGATGTTCACCGATGATGACTAGTCCGTCTCACGTGATGATCGGACACGGCCTAGTTGACTCGGATCATGTATCACTTAGATGACTAGAGGGATGTCTATCTGAGTGGGAGTTCATTAAATAATTTGATTAGATGAACTTAATTATCATGAACATAGTCAAAAGGTCTTTGCAAATTATGTCGTAGCTTACGCTTTAGTTCTACTAAGATATGTTCCTAGAGAAAATTTAGATGAAAGTTGATAGTAGCAATTATGCGGACTGGGTCCGTAAACTGAGGATTGTCCTCAGTGCTGCACAGAAGGCTTATGTCCTTAATGCACCGCTCGGTGTGCTGAACCTCGAGCCTCGTTTGTGGATGTTGCGCACATCTGACATACACGTTTTGATGACTACGTGATAGTTCAGTGCGTAATGTTAAACGGTTTAGAATTGAGGCACCGAAGACATTTTGAAACATCGCGGAACATATGAGATGTTCCAAGAGCTGAAATTGGGATTTTAGGCTCGTGCCCACGTCAAGAGGTGTGAGACCTCCGACAAGTTTCTTAAGCCTGCAAACTAAGGGAGAAAAGCTCAATCGTTGAGCATGTGCTCGCATTGTCTGAGTACTACAATCGCTTGAATCGAGTGGGAGTTGTCTTCCAAATGAGATAGTGATGGTTCTCCAAAGTCACTGCCACCAAGCTACTAGAGCTTCGTGATGAACTATAACATATCAGGGATAGATATGATCATCCTTGAGCTATTCGCGATGTTTGACACCGCGAAAGTAGAAATCAAGTAGGAGCATCAATTGTTGATGGTTAGTAAAACCACTAGTTTCAAGAAGGGCAAGGGCAAGAAGGGATACTTCATGAAACGGCAAATCAGTTGCTGCTCTAGTGAAGAAACCCAAGGTAGAACCCAAACCCGAGATACTTGGTAGATGAGAAGGCTGGTAAGGTCGACAGAAGTATATTGGATATACATTATATTAATGTGTACTTTACTAGTACTCCTAGTAGCACCAGGGTATTAGATACCGGTTCGGTTGCTAAGTGTTGGTAACTCGAAATAAAAAGCTACGGAATAAATGGAGACTAACTAAAGGTGAGATGACGATATGTGTTGGAAGTGTTTCCAAGGTTGATGTGATCAAGCATCGCATGCCCCCTCTACCATCGAGATTTGTGTTAAACCTAAATAATTATTATTTGGTGTTTGCATTGAGCATAGACATGATTGGATTATGTTTATCGCAATATGGTTATTCATTTAAGGAGAATAATGGTTACTCTGTTTATTTGAATAATACCTTCAATGGTCTTGCACCTAAAATGAATGGTTTATTGAATCTCGATCGTAGTGATACACATGATCATGCCAAAAGATATAAGATAGTAATGATAGTACCACATACTTGTGGCACTGCCATTTGAGTCATATTGCTATAAAACGCATGAAGAAGCTCCATGTTCATGGATCTTTGGACTCACTCATTTTTGAAAAGATTGAGACATGCGAACCATGTCTATTGGTATATATGCATGAAGAAACTCCATACAGATGGATCGTTTGGACTCACTTGATTTTGAATCACTTGAGACATGCAAATCATAACACATGGGCAAGATGACTGAAAGGCCTCGTTTTCAGTAAGATGGAACAAGAAAGCAACTTGTTCGAAGTAATACATTTTGATGTGCGCAGTCCAATGAGTGCTGAGGCATGCAGTGGATATCGTTATGTTCTTACATCACAGATGATTTGAGTAGATGGTGAGTATATTTACTTGATGAAACACAAGTCTGAATTATTGAAAGGTTCAAGTAATTTCAGAGTGAAGTTGAAGATAGTTGTGACAAGAGGATAAAATGTTTGTGATATGATCATAGAGATGAATATCTAAGTTACGAGTTTGGCACACAATTAAGACATTGTGGAAATTGTTTCACAACTAATACCGCCTGGAACACCATAGTGTGATGGTGTGTCCGAACATCATAACTGCACCCTATTGGATATGGTGCATACCATGACGTCTCTTATCGAATTACCACTATCGTTTATGGGCTAGGCATTAGAGACAACCACATTCACTTTAAATAGGGCACCACGCAATTCCGTTGAGACGACACCGTATGAACTATGGTTTAGAGAAACCTAAGCTGTCGTTTCTTAAAAGTTTGGGGCTGCGACGCTTATGTGAAGAAGTTTCAGGCTGATAAGCTCGAACCCAAAGCGGATAAATGCATTTTCATAGGACACTCAAAAACTGTTGGGTATACCTCCTGTCTCAGATCCGGAAGCAAAAGGGATTGTTTCTAGAATCGGGTCCTTTCTCGAGGAAAAGTTTCTCCCGAAAGAATTGAGTGGGAGGATGGTGGAGACTTGATGAGGTTATTGAACCGTCACTTCAACTAGTGTGTAGCAGGGCACAGGAAGTTGTTCCTGTGGCACCTACACCAATGGAAGTGGAAGCTTATGATAGTGATCATGAAACTTCGGATCAAGTCACTACCAAACCTCGTAGGTCGACAAGGATGCGTTCTACTTCAGAGTGGTACGTAATCCTGTCTTGGAAGTCATGTTGCTAGACAACAATGAACCTACGAGCTATGGAGAAGCGATGGTGGGCCCGGATTCCGACGAATGGCTCGAGGCCATAAAATCCGAGAGAGGATCCATGTATAAAAGCAAAGTATAGACTTTGAAAGAACTACTTGATGGTCGTAAGGCTGTTGGGTGCAGATGGATTTTAAAAGGAAGACGGACAATGATGGTAAGTGTCACCATTAAGAAAGCTCGACTTGTTGTTAAGATGTTTTCCGACAAGTTCAAGGAATTGACTGCGATGAGACTTTCTCACTCATAGTGATGCTAAGAGTCTGTTGGAATTATATTAGCAGTGACTGCATTATTTATGAAATCTTGCAGATAGGATGTCAAAACATTGTTTCCTCAACGATTTTCTTGAGGAAAGGTTGTATGTGATACAACCAGAAGGTTTTGTCAATCCTGAAAGATGCTAACAAGTATGAAAAGCTCCAGCAATCCTTCTAAGGACTGGAGTAAGAATCTCGGAGTTGGAATGTACGCTTTGATGAGATGATCAAAGATTTTGGGTTTATACAAAGTTTATGAGAAACTTGTATTTCCAAAGAAGTGAGTGGGAGCACTATAGAATTTTTTGATGAGTATATGTTGTTAACATATTGTTGATCAGAAATGATGTAGAATTTCTGGAAAGCATACAGGGTTATTTGAAAAGTGTTTTTCAATGGAAAACCTGGATTAAGCTACTTGAACATTGAGCATCAAGATCTATAAGGATAGATCAAAAACGCTTAATAGTACTTTCAAATTAATACATACCGTGACAAGATTTTGAAGGAGTTCAAAATAAATCAGCAAAGAAGGAGTTCTTGGCTGTGTTACAAGGTGTGAGTATTGAGTAAGACTCAAAACATGACCACGGCAGAAGAGAGAGAAAGGACGAAGGTTGTCCCCTATGCTTTAGACGTAGGCTCTACAGTATGCTATGTTGTGTACCGCACCTGAGGTGTGCCTTGCCATGAGTCAGTCAAGGGGTACAAGACTGATCCAGGAATGGATCACATGACAGCGATCGAACTTATCCTTATTATCTAGTGGACTAAGGAATTTTCTCGATTATGGAGGTGGAAAAAGAGTTCGTCGTAAAGGGTTACGTCGATGCAAACTTTGACACTAATCCAAATGACTCTGAGTAGTAAACCGGATTCGTATAGTAGAGCAGTTATTTGGAATAGCTCCAAGTAGCCCGTGGTAGCTGCATCTACAAGATGACATAGAGATTTGTAAAGCACACACGGATCTGGAAGGTTCAGTCCCGTTGACTAAAAACCTCTCTCACAATCGAGATATGAACAAACCCCATGGGTGTTGGATTCATTACAATCACATAGTGATGTGAACTAGATTATTGACTCTAGTGCAAGTGGGAGACTGTTGGAAATATGCCCTAGAGGCAATAATAAAATGGTTATTATTGTATTTCCTTGTTCATGATAATTGTCTATTGTTCATGCTATAATTGTATTAAATGGAAACCGTAATACATAGACCACAACATGCCCCTAGTAAGCCTCTAGTTGACTAGCTCGTTGATCAATAGATGGTTACGGTTTCCTGACCATGGACATTGGATGTCGTTGATAACGGGATTACATCATTAGGAGAATGATGTGATGGACAAGACCCAATCCTAAGCATAGCACAAGATCGGGTAGTTCGTTTGCTAAGAGCTTTTCTAATGTCAAGTATCGTTTCCTTAGACCATGAGATTGTGCAACTCCCGGATACCGTAGGAATGCTTTGGGTGTACCAAACGTCACAACGTAACTGGGTGGCTATAAAGGTGCACTACAGGTATCTCCGAAAGTGTCTGTTGGGTTGGCACGAATCGAGACTGGGATTTGTCACTCCGTTTGACAGAGAGGTATCTCTGGGCCCACTCCGTAATGCATCATCATAATGAGCTCAATGCGACTAATGAGTTAGCCACGGGATCATGCGTTACGGAACGAGTAAAGAGACTTGCCGGTAACGAGATTGAACGAGGTATTGGGATACCGACGATCGAATCTCGGGCAAGTAACATACCGATAGACAAAGGGAATTGTATACGGGATTGATTGAATCCCCGACATCGTGGTTCATCCGATGAGATCATCGTGGAACATGTGGGAGCCAATATGGGTATCCATATCCCGCTATTGGTTATTGGCCGGAGAGGTGTCTCGGTCATGTCTGCATGGTTCCCGAACCCGTAGGGTCTACACACTTAAGGTTCGGTGACGCTAGAGTTGTTATGGGAAATAGTATGTGGTTACCGAAGGTTGTTCGGAGTCCCGGATGAGATCCTGGACGTCACGAGGAACTCCGGAGTGGTCCGGAGGTGAAGATCGATATATTGGACGAAGGGTATTGGAGTCCGGAATTGTTCTGGGAGTACCAGGTGATGACCAGCGTGACCGAAAGGTGTTTCGGAGGCCCTGGCAAGCGTTGGGGGCCTTATGGGCCAAGGGGAGGGGGCACACCAGCCCACTAAGTGGCTGTGTGCCCCTCCCAACCCCTCTCACGTAACGTGGAGAGGTGGGGGCGCCTCACCTAGGGCAGCCACCCCTCCCGGCTTGGGGGGCAAGTTTCCCAGGGGTGGGGGCGCCCAAACCCATCTAGGGTTTCCCCTGTGGCCGCCGCCCCTCCCCTGGGGAACCCTAGGGCGCCTCCTCCACCCCCTTCCCCCTATATATAGTGAGGAAGAGAGAGGGCAGCCGCACCCCTTGCCTGGCGCAACCCTCTCCTCCTCCAACTCCTCCTCCTCCTCCGTAGTGCTTAGCGAAGCTCTGCCGGAGAACCACGAGCTCCATCGCCACCACACCGTCATGCTGCTGGAGTTCTCCCTCAACTTCTCCTCTCCCCTTGCTGGATCAAGAAGGAGGAGACGTCCCCGGGCTGTACGTGTGTTGAACGCGGAGGCGCCGTCCGTTCGGTGCTACATCGGATCTTCCGCGATTTGAATCGCCGCGAGTACGACTCCATCAACCGCGTTCTTGTAACGCTTCCGCTTAGCGATCTTCAAGGGTATGAAGATGCACTCCCGCTCTCTCGTTGCTAGCATCTCCTAGATTGATCTTGGTGACACGTAGGAAAATTTTGAATTATTGCTACGTTCCCCAACACCGGCAACCCCGAAGTGACAATAATCGGGACCACTCCCTGTGATGACCGTAGTTTGAGGAGTTCATGTATTCACTATGTGTTAATGCTTTGGTCCGATACTCTATTAAAAGGAGGCCTTAATATCCCGTATCTTCCATTAGGACCCCGCTGCCACGGGAGGGTAGGACAAAAGATGCCATGCAAGTTTTTTTCCATAAGCACGTATGACTATATTCGGAATACATGCCTACATTACATTGATGAATTGGAGCTAGTTCTGTGTCACCCTATGTTATGATTTTTACATGATGGACCGCATCCGGCATAATTCTCCATCACCGATCCAATGCCTACGAGCTTTTCACATATTGTTCTTCGCTTATTTACTTTTCCGTTGCTACTGTTACAATCACTACAAAACCCAAAAATATTACTTTTGCTACTGTTATCGTTACTTCCATACTACTTTGCTACTAAATACATTGCTGCAGATATTAAGTTATCCAGGTGTGGCTGAATTGACAACTCAGTTGCTAATACTTGAGAATATTCTTTGGCTCCCTTGTGTCGAATAAATAAATTTGGGTTGAATACTCTACCCTCGAAAACTGTTGCGATCCCCTGTACTTGTGGGTTATCAAACGCCGGGGCTGGCGTCGCAACCCTTTCGGTGGCTCATCTTCCCCAACGCGTCGGGCTTCGAGTCAGAGGTAAACGACGACATGCATGGTCCCGGTCCGTCTGGTGTTATGGTGCGGCATGCCCACCGTGCTAGGAAGAGGACGCGAAAGGCAGTTGCGGCCCTCACGGACGAAGCCACGGAGCCGCTACGAGTGACCGGCACCCCTGGCACCGCAACGATGTCATGGAGATGTCGTGCTCTGACCACGGGTGGTCCATCATCGATCTTGATACGTCTCCGTCGTATCTATAATTTTTGATTGTTCCATGCCAATATTATACAACTTCCATATACTTTTGGCAATTTTTTATACTATTTTTGGGACTAACATATTGATCCAGTGCCCAGTGTCAGTTCCTGTTTGTTGCATGCTTTTTGTTTCGCAGAAAATCCATATCAAACGGAGTCCAAACGGAATAAAAACTGACGGAGATTTTTTTTGGAATATATGTGATTTTTGGGAAGAAGAATCAACGCGATACGATGCCCGAGGGGGCCACGAGGCAGGGGGGCGCGCCCCAGGGGTCAGGCACGCCCTGGACCCTCGTGGCCACCCCGTAAGGCCGTTGGAGCCCTTCTTTCGCCGCAAGAAAGCTAATTTCCGGATAGAGATCGTGTCCAAAATTCAGCCCAATCGGAGTTACGGATCTCCGGTTATAAAAGAAACGGTGAAAGGCCAGATCTAAGAACGCAGAAACAGAGACAGACAGAGAGACAGATCCAATCTCGGAGGGGCTCTCGCCCCTCCCATGCCATGGAGGCCAAGGACTAGAGGGGAAACCTTTCTCCCATCTAGGGAGGAGATCAAGGAAGAAGAAGTAGAAGGGGGGCCCTCTCTTCCTCGCTTCCGATGGCGCCGGAGTGCCACCGGGGGCCATCATCATCACCGCAATCTTCACCAACAACTTCACCGCCATCATCACCAACTCTTCCCCCCTCTATGCAGCGGTGTAACCCCTCTTTTACCCGCTGTAATCTCTACTTAAACATGGTGCTCAACGCTATATATTATTTCCCAATGATGTATGGCTATCCTATGATGTTTGAGTAGATCCGTTTTGTCCTATGGGTTAATTGATGATCGTGATTGGTTTGAGTTGCATGTTTTATTATTGGTGCTGTCCTATGGTGCTCTCCTTGTCACGCAAGTGTGAGGGATTCCCGCTGTCGGGTTTGCAATACGTTCATGATTTGCTTATGGTGGGTGGTGTGAGTGACAGAAGCATATACCCGAGTAAGTAGGTTGTTTGCGTACGGGATAAAGAGGACTTGATGCTTTAATGCTATGGTTGGGTTTTACCTTAATGATCTTTAGTAGTTGCGGATGCTTGATAGAGTTCCAATCATAAGTGCATATGATCCAAGTAGAGAAAGTATGTTAGCTTATGCCTCTCCCTCAAATAAAATTGCAATAATGATTACCGGTCCAGTTATTGATTGCCTAGGGTCAAATAACTTTCTCGTAACAAAAAGCTCTCTACTAAAACTAATTTAGTTGTGTCTTTATCTAAACAGCCCCTACTTTTTATTTACGTGTTCTTTATTATCTTGCAAACCTATCCAACAACACCTACAAAGTACTTCTAGTTTCATACTTGTTCTAGGTAAAGCGAACATCAAGCGTGCGTAGAGTTGTATCGGTGGTCGATAGAACTTGAGGGAATATTTGTTCTACCTTTAGCTCCTCGTTGGTTCGACACCCTTACTTATCGAAAGAGGCTACAATTTATCCCCTATACTTGTGGGTTATCAAGACTTTTTTCTGGCGTCGTTGTCGGGGAGTCATAGCGTGGGGTGAATATTCTCGTGTGTGCTTGTTTGCTTTATCACTAAGTAATTGTTATTTGCTGTTCTTAGTTGTTCTTTATCTTTAGTTATGGATATGGAACACGAAATACCAAAAACAATTAGGTGTACTTGCTACTCATGGAGATGGGGAACCTCCTAAAACCCTCGATGGTCGTTATGTGACAGATATTATGTACTACTTTGATAATCCTGAGAAGACCCCATTCAATCTGGTAATGGGAGACACGTTGGATCAGCGCGAATACTTTAGGGATTATCGCTTGACTCAAAAAGGGAAACTATTACGGGATCAAATTTATATGTTGAAGTGGTATGCTCGGCAAGTATGCTTGAGTTATGATTATACTTGTTGCTCTAGGATGAAGGCTCCACACCTTCCCTTTTCATGCAAATTTAATGATAATAAAACCTTAGCTTCTTATGCTAATGGTATATATGATTATTATGATGTGGAACAAATAGAAGAATTTGTTGCTTTTATGGGTGCTTATGAAATTGAATCTTTGTTCAAAGAGTGTGAAAATCTTTATGATGCTGTTTATAGACCTGAAAATTTAGCTATCCTTAAATATTGTTATGAGAATTATAAATACAATTCCGATATTGATGCAATTATTGAGAAAGTCTCCGCTGTCCAAGAAGAGACTAATATTTTGCAGGAAACTATGGAAGAAGAAATTACTAAAACTATGAGCTCATTAGATGAAAAAGATGATGAGGAGAGCAAAGAACAAAAGGAGAAAGAGCGGATTAGCTACCCGTGCCCACCTTCTAATGAGAGTAACTCTTCAACTCTTACATTGTTTATTTTCCCTTCGTGCTTACCGAAGGATGATTTCTATGATAACTATTATGATCCCGTTGATTCTCTTGAAATATCCCTTTTTGATAATGCTTGCTATGCTTGTGGCCAAGATGCCAATATGAATTATGCTTATGGAGATGAACTTGCTATAGTTCCTTATGTTAATCATGAAATTGTTGCTATTGCACCCACGCATGATAGTCCTATTATCTTTTTGAATTCTCTCGACTACACTATATCGGAGAAGTTTGCCCTTATTAAGGATTATATTGATGGGTTGCCTTTTACCGTTGCACTTGATGATTTTGATGAATATAATATGCATGTGCTTGCTGCTCCTACTTGCAATTATTATGAGAGAGGAACTATATCTCCACCTCTCTATGTTTCCAATATGATAAAATTGCAAGAAACTGTTTATACTATGCATTGGCCTTTACTATGTGTGCATGAATTGTTCTTTTATGACATGCCGATGCATAGGAAGAGAGTTAGACTTCGTCATTGCATGATATATGTTCTTTGTGCTCACTACTAAATGCAAATCATTGTTAATTAAAATTGGCTTTGATATACCTTGGGATCCGGGTGGATCCATTACTTGAGCACTATATGCCTAGCTTAATGGCTTTAAAGAAAGCGCTGCCAGGGAGACAACCCGGAAGTTTTAGACAGTCATTTATTTCTGTTGAGTGCTTTTATATAGTTTAAAAACAAACAAAATAAAGAGGGGAACCCAAAACTTTTTCAAAAAGGAAAGTGAAAGTGAGAGAGACAAGCATTGTTGAAGTGGGGGAGCTCCTTGAACTTTGTTCATGCTCACGGAAACATTGTGAATCTTGATTACAGAAACTTTTCAATAAAAATAATTATCACCTTGTATAATTCCATTGTATTATAAAAATAATGTGCCAAGGTTTGCCTTTAGGATGTTTACAATGCTTGTTGGTTTGTACGGTGCAGGACAGAAACTTTGGCTGTAGTGCGCGATTTTACATTTTTTACTGGAACGTCAAATGGTTCTGAAACTTTTTGCACTGACTTTATATACAAATTTTTTATTTTTACTAATTTTGGTAGAATGTTTCAAGTATCAGAAGTATGGTGAATGTTCAGATTATTACAGGCTGTTCTGTTTTAGACAGATTCTGTTTTTGGTGCATAGTTTGCTTGTTTTGATGAAACTATCAATTTATATCAGTGGATTAAGCCATGAAAAAATTATATTACAGTAGATACAATGCCAAAACAAAATTTGAATTGGTCTGCAACAGTACTTAGAGTAGTGATTTTCCTTATTATACTAACGGATCTTACCGAGTTTTCTGTTGAAGTTTTGTGTGGATGAAGTGTTTGATGATCAAGAAGGTCTCGATGTGAGGAGAAGAAGGAGAGCCAAGAGCTCAAGCTTGGGGATGCCCAAGGCATCCCAAGTAAATATTCAAGGAGACTCAAGCGTCTAAGCTTGGGGATGCCCCGGAAGGCATCCCCTCTTTCTTCAACAAATATCAGTATGTTTTCGGATTCGTTTCGTTCATATGATATGTGCAAATCTTGGAGCGTCTTTTGCATTTAGTTTCATTTTTTTCTTTCTTTTATGCACCATGCTGGTATGAGGTAGTCCTTGGTTGATTTATAGGATGCTCATTGCACTTCACTTATATCCTTTGAGTATGGCTTTATAGAATGCTTCATGTGCTTCACTTATATCATTTGAAGTTTGGATTGCATGTTTCTCTTCACATAGATAACCGCCATTTGTAGAATGCTCTTTTGCTTCACTTATATTTGTTAGAGCGTGGGCATATCTTTTGTAGAAAGAATTAAACTCTCTTGCTTCACTTATATCTATTTAGAGAGATGACAGGAACTGGTCATTCACATGGTTAGTCATAAAATCCTACATAAAACTTGTAGATCACTGAATATGATATGTTTGATTCCTTGCAATAGTTTTGCGATATAAAGATGGTGATATTAGAGTCATGCTAGTGGGTAGTTGTGGATTAGTAGAAATACTTGTGTTGAGGTTTGTAATTGCCGTAGCATGCACGTATGGTGAACCATTATGTAAGGAAGTCGGAGCATGAGGTATTTATTGATTGTCTTCCTTATGAGTAGCGGTCGGGGACGAGCGATGGTCTTGTCCTACCAATCTATCCCCCTAGGGGCATGCGTAGTAGTACTTTGCTTCGAGGGCTAATATAATTTTGCAATAAGTATATGAGTTCTTTATGACTAATGTGAGTCCATGGATTATACACACTCTCACCCTTCCATCATTGCTAGCCTCTTCGGTACCGTGCATTGCCCTTTCTCACCTCGAGAGTTGGTACAAACTTCGCCGGTGCATCCAAACCCCGTGATACGATACGCTCTATCACACATGAACCTCCTTATATCTTCCTCAAAACAGCCACCATACCTACCTATCATGGCATTTCCATAGCCATTCCGAGATATATTGCCATGCAACTTCCATCATCATCATATACATGACTTGAGCATTTATTGTCATATTGCTTTGCATGATCGTAAGATAGCTAGCATGATGTTTTCATGGCTTGTCCGTTTTTTGATGTCATTGCTACGCTAGATCATTGCACATCCTGGTACAACGCCAGAGGCATTCATATAGAGTCATATCTTTGTTCTAGTATCGAGTTGTAATATTGAGTTGTAAGTAAATAAAAGTGTGATGATCATCATTATTAGAGCATTGCCCCAAGAAAAAAAAGAGAGGCCAAAGAAGCCTAAATAAAAAAAGGGGCCAAAGAAGCCCACCAAAAAAAGAGAAAAAAGAAAAGAAAAGAAAAGGGGGCAATGTTACTATCCTTTTACCACACTTGTGCTTCAAAGTAGCACCATGTTCTTCATATAGAGAGTCTCTTGAGTTATCACTTTCATATACTAGTGGGAATTTTCATTATAGAACTTGGCTCGTATATTCCAAGGATGGGCT
Source organism: Triticum aestivum (assembly GCF_018294505.1). Classification (NCBI taxonomy): domain Eukaryota; kingdom Viridiplantae; phylum Streptophyta; class Magnoliopsida; order Poales; family Poaceae; genus Triticum; species Triticum aestivum. The sequence continues at coordinate 13,971,616 of NC_057814.1, read as the reverse complement.
TCCTCAAATGCCCTAGGTCTTCATGAGCAAGCAAGTTGGATGCACACCCACTTAGTTTCAGTTTGAGCTTTCATATACTTATAGCTCTAGTGCATCCATTGCATGGCAATCCCTACTCCTCACATTGACATCAATTGATGGGCATCTCCATAGCCCGTTGATTAGCCGCGTCGATGTGAGACTTTCTCTTTTTTTTGTCTTCTCCACACAACCTCCACCATCATATTCTATTCCACCTATAGTGCTATGTCCATGGCTCACGCTCATGTATTGCGTGAGGGTTGAAAAGGCTGAAGCGCGTTAAAAAGTATGAACCAATTGCTCGGCTTGTCATCGAGGTTGTGCATGATTTGAATATTTTGTGTGGTGAAGATGGAGCATAGCCAGACTATATGATTTTGTAGGGATAACTTTCTTTGGCCTTGTTATTTTGAAAAGACATGATTGCTTTATTAGTAGGCTTGAAGTATTATTGTTTTATGTCAAATGATAGACTATTGCTTTGAATCACTCGTGTCTTAATATTCATGCCATGATTAGATACATGATCAAGATTATGCTAGGTAGCATTCCACATCAAAAATTATTATTTTTATCATTTACCTACTCGAGGACGAGCAGGAATTAAGCTTGGGAATGCCGATACGTCTCCGTCGTATCTATAATTTTTGATTGTTCCATGCCAATATTATACAACTTCCATATACTTTTGGCAACTTTCTAAACTATTTTTGGGACTAACATATTGATCCAGTGCCCAGTGCCAGTTCCTGTTTGTTGCATGTTTTTTGTTTCACAGAAAATCCATATCAAACTGAGTCCAAACGGAATAAAAACTGACGAAGATTTTTTTGGAATATATGTGATTTTTGGGAAGAAGAATCAACGCGATACGATGCCCGAGGGGGCCACGAGGCAGGGGGGCGTGCCCTGGACCCTCGTGGCCACCCGTTAAGGCGGTTGGAGCCCTTCTTTCGCCGCAAGAAAGCTAGTTTCCGGATAGAGATCGTGTCCAAAATTCAGCCCAATCAGAGTTAGGATCTCCGGTTATAAAAGAAACGGTGAAAGGCCAGATCTAAGAACGCAGAAACAGAGAGAGATAGAGAGACAGATCCAATCTCGGAGGGGCTCTCGCCCCTCCCATACCATGGAGGCCAAGGACCAGAGGGGAAACCTTTCTCCCATCTAGGGAGGAGGTCAAGGAAGAAGAAGAAGAAGAAGGGGGCCCCTCTCTCCCTCGCTTCCGGTGGCGCCGGAGTGCCACCGGGGGCCATCATCATCACCGCAATCTTCACCAACAACTTCACCGCCATCATCACCAACTCTTCCCCCCTCTATGCAGCAGTGTAACCCCTCTTTTACCCGCTGTAATCTCTACTTAAACATGGTGCTCAACGCTATATATTATTTCCCAATGATGTATGGCTATCCTATGATGTTTGAGTAGATCCGTTTTGTCCTATGGGTTAATTGATGATCGTGATTGGTTTGAGTTGCATGTTTTATTATTGGTGCTGTCCTATGGTGCTCTCCGTGTCGCGCAAGCGTGAGGGATTACCGCTGTAGGGTTTGCAATACGTTCATGATTTGCTTATGGTGGGTGGCGTGAGTGACAGAAGCATATACCCGAGTAAGTAGGTTGTTTGCGTATGGGATAAAGAGGGCTTGATGCTTTAATGCTATGGTTGGGTTTTACATTAATGATCTTTAGTAGTTGCGGATGCTTGCTAGAGTTCCAATCATAAGTGCATATGATCCAAGTAGAGAAATTATGTTAGCTTATGCCTCTCCCTCAAATAAAATTGCAATAATGATTACCGGTCCAGTTATCGATTGCCTAGGGACAAATAACTTTCTCGTAACAAAAATCTCTCTACTAAAACTAATTTAGTTGTGTCTTTATCTAAACAGCCCCTACTTTTTATTTACGTGCTCTTTATTATCTTGCAAACCTATCCAACAACACCTACAAAGTATTTCTAGTTTCATACTTGTTCTAGGTAAAGCGAACGTCAAGCGTGCGTAGAGTTGTATCGGTGGTCGATAGAACTTGAGGGAATATTTGTTCTACCTTTAGCTCCTCGTTGGGTTCGACACTCTTACTTATCGAAAGAGGCTACAATTTATCCCCTATACTTGTGGGTTATCAGATCTCACCTCGACCGATGATGTCGAGGCCACAGGCTCCAATGAGGAAGAGTGGGCATGAGAGACGACGGTGACTCGTGTCCCATGTGGATTGTTCTGTGTCTCATGTTCTACTCTTTTTCGCCGGCGGCCGGTACATCACTTTGGGGGTCTCACGACCATGGGACATGGGTGTGGAAGGAGACCACAAGGATGGGCACCGACGAAGACTAGACTAAATTTTACATTGTATGTAATTGCATGGATTTGAAAATTTGCTCATAAGGTATCTGTTTGTGAAAGAGCACATTTAAGGATTGACTAGCACATATGCCCGTGCGTTGCAACGGGAGAGAAAATTATCATGTTCATCAGAACATTCACCAGCGCGACACACCAGCCTCTGGACGATGCCAGCTATGGGGCAAATGAGGTGAGCTCCTCCCTGATGGCGCCCAAGATAGAAGCACATCGGTGCGGGAGTCGGCTAGTTGACGTGGTAGTTGATGAAGATGTGATGCTATGTCGTGTGCATGCACACACCTTGTACACGTCCACACCCGCCTATCTAATGCTACCGCCTTGGACACGACTCCTGGACGATTTCATATGTCTAGGTTATCAATGAGAACTTTCATCAAAAAATGAAAAGGATCACGATAATTAGTGCATTTGTCTGTATTTGTATGAGGCAAGGACATATCGGAGATGGATGATGGGGGTCCGACATGTACTCCATGAACTCTTGGGCATAGAGTTGGTTTTGTCCCTTGCCTGAATTACTTATCTTCTAAATTTTTTAATATATTTTTCTTTTGATTGTAGGCTTATTTTGTACGTGAGAGCAAGAACAGTTTGGATGTTGAATGCTTTCATCATCGAAAGCCAAAACGCATCCAGAATAGGGACGTGCGGCCTAATGAAGAAAAGGCAAGTAATGTATGACAGAATGGCAAAACAAACTCAGTGGGCTTGTAGAGCGAACAGTTTTTTGTTTTTTGAAAGAAAACTCTCTTCCAGAATAAGACCGCGATAGTTATTTCTCTCTCGTACTGATTCCTAAGGAATGGCCTACGCGTAGGAAATAGTGTGCTGGCCCAACGCTGTATATTTTTATTTTTTCGGTTTCTCCCATTGCCTGCAACCTGGTTTTTGTTCAGTTTTTCGGCTTTCCTTTTTCGTATTTTATTCTTCCAATTTCAGTATTTTTTTCCTCTGTTTACTTATGATTACCTTCACTTTTTTCCTTTCAGGTTTTAATCATTTTTCTATTTTTAGTTTTTCAACACTTGTCTACTTCTTTCATGCATAATGTACATTTTGATTATACATAAGGAACAATTTTATTGCATATGTCTAACATTTTTTAAATACATGGTTAACATTATTTTAATATATGTTTTACTGTCTATGTTTTCTCTTACACATTTTGCATTTGTTTGTATATATCAGGAACTTTTCTTTATACATGTTAAACATTTTTCAAATGGATAATTACATTTTTAAATAAATGTTTGATGTCTACTTTTTTTCAACACATGTCTACATTTTGTAATACACATTGCACATAATTTCATACATGTTTAACATTTTTATAATATATGATTAACATCTTTTTAAGATATACGTTATGATGTCTAGTTTTTTCTACATATTGTATATCTTTTGTGTACATATGAAATATTTGATTATACGGGTTAATTTAAAAAAAATACATGATTAAAATTTCATGAAATATATGTATTGATGTCCACATACAGCGGAAACATTTTTATGTATGTTTAACATTATTTAAATACTTGATTAACATTTTCTTCAAATATATGTTTTGATCACTATTTTTTTAATACACACTGTAAGTTTTTCTTGTACATCAAGAACATTTTTTAAATTGCGATGAATACTATAAAAACATAAATAGGAAAAAAAAGGAAAATGAGAAAAACATAAGAGATAAATAGAAACAGAAATCTACAAACAAAATAATAAAATTAGGTGGACGTCATCCTTTCAAATGGGCCGGCCCACAAAACTGCTGCCTGCAGCGAGGCGAGCTACCGTCGGTTCAATAATAAGGGAACTTCTGCTTCTCCACCAAAGACGTTGTGTTGGCTAGATGGTTATACATGCTTGATTCTCCACCAAAGACGTTGTGTCTTCGTCAATTTTTTCTTTTTTTTAAACAGACGACGTACAAACTCCTGAGATGACAACGTACAAAACGTTTCTTTTTTTTTAAACAGACGACGTACAAACTCCTAAGATGACAACGTACAAAACGCTTATGTGACCAAAAAAATGAAGAAACGTTCCTCCCTTTAATATTAGGTAAAGATAAAGATAAAGATTGGTCACTGTTTGCTGACAAGCTTGACAGACGTTTTTCCTACGTGGGACTGATCATCTACAGCCGAGTGCCTTAAATCCCTCTCAAATATCCGCGTGGACGGTGGTGAGTCGGTGCGTGTCTCATGCCCTACTGTATTTTGCCGGCGATCGAAGCAACATTTCGAGGGGCGCACCGGCTGCCGAACATGAGCATGACAGAGATGGACGAGCTCCGTTTAGATTAGGTTTGACGCTGTATGTAATAGTATGGATTTAAGGTTCCGTAATATATTTAATTTAATTATTAAAGATGTTTTCTGAAACGTGATAGGTCACTATGCACGCACGGACGCGTCCGCTTTCCTAGTCGGACTCTAACGATTCCCCTCTCGCTCCGTCTCGTCAGTCCGGCCGTCTTCCTCCCACACCCCTCCCTCCGTCTCTCCGCATTCCGCATCTCTCTCTGGGTGTTTACGGAATGGCTGCGGCTTCGACGGAGCCCGCGCTCCCCGGCGGCTCCCCGGCGGACGAGGACGCGGAGGCGGTGGTCGCCAGCGACGAGCTGCGCCATCTCCCGGACCAGGCGCTGCAGGCGAGGCTGCAGCGCATGCAGGCCAGCATCCACGGAGGCATCGCCGCCCGCCTCCCCGACGGCGGCAGGACGTATCGCCGCAAGCTCCTAGCCGTACGCCGCGAGCTCGAGCGCCGCAAGGGCCAGGCTCCTGCGCTCCCCGCCACGGCCCCGCACTCACCGTCGCCATTGCCCTCTTCCCAGCACCCGCCGCCGTGCCAAGGCGGGCCGCCGGTGAGACATTCCCCATCCCTTGTACGCGCGCCGCTCCGATTTGGGATTCTCTTGTGTGGCCGCCTGTCAAGCTTCTGTTCGACAGAATGCCTGCTAATCACTTGCACTCACTGGCTGCTGCTAGTGGTCTCACTCATCTGTCTGAACTGAAAACGAGCAAGATTGGTCTTACTGAAAACCAACAATCTCAAGTCCAAATTTGATTAGATGCCCTACAACTACCAGCCATTGTTCCTCTTTCTGCTCTAGTACATACTACAGACACTGCAAACCTGCTATTTCTTCAGTACTACTGTTCACAACAGAAGCATTCCTGGAGCGAACTCTTGAATAGCTTGTTCTGTCTGGATCAGTAAGCCTAATCATGGAGTTATATTCGTGTGTAGCTTGATTGGTCACTTTCTTGCTTCAATCTTCTGTTTGGCGGAACGCTTGCAAGCCCTGTTAATTCAGTAGTTAGAGAAGAGTTTCCAAGCTTTCATCTTTGAGTGTTACTGAAGTAATGGTGTGGAAACTCGATGGTTACTATACAAAGTAATAACCCCAATTTCTAATTACAAAATGATAATCAGCAATTTTCCTCTAGTGCACTGTAAACCCTCTATTTCGCTGGTGATACAATTATTTAGAAAGCATTCCTAGAGTGAACTCTTCAACAGCTCGTTGTCTCTAGTATAACAGCAAGCGGTATGGGTTGAGGGGAACTTAGTAAGCCTAATCACTGAATGCTCTCTTGCAGGACGACGTAGGATGCAAACATATTGTGGAATCGTCTGGTACGTGCTTTTCATACTTGAGAGTATCCTCATACCATCTTATCGAAACACATGGCTCTATTTATGTCATGCCATGATTTGATTACATCGATTGTACTTGTCAGCTACTTGGTTAACAATTCTGGAGATCCAAATATTTACTGCATGAGTTGCCTGCTTGCTAATCTATCTTGAATGTGTGTCAATAAAATGCTTTTGCTTGCTGCTGTTTCAGTTTTGACTGGTTATACTCTCTCTTTGTTTTTGAATTCATATTCCTTTTTGTGAATTCTTCCTTACTTAAACGTTAATTATCCATGTTTATTTTTCAGATGCATCATTCATGTTGAATTACACCCTCTCTTAAGAAATGTTCGACCTCCCTGCCTATCCTCTAACATTCAATTACAGATTGAACCCTGTGACATATGCTGTGCAAGTTTGTCTAGTTCAAATGGAATAAGTTTAAAATGATGTGGAAGAGTAGTCACACATTGTATACAGTTAATCCTGAAATGAGGATTCTTAGCTTTTGTTGCTACGTTCTTCAATATTTGATCTAACTGAGTCAGTCCGGTGCCATGTGATTTTCCATGTTGCTGATTAAACTGTTTGTGAAATCCAGAAATAATTAAAATGGATTTGTCCAAGAAAACGCGCCGCTGCTCTAGGATGCCATTGCCAAGGAACTACAATGGTTTTTAAACGTAACTACAGATCAACAGAAATTAATGTTCCAAAATTTAGTCCCAGGCTTTGTGACAACAGTATTACAGATAATGTGGGAAAACCACTGCAACTATTTAAAAAAACCAGTCAGACAGCCTGATGTGCACTTTCAGATCTTATTCTGCGTTCTCATAGTACTTTCACCATTTCTCCAGTATGGAATTCTACTATAATGTTCTTCATTACTAATTAGATTGATAGTTACATCAGGAGAGATTGATTTGTTGCTAATTTGCCCTTGGCAGATGTACAAGGGGCCTCTTCCTTGCCTGATCAGGTGAAAGATGAGCAAGTACTCCTCCTCCCTGTTTCACTGTCATGTTCACTGTCAAGATCAAAGCTTTTTCTGTAGTACAGATTCATAGGAAGTTTTTCCTCTATGACATATGAAAAGAAAGAACTGGGTCACAAAATCTGCATGGAGTTGACATTAACAGTGGGTAGTTGATCGCTTTGATTTTTTCAGATGGAGACCCCTGTATGTCCATCAAAGCAGCTGCCGGATGCACACATCATCAAACCAAAAGTAGAGCCTTGCGACGACACACTGTCGCCAGCTCCAGATGCGAGCGAGGATTGTGAGACCACCCCACTCTCCTGCAGCCACCCCTTCTTCACCATCATCCTGTCGAGATCTCATGTTCAGAAGCCGTTTCAGCTGGTATGAGACAGCAACAAATTCTTCAAATACTCAGTAGTTGCAGAAATGACCCGTTTACTACTATTATGATGTTGCTTTGTGTCCAGTACATTCCAGGCCGCTTCCACAAGCACCTCCCGGAGGAGCGCACTTCCGCCACCCTCATCTGCCGTGGGAGGTCATGGGCCATGCGCTACTGTGGTGACTTGAAGACGAAAAGGCTGGATGCAGATTGGATGGACTTCGCTGTCGACAACCGGCTGCAGGTCAACGATGCCTGTGTCTTCGAGCTTGTGACTCGCACCAGAGAGGAGGTGGTGTTCCAGGTCCAGATACTACGCGGCGGCCTGCCGAAGGATATCACCTCTAAAGGGTACACCGCCGACGAGCCTCTGGTCATTGTGGGTTAGAGATCAGGTCAAGAGATGCTTCTTGTTGCATGTAGCACAGGAAAGTAGGAGCTTTTGCGCGCTGTTAGAATCTGGATTCCTCACATGGTCTGCGTATTTTGGGTCAGTTTACTGACGGAATGGTTTTGGAAGGTGATGCATGTTGGGTTCTGACCTTGTAATTCCCCAAAACAATTTGGTAATGAGAAAAAATCCATATTATCTGGACAATTGCTCATCTATATTTTGTTGAACTGTTGGGTTTTGTGTATAATTTAAAATATGGTGTTGAACATTATGGTTCTCTAGCGCAACACTGGAGAGGAGGTGGTGTTCCAGGTCTAGATACCGCCTCATAGCCTGCCAGAGGAGGTCACCTCCGATGGTGCCAACATCATTAAGACCATGTTTGTCGTGGAATATACTTCATGAGAGGTTTACTGTTCCGTAGATCGAGGGCATTTGCGCATTGTTAAAATGTAAATTACCCATGATCAACTTAATTTTGTATTTGTTAACTCCTTGAATGGTTTCGGGAGAAGTTGTGATCTGAGCTTCAGGCGTGGGGTGTTGAAAGGTGATGTCTGGCTCAAACATGTTGGATCCTGAACTTGTGAGCAATTTTACTAGTGAAACCGGGAACATGTCTCTTCCTAGTAAAAGGGAGACAAATCCATATATGTAGACACTATTTAAGTTCTAAAATGTTTATCAGTTTTCACTGCATCACACTTTTCGATTGGAACATCGATTTATCAGATTGAAAACACAGTGCACACCTCTTACAAAAAAAATTGCAGTATATGCATTCCATGTCGTTGGTTATATAAGTCCACCACCCATTTGAAATATATTGAAACACATGTACATGAAACATGTCTATATTGTACACATAAGTGCAATGATTTATGGTGAAAGAAATAAATGCAATGATTTATATCTTCCACCAAGAAATATGTCCTGGAATTGTTTGGAAATAACTCATAAGTGTTCTCAAATAACCACATACAACTTAGTTTAAATACCTTTGAATTTTATAGATATATAGGGTCGAGGCCAGTGGGCTTTATTTGGCTTCATGGGTTTCACCACTTTTCTCTCCTATTCCAAGTTACCCACTAGCTTGCTCAAACAAGGCAACGGAAGGGGAGCGGGCTAACTAGCAACTAGCAATGCATAGGCATATGCACCGTCAACATAAAGTTACATATAGATAACTGAGAATAGGAGACATCAGGAACAAGAGGCGTGGGATGATAGAAAAGCTTTGTCTGCAAAAGCTTTCTCTGCTGAGACAGATGAGGTATATGTCCTCTGTTGTGTAAGGAACGACTTTGGTCCCATGTTGCGACCCTTCTTGCCACCGTTCTGTAGGAGCACTGTACTTGTCCGTTAGGACTTGGGACACATTCTGCGGTGGCTGGTGTATGGAAACCTATGGAAAAAAGGGTTTTCACTAAGCTGGTTCACAATGCTGCTCTAGGATTCTCCTTTTTTTCTTCTCTAAGTCGATTTGTTCGGTCTTGGTCTACGATATCTTCTTAATAAAGCTATGGTTGTACGCATCCGAGGATGCACATGCCTTCCTTTTCGAAAGAAACAGAACATGAGCAGAGTCCCAATGATAACCTCTAAACAGCACTCAGCACACCCCTAATCAAAACTACCATTCAAGCCAAATAAGAAAACTTCATTAACGTTTGTGCCGCCCCCGCCAGCAAGCTCATGCGCGCCCCAGCTCCACCGGCAGTAGGGATTTCGGGCATCACAAACGCCAGATGCGGAGAGAGCAAGGGAATAATTCCCGTCCAATCGGCAGTTCGGCCATCAATTCCTAGCGTCAGGTGTGGTATCAATGACAAATGATGCTTCGACTTGGCAACTTGGGGCACATTATATCTGTACGCCCCTTCGGTCGCTCCCGCGGGGGGCCAGGGGGCACCCTAGCCACCGACAGTCAAAGCCCTTCCTCTCTTCCTCCCCTCGCCGCCGCCTTGGCAAAGCCCGTGCGGCTCGGCGGCGGCGGGCCATTTCCTCCTACTGTTGGTGCTACGGCAGCGCAAGCTACTAGCCACGGTGGGATCTCGGGCGCTGCCTTCGTACCAATGCACGCACTAGTAGGGATTGGTCGCGGTTCAGCACGGGGAGGCGTGCGCATGGGCTGTGCACCGTTGCTGCGTCGGGGTGGCCGTGTCCCGGCGATTTGAGGGGCGCAGCGACCTGGAGCGCCGGCAGGGGAGCCAGCAAGGGGCGACACGGCATGGGGAGGCGCGGGTTGGGGAGGAGTGTCCGAGGGATGCAAGGGGAGCATGGATTATGGCGGCCTGCGGGGATCTTGTGCTCCGGCGAGGGGAGGCGCCTTGAGGGATCTGGATGGCGAGGATATGCTTGCAGTGGGCCCAAACGAGTGTCCTGGGCATGCGGGAGGTCCAGGCAACGCGGATCTGCTGCGTGGGCAGCATGGACAAGGCGCTGGGCGTGCAAGGGGCTCGGCGTTGATGGTGGTGCTACCGCGCTGTTTGTTGGCAGGGTGTGCAAACGGCCCGTGGTGACGAGGAAGTGTGGCTCCGCGGGCATTTCAGATCTGTCCTCGGTGAGTGCTTGGTGGTGTGCATGGTGCACGTTGACACGCTTGATGCGTGATTGCGGCCGGATCCATGGTGGCTCCTGGCCTCGGGCAGCGCTCTCTACCCCTTGCCGGCATGGTGCTTGGTAGGGCATGGTGGCTCGCACTGCGTCCGGCGGTCCTCGTACCAAGGCACGCACTAGTAGGGACTGGTCGGGGTTCAGCACGGGGAGGCGTGCACAGGGGCTGTGCACCGTTGCTGCGTAGGAGCGGCCGTGTCCCAGCGATTTGAGGGGTGCAGTGACCTGGAGCGCCGGCAGGGGAGCCAGCAAGGGGCGACGCGGCATGGGAAGGCGCGGGTTTGGGAGGAGTGTCTGAGGGATGCAAGGGGAGCACGGATTATGGCGGCCTGCGGGGATCTGGTGCTCCGGCGAGGGGAGGCGCCTTGAGGGATCTGGATGGCGAGGATATGCTTGCAGTGGGCCCAAACGAGCGTCCTGGGCATGCGGGAGGTCCAGGCAACGCGGATCAACTGCGTGGGCACCATGGACAAGGCGCTGGGCGTGCAAGGGGCTCGGCGGTGATGGTGGTGCTACCGCGCTATTTGTTGGCAGGGTGTGCAAGCGGCCCGTGGCGACGAGGAAGTACTGTGGCTCCGCGGGCATTTCAGATCTGTCCTCGGTGAGTGTTTGGTGGCGTGCATGGTGCACATTGACACGCTTGATGCGTGATTGCGGCCGGATCCATGGTGGCTCCTGGCCTCGGGCAGCGCTCTCTACCCCTTGCCGGCATGGTGCTTGGTAGGGCATGGTGGCTCGCACTGCGTCCGGCGGTCCTCGTACTAATGCACGCACTAGTAGGGACTGGTCGCGGTTCAGCACGGGGAGGCGTGCGCAGGGGCTGTGCACCGTTGCTGCGTCGGAGCGGCCGTGTCCTGGCGATTTAAGGGGCGCAGCGACCTGGAGCGCCGGCAGGGGAGCCAGCAAGGGGCGACGCGGCATGGGGAGGCGCGGGTTGGAGAGGAGTGTCCGAGGGATGCAAGGGGAGCACAGATTATGGCGGCCTGCTGGGATCTGGTGCTCCGGCGAGGGGAGGCGCCTTGAGGGATCTGGCTGGCGCGGATCTGCTTGCAGTGGGCCCAAACAAGCGTCCTGGGCATGCGGGAGGTCCAGGCAACACGGATCTGCTGCGTGGGCACCATGGACAAGGCGCTGGGCGTGCAAGGGGCTCGGCGGTGATGGTGGTGCTACCGCGCTATTTGTTGGCAGGGTGTGCAAGCGGCCCGTGGCGACGAGGAAGTACTGTGGCTCCGCGGGCATTTCAGATCTGTCCTCGGTGAGTGCTTGGAGGTGTGCATGGTGCACGTTAACACGCTTGATGCGTGATTGCGGCCGGATCCATGGTGGCTCCCGGCCTCGAGCAGCGCGCTCTACCCCTTGCCAGCATGGTGCTTGGTAGGGCATGGTGGCTCGCACTGCGTCTGGCGGTCCTCGTACCAATGCACGCACTAGTAGGGACTGGTCGCGGTTCAGCAAGAGGAGGCGTGCGCAGGGGCTGTGCACCGTCGCTGCGTCGGAGCGGCCGTGTCCCGGCGATTTGAGGGGCGCAGCGACCTGGAGCGCCGGCAGGGGAGCCAGCAAGGGGCGACGCGGCATGGGGAGGCGCTGGTTGGGGAGGAGTGTCCGAGGGATGCAAGGGGAGCATGGATTATGGCGGCCTGCGGGGATCTGGTGCTCCGGCGAGGGGAGGCGCCTTGAGGGATCTGGCTGGCGCGGATCTGCTTGCAGTGGGCCCAAACGAGCGTCCTGGGCATGCGGGAGGTCCAGGCAACGCGGATCTGCTGCGTGGGCAGCATGGACAAGGCGCTGGGCGTGCAAGGGGCTCGGCGGTGATGGTGGTGCTACCGCGCTGTTTGTTGGCAAGGTGTGGAAGCGGCCCTTGGTGACGAGGAAGTGTGGCTCCGCGGGCATTTCATATCTGTCCTCGGTGAGTGCTTGGTGGTGTGCATGGTGCACGTTGACACGCTTGATGCGTGATTGCGGCCGGATCCATGGTGGCTCCTGGCCTCGGGCAGCGCTCTCTACCCCTTGCCGGCATGGTGCTTGGTAGGGCATGGTGGCTCGCACTGCGTCCGGCGGTCCTTCTTCCGGTTGATAGTTGATGGATTTGGCGCCTCGCGCCGGAGTTTGGCTACGGGTAGTCTCTGCGTGGTGCGGCCGGCTATTGTGGTTGTTTGGTGCTTCTTCGTCCGCGGGCAGGTTCGTTGGTAGTGGTGATGATGGGTGGGCTTGTCGACGTCAGTGTGGATTGATGTGTAGTCAAGGGTGTGCTGGGAGCTTGGGTGAAAACCCTGTCTCGGCCTTTTGTCATGACTAGCGATGGCGATGGCTGTAGCTGTGTGATAACCCACAAGTATAGGGGATCGCAACAGTTTTCGATAAGTAAGAGTGTCAAACCCAACGAGGAGCTAAAGGTAGAACAAATATTCCCTTAAGTTCTATCGACCACCGATACAACTCTACGCACGCTTAACGCTCGCTTTACCTAGAACAAGTATGAAACTAGAAGTACTTTGTAGGTGTTTTTGGATAGGTTTGCAAGAATATAAAAAGAGCGTAAATAAAAAGTAGGGGCTGTTTAGATAAAGACACAACTAAATTAGTTTTAGTAGGGAGCTTTTTGTTACAAGAAAGTTATTTGCCCCTAGGCAATCGATAACTAGACCGTTAATCATTATTGCAATTTTATTTGAGGGAGAGGCATAAGCTAACATACTTTCTCTACTTGGATCATATGCACTTATGATTGGAACTCTAGCAAGCATCCGCGACTACTAAAGATCATTAAGGTAAAACCCAACCATAGCATTAAAGCATCAAGTCCTCTTTATCCCATACGCAAACAACCTACTTACTCGGGTCTATGCTTCTGTCACTCACGCCACCCACCATAAGCAAATCATGAACATATTTTAAACCCTACAGCGGGAATCCCTCACGCTTGCGCGACACGGAGAGCACCATATGACAGCACCAATAATAAAACAAGCAACTCAAACCAATCTTGATCATCAAATAACCCATAGGACAAAACGGATCTAATCAAACATCATAGGATAGCCATACATCATTGGGAAATAATATATAGCGTTGTGCACCATGTTTAAGTAGAGATTACAGCGGGTAAGAGAGAGGTTACACCGCTGCATAGAGGGGGGAAGAGTTGGTGATGATGGCGGTGAAGTTGTTGGTGAAGATTGCGGTGATGATGATGGCCCCCGGTGGCACTCCGGCACCACCGGAAGCGAGGGAGAAAGAGCCCCCCTCCTTCTTCTTCTTCCTTGACCTCCTCCCTAGATGGGAGAAGGGTTTCCCCTCTGGTCCTTGGTCTTCATGGCATGGGAGGGGCGAGAGCCCCTCCGAGATTGGATCTGTCTCTCTGTCTCTCTCTGTTTCTCCATTCTCGTCTGCTGCCCTTTCACCGTTTCTTTTATATCCGGAGATCCGTAACTCCGATTGGGTTGAATCTTTCGCCCAGATTTTTCTCATAAAATTAGCTTTCTTGCGGCAAAAGAAGAGCGTCAACCGCCTTACGGGGTGCCCACGAGGGTCCAGGGCGCGCCTGCCCCCCTGCCTCGTGGCCCCCTCGGGCACCGTCTCGCGTTGATTTTACTTCTCAAAAATCATAAATATTCCAAAATAATTCTCTGTCCGTTTTTATCCCGTTTGGACTCCGTTTGATATTGGGTTCCTGTGAAACATAAATTACATGCAACAAACAGGAACTGGCACTGGGCACTGGATCAATATGTTAGTCCCAAAAATAGTATAAAAAGTTGCCAAAAGTATATGAAAGTTGTAGAATATTGGCATGGAACAATCAAAAATTATAGATACGACGGAGACGTATCAGCATCCCCAAGCTTAATTCCTGCTCGTCCTCGAGTAGGTAAATGATAAAAAGATAATTTTTGATGTGGAATGCTACCTAGCATAATCTTGATCACATATCTAATCATGGCATGAATATTAAGACACGAGTGATTCAAAGCAATAGTCTATCATTTGACATAAAAACAATAATACTTCAAGCCTACTAATAAAGCAATCATGTCTTTTCAAAATAACATGGCCAAAGAAAGTTATCCCTACAAAATCATATAGTCTGGCTATGCTCCATCTTCACCACACAAAATATTCAAATCATGCACAACCCCGATGACAAGACGAGCAATTGGTTCATACTTTTTAACGTGCTTCAGCTTTTTCAACCCTCACGCAATACATGAGCGCAAGCCATGGATATAGCACTATAGGAGGAATAGAATATGATGATGGGGGTTATGTGGAGAAGACAAAAAAGGAGAAAGTCTCACATCGACGCGGCTAATCAACGGGCTATGGAGATGCCCATCAATTGATGTCAATGTGAGGAGTAGGGATTGCCATGCAACGGATGCACTAAGAGCTATAAGTATATGAAAGCTCAAACTGAAACTAAGTGGGTGTGCATCCAACTTGCTTGCTCATGAAGACCTCGGGCATTTGAGGAAGCCCATCATCGGAATATACAAGCCAAGTTCTATAATGAAAATTCCCACTAGTATATGAAAGTGATAACTCAAGAGACTCTCTATATGAATAACATGGTGCTACTCTGAAGCACAAGTGTGGTAAAAGGATAGTAACATTGCCCCTTCTCTCTTTTTCTCTCATTTTTTTGGGCCTTCTCTTTTTTTCTTGTTTTTTTTTGGCCTTTCTCTTTTTTTTATTTTTTTTTTCGTCCGGAGTCTCATCCCGACTTGTGGGGGAATCATAGTCTCCATCATCCTTTCCTCACTGGGGCAATTCTCTAATAATGATGATCATCACACTTTTATTTACTTACAACTCAATATTACAACTCGATACTAGAACAAAGATATGACTCTATATGAATGCCTCCGGCGGTGTACCGGGATGTGCAATGATCTAGCATAGCAATGACATCAAAAACGGACAAGCCATGAAAACATCATGCTAGCTATCTTACGATCATGCAAAGCAATATGACAATAAATGCTCAAGTCATGTATATGATGATGATGGAAGTTGCATGGCAATATATCTCGGAATGGCTATGGAAATGCCATGATAGGTAGGTATGGTGGCTGTTTTGAGGAAGATATAAGGAGGTTTATGTGTGATAGAGCGTATCGTATCACGGGGTTTGGATGCACCGGCGAAGTTTGCACCAACTCTCGAGGTGAGAAAGGGCAATGCACGGTACCGAAGAGGCTAGCAATGATGGAAGGGTGAGAGTGCGTATAATCCATGGACTCACATTAGTCATAAAGAACTCATATACTTATTGCAAAAGTTTATTAGCCCTCGAAGCAAAGTACTACTACGCATGCCCCTAGGGGGATAGATTGGTAGGAAAAGACCATCGCTCGTCCCCGACCGCCACTCATAAGGAAGACAATCAATAAATACCTCATGCTCCGACTTCGTTACATAACGGTTCACCATACGTGCATGCTACGGGAATCACAAACCTCAACACAAGTATTTCTACAATCCACAACTACCCACTAGCATGACTCTAATATCACCATCTTTATATCGCAAAACTATTGCAAGGAATCAAACATATCATATTCAGTGATCTACAAGTTTTATGTAGGATTTTATGACTAACCATGTGAATGACCAGTTCCTGTCATCTCTCTAAATAGATATAAGTGAAGCAAGAGAGTTTAATTCTTTCTACAAAAGATATGCCCACGCTCTAACAAATATAAGTGAAGCAAAAGAGCATTCTACAAATGGCGGTTTTCTATGTGAAGAGAAACAGGCAATCCAAACTTCAAATGATATAAGTGAAGCACATGAAGCATTCTATAAAGCCATACTCAAAAGATATAAGTGAAGTGCAAAGAGCATTCTATAAATCAACCAAGGACTATCTCATACCAGCATGGTGCATAAAAGAAAAATGAAAACTAAATGCAAAAGACGCTCCAAGATTTGCACATATCGCATGAACGAAACGAATCCGAAAACATACCGATATTTGTTGAAGAAAGAGGGGATGCCTTCCGGGGCATCCCCAAGCTTAGACGCTTGAGTCTCCTTGAATATTTACTTGGGGTGCCTTGGGCATCCCCAAGCTTGAGCTCTTGCCTCTCTTCCTTCTTCTCACATCGAGACCTTCTCGATCATCGAACACTTCATCCACACAAAACTTCAACAGAAAACTCGGTAAGATCCGTTAGTATAATAAAGCAAATGACTACTCTAAGTACTGTTGCAAACCAATTCATATTTTGTTTTGGCATTGTGTCTACTGTAGTATAACTTTTTCGTGGCTTAATCCACTGATATAAATCGATAGTTTCATCAAAACAAGCAAACTATGCATCAAAAACAGAATCTGTCTAAAACAGAACAGTCTGTAATAATCTGAACATTCACCATACTTCTGATACTTGAAAAATTCTGCCAAAATTAGGAAAAATTAACAATTTGTATAGAAAGACAGTGCAAAAAGAATCACAACCATTTGACGTTTCAGTAAAAAATGTAAAATCGAGCACTACAGCCAAAGTTTCTGTCCTGCACCGTACAAACCAACAAGCATTGTAAACATCCTAAAGGCAAACCTTAGCACATTATTTTTATAATACAATGGAATTGTACAAGGGGATAATTATTTTTGTTGAAAAGTTTCTCTAATCAAGATTCACAAAGTTTCCGTGAGCATGAACAAAGTTCAAGGCTAGCTCCCACTTCAACAATGCTCGTCTTTCTCACTTTCGCTTTTCTTTTTGAAAAAGTTTTGGGTTCCCCTCTTTATTTTTGTTGTTTTTAAACTATATGAAAGCACTCAACAGAAATAAATGACTCTCTAAAACTTCCGGGTTGTCTCCCTGGCAGCCCTTTCTTTAAAGCCATTAAGCTAGGCATATAGTGCTCAAGTAATGGATCCACCCGGATCCCAAGGTATATCAAAGCCAATTTTAATTAACAATGATTTGTAATTTAGTAGTGAGCACAAAGCAACATATATCATGTAATGACGAAGTCTAACTCTCTTCCTATGCATCGGCATGTCATAAAAGAACAATTCATCCACACATAGTAAAGGCCAATGCATAGTATAAACAGTTTCTTGCAATTTTACCGTGTTGGAAACATAGAGAGGTGGAGATATAGTTCCTCTTTCATAATAATTGCAAGTAGGAGCAGCAAGCATATGCATATTATACTCATCAAAATCATCATGTGTAGTAGTAAAAGGCAACCCATCAATATAATCTTTAATAAGCACAAACTTCTCTGATATAGTGTAGTTTGGAGAATTCAAAAAGATAATAGGACTATCATGTGTGGGTGCAATAGCAACAATTTCATGTTTAACATAAGGAACTATAGCAAGTTCATCTCCATAAGCATAATTCATATTGGCATCTTGGCCACAAGCATAGCAAGCATCATCAAAAAGGGATATTTCAAAAGAATCAACGGGATCATAGCAATTATCATAGCATTCATCCTTCGGTAAGCATGAAGGGAAATTAAACAATGTATGAGTTGAAGAGTTACTCTCATTAGAAGGTGGGCATGGGTAGCTAATCCGCTCTTCCTCCTTTTGTTCTTCGCTCTCCTCCTCATCTTTTTCATCCAATGAGCTCACAGTTTCATCAATTTCTTCTTCCATAGATTCCTGCAAAATATTAGTCTCTTCTGGGACAGCGGAGACTTTCTCAATAACGCATCAATATCGGAATTGTATTCATAATTCTCATAACAATATTTAAGGATAGCTAAATTTTCAGGTCTGTACACAGCATCATAAAGATTTTCATATTCTTTGAACATAGATTCAATTTCATAAGCACCCATAAAAGCAACAAATTCTTCTATTTGTTCCACATCATAGTAGTCATATATACCTCTAGCATAAGAAGCCAAAGTTTTATTATCATTAAATTTGCATGAAAAGGGAAGGTGTGGAGCCTTCATCCTAGAGCAACAAGTATAATCATATCTCAAGCATAGTTGCCTAGCATACCATTTCAACATATAAATTTGATCCCATAATAGTTTCCCTTTTTGAGTCAAGCAATAATCCTTAAAGTATTCACGTTGATCCAACGTGTCTCCCATTACCAAATTGAATGGGGTTTTCTCTAGATTATCAAAGTAGTACATAATATCTGTCACATAACGAGCATCGAGGGTTTTAGGAGGTTCCTCATCTCCATGAGCAGCAAGTACACCTAATTTTTTTGGTATTTCGTGTTCCATATCCATAACTAAAGATAGAGAACAACTAAGAACAGCAAATAAAATTACTTAGTGATAAAGCAAACAAGCACACACGAGAATATTCACCCCACGCTATTGCTCCCCGGCAACGGCGCCAGAAAAAGGTCTTGATAACCCACAAGTATAGGGGATCGCAGCAGTTTTCGATAAGTAAGAGTGTCGAACCCAACGAGGAGCTAAAGGTAGAACAAATATTCCCTCAAGTTCTATCGACCACTGATACAACTCTACGCACGCTTGACGTTCGCTTTACCTAGAACAAGTATGAAACTAGAAGTACTTTGTAGGTGTTTTTGGATAGGTTTGCAAGATAATAAAGAGAGCGTAAATAAAAAGTAGGGGCTGTTTAGATAAAGACACAACTAAATTAGTTTTAGTAGAGAGCTTTTTGTTACGAGAAAGTTATTTGTCCCTAGGCAATCGATAACTAGACCGGTAATCATTATTGCAATTTTATTTGAGGGAGAGGCATAAGCTAACATACTTTCTCTACTTGGATCATATGCACTTATGATTGGAACTCTAGCAAGCATCCGCAACTACTAAAGATCATTAAGGTAAAACCCAACCATAGCATTAAAGCATCAAGTCCTCTTTATCCCATACGCAAACAACCTACTTACTCGGGTCTGTGCTTCTGTCACTCACGCCACCCACCATAAGCAAATCATGAACATATTGCAAACCCTACAGCGGGAATCCCGCACGCTTGCGCGACACGGAGAGCACCATACGACAGCACCAATAATAAAACATGCAACTCAAACCAATCTTGATCATCAAATAACCCATAGGACAAAACGGATCTACTCAAACATCATAGGATAGCCATACATCATTGGGAAATAATATATAGCGTTGAGCACCATGTTTAAGTAGAGATTACAGCGGGTAAGAGAGAGGTTACACCGCTGCATAGAGGGGGGAAGAGTTGGTGATGATGGCGGTGAAGTTGTTGGTGAAGATTGCGGTGATGATGATGGCCCCGGTGGCACTCCGGCGCCACCGGAAGCGAGGGAGAGAGAGCCCCCCTCCTTCTTCTTCTTCCTTGACCTCCTCCCTAGATGGGAGAAGGGTTTCCCCTCTGGTCCTTGGTCTTCATGGCATGGGAGGGGCGAGAGCCCCTCCGAGATTGGATCTGTCTCTCTGTCTCTCTCTGTTTCTCCATTCTCGTCTGCTGCCCTTTCACCGTTTCTTTTATATCCGGAGATCCGTAACTCCGATTGGGTTGAATCTTTCGCCCAGATTTTTCTCATAAAATTAGCTTTCTTGCGGCAAAAGAAGAGCGTCAACCGCCTTACGGGGTGCCCACGAGGGTCCAGGGCGCGCCTGCCCCCCTGCCTCGTGGCCCCCTCGGGCACCGTCTCGCGTTGATTTTACTTCTCAAAAATCATAAATATTCCAAAATAATTCTCTGTCCGTTTTTATCCCGTTTGGACTCCGTTTGATATTGGGTTCCTGTGAAACATAAATTACATGCAACAAACAGGAACTGGCACTGGGCACTGGATCAATATGTTAGTCCCAAAAATAGTATAAAAAGTTGCCAAAAGTATATGAAAGTTGTAGAATATTGGCATGGAACAATCAAAAATTATAGATACGACGGAGACGTATCGGCATCCCCAAGCTTAATTCCTGCTCGTCCTCGAGAAGGTAAATGATAAAATGGATAATTTTTGATGTGGAATGCTACCTAGCATAATCTTGATCACATATATAATCATGGCATGAATATTAAGACACGAGTGATTCAAAGCAATAGTCTATC
Organism: Triticum aestivum; assembly: GCF_018294505.1. Taxonomy (NCBI): domain Eukaryota; kingdom Viridiplantae; phylum Streptophyta; class Magnoliopsida; order Poales; family Poaceae; genus Triticum; species Triticum aestivum. The sequence continues at coordinate 13,951,194 of NC_057814.1, read as the reverse complement.
ATTTGACATAAAAACAATAATACTTCAAGCTTACTAATAAAGCAATCATGTCTTTTCAAAATAACATGGTGAAAGAAAGTTATCCCTACAAAATCATATAGTCTGGCTATGCTCCATCTTCACCACACAAAATATTCAAATCATGCACAACCCCGATGACAAGACGAGCAATTGGTTCATACTTTTTAACGTGCTTCAGCTTTTTCAACCCTCACGCAATACATGAGCGCAAGCCATGGATATAGCACTATAGGAGGAATAGAATATGATGATGGGGGTTATGTGGAGAAGACAAAAAAGGAGAAAGTCTCACATCGACGCGGCTAATCAACGGGCTATGGAGATGCCCATCAATTGATGTCAATGTGAGGAGTAGGGATTGCCATGCAACGGATGCACTAAGAGCTAGTTGGCAACAATAATGGGGGTGAGCGAGGTAGGAGATGTGGCGTCGGTTGAGCTAGTTGGCTCTTCTCCGGCGTGTCCGTGGGATTGACCCGGCTGTTTGTCGCGGTGAAGTCTAAGCTGCTGTGACGGGGCCCGGTGGTATACGATGACGGGCGATGGGTGGTCTGTTCGGTGATCCTCCATGGCGCCAGCCTTGCCTAGTTCTTCATCGTAGTTCTCTTCAGAGCAGGGGCGGAGCTGGGCACCGGGCACCCAGGGCCCAGGCCCGGGGCGTGGAAATTGGAACAGGCTATATATATATTTGTGTTTTTCTGCAGGCCCAGGGCGTGGAAAAGAAGAAAGCCCAAAGCCTGATGGGCTGTCTCGCCTGAAAGGCTAAAACGGACGCACCAGCCAACACATCCACTCCACGAGGCCACGTTCTAACTCGCGGACGTAGCGTACGTGGCTCCGTGGGCACAGGAAACGTTCAGCTCATCGTAAAAAAAAAAGGGGGAAACGTTCAGCGCTCGCGGCCGCCGCGACATAAGAGCGATGCTATACAGCCGACGGTTCCAGACGATACACAGCCGATGTGTCCCATCAGGCCGTTTGTAAATTTGATACTCGGCAATCTGACGGTGTGAAGCTTGTGTCGGCTGCACATCGGGCATTGCATGTCGTGTGCACATCAATTTCGGAGACATAACTCGCATCACGCAGGAGCACGATCTCATCAGGCCACGACTCCAGCGCTCTTGCCGCCGTCCGCCGCCGCGGCGTCGTCCACCGGACGCCTCTGCCCCTCCCACTTTCCTCCTGCTCCCGGGCTCGCTTCTACCGTCCTCCTGTGCGTCGTCCGCCGGCGTGGAGCGCCATCTGCTGGTTGCCGCATCTTGGTATTGTTTGTGTGACGATTTACCGGTTTCCCCTGATGCTTTCGACATGTAGTTCTGTCGCACGTTCTATAATGTTAATGCGAACTGAAATTTAATTGACATAATGTATCTGTGTGTATCAATGTATATATATAGTCATATATGTAGGGTGTTGTTGAACTCAAAGTCTCAAACTGATGTAATTGCCAATTTCGTTTGATACTGTAGAAAAAGAAGGTGAAGAGATTTTTTTCACTGGTGTCTGCAACAGGGGTGTCTACACCTATCATTTCAGATGGAGGGAACCAACCGGCTCAGGGGACAGAATCTACATAACAAACAGAAACAACCGTAGAATTGGGACCACCGCCTTCGACAAACAGAAACGACCGTAGTATTGATGATGATGATATTGTATATCGCTTCCAATCATATAGGTCTCACAAAGGGCTTTTAACTCGTCGATTGGCAAGTTTTCAGTTTTGTATCAATGATAATTGTTTCACTTGATGTTTATGCCATCTCTTATGAAATTTTGCTTTTGATGTCTTGAAGGTGTTGGCTCTTCTTCCACCGTTGATGAGGTTATGCGAGACACTGATGAAGCAAACCATTGATTTGGTACTCCTTTTATCATGTATTGTTCTTTGTAGTTTTTGTCATGGTTTTATATTTGTTGTTGTGTCATTAAGCATTGATTTTAAATTCTAAATATTTTGTGCGATTAAACTATATTTTGTATGGAGTATCTTTTGTGGTAGCTAAAAGCCTTATGGAGGTTAAGTTTTTCCATCGCGGTGAATTTTTTTTGGGCCCGGGGCTTGCTCCAATCCTGGCTCCGCCACTGCTTCAGAGGTTGGGGCTGCGTTGTCTTGCCGCAGGTGGCTCCACATGGCCTCTTTAGTGTGGATTGGGTCGATGATCGTCTGCGGTGAAGTCGGGGTCATTTGCTCAGTGTTTTAGGGTTGGTGATTAGGTCTACTATAGGGGAGAAGTGACGACGATGACACCTACGTGCGGTCTCAATGATGCCCTCGTTGGAGTGTGTGTCTGTGGGGCGGGGGGGGGGGGGTATCCTGTGTGTGCCGCTCAGTGGTTTGTCATGGTTTTCGTCCGGTTTTTCAATAATTAACTGGGCAACTCTCCTCTGCTTAATTAATGGACGAGGCAGATCTTTTGCCTCCTTTTTGAAGAAAAAAAAACAAATGATGGTTCGTGTGCTTGTCTTTTTCTTTCATGCACGGGCACACAGTGTAGCGCTTGACGTTGTTTCTGGTCTGTATTTAGTACCTCTAGTTAACACCTACTAATGAAAGAGATAGTGTTTAGGTTTCCTTTAGTTTTCTGAAATTTATTTATTTTTCTTTATAAGCGCCTGAATTAGCGTCTACCATTGTAGATCTTATTATCATCATGGAGTCGGTAGTACCACATTTGATAATAAAGCATTTCTTCACGTCAAAATAAAACAAATCATTTTTTATCAAAAAATAAAAATTAATAAATAAAATAAAGCATTTCTATGTATACCGAGCATGCTATGTAGTGTGCATATATGGCCTCACACACACACACACACACACACACACACACACACACATGCAACCCTTAAAAAGGTCTCTCTACACAGAAGAGGATGTATTCACCAATACTAATTGGTTTCATTATTTTAGATTATGAGAAGTGAGAAATATATATGTGATATATCATCCATCAAAGAAGACCCAAAGATTAACCGAGTACGACACGATATGAAACAGTCCTGGTTTAGGTCAATGAATTGGGTGGTCCATTGCTTACTCTTAACAGCTTGGTTGTGGGTTACTCATTGGGTGCAATAATGGTACATTTAGTTTGTGAGATTGTGGCTGCCTAGAGTAAATTACTAAAGAGTAAAATTAAGGCGCACCCACATCGATTTGACATTCTAAACCGTCCGATCATCTCATTTGATGCTCCTGATCATTTTGGAGTCCTCCGCAATCTTTTTTAGGCAACCCAAGGCCTTTTCTACCTCTCAGCCTGACTGTCCTGGGCAGGCCCAATGTTACTGGGCTGCTGCGCCGAGGACCGACCTGAACTCCTCATTCACCAACCCCGTCGTATCGTTCGATACTGAATTGATGGTTGTGATCAGGGCAAATCCTATTTCGCGCTGCAGGCACCTGTTAAAGTGTATTTCGCAAACGGGCGCCGAGGGCCGACCTGAACTGTCCCGACCGAGGACCGACCTGAACTCCTCATTCACCAACCCCGCCGTGTCGTTCAATCCTGAATTGATGGTTGTGATCAGGGCAAATCCTATTTGGCGCTGCAGGCGCCCGTTAAAGTGTATTTTGCAAACGGGCGCCTGCAGCACTCCCTGCTGGGCCGACCCACTTGTATGCATTGTCTCTCCTGTTTCAGAAAACGTAAAAAAGATGCGGGAGCTAGGGTATCCTTCATTGCGAGGGCTACGCCCTAACCACCAGGACGTCCCCCCGAATTTGGATTAATACTTCGCATCTTTCTTTTATATTTTGATCTCCAGTTCGGTTCTTTTCTTTTTATCCCTTTTTGTTTTTTTAATGCATGATTTTTCTACGATTCATGAACCTTTTTCCTAAATTGATTGATGAACTTTTTTAAAAGTAGATGATTTATTTTCAAATTCGACGAACATTTTCCAATTAGATGATTTTTTTAGAATTCAATGAACTTTTCTTCAAAATTGATGAACTATTTTCAAATTCGTGAACTTTCTTTCAAAGTTGATGAACTTCTTTTAAAATTCGTGAACTTTTTTCAAAATCGGTGAACTTTTTTCAAAAAATAGATGATTTCCAAAATCGACGAATTCTTTGTCAAAACCGATTAACCTTTTTCAATTTGGATGAACTTTTTTTCGAATTCAATGAACTTTTTTTCAAACTTGATGAAACTTTTTTGAACTCGATGAACTTTTTTTAAATTCGATGAACTTTTTTCAAAATCGCTGAACTTTTTATTTTTTCTTAAAATTTGATGAATGTTTTTGAAAATCCGTTAAGTTGTTTTCGAATGTATCTTTTCTTTTTTCGGATATATGTAACATTTTACTAAGCAAAAAGGTTAACTAGCGTTGCTTTGTAATAGTAGACAAGAAAATTAGTTTGGTCTAATGGTTAGTGCGGTGCGGTGGCAAGATAGTGATCCCGTATTTGAATCCGGGGCGCCCTTTGTAGATTGGTATTTACCTTTTTTCTGCTTCACATTCACTTCGTGCAGGTTATTGGGCCAGCCCACGCGCGTCAGGAGCGTCAACGGGCGCCTGCAGCGCCGTATAGGAGCTCCCGTGATCAGCGCGGGGCTAGGGCATCACATGTGGGCCGCATGTCTCTGGGACGCTTCTGTGCGATGTGATGTTCGTCGCCGATTTCAGAAAACAAAAACTCTTCGTACAAGCAATATTAAGATATTTTTCAAGATATATATGCTTTTAAACTACCAAATAACTTCGTGCAAAAAAAAACTCTTCATGCAAGCAATATTAAAACACTCTACGCCATAAGATTAATGAAAACTGAGCAAGATTAATTTCTTCAGCAGCATTTTTCTTTAAAATATATGCTTTTAAACTACCAAATTGAAACAATTTATATGACAGTAAAGATGGTGCTTACAAGCTAATTGTCTTGTCAACAAAATTTGCTTCACCCTCACCTGAATGCATGACATTTTCGGTGAAAATGTTTTGAATTATCTCTATGTATTAAGTAGATAATACTACCTCCGATGCAAAAATAAGGGTTGCTGTTTTGAACTAAGATTACTTCAGCCTTACTTTTAAATTGCGACACTTATTATGGATCGGAAGGAGTACATAGAGCATGATTGGTTTGCTACCAATATTTGGCTAACCAAATATTGGCAATACCAATACTTGCCAAATATTGACAACTTTATGTTAGATAGGCAAGACAGCTTGGTAATGAACCAATTAATAGCCAATATTTGGCACAATGCCTGGCATGCCAATTTTTGGCACCAAACCAATTATGCTCATATTGTTGTCATATGAATAATTATCAATAGAAATAAAGAAAGGGGTGGAGTATAAAAATAATGCCAACTATAACATGTATTAAGAAATAATCTGACATGTATTATATATGAGTATGATACCTCTTGTGTCTGTTTTGTCCTCTAATTTAAGACACATTCTTGGGCCGAAGGTGAGCATTGCTTACCTCTCGCTCTCACCCCCCTCTTCATTTCATCCAATCGCATACACCGGAGATGACAATGAACTTTCTGAGTAAACGTATCTTGTGAAATTAATATGAGATAAATGTTCTCAACAACCATATCCTACATTTTTTACATTTTACGCCACCACTGGTTCACTACGTTCTTCCCTTAAGATGGACGAGCACTCCAAGTTCAACATCTCTCTCCCTCTCTCTCTCTCTCTCTCTCTCTCTCTCTCTCTCTCTCTCAGGCTTGTGTGTGTGTGTGTGTGTGTGTGTGCTCGCGCACACACACATGCACATGAGACGTCATGAATTTTTTAAGTAAAAATATCATGAAATTATTAGGAGATGTCGGGAGAAGGGAACACTTAGTATGATGTGAACAGAATCCTTAGTATGGAGTGAAGATGTGGTGTTGAACCATATGTTACTTTGATATGAGGCCACTTCCCACCATTACATGTGCATGTGAGCATGCTAATGCTCTCCGACCTATCTCCTCGCTTATCTCTTTCACTGCATTGTCCTCAAATATATGTATCCTCCGGAGTCGTGTGGGATCTCCATGTCCTCCACAGCTTCGCTTTCCTTCCTCAAGCTCAACGTACCAGAAATGACCTCCATGAGCTTTTGCATGTTAAATTCTTAATTCCGCTAGCTGAAACATGTCTGATTCCGACCATGTAATTTCTTAGCAGAATTTCGCTAATGAATTCGGGAGCATATCATGAAATTAATAGGAGATGCCAGGACAACATTTGAGAGCTCTATTTTGCTGTGTTCTTGCCTTCTTGGGTCTTGACTAGCATCCAGGAAACATCTTTCTATTGAAATTATTGATGCGTATGATGTTGATCTTGTCACACAAGGAAAACTGGGCACATGCCAATTTCTAGGAATAGAATATGTGTACACTGGATTTACTTTCTCTTTAGTCCCATTTTACTAAGTGAAGTGCTTGACCCTTCCTAGGAATGCAGAGAAAGAAAGGACACGTCTTTGACCCTTGGTGCTTAAGTGAAGTGATATCCTATAACGTTACTAACCTTTTCATGCCACGTGACTAACATAAGTCACGTACCGTTTTATTTACACTGCATTTCGTTGGTATACTGCTTGTCTGCGTGATTATTTGTTAATTATGTTTATACTTATTGATTCCCAGCAAAATAATTATATTGTTTTAGTTTTAATAAAATGGTTGCATGCATCCCCTAATGCAGAGGCTGGGGCATCCTACTTTTCAAGAAAGAAAAAACTAATCGTTCTAGCTGAACTTCATTATGGGTTACACTTGACTGATATACGAAGAAAGCATTCAACTTTTTCTCAAAAAGAAAAAGAAAAACTATGCATGACAAGTCAAACCCGGCCTGATAATTTGATTCGTACGTTATCCTATAGAAAATTTATATTACGCGAACTATTATAAATTTTCTCCGGTTTGGGTCATTTAAGTTGTTAACATACTCCGTCTTACCTCTATTTTTCACGTGAGAGGTAGGCAGGGGGCGAGATTGTTCTTCCCCGGATTAGTTTTCTAAAGAGGAATCACTATGGGTGATGGGAGGGGCCTGCGCTGGAAAGCGTGCAGGGCAGGATGAAGGATTTCAAGCAGTCACAAGCATAGAAGAGTAGTGTCAAAATCGGAAAAAGGTATGCCTATGCCTCGACGGTGAACAAGCTACAGGCTGTCGGTAAGCTCTTCTCAGAGAGACCAACAAAAGCAGAGTATGTGGGAAGAATGCTGCGTAACCTTTGCTGCCCTCTTACTGGATTGGAATGCAAAGATCTTGGAAGGAATCGGTTTTTGTTTACATTCCATGATGAGAGTAGCAAGAATTGGTTTTTGTTTACTCACTGAGGCTCAACATCTCTCACACAGCTATCTATTATCTTCTATCTTCTATCCTATTCTATTCTATTATATACTAAAATCAAATATGGCAAAAAATTAGAGATATTCGCTAGAAAATTCACACTAGTAGAAAACGGGCCATTTGTCCCGGTTCCAGAGGCCCTTTAGACCCGGTTCTGGAACCGGGACTAAAGGGTCGGGACTAAAGCTCAAGACCTTTAGTCCCAGTTCGCTTACAAACCGGGACAGAAGGGGCTCCACGTGGCCGCTGCGGGGCGCCCAGGCAGAGGACCTTTAGTCCCGGTTGATAACACCAACTGGGACCAAAAGGCATCCACGCGTCAGCATCTGGCAGGAGCTGGGGGTTTTGTTTTTTTTTAAAGGGGGGGGGTAGGGGGTTTTGGAGGGTTAATTTAGGGGTTTCATATTGTGTTATAGAGAGAAGTGTCCTCTCTTTCTCCATGCTTGGTCGACGCTAGCTACTATACATATAGAGAGAACTCGACACGCTAGCTAGTAAGCAAATGAAGGAACCATTAATTACACAAGATCGTCATGAACATATACAGAGAGGAGTGACCTCTCTTTCTCCGAGAGATTGGTCGAACAACAAGTTTTCGTATATCTATCCGGCTACTAGCTACATATACAATATAAGATCTCTTACAATCCCTAACATCTCATGTCTATATCAATTTCCGCATGGTATTCTCCGGCTTTATTGATGACGTGGTCAAGAAAGAATCCCGCCAATTCCTCTTGAATTGCTCGTATGCGATCATGTGGTAGGAGTTCATCCCGCATCTGCCAGATCTAATTTGAAGAAGGGGGTCAATAGATGTATATGAATGAAACTCGACACAAATGATGGTAATAAAATAAAAGATAAATTCTTACAATGGGTGGGGGAGGGGGCTATGGAGGAACAGTAGAAGGCACCGACTCTGAGAGGTGCACTATAATCTCGCCATGGGGACGCACAATGGCGAAGGCGCAGCGTCGAGGGAACAGAGGAGCAACTCAGGATAGGGCAGGCGAGAAACGAAGGAATGAAGATTTTTTTAGCGGCAAACCAACTTTCTTAGATAGTAACAAGGTTTACAGGGATAATGAGGGGATCATGAGGAATCCCCAGCCACAAGTGGCGGCCAGAATCTAAAGAGCTAGAAAATTTAGCAAGAATATGAGCTTCCTAGTTCGATCTCGACCTTCAAAAGTGATATCACATGTGGCGAACTCTCTTGCCTGGGACACGATCTCCTCCACGATCATCGAGTGCCTCCCTTCAGTTCTCGTGTTGATGTCTGAGACCACTGCCTTAGAATCACAAGCAATCACCAATCTGTCTGCCCGAGATCAAGTGCAAGTGAGAGTACCTCCCGGCATGCCATTGGTTCAAGGATAGCTGGATCGGTAATGGCAGATACAACAAGTGCCGAAGAGCCCAAAAAAAACTCCGCTGCTATCTCTGCAAATAGCTGTTGCAGCACCTCTATCACTAGCTCGGGAAAACCCCCCATCAACATGAATCTTTACAAAACCATCAGCAGACGCTTTCCAAGGTTGACGTGAGTTTGCATGAGGCATTCTCCGTGCTGTACTGGCTGTCACCGGTCTTTTTAATGCCTCCAGCTCAGCAATAAAACTCATCACGAACGAATGGTAGCATGCGGGCTCTGTAATATACCTTCGTGTATTGCCTTCCGATGAAGGAATGAAGGTGGGAAGGCTTTGCATGTTCCACCGGACCTCCTGGGCCTTTAACCTACACAGCCCGGTTAGCCACACAAAGCGCAGCTCGTTCCCCGGAGCAGCGGTCCGCGAAACGGCTACTCAAGATCAATTAGCGTAAGAAACCTGTGGGATGATAGAGCTCAAATCTTGGACATTCGTGACAATGATCCAACGATGTGGATCTCCAAATCGCTGTGGAGGCTCATAGGTCACTGAGTTATACTGTTTAGTAATGAGGGCATGGCAATGGGCTCCGACCTATCACCCCGCTTATCACTTTCACTGCCTTGTCCTGTTATATATGTATCCTCCAGAGTAGTGTGGGCATGCCATGTCCTCCGCAGCTTTACCTTCCTTCCTTTGACCTCCAAGAGATTTTGTGTGTTGTTAAATTCTAAATTCCTTGGATGGTCAACTTATTTTGCGTGTTGCGAACTAACCTGTGGTTGGATGGTTAGAGGGACAGTGGTATCCCCAGCCCACCAGGGTTCAAATCCCGGTGCTCGCATTATTCCTGGATTTATTTCAGGATTTCGGTGATGCGCTTTCAGTGAGAGGAGACGTTCCCGTCGACAACGAGGCGCCTACGGCGACTTCATAAATTTCAAGATGAGATGCCGGCTCAATCTCTCGTAGGTGCTCATAGGGGTAAGGTGTGCGTTTGTGCATTCATAGGGGTGAGTGTATGCGTGTATGTATGAGCGCTTGCGTCTAGTCTATACTGATGTTAAAAAAAAAAACTTATTTTGCGTGTTTGATTGGTATGTTTAGAGCTTTATACGGGGTTGGACAATCATGCCTAGCTGAAACATTTCAGCTTCCGGCCATGTAGTTTCCTAACACAATTTCACTAATGAAATCGAGAGCATATCTCCATCGGGGAATAAAAAAAAAGACAAATCTGTATTGACTGGACAACATTTGAGAGCTCAGTTTTGTTGTGTTCTTGGGTCTTGACTGGCATCCAGAAGACATCTTTCACTTGAAATATTAACGTGTAATGATGTTGATCTTGCCGCAGAAGGAAAAATGGACAGAATATGTGTGCAAAAGAACATAATATGTGTGCACTGGATTCTAGGAGATGATTGAATTGCCAAAAATACTTCTTATCTTTCATGAGTGCAAAAAAACAGAATACGTGTGCACTGGATTTGCTTTTTTTTCTTGTCCCATTTTACCAACTGAAGTATTTGACTCTTTCTAGAATGAAGATAAAGAAAGGGACACGCTTTTGACTATTGGTGCTTAAGAAAAAGGAATGAGGTAGCGTGAAGTGATATCTATAACTATAAAACTGAGAACGCAAGGTGTGATCACGCAAGGTGTGATCACGCAAGGTGTGATCAGAAGTAATCAGCCCATGTTTTACTGAGGACGCAAGATGTGACCTATTATAAATTTTCTGTATGTGCTTCATTTAAGCTGTAAAAATAAGTACCGTATGAAAATTTTCATTTATGATCCTTTTGTTCTATATTCTTAAATTAAAAAATCATTGACTCAAACATGTTTGAAACAATCATTCATTTTGGAATACGCTTGAGAGCGTATCTTTTTATTGATAGAGAAACAACCCAAGCTACGTACACAGAGAGGCATAGATGGGTGCAGTTTGAGCAGAAGAAAGGGGGGGGGGGGGGGGGGGGGGGGGGGTTCAGCCCGCAAGCACAAAGGTTCAGGTTTACAATAAAGGCTCTCAACAACCATACACTATACGCCCAACGATTTTTTTTGAGGCACTGACCAACAATTGTTCTACAGTATTTTCATTAATAATAAATATTTACAAATACATCAAACGCCCAACAATTTACATGGCACCACAAGCCGATTGTGCTCTCCGTATGCTTTGGAGCCACTAAGTTTTGACACCTCTCAGAAACCCCCGTTAGCAAAAGAGTAGAAAAAACTATGCAAGATGAAAGTAAAGAAAGTGAGTTCATCTTGAGAATAGGAGAAGTTCGGAAGAAAATGCGCAGGACAGCATCAACGACCAGTTTAGTTTGAAGTGAAGATGTAGTGTCGAGCCATATTGATTTCTGACGCAGTACCAACTACCAAGGTTCGGGGTCTCAGTGGCTATTTGGTTTGCTACCCGGCGGCTTTTAGCACGACTTGAAGCTTGCTTACGAATCACTGGGAGCTGTTTGGTTCCTAACCTGAAAAGCTTGGTAGGTTCCTGGCCTGGATAACCAGGTATCTTAATTAGCCTGTCAGGCCTTCAATTTTTAGCGCATGGGCACATGCTAACAACTGTCTGGCTTCTAATACTAGTATGAGGGCTTGTGGCGGCCAATAGCAGCTTTCCTTCGGTGCTTTTGATAATTTTATTAGTTGATACTAGAACACCATACACCAGGACAGGCAGGAACCAAACACTTATCTTCGCGGGTAGCCTGGCAGGCAAAAAAAATCAGCTTGTCGTGTCCCTTTCAGACACAACTTTTTCTCAGACACGACGTTGAGGACGCGAACCAAACAACCCCTCATGTTCTCTCCATGTCGAGAACGAACCCTTGGCTCCATGATTTGTGTTGGCGGCGGCTAGCCAGCTAGGATCAACACGAGTGTCTCAGACAGATATTTTCTTTAGTTCTTAGGCACGTCGGAATTTTCAAGACGTGCTGGGTGTGTATAGGTTTAGGTTGTAAGCTTGTATGCATATAGTTGAGGTTTGAAAAACAAGTTCTCTCCATGTCTTTCATCTCTTCTTAGGAAGACATTTTTTGGGCAATGCTAGGCGCCGGTCGACCGGCACAAATTTCGATCGGTCGCCTCGCATGTGTTGGATTGACCTGTCCAGAACAATTTGATCTGCCTCGTTGGTCATCCTCGTCCACCCGACATGGAAGCGAGAGAAAAAAGGGAAGATGGCCAGATGTTGGCTGCCCACTGTGGTCTTGAAGCTTGCCTCCCCATGCAGCCCACGGTCATCATCGGGAGCAAGCTTGTGGTTATCTGTAGGACCAGCTCGCAGGCACGGCCCTGTCGTAGGACTTTGGCACCCCTGTGGTTGCAGCTTCCCCGGATTGGTTTTCTGAAGAGGAATCGCCATGGGTGATAGGAGGGCCCCTGCCCAGAAAGCATGGAGGGCGGGATGAAGGATTTCAAGTTGTCAGAAGCATAGCATAGAAGTGTCAAAATCGGAAGAAGGTATGCTTGCGCCTCGATGGTGAACAAGCTACAGGATATCGGTAAGCTCTTCTCAGAGAGACCAGCAAAAGCAGAGTACGTATGTGGGAACAAAGCTTGGTAATCTGTGGTGGCCTCTTGTTGGATTGGAATGCAAAGATCTTGGCAGGAATCAGTTTTTATTTACTTTCCATGATGAGAGTAGCAAGAATTGGTTTTTGTTACTCACTGAGGGTCAACATCTCTCAAAAACCTATTGTTAGTAGAAATAATCTAATAAGAAAATAAAAATGGGGTTAACTAGATAATAGGGGATGCAGGGAAGGGAACCAATAGTATGACGTGAAGAGAATGCTTAGTATGAAGTGAAGATGGGCTATTGAACCATCTGTTGGTCTCGCGCGATACCATGCCACCTTCCACCACTACATATACATGAGTATCATATGAAAAAAAATCATTTATGATTCCTTTTTTTCTATGTTCTTAAAGGAATCAAATCATTGACTCAAACATGTATGAAATAACCAATATCTTTTTGGAATACACTTGAGGGCTAATCTTTTCATTGATAGAGAAAAAGAGAGGAAGTACCAGGATTAACACCCAAGTTACGTACACAGAGAGGCGTAGATGGGCACAGTCTGAGCAGAAGAGGGAGTATGTTCAGCCGAAAATGCCCAATAGAGGCCGCGCACCAGGTAGGACTTTATCCCGTCCGTTGGCATGCTTTGGGGATCCGGGCTTCCCCTGTATTTCCGGTTCTTGTTCCCTCGTAGAGGCTGACCACAGCGTGTATTCCGCGTCAGGCAGGCAGCTACCGAATCTAGCTAGTAGTAGTACTACAGTCCATTGACTAGTGTTCCGTGGTAAAGGCAACAGCATTGCTGGGGCTGCACATGTGACGAGCTGATGTGACTACCAGCAGCGAGAAAAATTATTCGGTGAGTTTAGACATGTTCCACCCGCAGACATGTACTCAGGTTATTTTGAGACGAAGAGATTAGGAACTTTTTGACCAGTCAAGTACTGACTTCTTAATCTCGCAAGGAAAAAAAATCGTCGATTGCTTCTTCCAGTCCTATTTAAGTTTATATGTAGACCTAATCCGGATATTGTCTTTGGAGGCCGAGCTGAAAATTTTGAATTTTGTCGAATTTCATATTTTTTGCAGGTCCACGTGACAAGCATATGTGCCATTTTGAAACTCTATCCTGTCCTGCTCCACGACGGGTTGCATGTGTTCCAGCCTTGTACGCCTACGAAGCCTACACACTATTCCTAGCAGGCCGGCGTGGGGGACAGCCGCCTGACAGGCTCGAATCACAAGGCCCATTAGAACGGCCAGGATAGCGTGCACGGAGACGCTCGTCCGCCAAAAATTCGCACTCTATGTTCAGCCCGCAAGCACAAAAGTTCAGGTTATAGGAACCCCTTTTGCTATAAAGGCTCTCAACAACCATACGATATATTCCAACAATTTATATGTCACCACCAGCCGATTGTGTTCTCCGTGTGCTCCGGAGTCACTGAGTTTTGACACCTCTCAGAAATTATGCAAGAAATAAGTAAAGAAAGGATTTCATCTTGAGAATAGGAGACATTGGGAAGAAAACGGGCAGCGGCTCTTCGACGACCAGTTTAGTACGAAGTGAAGATGTAGTATCGAGCCACATGAATTTCTGACACATCAACAAGGATCGGGATCTACGAGGCTGTTTTGTTCGCTCCCCTGTGGCTTTTAGCCGGACCTGAAGGCTTGCTTGCGTTCCTTACCTGAAAATGCTAATAGGTTCTGGCCTGGATAACCAGGCATCTTAATTAGCCTGTCAGGCCTTCAATTTTCAGTGCCTGGGCTCAGGTTAACAAGAGTAACTTTGAGGAGTATCTTAGACTAATAACATGCATATGTTACTACCTCTATAGTGGGGAGTAACATATGTGTGGTGTCATGCAACACTTCATTTATTAGTTGTAGAATCATCTTGTCTTGATATGAGTAACTAGCTATGTTACAAATCACCTCTCTTCTCATTAAGTCAGTGCCACATAAGAAAATTTGCTGAAAATCATCTCTCTCATCATGAAATCATTACAACATAAGCAAATTTGCTGACTTGGACCTTATATTACTGCTGAAGCTACTCTCACTGTGGGCAGTCGGAGTACTAGTATGAGGGCTTGTAGCAGCCAATAGCAGCTTTACTTTGGTGCTTTTGATATTTTTATTAGTTGATACTCGTACACCATACATCAGGACAGGCAGCAACCAAACACTTATCTTCACGGGTAGCCTGGCAGGCAAAAAAAAATCAGCTTGTCCCGTCCCTGCCAGGCACCACTTTTTCTCAGACACGATCCCTTGGCTCGATGGTTGGTGTTGGCGGTGGCCAGCCAGCTAGGATTGACTCAGAGTGTCTCATTGTCTGTTAGTTGTGCCGTTTCCAGCAAAAATGTCACCTTGCAGCTCTCGCCGTGCAAGCCACCGTAGTCGGTTGTGGCAAAAGCGGGTGCCGGTTCCAGCATCTACATATTGCGGTTGCAGCTCGTGGCCGAGCCGATTCGAGCATCTTGCACCAGTTCCATTGTAACACGATGTCGCAGCCATCCCCGCACCTCCCCTTGCTGGATGCAGCTTTGGCCGAGCCGATTACAGCTTGAGACCGATCTGGTTCCAACATTCACTACAGAAAAAAAACACATCCGTGATAATATGCGTTTGTCATAATAGGTCACGTTTTCTGTCACACATATACATCAGTGACGATTTTATGAAAGAATTAAGATAGTCATACTTGTGTTGTCGTGCAAGTGTTTCATGACAATAATACATATATCATCACGAAAGTGTTGTTGGCGTGTCATGGATGATGAAGGGACAACCAGATCAATTCTATGCAATGAGAAGAAAAAAAAAGGGTGAGGTGAAATGACTCGGGGAGGAAGGAGTAAGGGAAAGACATGAATGGGGGTGATTATCACTAGAAAATTAAATGTTTTTAGAGGTGGAGCCAGAGAGGGGGTTGCTGGCCTTCGACACTTAGGGAAAAGATGACCTCTTTTTTTGAGGGAGAGAGGGCATGGCCTTTTTTCTCTGACTGGGCTTTGATCAGTTGTTACGCCTGGAAACTGAACTATTGGCAGGAACATGGCTGCTGACATGCACATGTGCTGTGGTGGGGTGATTGCATGTCAAGAGAAATGAAGTAATGGGACTACTTGATGATGTGGATAGCTTGAATGTCAAGATAAATAGAATAGTGGGGATGAACTATTTAGGTATTTAGGTATTTAGAATAGTGGGGATGAACTATTTAGAGAAACTTAGTTTGCATTTTAAAAAACTGTTTGTGATTTCCAAAAAGGTCACATTTGTCCAAAAATGTTCGGAATTCCAAATGTTGAGCATATGTTTCGAAAAATGTTTCAGAATTTCAAAATTATGTCACATTTTTTGATTTTTTTTGGATTTCATAAATTATTAAAGTTTAAAAAGTAATTGGCATTTCATAAAATTTCAAGAAATGTTTCATTTTTTTCAGAAATGTTCTCTAATATGAACGCTCATGTATGTTCTTATACATGTCACACTATGTATCATCACTAGCAGACGTCAGGCCAAGTGGTTAACTGCACGTGCCTCGACTGCGAGGTCCCGAGTTCGTGTCAAGAAATAAAAGGCCAAAAAAACAAGTGAAAAAAAAGTATAAAATGAAAAAAGAAAATCGAAAAACCCTGGCGAAAACCAAAGGAAAAAGAAAAAAAAAAGGAAAATCCGAAACAAACCAAACGAACCGACAACTATGCAGGAGCCGTGTGAGCGACTATGCTAATGGCCGGCCAGATTCATCCTAATGTCCAGCCAGCTAGTCAACAATCCTAAGATTTGCCTTGCCACCTCAGCGAATACCTAAACGCTCTCAATGTGCAAATCAGACTGGGATGAGAGAGTTTGGTGTGCTGATTTCAGGGATTAGGAGTTCTGTGTTCGATTTAGTTTTCGTCTACAAATTCAAGATTTATTTTGAGCTTTTCCATTGAATATTAGATGGTGTACCCTCTAATAGTGTCAAAAAACATCTTATATTATGAAACATAGGTAGTATAAAACATGGGCTAATTGCTTCTGAAGCAAGTTACTGGCCTTTTCATGCCACGTGACTAACAGAAATTACGTGCCGATTTTATATGGCTTTTCTTTTGTGGCTTTTTCTCATATAATTTGTATGCTTTAGAACTTACAGTTTCAAATGATTTTCGACACTGCAATTCGCTGGTACACTGCTTGTTTGAGTGCTTATATTGATTAATTGTACTGACTGAACTCCGTTATTATTTTTCTTGTAATTGGAATCTGAGATAGCATGCTATTTTTTCCCCTAGAAGAAAAAGAGGAAAATGTGTGAGAATAGTTTGATTCGCAGGATTTTTATAGAAAATTTGTACTACGTGAACTATTATAAATTTTCTGTACACAATTCATTTAAATTGTAAGAATAAATACCATATTCCATGTATGGTTCTTTTGTTCTATATTCTTAAGAGAAAAGTCCATTGACTCAAACCTGTTTGAAATAATCATCTGCTTTTCGTACATTCAGTCGCAGAGAATTCCACCCAAACTAAAATGTTTGTAACAAATGTTCTCAACAACCATACGCTACACCACCACAATTTATATGCCACCACCACACTACACCGGGCCATTGTGTTCTCCTCGTGCTTCGGAGTCACCGAGTTTAGACACCTCTTAGAAACCCTCTTTAGCAAAAGAGAGGAAAAACACCTATGCACGAAAAAGAAAAATAGTTTATCTTTAGAATAGAAGATGTTGGGAAGAAAATGCTCACCGGGTCTTCGACGACCCGCTTAGTATGAAGTGAAGCCGTATGATTTTCTGACTCTACACCAACAATCGGGATCTCGCATTCTCTCCATGTCTCCCGTCTCTTATTTGGAAGGCATTTACTCTACATGTTTTTCACAAAAGACTAATCGGGAAGCAGTCCGAGCGAACGCGCTTGGGCACGTTGGATTTCCATGAACGAATCACAAAGTGGCCACTCCCACACACCTCTCTGAGCATAGAACGAGCTCACGACACTAAATTGTTCGCTCAAGATGGCAATTTAAGCGACGCGCATTCATGAGGACAAACTCAGTTTTTAGAGCATGGCAATTTTCAGCTTTTCCTGTTGATGTAGCATGGCAATTCTCTTTAGCCACAGCATGGCAATTCTATTTAGCCAGCATCAGTGGCGGGGCTTCGAAGAAAAAACTGGACGGGCCAGCCTAAGGAGAGAACCAAAATTTGCAAATTCTCAGCCATGCTACCAGTTTCGGTAGGTATATAGTCATTAGTCAATAACCTACTGGAAAAGTCGTATTGACTGATAAATGAGAATTTTTCGGTGGAAGGAAAATTATCTGTGAGTACGGCTGTGTCTGTGCAACAGCCACCAGTACTCGTCGGCTCGCGCCCTTACGTGAGCTTGCGCGGCTGCTCTGCCGGCCTGCCGGTGCTACATGCTGTTTCGCAACTTCGCCGGCGAGTCCGGTCCGAGGTTGCGGAGCGAGGGCGAGCGTCGTAGACGAAGTAGTCGAACATGCGAAAGTAAATAACACAGAGAGATATAGAGGAGATCAGCTTTATTAATCAATGGTCAGCAATTACAATGATGGCTCCTCGTTGCTTTATTTAGGGGGTAAAGGGTCAAGGGATAAGTACCCACTTAACGTAAAGTGGGGGAAACGGGAGGGGCTAGCCCGTGCGATACGCACGAGGCCGCCGCCACCCCTGGTGGCCCCGGTTTCTCAATACTCCCCCTTGGGTAATTATCCATATATCCATGCCTCAAAACTCCGAAAAACCCAGTGGGAAAAAATATGGAGAAAGAGCACACAGTATACATTGTTGTATTGCCTCGTGTGAGAAACATCAGGAAAACTCACTCAAGGGAAAAAGAGTACAATCCACTCAACCATCAAGTTGAGTACTCGATCATCAGGATTGAGATGTTAGCGACGAGCTTGTGAAGTTTTCTCCTCCTGAACCTTGCATCTCTCTAAGTCTCATCATACCGATTCCACGCACACACCTCTCTAAGGTTGATGCCGGTAATGATTTAGTGAACATATCAGCAAGATTGTCACAGGACTTAGTATGCAAAACTCTCACCTCGTTCAACTGTTGCAGCTCATGTGCATAGAAGAACTTGGGACTAATATGCTTTGTGAGGTTACTCTTCACATAACCCATTTGGACTTGTGCAACACAAGCAGCATTATCTTCATAGATAATGGTAGGGGTTTGTACGGTGTTCAGCCCACATGTCTGCTGAATGTGGCCGATTATCCGCCGAAGTGATACACACTCTTTTGACGCTTCGAATAGTGCCATGATTTCTGAGTGGTTCGTGGAAGTCGACACAAGTGTTTGCTTGGACGATTTCCAGGAAAACGCAGTTCCACCACAAAGGAAAACATATCCAGTCTGCGATTTGCAATCATGCGGGTCCGATAGGTACCCAGCATCGGCATAGCCTATAATAGATAGGTCTTGATTTCTTTTATAAAACAGGCCAAGATCTTTGGTCCCTTGCAGGTAACGGAAGACGTCCTTGACACCTTTCCAATGCCTCTTGGTAGGTTTAGAACTGTACCGAGTAAGCAAACTAACGGCGAACGCAATGTTTGGCCGTGTACAATTTGCGAGGTACATGAGTGCTCCAACTTCACTCAGGTAAGGAACCTCTGGTCTCAGAGTTTCCTCCCCCTCTTCCTTTGGCCTGAACGGGTCCTTGTCTGGCTGTAAAGATCTTCCGACCATCAGGGTCTTAGAAGGATATGCCTTATCAAATCCAAATCTTTCCAACACCTTCTGGGTGTAGGCCGACTGGTGCACTAGAATCCCATCAGGGGAATGTTCAAGTTGCAGACCTAGACAGAACTTGGTTTTACCCAAATCCTTCATCTCGAACTCCGACATCAGGTAGGAACTCGCTTCCTCAATATCCTCAGGCGTACCGATTATGTTTAAATCGTCCACATACACCGAGATTATACAGAATCCATCTTGGGATCACCATATAAAAACACATGGGCAATCTTTATTGCTCGTGTAGCCCTTCTCATGAAGGAAATCACTTAAGCGATTGTACCACATTCTACCAGACTGTCCGAGTCCGTACAGTGCCTTTTGAAGTTGAACACTGTATAGACCCCTGTTTGCTCTATCATGATTCGGAACAGGGATACCTTCTGGAACCTTCATGTATATGTTCGAATCCAAGTTACCATATAGGTAAGCAGTGACAACATCCATTAGTTTCATTTTCAAGCCCATGTTTACTGCCATCGAGCTCAAGTATCTAAAGGTAACTCCATCCATGACTGGGGAATAAGTCTCCTCAAAATCGACACCTGGTCGTTGAGTGAACCCTTGAGCAACGAGCCTTGCTTTGTACCGTACTACCTTATTATTTTCATCTCTCTTTCGAACAAAAACCCACCTATGGACAACAGGGCGAATGTGGGGAGGAGTTCGACAAACTGGTCCGAACACCTTCCTTTTGTTGAGAGATAATAATTCGGCAGTAATTGCCTGCTGCCAATCTTTCCAATCCGACTTTTTCTTGCAATCAGCGAGCGTGTTAGGCTCAGGGTCAAGATCTATGATTGAGGCAATTTTCGTAGCAAAGTTGATGTCGACAATCACCGTTGCTCGGTTCAGGGACTCCCCCGTATAAATATAATTTATGGCCATTTCGTCATGGAGCGCATCCGGCGCAAACACTTGCTCTACCAAATTTCCCATTATGGGAGCAAGGTCCTTTAGATTTCCCGCGCCGATGTGTGCGCTCACATCTCCGCTGGGTGTTTCCCCTATGGAAAAGTTTAAGTCCGGAATTTCGTGCACTGAATTTTCCGTACTTGTGCCAGGTCTCGACTGGCTCCCCGTTTCAATTTGGGGTACTTTGGCGACAGGCTGTGATAAATCTCTCTTATCCTTTTTCGTCAGGCGTCCCCGAGTACTTGATATTTGAGAAGCCGGATTTCTCGTCCTTTTAGGCCTTTGGACGGGAGCGGGTATACCATCATTTTTCTTCGGTATTTCAACCCTTTCCGGTGCATTGCGCGCGTGCATATGCGATTTTGTCACAGTCTTTAAGTCACTAAAGTGGTCGGGCAGTTGATTTGCTAAAGACTGCAAATCTATTATCTTTTGGACTTCTCTCTCAGTCTCAGCAGTGCGCGGTCATGAGCGTGGATCCCCGTGGCCTGCCACGTGATTTCTCGACTTTTAGCATCAAGGGGTTGATTCTCTCCCCCTGAAGTCGGGAAAAGATCCTCGTCAAAAATGCAATCAGCAAAACGAGTCGTGTGACAGTCACCTGTCATGGGGTCCAGATACCTGATTATGGACACAGTCTCATAACCAACGTATATCCCCGACTTACGGAGCGGGCCCATCGCCGACCGCTGAGGGGGTGGTATTGGTACATATACCTGGCAACCAAACCTACGAAGGTGGGAAATTTTCGGTGCCGACCCTTGCACAAGTTGAACAGGAGAGTGGATGTTGTAGGCCGACGGTCGAAAGTTGATGAGATTAGCCGCGTGTAACACCGCGTGGCCCCAACATGTAGTTGGTAAATTACAACCCTGAAGGAGCGGTCGGGCAATGAATTTAATTCTTTTAATCAATGCCTTGGCAAGTCCATTTTGTGTATGAACATGTGGTACCGAGTGC
Source organism: Triticum aestivum (assembly GCF_018294505.1). Taxonomy (NCBI): domain Eukaryota; kingdom Viridiplantae; phylum Streptophyta; class Magnoliopsida; order Poales; family Poaceae; genus Triticum; species Triticum aestivum. The sequence continues at coordinate 13,930,239 of NC_057814.1, read as the reverse complement.
TCAACTTTGATTCCCATTGCCATGCAATAATCATCGAACGCCTTTGAAGTAAATTCGCCGGTGTTGTCCATTCGAATAGACTTTATACGATAATCCGGGAAATTATTCCTCATTTGTATGATCTGTGAGATCAATTGTGCAGAGGCATGGTTCCTTGTTGACAGCAGGCAAACATTGGACCATTTAGAGGAAGCATCAATGAGCACCATGAAGTACCGAAACGCCCCGTGAGGGGCTGAATTGGACCTCATATGTCCCCTTGGATACGTTCCAAGAACGCGGGGATTTCATCCCTCACCTTGAGGGGCTATGGCCTAATGACTAACTTCCCCTTAGCGCATGCGGAGCACACGAAATCATCGGGATTCGGGAAGTTCTTCACGTTAACATTATGGCCATGTGAGTTGTTAATTATATTTCTCATCATCCTAAGTCCGGGGTGGCCTAACCTATCGTGCCAGAGGCAGAAGAGTTTAGAGCTTCTAAAAACGGTCTTGAGGGTAGTGTATACGGGCGGTGCTACGATCTTAGTGTAGTATAGCCCTGTGTCAAACGAAGGAAGCCTTTCGATAACATGTTTACCACCTGCATCCCGCTTTGTGATGAGTAGGCACTCCTTGCCATTTTCATCATCGGTCTCAGCATGGAAACCATTAGCGCGGATGTCTCTAAAGCTCAAAAGAGTACGAGTCGACTCCGGGTACAACAACGCATCATTAATGATCAAAGTTGTTCCCATGGGGAGTATAATAGTGGCTCGTCCGGAGCCAACTATGTGAGAACCGCAGCCGGCGATTGTCATAATACTTCCCGGAGATTTTTTAATGGACTCAAAGTACTTAGTTAATTTCTCATAAAATGGTATGAGTGGTGGCGCTATCGGCAAGGCACGTTTCCTCCATTCGGGCGCCACACGCGTTCTAAAATATGACATCTAATTAATATAATGAGGAAGAAAATACATTAAAAATAAATGCACACATCTCAGAACATAACATGCTATCATGTATAAATAATGGAATAAATGAATAAATGTCATCCAATCGCCAAAGTAAAGAATAAGTTTATGCTCTCATAGAGCTTACAACCAAATCGAATTTATTCAATTTTATTGTATCAAATCACGGAATCATGATAACCAAAGAGGTATGCTAAGTGGACTCGGTGAAGAAGCCATTCACTTCTGCCGCAATCTCCATACTAGTGAGCTGATCCTCCTTAGAAATCATCTTGGAGGCAGCATCAATGTCTAGTGGCGGCGCCGCCGAGGCGGCCATGTGGTCAACCTCCATGGCGACGTGGGCGTCGGTAGAGACCGCCAAAGCTGCCGCGATGGGCACCACGGGGGTCGCCTCTATGGGCGCAGCAGGGGGAGTAGCGATCATCACGGGTGCCGCCATGGGCGCCGGTGGAGCTCCCTCCTGAACCAAGGCGAGGTGTGTCTCACGCGCCTTCCGAGCCTTATATGCATCAACGACCTCCTGTGGTGCGCGGCACTGGCGGGAGAAATGCTCCACCGAGCCACAATGGAAGCAGTCCTGAGGCCTTTGCCCTCCCTTGCCCGGCTTGTGCTGCTTAGCCGGGGCAGGGGGGGTGAGGGCCCTTCTTCTTGCCCTTCCGGCCCCTCTTCTTCTGTTGAGGCTTGCGGACTTTGAGAGCGTTCACCTCCTGGCGAGAACTCCCCCCAAGTGGTTGCGCGACAAAGTTCTTTTTGAGAACCTCGTCCTGCGCCTCCGCCACCTGGAGGACGTCAATCAACTCTGAATACCTCGTGTAGTTCCCCTGGCGGTAGTTCCGTGAGGACTGGACCGCGTCGGGGTGGAAAGTGGATAGGGTTTTCTCAATCTTCTGGGAGTCGGTAATCTCAGTACCACACAACCGAAGAGTCGTACAAATCCGGTGCAGAGCCGAATTGTACTCCCCAACCATCTTGAAGTCCGCAAACCTCAGACGGACCCACTCTGCCTCTGCACGTGGCTTCACAGTGTACTTCAGCCGCTCAAACCACTGCTTAAGAGCGGTCCAAAGGCCAGAAGCACTGCGCTCAGCCATATACTCATCTTTCAGAGTAGGTGACAGGTGATGACGGAGAAAGTGCAGAGCCTGCGCATTCTCAGTTTCGAACTTGGGATCAGTGACGGCCAGCTGGGCCCCCTTACCGATCGCCCTCGGGAGGGTTTTGCCCTGGAGAAAGATCTCGCAGTCTGAGGACCATGACAGGTAGTTCAGCCCTGTCTGGGCCAACTCAGGAAACTCCTTGTTGACAATTCCGGCCATCTGCGATTTATGCAAAAATCATGAGATTACAGCAGGTAATCTTTTGCACAAAGCGATGTTGATAAACTTATTCAATAAAATGACGTTCCAATATTTAAAACATGCTATTATATGACTTACTAAATGATTAAGAGTGCTAAACAATTAATCTATAGCAGTAAAATCATACTATAATTGTTGGGGAACGTAGCAGAAATTCAAAATTTTCTACGCATCACCAAGATTAATCTATGGAGTCATCTAGCAACAAGAGAGAGGAGTGCATCTACATACCCTTGTAGATCGCGAGCGGAAGCGTTCAAGAGAACGGGGTTGATGGAGTCGTACTCGTCGTGATCCAAATCACCGATGATCTTAGCGCCGAACGGACGGCACCTCCGCGTTCAACACACGTACGGAGCAGCGACGTCTCCTCCTTCTTGATCCAGCAAGGGGGGAGGAGAGGTTAATGGAGATCCAGCAGCACGACGGCGTGGTGGTGGAAGTAGCGGGATTCCAACAGGGCTTCGCCAAGCGCTGCGGGAGGAGGGAGATGTGTCACGGGAGGGAGAGGAAGGCGCCAGGGCTTAGGTCTTGCTGCCCTCCCTCCCCCCGCTATATATAGGGCCAAGGGAGAGGGGGGCACAGCCTTGGCCCTTCCTCCAAGGAAGGGTGCGGCCAGGGAGGAGTCCATCCTCCCCAAGGCACCTCGGAGGTGCCTTCCCCCTTTAGGACTCTTCCTTTCCCTTATCTCTTGGCGCATAGGCCTCTTGGGGCTGGTGCCCTTGGCCCATATAGGCCAAGGCGCACACCCCTACAGCCCATGTGCCCCCCGGGGCTGGTGGACCCCTTTGGTGGACCCCCGGACCCCTTTCGGCACTCCCGGTACAATACCGATAATGCGCGAAACTTTTCCGGCGACCAAAATAAGACTTCCCATATATAAATCTTTATCTCCGGACCATTCCGGAACTCCTCGTGACGTCCGGGATCACATGCGGGACTCCGAACAACTTTCAGGTTACCGCATACTAATATCTCTACAACCCTAGCGTCACCGAACCTTAAGTGTGTAGACCCTACGGGTTCAGGAGACATGCAGACATGACCGAGACGACTCTCCGGTCAATAACCAACAGCGGGATCTGGATACCCATGTTGGCTCCCACATGTTCCACGATGATCTCATCGGATGAACCACGATGTCGGGGATTCAATCAATCCCGTATACAATTCCCTTTGTCAATCGGTATGTTACTTGCCCGAGATTCGATCGTCGGTATCCCGATACCTTGTTCAATCTCGTTACCGGCAAGTCTCTTTACTCGTTCCGTAACTCACATCATCCCGTGATCAACTCCTTGGTCACATTGTGCACATTATGATGATGTCCTACCGAGTGGGCCTAGAGATACCTCTCCGTTTACACGGAGTGACAAATCCCAGTCTCGATTCGTGCCAACCCAACAGACACTTTCGGAGATACCTGTAGTGCACCTTTATAGCCACCCAGTTATGTTGTGACGTTTGGTACACCCAAAGCATTCCTACGTATCCGGGAGTTGCACAATCTCATGGTCTAAGGAAATGATACTTGACATTAGAAAAGCTCTGAGCAAACGAACTACACGATCTTGTGCTAGGCTTAGGATTGGGTCTTGTCCATCACATCATTCTCCTAATGATGTGATCCCGTTATCAACGACATCCAATGTCCATGGTCAGGAAACCGTAACCATCTATTGATCAACGAGCTAGTCAATTAGAGGCTTACTAGGGACTTGGTGTTGTCTATGTATCCACACATGTATCTGAGTTTTCTATCAATACAATTGTAGCATGGATAATAAACGATTATCATGAACAAGGAAATATAATAATAACTAATTTATTATTGCCTCTAGGGCATATTTTCAACAGTCTCCCACTTGCACTAGAGTCAATAATCTAGTTCACATCACCATGTGATTAACACTCACTGGTCACATCACCATGTGACCAACATATAAAGAGTTTACTAGAGTCAACAATCTAGTTCACATCACTATGTGATTAACACTCAATGAGTTCTGGTTTGATCATGTTATGCTTGTGAGAGAGGTTATTAGTCAACGGGTCTGAACCTTTCAGAACCGTGTGCTTTACGAATATCTATGTCATCTTGTGGATGCTACCACGCGCTATTTGGAGCCATTTCAAATAACTGCTCTACTATACGAATCCGGTTTACTACTCAGAGTCATCCGGATTAGTGTCAAAGTTCGCATCGACGTAACCCTTTACGACGAACTCCTTTTCACCTCCATAATCAAGAAAATTCCTTAGTCCACTAGATACTAAGGATAAGTTCGAGCGCTGTCATGTGATCCATTACCGGATCACTATTGTACCCCTTGACCAACTCATGGCAAGGCACACTTCATGTGCGGTACACAGCATAGCATACTCTAGAGCCTACGTCTAAAGCATAGGGGACGACCTTCGTCCTTTCTCTCTCTTCTGCTGTGGTCAGGTCTTGAATCTTACTCAATACTCACACCTTGTAACACAGCCAAGAACTCCTTCTTTGTTGATCTATTTTGAACTCCTTCAAAAACTTGTCACGGTATGTATTCATTTGAAAGTACTATTAAGCGTTTTCGATCTATCCTTATAGATCTTGATGCTCAATGTTCAAGTATCTTAATCCAGGTTTTCCATTGAAAAACTCCTTTCAAAGAACCCTTTATGCTTTCCAGATTTTTTTTACATCATTTCGGATCAACAATATGTCATTCACATATACTTATCAGAAATGTTGTAGCGCTCCCACTCACTTTATTGTAAATACAAGTTTCTAACAAACTTTGTATAAACCCAAAATCTTTGATCATCTCATCAAAGCGTATATTCTTACTCCGAGATGCTTGCTCTAATCCATGGAAGGATCGCTGGAGCTAGCATACATTTTAGCATCCTTAGGATCGACAAAACCTTTCTGATTGTATCACATACAACCTTTCCTCTAGAAAATCGTCGAGGAAACAGTGTTTTGACATCCTACCTGTAAGATTTCATAAATAATGCAGTAACTGCTAATACAATTCCGACAGACTCTTAGCATCGCTACGAGTGAGAAAGTCTCATCGTAGTCAACTCCTTGAACTTGTCGGAAAACATCTTAACGACAAGTCGAGCTTTCTTAATGGTGACACTTACCATTATTGTCTGTCTTCCTTTTAAAATCCATCTGCAGCCAACAGCCTTATGACTATCAAGTATTTCTTCCAAAGTCTATACTTTGCTTTTATACATGGATCCTCTCTCGGATTTCATGGCCTCGAGCCATTCGTCGGAATCCGGGCCCACCATCACTTCCCCATAGCTCGTAGGTTCATTGTTGTCTAGCAACATGACTTCCAAGACAGGATCACGTACTACTCTAAAGTAGTACGCATCCTCGTCGTCCTACGAGGTTTGGTAGTGACTTGATCCGAAGTTTCATGATCACTATCATAAGCTTCCACTTCAATTGGTGTAGGTGCCACAGGAACAACTTCCTGTGCCCTACTACACACTAGCTGAAGTCATGGTTCAATAACCTCATCAAGTCTCCACCATCCTCCCACTCAATTCTTTCGAGAGAAACTTTTCCTCGAGAAAGGACCCGTTTCTAGAAGCAATTACTTTTGCTTCTAGATCTGAAATAGGAGGTATACCCTACTGTTTTGGGTATTCTATGAAGATGCATTTATCCGCTTCGGGTTCGAGCTTATCAGCCTAAAACTTTTTCACATAAGCATCATAGCCCCAAACTTTTAAGAAACGACAACTTAGGTTTCTCTAAACGGTGTCGTCTCAACGGAATTGCGTGGTGCCCTATTTAAAGTGAATGCGGTTGTCTCTAATGCCTAACCCATAAATGATAGTGGTAAAGAGACATCATGGTATGCACCATATCCAATAGGGTGCAGTTATGATGTTCGGACACACCATCACACTGAGGTGTTCCAGGCGGTATTAATTGTGAAACACTTTCCACAATGTCTTAATTGTGTGCCAAACTCGTAACTCAGATATCTCTATGATCATATCATAGACACTTTACCCTCTTGTCACGACGATCTTGAACTTCACTTTGAAATTACTTGAACCTTTCAATAATTTAGACTTGTGTTTCATCAAGTAAATATACTCAGCATCTACTCAAATCATCTGTGAAGTAAGAACATAACGATATCCACTGCATGCCTCAGCACTCATTGGACTGCACACATCAAAATGTATTACTTCCAACAAGTTGCTCTCTTGTTCCATCTTACTGAAAACGAGGCCTTTCAGTCATCTTGCCCATGTGGTATGATTTGCATGTCTCAAGCGATTCAAAATCAAGTGAGTCCAAACGATCCATCTGCATGGAGTTTCTTCATGCATATATACCAATAGACATGGTTCGCATGTCTCAATCTTTTCAAAAACAAGTGAGTCCAAAGATCCATCTACATGGAGCTTCTTCATGCATTCTGTACCAATATGAGTCAAATGGCAGAGCCACAAGTATGTGGTACTATCATTACTATTTTTATATCTTTTGGCACGAACATGTGTATCACTGCGATCGAGATTCATTTTAGGTGCAAGACCATTGAAGGTATTATTCAAATAAACAGAGTAACCACTATTCTCCTTAAATGAATAACCGTATTGCGATAAACATAATCCAATCATGTTTATGCTCAACGCAAACACCAAATAACAATTATTTAGGTTTAACACCAATCTCGATGGTAGAGGGAGCATGCGATGCTTGATCACATCAACCTTGGAAACACTTCCAACACATATCGTCATCTCACCTTTAGCTAGTCTCCGTTTATTCCGCAGCTTTTATTTCGAGTCACTAACACTTAGCAACCGAACCGGTATCTAATACCCTGGTGCTGCTAGGAGTACTAGTAAAGTACACATTCATATAATGTATATCCAATATACTTCTGTCGACCTTGCCTGCCTTCTTATCTACCAAGTATCTAGGGTAGTTCTGCTTCAGTGACCGTTCCCCTCATTACAGAAGCACTTAGTCTCGGGTTTGGGTTCAACCTTGGGATTCTTCACTAGAGCAGCAAATGATTTGCTGTTTCATGAAGTATCCCTTTTGCCCTTGCCCTTCTAGAAACTAGTGGTTTTACTAACCATCAACAATTGATGCTCCTTCTTGATTTCTACTTTCGCGGTGTCAAACATCGCGAGTTGCTCAAGGATCATCATGTCTATCCCTGATATGTTATAGTTCATCACGAAGCTCTAATAGCTTGGTGGCAGTGACTATGGAGAACCATCACTATCTCATCTGGAAGATTAACTCCCACTCGATTCAAGTGATTGTAGTACTCAGACAATCTTAGCACATGCTCAACGATTGAGCTTTTCTCCCTTAGTTTGCAGGCTTAAGAAACTTGTCAGAGGTCTCATACCTCTTGACGTGGGCACTAGTCTGAAATCCCAATTTCAATCTTCGGAACATTTCACATGTTCTGCGACATTTCAAAACGTCTTTGGTGCCACAATTCTAAACCATTAGCATCACACACTGAACTATCACGTAGTCATCAAAACGTGTATGTCAGATGTTTCGTAACATCTACAGACGACGCTCGAGGTTCAGCACACCGAGCGGTGCATTAAGGACATAAGCCTTCTGTGCAGCAATGAGGACAATCCTCAGTCCATGGACCCAGTCCGCATAATTGCTACTATCAACTTTCAACTAAATTTTCTCTAGGAGCATATCTTAAACAGTAGAACTAAAGCGTAAGCTATGACATAATTTGCAAAGACCTTTTGACTATGTTCATGATAATGAAGTTCATCTGATTATTTAATGAACTCCCACTCAGATAGACATCCCTCTAGTCATCTAAGTGATACATGATCCGAGTCAAACTAGGCCGTGTCCGATCATCACGTGAGACGGACTAGTCATCATCGGTGAACATCTCCATGTTGATCGCATCTACTATACGACTCATGTTCGACCTTTCGATCTCTTGTGTTCCGAGGCCATGTCTGTACATGCTAGGCTCGTCAAGTCAACCTACGTGTTTCGCATGTGTTCCGAGGCCATGTCTGTACATGCTAGGCTCGTCAACACCCGTTGTATTCGAACGTTAGAATCTATCACACCCGATCATCATGTGGTGCTTCGAAACAACGAACCTTCGCAACGGTGCACAGTTAGGGGGAACACGTCTCTTGAAATTTTAGTGAGGGATCATCTTATTTATGCTACTGTCGTTCTAAGCAAATAAGATGTAAACATGACAAACATCACATGCAAATCATAAAGTGACGTGATATGGCCAATATCATCTTGCGCCTTAGATCTCCATCTTCGAGGCGCGGCATGATCACCTTCGTCACCGGCATGACACCATGATCTCCATCATCATGATCTCCATCATCGTGTCTTCATGAAGTTGTCTCGCCAACTATTACTTCTACTACTATGGCTAACGGTTAGCAATAAAGTAAAGTAATTACATGGCGTTTTCATTGACACGCATGTCATACAATAAATTAAGACAACTCCTATGGCTCCTGCCGGTTGTCATACTCATCGACATGCAAGTCGTGATTCCTATTACAAGAACGTGATCAATCTCATACATCACATATATCATTCATCACATCCTTTTGGCCATATCACATCACATAGCATACCCTGCAAAAACAAGTTAGACGTCCTCTAATTGTTGTTGCATGTTTTACGTGGCTGCTATGGGATTCTAGCAAGAACGTTTCTTACCTACGCAAAAGCCACAATGTGATATGCCAATTTCTATTTACCCTTCATAAGGACCCTTTTCATCGAATCCGATCCGACTAAAGTGGGAGAGACAGACACCCGCTAGCCACCTAATGCAACTAGTGCATGTCAGTCGGTGGAACCTGTCTCACGTAAGTGTACGTGTAAGGTCGGTCCGGGCCGCTTCATCCCACGATGCCGCCGAATCAAGATAAGACTAGTAACGGCAAGTAAATTGACAAAATCGACGCCCACAACTACTTTGTGTTCTACTCGTGCATAGAAACTACGCATAGACCTAGCTCATGATGCCACTGTTGGGGAACGTAGCAGAAATTCAAAATTTTCTACGCATCACCAAGATCAATCTATGGAGTCATCTAGCAACGAGAGAGAGGAGTGCATCTACATACCCTTGTAGATCGCGAGCGGAAGCGTTCAAGAGAACGGGGTTGATGGAGTCGTACTCGTCGTGATCCAAATCACCGATGATCCTAGCGCCGAACGGACGGCACCTCCGCGTTCAACACACGTACGGAGCAGCGACGTCTCCTCCTTCTTGATCCAGCAAGGGGGGAGGAGAGGTTGATGGAGATCCAGCAGCACGACGGTGTGGTGGTGGAAGTAGCGGGATTCCAACAGGGCTTCGCCAAGCGCTGCGGGAGGAGGGAGATGTTTCACGGGAGGGAGAGGGAGGCGCCAGGGCTTAGGTCTTGCTGCCCTCCCTCCCCCCACTATAGATAGGTTCAAGGGAGAGGGGGGCGCAGCCTTGGCCCTTCCTCCAAGGAAGGGTGCGGCCAGGGAGGAGTCCATCCTCCCCAAGGCACCTCGGAGGTGCCTTCCCCCTTTAGGACTCTTCCTTTCCCTTATCTCTTGGCGCATGGGCCTCTTGGGGCTGGTGCCCTTGGCCCATATAGGCCAAGGCGCACACCCCTACAGCCCATGTGCCCCCCCGGGGCTGGTGGACCCCCGGACCCCTTTCGGCACTCCCGGTACAATACCGATAATGCGCGAAACTTTTCCGGCGACCAAAATAAGACTTCCCATGTATAAATCTTTATCTCCGGACCATTCCGGAACTCCTCGTGACGTCCGGGATCACATCCGGGACTCCGAACAACTTTTGGGTTACCGCATACTAATATCTCTACAACCCTAGCGTCACCGAACCTTAAGTGTGTAGACCCTACGGGTTCGGGAGACATGCAGACATGACCGAGACGACTCTCCAGTCAGTAACCAACAGCGGGATCTGGATACCCATGTTGGCTCCCACATGTTCCACGATGATCTCATCGGATGAACCACGATGTCGGGGATTCAATCAATCCCGTATACAATTCCCTTTGTCAATCGGTATGTTACTTGCCCGAGATTCGATCGTCGGTATCCCGATACCTTGTTCAATCTCGTTACCGGCAAGTCTCTTTACTCGTTCCGTAACTCACATCATCCCGTGATCAACTCCTTGGTCACATTGTGCACATTATGATGATGTCCTACCGAGTGGGCCTAGAGATACCTCTCCGTTTACACGGAGTGACAAATCCCAGTCTCGATTCGTGCCAGCCCAACAGACACTTTCGGAGATACCTGTAGGGCACCTTTATAGCCACCCAGTTACGTTGTGACGTTTGGTACACCCAAAGCATTCCTACGGTATCCGGGAGTTGCACAATCTCATGGTCTAAGGAAATGATACTTGACATTAGAAAAGCTCTGAGCAAACGAACTACACGATCTTGTGCTAGGCTTAGGATTGGGTCTTGTCCATCACATCATTCTCCTAATGATGTGATCCCGTTATCAACGACATCCAATGTCCATGGCCAGGAAACCGTAACAATCTATTGATCAACGAGCTAGTCAACTAGAGGCTTACTAGGGACTTGGTGTTGTCTATGTATCCACACATGTATCTGAGTTTCCTATCAATACAATTGTAGCATGGATAATAAACGATTATCATGAACAAGGAAATATAATAATAACTAATTTATTATTGCCTCTAGGGCATATTTCCAACAATAATATCATGTTACAAAAGATAGCATGTTAAGCGCATCTAGTATGTGAAAACTAGTCCAAAAATTGAATTCCCGAGGCATTTTTAAGCCCAAATACGTGTTTTCAGCGAAAACAGACAGTTCTAGGGGCTTCTACGCGAAATATTACAGCAGGAATAAAAACTCGCGTAAAATCTGAAAACTACGGGGGCTAAACCGCAAATTTCCGCGCAACAGCCGGCGCCCCCCCTTTTTTTCTGGAGGAACCCCCACGGCCACGGCCCATCCGGCCCAGGAGCCAGCGGGCCGGCCCAGCCGCCAGCGGCCTGGCGCGTAGCGACGCTAGGGTTTCCCCTAGCGCCCGCATCAGGGTGCGGCGGCGGCCAGTGGGCTCGCGCGGCGGCGGCTCGCACGCGGGCGCGGCCAGCACGGCGCGGCTACGGCCATGGCTCGCAGCGCGCGCGGCGACGGCCACGGCGGGCGGTGCGCTGCCACGGCTACGGCCACGGGGCGGCCAGCACGGCGGGTCTGCACGGCGCGGCCAGCGGGGCTACGGCCAGCACGGCGGCGCGTGCAGCAGGCACGCGAGCGCGGCGACGGCAGTCGAGCGCTCGGCGACGGGGACGGCCAGCAGGGCCATGGCGACGCCGGTGGCGACGCCGGTGGCGACGGGGACGTCGTCATCTGCCTCGGGATGGCAAGATCGTGCGTATTCGGGACGTCACGACGCGTGTACGTCGGGTACAACGCGGCGGTGCCGTGCTCATCTGGAGTACGTGTAATCACCGTCCCCCTAGGGTGTAGTCAACAAATCTCTCTTGATCCAAGAACATCGACATTGGTCGGCGACGTATTCGTCCGCTCAATTCTGGGGAGAGAAATCCACATCATAGATAGATTGATCCGAAAAATAATCTAATCGCAAAAACGGAATCGCAGTAACGAGAGGAATCCATTTTTGCAAAGAGTGGGGATTGGATCTTATACCTCCGCGGGATCGACGAAAGCCTGCGTGATGCAGGCTTGACGCAGGCTTGACGGAGAGTTGATAGAGCGAAGCATGTTGATAACGTGTTCCGCAACTCCGCCGGCGAGTCCGGTCCGAGGTTGCGGAGCGAGAGCGAGCGTCGTAGACGAAGTAGTCGAACACGCGAAAGTAAATGACACAGAGAAATATGGAGGAGACCAGCTTTATTAATCAATGATCAGCAATTACAATGATGGCTCCTCGTTGCTTTATATAGGGGGTAAAGGCTCAAGGGATAAGTATCCACTTAACTTAAAATGGGGGAAACGAGAGGGGCTAGCCCGTGCGATACGCACGAGGCCGCCGCCACCCCTGGTGGCCCCGGTTTCCCAACACATGCCACGTTTTTTCTTTTGAGGGGGTGCTACATGCCGGGCGCGCCTATAGGGTGTTTTAAGCGCCGGTGTAGGGAACTGGTGCTCGCAGCCGCACGGTCTGTCGGTTAGTTGATTTTTTGTTAGCCGATCGGTTAGGATTTTCAAAAAACTGAAATTGTCAGAGCACCAAGGCATAGAACCGAATGCCCAGCCCTAGCCGCACCTGATGGGCCGGCCGACAACCTCCAAAAATTTGCTCCCGCCAGGATTCGAGCTCGCACCGTTTAGCTCGCATGCAGATAAAATAACCACAAACACTCCCAGGAAAAGGTGATACGATTGAGTGCAAGTTGTTTAAGGACAAGTGTACCGCGCTATTTACGACACATACATATTAGGAAAACGTGATTTTTTTTTCAAAAAAATGTGTACGAAATATGAAAGTTCACAGATTTAGAAAAAAATCAAGAATTAGATGAACTTTTTATTATCTTTGAGCTGCTCTGTACTTTTGATGAACTTTTATAATATACATTAATATTTTCCGCAAAAAGGGGATGCATGCTACCTCTTTCCCGGAAAGAAAATAAAAAAACTACGTGTGAATAAATATATGTCAAACCAGGGCCTCCAATAGTTTGATTTATAGGATTTTTATAGAAAACATGTAACACATTAACTATTATAAACTTTTCTCTATGCGGGCCGTTTAAGTTGTAGGAATAAATCCCATATGAATTTTCTCTGTCATGTTTCTTTAGTTATATATTTTTAAAGGAAAAAAATCATTTTTTTATGTAAAAAGGCTAAAGGCCATATGAGAAACCATTGACTCAGAGCTCTGTTTGAAATAATCATTTGTTTTCCCTCCTGCAATAAAACAATATTTCTTATAGACATCCACACAAGCTATATTTATTTGCAATAAATGTCCCTCAACAACCATACACTGCATGGCCACCAATTTATATGCCACCACCAGCCGACCCCGATTCGTGTTCTCTGCATGCTTCGGAGTCACCGAATTTTGACACCTCCCAAAAAAACACCCGTTAGCAAAAGAGGAAAAACCACTATGCAAGAAAAAGGAAAAATAAAGGGAGTAATCACTTCATCTCGAGAATAGGAGACGTTGGGAAGAAAAGGCTCAGTTCGTGGTGGACGCCCTGCTTAGCTTGAAGTGAAGACATAGTGTCGAGCCCTATGATTTTTCAACACACCTCCACAGTTCGTGGTACCATATTTTCTAAATGTTTTCCGCCTTTTCTTCAGAAAACGTTTTCTCTACATGTTTTTCACAAAAAAACAAAATCAGTTTGTTGCGCACGAGAAAAAAAAGGAAAGATAAATATGTTTGGCAGCCCAATATGGTTTCCTTTTCAATTTCGTGAAATCGGGAACAATTTTTCAAATCATGAACATTTTTTAAACTCGTGCACATATTTGAAATCATGAAAAAAAATCAAATTCATGAACACATTTACCAATTTTTCAACTTTTTTTTGAATTCATGAAAATTTTATACTATCTGCAAAAAAATTAAAATTGTGAACATTTTATTGAACAATTTTCTTGAATCGTCGAACATTTCTAGAATCAACGAACATTTTTTGGAAATTGGTGGAACAATTTTTTGAAATTCACTAACATCTTTTTGATTTAACGAACATTTTTTGAAATGCAAGATCATCTTCCGATCGACTACTAAGTACGAATTGAAGGCGTGGTGTCGAGGGAGAATATCATGTGCTCTCGGGAGATCCATGCTCCCATACTCCGGGAGATCCCCAACCCTTGGATTGTGGCTGCAGGTTTCCAAGAGACGAGTCGTGCCAGTTTACCAAAAAAACCAAAGAGGTCCGTAATTTTGCTCTATTCCAAAGTCCCCACAACATGACCATTGGATCCATGACCCAACAGCCGGGACATCTTGGAGCATTGGAACCGGGCTACTAGCATATCACCCGGTGTTTCCTCTTATGATCTTTTGACACAAGACCAGGATTAGAGATCGGGCCTCATAATCTCTCCATGTCTCCCATCTTCTCTCCGAAAGGCGTTTTCTCTACGTGTTTTCTTTGCAAAAAATACTTCATTGCACATAAGATAAACAAAAGAAAACAAAAATATTTTTTCCTTTTGATTTGAGTGTGATTTTTGCTTCTTCTAGTTTCTTGCCTTAGCTCCTAAGTTGCCCACACCACGCCCCTTCAAGAGTCGTGTCCCACTACTACTAGTAGCTATCTTCCTCCCCTCCACGCAAGCACATCAATGCTAATCCACACCCTAAACTTCACCGCCACCAGCCTACATCTCCCTCTCCTCTGCTACTCGCGGGATGGTGGCGACGTCTCCAGTGGAGGTGCATGTGGCTGCGTCGGTGAGTGCTCGCTGTCCTGCTTCACCTGTCTCATGTCCCCTCTCGCTCTATATATTCTTTTGGGTCGTTGCTGGCACTGGATCTGGCCGCGCCAGGGCAGGAGACGCCCGTGATTTCACCGGCATGGGGTGGTAGTGGCTACTTCTACACCGCGGCATGGCCGGCCTCCTGACAGCCATGGTTATGGTCTTTGGTGGTCTCACATCCCACTCCTATGCTAGCGCCGCTCGGGCCTAGCATGGTCAACTCGCGGGCATGTCTGTCGAAACATACTTCATAACCCTTGTTCTAGTCTTTGTTGGTTGGACTCAACAGTGATGAACTTTCGTCGTTGTCTTGTTGAAGGCATTATCTTAGTGATGATAGCGGCGTTAGGGCGTATCCCTTCCTAAAGGCTGTGCAGCGGAAGAAGTCAGCATAGTTCTATGTGTTACATTCATATCTTGTAATGTTTCTAGCGTAGTTGCTTTTGTTAGCTACTTCACTTGTTGATTACTTTGTCCTTGCCGCCTTGCATCAACTTTAATGAAGATGGATGTGTGCATCAATTGATGTGGAGACCAGGGGTTCCAACCTCCTTTCTAAAGAAAAAAAAGATTTTCAACACTACAATTCATTAGTATGCTGCTTATTAATCAACTATACTTATTTATTAATTGTATTGATTGAACTCCCTGTGGGTTTCTCTTAACTGAAATACAAGGACACATGCTACTTTTTCCCAAAAGAAAAAGGAAAAAAATGTGCAAGAATAAGTATGAGTCAAATCAAGGCCTCTAAGAATTTTATTCATATGATTTTATTAGGAAATTGGTGGTAGATGAACTATTTTTTTTCCTACGTGGGTTGTTTTATTTGCAAGAATAAATCCTATATGAAAATTTTGGTCCTGCTTTGAAAGTTTGGAGCTCCGCAAACATGCTCTGCCATGTGTATGAGGATCCTTTTTTTGGTCTTGCTTTTAGGAGATTTCCATCTGGATAGTACTTAGCTCTCAACACTCTAGCACACAGGGAATCAGGGTGTGTCAACAATCGCCAACTCTGTTTAGCTAGCATAGCAAGATTAAAAGCATGTTGGTCCCTAAAGCCCATACCTCCTCTGACCTTTGGTAGGCACATTTTCCACCAGGCTAGCCAGTGCATTTTCTTTTAATTGAAATAGGAAGATGCATGCTACTTTTGTTTCAAAAAGAAAAAGAAAAACTGTGCCACAATAAATATGACCCAAACCAGTGGATCTGATAGTTTGATTCGTAGGATTTTTATAGAAAATTTGTAGTATCTTGAACTATTATAAATTTTCTGTCCGTGTGTCATTTAAGTTTTAAGAATAAGTACCATATGAAAAAAAAATCCATTTACGATTCTTTTGTTCTATATTCTTAAAGGAAAAAATCATTGACTCAAACATAATGAAATAATCTTTTTTTCTGGAATACGCTCGTGAGCGTATCTTTTCATTGATAGAGAAAAAGAGAGAAAGTACAAGGACTGACACCCAAGCTACCTACACAGAGGCGTAGATGGGCGCAGTTTGAGCAGAAGGGCGATGTTCAGCCCGCAAGCGCAAAAGTTCAGGTTACAGCAACCCTTTTTGCTATAAAGGCTCTCAACAACCATACACTACACACCCAACAATTTATATGGCACCACCGCCGATTATGTTCTCCGCGTGCTTCGGAGCCACTGAGTGTTGACACCTCTCAGAAACCCCTGTTAGCAAAAATATGCAAGAAAAAAGTTAGAAAAAAAAAGGAGTTCATCTTGAGAATAGGAGATATTGGGAACAATGTGCAGCGGCTCATCAACGCCCAGTTTATTGTAAAGTGAAGATGTAGTGTCGAGCCACATGAATTTCTGACGCAGCAACAAAGATCGGGATAAAGTGAAGATGTAGTGTCGAGCCACATCAACTTCCGACGCAGCAACAAAGATCGGGGTCTCAGGGGCTGTTTTGTTCGCTCCACTCTGTATTGTAGCCCGACCTGCAGCTTGCCTGCAAATCACTGGGAGCTGTTTGGTTCGTTATCTGAAAGAGCTAGTAGGTTCCTGGCCTGGATAACCAAGCATCTTAATTAGGCTGTCAGGCCTTTAATTTTCAGTGCCTGGGCTCAGGCTAACAGATGTCTGGCTTCTAATACTAGCATGAGAGCTTGTGGCAGCCAATAGCAGCTTTCCTTATCAAACTAAGCTGTTTGCAATAATGGCTCTCAACAACCATACACTACACACCCAACAATTTATATGCCACCACCAGCCGATTGTGTTCTCTGCATGCTTCGGAGCCTCCGGGTTTTGACACCTCCCAGAAATCCCCTGTTAGCAAAGGAGTTGAGAAAACTATGCAAGAAGAAAGTAAAGAAAGAGAGTTCATCTTGAGAATAGGAGACGTTGGGAAGAAAAGGCGCAGCAGAGCTTCAACTGCTCGTTTAGTATGAAGTGAAGACCTAGTGTCGAGCCATATGAATTTATGACCAAACACAAGAGACCGGCTTCTTGTGTTCTCTTCATGTCGAGAACGAACCCTTGGTCCGATGGTTCGTGTTGGCGTTGGCGTTGGCCAGCTAGCCCGCCCGGGTTCGGTCCCTAGGATCGGCATGATAGTCTCACCCGGGGTATTTCTCCTAGTCTTTAGGTACGTCACTCATCTATGGGCCACATGAAAGACGACGAGCATGATTGGTTTGATGCCAAAAGTTGGCGTGCCAATATTTGGCAAATGCCAAATGTTGGTTGGCTACCAACTTTTTTTTTCAACCTCACAAAAAGATGCCAACATTTGGCAAATTTTGATTTTGCCAAATGTTGGCATCAAACCAATTATGCTCGACATATCCGCCATTCACTGAGCCGGATGATTTTAGAAGTTTCTCAAGACGTGTTGCAAGTGTATAGGTTGTAAGCCTGTTAGGCGCATATCTGCGTGTGAGTTGTGGTATTTATTGCGGGTATACAGTTGAGGCTAAAAACAGTTCTCTCAATGTCTTTGTCTTTTCTTAGGAAGGAGTTTTCTCTACATGTTTTTTACAGAACATAATTTATTGCGCATAAGAAAAACAAAGAAAAACTGAAACGAAAATCTACTTCTTTTCTTTTGGAGTTTTTTTTTGCTTCTTCCAATTTCTCAATCCGAACCGGGACCAACTCAATCTGGGCCGTCTGGGCACCAGGAGTCGTAGTAGCCCGGTTAACTACTTGATCCCCTTCAGATTCTAAAAGATGTAATGGAGTTCTCACAAAAAAAATCAACATGCAATGGAGTTCTAAAAAAAATCAACATGTAATGGGAATTGGCAACTGACATGGTCCACGACCGAAGAAACAAACCTTCTCAGCTCGGGCTCGAGGAGGAGAGCCATAAACACCCATGGACGCGCGAAACCCACCATCGGAGCGCGTAAAGGAACCGTCTCCTGGACCCGAGGATCCATCTCGATGTGTCCGTCTGCATAATTAGCAGTTAAAGTGGCAGAACCCCAAGAGTAACCTTCAACCTGAACCACTAGGTCTCCACGTTATTAGAATATAACTTGTAATAGGATTAGGACTCCTACTCGGTTTGTAATAGGGCTAGGTCAGGTGCGGCTTGGCTCTTATATATACAATTATTCAATAAAATTCTACATGACATCAGACTTACGATCTAGGGTATGGCTAACCTGCTGGCCCCTCCACCGCCGCCGCCACCCGACTATTTCGAGCAATGCGCCGCCATCGTCGCCACCAAGGTCGCCACGGCCGCGGCCTCCTCCGCCTCTACCTCTACTCTAGCTCTACCCCCACCAATACCCCCTTCCATCTCCTTCACCGACACCATCTCCGATATTAGCCCCTACATCCCCGTAACCCTAGACCTCGCTGGTCACAACTACTACCATTGGCGTCACCTCTTCGACGTCCATCTTGGGCGATGCAATCTCCGCTCTCACGTTGCCGACGACTCTCTTCCTCAACTTCATGATCCGCAATGGGTCAAGGATGATCTCGCCAATTTTCAATGGATCTACATGCAAGTCTCCACAGAAATCTTCAATCTTGTCCACTGTGACGGTGCCTCCGCCGCCGATCTATGGGCGGCCCTTCGTCAGCTCTTCCAGGACAACGTCGACGTTCGCGCCAACAACCTCCACGCCGAGCTTCGGAATACGATGCAAGGAGATGCACCAGTCGGTGTCTACTGCCAACGCCTCAAGGCGATCGCGGATGAACTCCGCGAACTTGGTGATCCGATCGAAGATCGCCAGCTCATCAACATCCTCCTCGTCGGCCTCAGCGAGCTGTTCGAGAAGCAGGCCTCCTTCGTCCCTATAATGCGTCCGCGTCCCTCCTTTGCCGAGGTTCGCTCGATGCTCCAATGGGCCGATCGTGCCCTAACTACGAAGGACTCCCGTCCTTAGGTCTTCACTGCTTCTCCTCGCCCGCCTGCATCGACGCCGCCACCGCCACCTCCACCAACGGCACCTCCTCAACCATCCGGCTGGCGTACAAGTCCCAACTACCAGGGCAAAAACCCTAGGCGGCCACAGTTCCGCACGGCGCCCACTCCTGCTCCGCCCCCGGCTCCACCAATTGCACCACCACCGCCCCCGGCTTCATCAACTGCACCACCACCGCCGCCCCGATAGCGCCAATCTCCTGATCCATGGACAGGGCTGGTCCAGGTGTGGCCTATGCCCTGGTCCGCCCCTACGCCATATGGTCCCCCGCTTGCTTATACCGGGGGCTGGCAGCCCGGCGCTCGCCCTCACACCGGCGTGCCCATCCTCGCGCCTCGACAGCCGATGGCCGCGGACCACGCTGCTCCCTCCTACACGGCACCGATCTACAACACCAGTCCTTATGCATCCTATGTCGCTCCATCGTCCCCCTACACGCAGCGGTACAATGATGGTGTCTCTCTCTTTACGCCGATGCCGGCCCTACTGTCGACGCCACCACACCCGCCAGCTCCCATGCCTACACTGGCCTCTACTTCGACTTCGAGCTGGGACCAAGCTGCTTTTAAACAAGCCATGAACAACTTTGCCGCACAAGGGACCACAGGTACGGATGGATTTTCGATTCTGGTACTTCTCGTCATATGTTTGCATCGAGTAATTTGCTTTCTTCTTGCACACGTTCGCCTTTTCCCTCTATTACTCTCGCTGATGGATCTTCTATTCCTATTTACTGTGTCGGTCAGGCTCAAATCCAATCCCCAATTAAGCCTTTGCTTCTTCGTGATGTTCTTGTAGCTCCTGCTCTTATTAAAAATCTGATTTCTGTTCGCCAAATCACCACTGATAATCATGTTTCTGTTGAGTTTGACCCCTTTGGTTTGTCTGTGAAGGACTACCCAACTAAGGCCGAGATCGCTCGATTCAATAGCTCCGGTGATTTATATTCTCTTCATGGTGTTCCGGTCGCTGCTCCTCCAACATCTATGGTGGCCTCTGTTGATCTGTGGCACCAACGTCTCGGCCATCCCAATAAAAATGTGTTATCCATAATTCTTAGTGAATTTTCAATACCTTGTAATAGAGACTCTCATAATTCTTCTATGTGTCAGTCATGTCAATTGGGCAAACATGTTCGCCTTCCCTTTAGTTCCTCTGAATCCTCTAGTATTTTTCCATTTGAATTACTTCATTGTGATATCTGAACATCACCCATAGAAAGTGTATCTGGTTTTAAGTATTATCTCATGATTCTTGATGATTTTACTCATTATGTTTGGACTATTCCTTTACGCAACAAATCCGACGTTCATAATATATTCCTTAACTTTCATCGCTATGTCTCGGTCCACTTTTTCCTCCCTATAAAATTCATACAATGTGATAATGGTCGTGAATTTGACAACTTTAAAAATCAAAATTTCTTTCTACAATATGGAATTCTCTTGCGCTTCTCCTGTCCTTATACCTCCCCTCAAAACGGCAAAGACGAGCGTTCTCTCCGTACTCTTAATGACATCATTCGCACTCTGCTTGTTCAATCTTCTATGCCTCCGCAGTTCTGGGCTGAGGCCCTCCACACGGCCACACTTTACTCAATATTCGTCCATCCAAAGTTAACCCACAAACTACTCCTTACTTCTCTTTATTTCTCTCTCATCCAAATTACTCCGACGTTCGCGTCTTCGGTTTTCTTTGTTTCCCAAACTCCTACTCCACTTCTCCTAACAAACTTTCCCCGCGCTCTACCTCGTGTGTCCATCTAGGTTTTTCTGACGAGCACAAGGGTTATCGTTGTCTAGATCTTGTTAGTGGTCGTGTTCATGTGTCTCGTCATGTAACATTTGCTGAAATCATTTTCCCTTTTCCGAGCGTCGACAATTAGATCCCAACTCACCCACGCCGTCCACTAGTCCCTCTCGTCGTAATCGTCTTCCCTTCTTTCACCCGCGACCTATCCAGCGAAACCAGCCGAATCCTCTGCCGCGGTAGCGGATCCTGCCGCGACCACTTCTGTCATCACCTCTGTTCCGGTAGAGAAAAACCCATTACACTCTGTCGTGGCAGACCTCCTGTTGTCGCAGTCTTCACCGCCATCTCCCGCGTCTGCTTCCTCCGCTGCGTCGGACGCGTCCACCACATCTTCCCCCACCCCTCCTGCTCATGTTATTCCTGTTCCAGCTCCGACTAACGATCATACCATGCGCACACATGCCAAGTCCGGGTTTCGTTTACCTACAAAAGATCGTCTCAATCTTCATGCATCTCTATCTCCTTCCTCTCTACCCAAATCTTAAAAATCAGCTTTCCTAGATCCTAATTCGGCCGCAGCTATGAAAGATGAATATGATGCCCTTCTGTAGAATAACACGTGGCAGTTAGTTCCTCGTTCTTCTAATACAAATATCGTTTCAGGCAAATGGGTTTTTCGCCATAAATTTAATTCTGATGGGAGTCTTGCACATTATAAGGCTCGATGGGTATGCCGTGGTTACTCTCAGCAACACGACATCGATTATGATGAGACTTTCTCTCCAGTTGTCAAGCCCAGCACTATTCGCACTCTCCTTAGCATCGTCGTCTCTTCTTCCTGGCCAATTCATCAACTTGATGTCAAAAATGCTTTTCTTCATGGCTCTCTTCAAGAAACAGTCTATTGTCAATAACCTCTTGGCTTCGAACATTCCTCCTATCCTAATCATGTTTGCCTTCTTCAAAAATCTCTTTATGGTCTTAAACAAGCACCACGTGCCCAGTTCCAATACTTTTCTACTTATGCTCAAACCATCGGTTTTACCCCTTCCCGTTCTGACACTTCACTCTTCACCTTTCATCACAACAACAACACTGCTTACCTTCTTTTATATGTTGATGATATTATCCTCACAGCTTCCTCACAACAATTTCTAGATCATATTATCTCTCTTCTTCGCCACGAATTCTCTATGAAAGATTTAGGTCTTCTTCACAACTTCTTAGGTATTGCTGTTCTCCGTCACTCCTCTGGTCTTTTCTTGTCTCAACGTCAGTACACTCTGGATCTTCTTTCTCGTGCCGGTATGCTTGATTATCAAACTTCCCGTACCCCTGTTGATACAGGTTCCAAACTCTCTGCCGACGGTGATCCTTTCTCTCATCCTTCTCTTTATCGTAGTCTTACCGGTGCACTTCAGTATCTCACTCTCACTCGTCCTAATATTTCCTTTTGCTGTCCAACAAGCTTGTTTATACATGAATAATCCTCATATTCTACACTACAATCATGTCAAACGTATTGTTTGGTATCTCAAGGGCACACTAGACTTAGGTCTTCATATCAACAAATCCTCTCACACTTCCTTGACAGCTTACTCTGCTGCAGACTGGGCTGGTTGTCCAGATACTCGTAGGTCCTCATCCGGATTTTGTGTTTTTCTTGGTAACAATTTGGTTTCTTGGTCTTCAAAAAGGCAGGTTACGGTCTCCCGCTCGTCTGCTGAACCTGAGTACCGCGATGTGGCTCATGTGATTGCTGATACGGTTTGGTTGCGCTAGTTGCTGTCGGAGCTGCACCATCCTATTGAGCAAGCTACCATTGTTTACTGTGATAATATTTCAGCTGTCTACATGTCAGGGAATCCGGTTCAACACCATCGCACCAAGCATATTGAGATCGATATTCATTTTGTTCGAGAGAAGGTGGCTCTCGGTCAAGTTTGCGTTCTCCACATGCCTACTTCTGCTCAGTTCGCTGATATCTTTACTAAAGGCCTGGCGACTACTCCGTTTCAAGACATTCGTTTCAGTCTCAACGTTGTTGAGCCTGCCGTTGACACTGCGGGGGGATGTTAGAAGACAACTTGTAATAGCATTAGGACTCCTACTCGGTTTGTAATAAGGCTAGGTCAGGTGCGGCTTGGCTCTTATATATACCTCTTGTACCGGCACAATATTGCATCAACAATTATTCAATACAATTCGACACATGTCATTGCCGGAAGGCAAAAATGAACGACCAACTGCAAGTTTTCTTTGAGAACAATGAACTTGATGCCTTGTCCTCTCATATCTAGAACGTGATAGACTCTTGGATCACTAGGCTAGATCAATCCGGGATATTGTCTGTATTCGGGTGTTTACCTTAGCGTTCCGGCCATTGCTGGTTCGTCGATGGAGGTCTGCGCACGGGCAGCGACGGTCGGTGTAGAGGTCGACGGTGAAGTGCATGAGTGGCAGCGGTGGAGCTTCCCATCGCTTCAGTGCCTCCCTCTGGATCGGATAGGGTTAGGAGTGGGGAACAGTGGCGGTGACGAACCTCGTACCCTGTGCCCCTGGTCCCCACCTCCTCTTTATAGCACTGTGCGACAGGGGCCCACCAGCCTTGCTTGGGCTGGACGCCCCCGATCAGGGCGTGGATCAAGGGCCCAATGAGCCGTTGGGCCCATTGGTGGAGAGATCCACCTAACATTCTCCCCCTTGATCTCATCATTATACTTTTAACTTTATACTTTGAAATAACTCTTTTCAAAGTACTTGTTCCATCACAGATTTGCATGTAGAGCATGTCTCATCATCACGGTTCATTCCCGATAGAATCAACACCTACAACACACTCCTCTGTTTTGAAACAGATTCTTTAACCTTGGGCCCTTTTATTGTCCGGAAATCTTAGACTATACCATAAAACCCATGTCGACTGTGTGTTCTCCGAACACACTGGGTGGTAAGCCTTTAATAAGCAGATCTGCAAAAACTTGTTTGTTGCTTTTATGCTCCAAGCATTTCAACATAATTCCGGACTTTTCTCCTTAACAACGTACAGCTTTGTGTCAATGTGTTTGGCACCACAGTTGACTCATTGTCATAGGAGTGAATTACTTAAATGGTTATCGCTGCTGTCAACCATTATCAACTCCGGGTACAGGTTTCCATAACGATTTTGCCTGTCCCTCAGCCTCATATCATGCTATACTTTATATTTGCATCATATTGATGATAAATGATTCATTCTATAGAGTTCTTCCACACAAAAACTCCTAATGTGAAGTTCAACGACAATTGTGGATTTCGCTGTACATTTCACAAGTTTTTATCTTTGTACTCACAACCTTTTGAGAGCACTTGTTTCTTTCAGCATGATGCCGATATCTTTGACTCCATTCCATCAATTTAAATATGTACTGGACAACCCGGATATGTGAACTATGTCACGGTAATGTTACACTTTTGCATTCATAAAGCTTCCAACAGCTGAAGCATATGGTACCATATTCATTTGGTCTATTTCACATTGACTCTTGGAACACTAAAGTTCCCAAAATCATTACCCTTTACTATAAGAACAGGCATAGGTTTTCTCACATGCATACTTTAGAGACTTTTCAAAGTATGCTCATGCGACACTCCTAATACCCCCTTTTTTTCTTGGTGAATCTCAATAATTATAACGAGAGTCACTCTACTGAGAACATTCTTTTGAACTTTGAGAACAAGAACTTCTTTTCTCCTGCTGCAGTAGATTGACATCACCATTAGCAAGTAGGACGTCATGCACATGCACAGGATTAGGAAATGAATTTCCCGTTCTATAACTTTGCATGAATACAATTGTCTTCTCATTTTCTTTAACCCAAAAAACATCTGATTCTTCTAACTTTAAATGCCACTGTCTAGAGACTTGCTCTAGTCCACAAAATACTTCCTGAAGAAGTATCCCTTGTGTTCTTTACTTTCATCATGATGTGCCACTAACAGGCAAATTGATCCTATAGTCTTTCATCTCCAAGAAGCAATAGGTATTATAGGACCTGTATCACAAGATCCATGTTTACTCATTCCTCCTTTATGGAGCTAACAACAGGTGTTGTATAAGTCATACAACATGCTCCCCCAGATACAATCTATTCGAGTCTTAGGTATTTTCATACCATGCTCCCCCAGATTACTCCATCTTTACTAAAAATGGCGTATCTTTAAACTTTATTATTTGGGTTTATTCTGTTAAAACTTTCTTCTTTATGGCACTTTAAGCACTGTCTTAGTATTCCTTAGTCTGCTTTCGGAACTGTAAAAGATCCAGGAATACATCTATTTCTTTTCTTTAGGGGTATTATTATGATCGTCGTACTCCCCTAGATGATCACATTCTTCATTAATGGATATCTCATATTTCTTTCCCCCCCTCGAAATGTGGCAAGAACTTTTCTGCCACAATTTCGAAAAACCATTCACAACTCTTGTGAATTGAGGAAACTTTGAGTATCTACTTCATGTATCTGATTACTTCATATGTAATGAAGTTATCTGTTAACGGTATGGGAGTACTTTTTCCTTATTCCATTTCAGAAACTCAACAGAGTTCTTGATCATTAGTACTTTTGCAAGTGACACTTGCATATCATTCTTATCTTTAGGTTCGTCTGTAACTTTTATTCTCTTTGTATTTATTGAGTGCTTAATGATCATTACACATAAGGTGTACGGTCGATACTAGGAAAGCATAATAGCTACTCCATACTTTTCTCCCAGAGTGGGACGCATTAAACGCACATGAGTCATCATATCTTTCTCCTGTCATATAGGATAAGTCCTTTGCATAAATTTCTCCCGCCACAGGATTTCTGACATAATACTATGTCAACTTTACCCAGTCACGCAGGTATTTTCCCAGACTTTTCCCGCCATGCGGTTTTTATCATAATCATCTTTTCCCGCTATGCGGGTAATTCCCTTTAAGGGACATAAATGCCAGAATTGGCTCTTTTGAATGCATCATCAAATTTAGAAATAAATCCGAATGCTCTTTGACACACGTGCGTGATCCGGCGTTGGTCAAAATTAAACACGCATGTTGCTTGTTTCATCTCAAATCATGTTGACTGAATAATCTTCTTCATAGAGAGTACATGAAAGACATTCGTCAACCAAGACTCTTAATGATCTTTCTCTTTTCTTTTGAAGTCATTCTTTAGAGAGAACATACTCCCTCACGTTATGACCTTTCTTGGTCATCTTTCGGGTCACAAGTACCCAGCTATTCGCTTTCGCGAATGAAAGCATGGAAAACTTTTAGTCTGAGAAAACTTAGCCAATAAATAACAATAATGAGCATAAAAAATAACCCCATGTTGGTCTGGTTAAAATAAATATGCACATTAAACTTTGAAAAACTTTCTTTTATATTCTGAATCGCCGTTGGGCAGAATTAGAATAAAACATCATCCTTCTACATTAATTCCATATCACCGTTGGGCGGAAATGGAAATAACGCATATAACTCGTAAATAATGTGATGATAAAATTTCTATTAAGCGACTTTGCTAAGAAAATAATCATCATTATCAACTTTATTGCAGCGGAAAACTTTTAATATACATTTCTCAATCTTTATCAAATGGTCTGAAAATTGGCCACTTTGATACAAAAATTATCAGAGATTTGAACTTTTAACTATAAGACTCATTGAATTATAATATTGTCATCATCAACGTTGGTCAGAAAATAACAATACCATAATTAAACTTTAATCAAATATCTTTCTACTATCATAGCAGAAGCTATCTGAATCTGATTTCACCCACAAGTGAAAAAACTTCTCTCAAAAAACTGTTCATCCAATTAAATTTTCCGGTTGGTTCCAATTTAATTGGAGGATAAAACTGTTACTTTCTTTGTAAACGAGCACTATTAATTATTTACGCAGCGGAAAAACATGAATTAAAAAAACATGAACTTTTTACTTTTTACAGAAACTTTTCTTTGACTAAATAAAAATTCATGAACTTTATTATTTTCTTTATAAATTCACGAACATTTCTTTTTCTGTAAATTTTCTATTTTCATTTTTATAGAAACTTTTCTATTTTCTATTTTCTAAACAACAAGTTTCGTTGGGAAAACAATTTGCATAGGAAATCTATATGAAATTTGCCCAAAGCTGGACAAAAAACTATTACTTCAGCTTCTGGAAAAAAGAAAACCAGAAAAAATAGACGAAAACTCGGCCTGGCCCACGGCTCGGACCGCGGTCTTTACTGCGCGGCAGCTGGCGTGCTGGCCTGGTCCGCTACGCGCCCTCCCTTTTTTCGGCCCAGGGCACGCGGCCTCCTGCTGTGGCCGAAAACGGCCCACGGCCCGGTCGGGGCGCTCGCGTGGCTGCCACCGCCCTCCACTTTCGGCCCAGTCTGGCCCGTGCTGAGCTAGGGTTTGCGTCTTGGCCGTCGGATTCAATCCGACGGTCCAGCGCACATCTAGCCCGATCAAAACGAGGCTCTAGAGCCATTGGAGCTCGTTCCCCCCCCCCCCTCGCACGCGCCGCTCGTCTCTTTGTCAGCCGGTCCGGTCGCGTCGGTCGCCGGCGACGGCGTCGACGGCCACCGCGCCACGCCGCGGCTACCTTTTTCCTCCCCTCCTCTTTCCTCCTTCCTGTGACAGAGAGAGCGAGAGAGAGGCGCGGCCAAGCCCTCTGCTCCCCTTCGCGCCGCTCGCTCCTCTCTCGCCCGCTCGCTCGATTCCGGCTGCGCGAGCCACGCCGGTGCCGCGAGCCAGGGCGGAGCGGCGAGCCAGCAGCCCCTTCCCCCTCCCCACTCCGTTTCCACGAGAGAGAGGAAGACAGGGAGGCTACCCCTTTTTCTTTTCAGCGAGAGGAAGAGGAGCGCGGCCAGATCGCGCTATGGCTATCCTCCTCGTCGGTCGCGCATCCTCCCTAGCGGTGAGCGCGCCGCCGTCGAGGGATTTGGCCGCGGTGCTAACCTTTTTTTTGTGCGTCTTTTTCCTTCCTTTTCCGGCGAGCAATTGCTAGCTCCGGTGGTTCTTCTTCCGGACGCCTCGGCTTGCCGATGCGTGTCCGAATCGAGAGGAACGGCGCGGCCTTGCGGCGGCGCTACTTTTTCTGTTGAGGATTCATTCTTTGCCCTATCTAGGGTTCTTGGGGGGGAGAGAATTTCTTTTTTCTTTCTCTGTTGTTCCTTTGTACCGAAATCAATCTAGATCCTAGCTAGTCTGATACCATTGATAGACTCTTGGATCACTAGGCTAGATCAATCCGGGATATTGTCTGTATTCGGGTGTTTACCTTAGCGTTCCGGCCATTGCTGGTTCGTCGATGGAGGTCTGCGCACGGGCAGCGACGGTCGGTGTAGAGGTCGACGGTGAAGTGCATGAGTGGCAGCGGTGGAGCTTCCCATCGCTTCAGTGCCTCCCTCTGGATCGGATAGGGTTAGGAGTGGGGAACAGTGGCGGTGACGAACCTCGTACCCTGTGCCCCTGGTCCCCACCTCCTCTTTATAGCACTGTGCGACAGGGGCCCACCCGCCTTGCTTGGGCTGGACGCCCCCGATCAGGGCGTGGGCCCAATGAGCCGTTGGGCCCATTGGTGGAGAGATCAACCTAACATAACCATCAGCAACACCCCTCGCAACTGAAAAGGTGAAACGCCACGGGCTGGATGGCGAGATCGGCGATCTTGGGGAGTATCCAAAATGAAAATCATCACTGTCCGAGCGGCAAAAAGGAGGATCATTTTGCACCCGGGAGAAATCCTCAACTGAGTGCTGGTGAATTAGGATCTTGTACCCCAAAGAGTTGATGTGGCGTGATCTAAGACCAAGACCAACACAGAGCTCTGCCGCGCTGATCAAACTCTGGCTTGATGAATCAAGCTAGCTTGCCAATAGGAATACCATTCGGATTATCAGTCCAAGCAACCACCTTGAAAGCGGACATGTCATCTTGTGAGGTGGAATCGGGGTGAATGGACTCGATCCAGCAAGAAGAGGACAGAACAATTGCGGCATTCTCCCAACTCCATGCATGATCTGGCAAGCCAGTTAAACCGATTAGACAACTATACAGAAAACATCTGGCTTTGGCCGGAGCTTGCGTTTTCCATGGCCTTATGGACATGTGTACAACCCCAATCTTTATGTCACCCCCGTTCATCGTAGCCTGCTTCCGTTCCAATGAACGAAACACTACAAGGATATCTTCTGAATAGTGCTTATTAACCGCAAAGGAGTTGGGATCAATATTTCTACACTGACCAGCAAATGTCTCAGATTAGCTCTGGAAATGAAGGGAAAGGAGCCTCGAATCAGATCACCAGGTAAAGAGAGCCATGGCTCAGTGGTTGGGTATGCGGTTGTGCAGCCTAACGACCCGAGTACAATTCCTAGAATTGACCGGTGATGCACAGGGGTTTTTCCCCGTTTATTGCGGATCAAGCTTGGTGTGTGGTGGAACCACGCATCAAGAAATATCTTGATACTCATTTAAAAAATTCTGAGGACCATGTTTATCTTGGTACTCATACTAAAATGGCTGTATGCATCCCTAGTTGATGCAGAGACCGGGAAGTGAAAATCTCCCCCAATTTTAGAGTATATTGGCCAGGGAAGCCCCCTCCCCCTCCCCTTCGCGTCGCCTACCCCTAGGCGACGCCAGGGGCCCCGGAACCCTAGCGCCGCAGGCCTCCTTTCGCGCCTCCCTCTGCCGCCGCTCCCGCCGGCGAGGGCCGCAGTGGCGGCGGGCCTGGCGCCGAAGGCACCTAGGCGGGTGGATGCGGCGAGATCTCATCTGAGGCTGCAGGGGCGGCCCTTCTCATGGGATCCGAAGGCGGCGGCTGGGGCAGCGATCCCTTGCCGTGCGGCGGTGGCCGAAGCGCCATAAGCCGGCGGAGCGGCGGCCCTGAGATGGACGGCGGCGGTGGCAGCGCCCCATCCGATGGGGTGCCTGATCTGCGCGGAGATGGTGGCGGCGGCGACTGCGGATCCAACGCCCCGATTGCATCCGCCGCGGGGTGGCCTTCCACCGACCGACGGCGCATGGAGGGACCAGTATTTTTTTTTCATCTGTTGTTCTTTTGTTCTATATTCTTAAGAGACAATTTCATTGACTCACACCCACTAAAAAGAACAAATAAAATAAAATTCATCGACTCAAATCTGTTTCAAATAATTATTTGTTTTTGTGCGTGCAAGGACACAAACTTCGGCATAGACTTTCACGCAATCTAAAAAAGTTTTGTAATAAATGTTCTCAACCACACACTACATGACCAACAATTTATATGATGCCGCCAGCTGATGTGTTCTCCACATGCGGAGTCACCGAGTTTTGACACCTTTCAGAAACCTGTTAGCAAAAGAGGAAAACAAATGCAAAATTTAAATAAAAATAAAGGGAGATCATCTTGAGAATAGGAGACGCCAGGAAGAAAACGCTCAGCAAGTCGTCAACCTCTTGCTTAGCATCATTCGCAAGAAACAAAACCTCTTGCTTAGCATGAAGTGTGAAGACGCAGTGTTGAGCCATATGATTTTCTGACACAACACAATAAGAAGCATCAAAGGTCAGGGTTCAACGACGACTCGTATTCTCTCAATGTCTACAGTCTTTTTCTTTGGACGCACTTTCTTCATGTACTGTACCATCTATCGCGTGTTTTTTTATATATTGTGCATGTGAGAAACAAAAGGAAAACATGAATATATTTTTTATTCCGTCAAAAGAAAAGAACATTAATTTTTATATTTTGAGGTGGACCGGGTGGTTTGCTTCTTCCAGTTTTATTGCCTAGCTCCCAAGTCGCCCACTCCACGCCCTTCAACAGTCCTCTCCCACAACATCTCTCCGCTCGTGACGATTTCGTGCCACTTCTGGCGAGTCTGTTTTGACCACTCCACAACAACCTCTATTTTGGCAACCTGCCGCCCGATCTCTTCCCAAAATCAATCGAAGTTTGCGAATCCCGCTAGCGATTGTAAGGTTGTAGATCGGTTTCCCCACCATCGGGCGTCCCTGTCCCGCACTTTTTTCCCATGGTTGAACCTTCCAGGGGCAGAACGCCAGAACCTATCCCCTTTGACAGTAGAAATCAGTCTGGGTTTCCCGTGAGACCCCTCCCTACCAAAGCCTTTCACGTCTACTGGGGTCCGCGATCGAAAAACACCGAATCAACCTAGTCGCGGCTGTGTGGAGGTGAGCTGGAAAGCAGGGGGTGAGAGTGTTCTTCCACAGATTGGTTTTCCCATGTCCTCCGCAGCTTCGCCCTCCATCCTTTGACCTCCATGAGCTTTTTGCGTGTTGTTAAATTCTGAATTCCTTGCGCGGTCAACTTTTTGTTGCATGTTTGATTGGTAAGTTGAGAGCTTGAGACGGGGTTGGACAATCATGCCTAGCTGAAACATGTCAGCTTCCGGCCGTGTAGTTTCCTAACACAAATTATCTAATGAAATCGGGAGCATATCTCCATCGGGGAATAAAAAAAAGACAAATCTATATTGACTGGAACACATTTGAAAGCTCTATTTTGTTGTGTTCTTGGATGTTGACTGGCATCCAGAAAACATATTTCACTTGAAATATTGATGTGTAACATGTTGATCTAGTCACAGAAGGAAAAATGGCCACATGCCAAATTGTAGGAAACTATTAAATTGTCCAAATTATAAGCTATCTTTCATGAGAGCAAAAGAACAGAATATGTGCGCACTGGATTTATTTATTTTTTTGTCCCATTTTATGACCCTTCCTAGTAGGAATGAAAAGAAAGAAAGGGACACGTCCTTGACTCTTGGTGCTTAAGCAAAAGGAATGAGGTGATATCATATCTCTATAGAACTGAGAACGCAAGGTGTGATCACGATTGAATATCAGATGTTGTATAAATCATGGGCTAATTGCTTCTGAAGCAAGTTACTGACCTTCTAATGCCACGTGGCTAACAAAAGTCAGCGCCGATTTTTATCGCTTTTCTTTGTGGGGTTTCCTATTATATTTTTTATGCTTTATAACTTGAGGTTTCAAATGATAGTCGGCACTGCAATTCGTGGGCACACTGCTTATTCTGTTAATGACAGTTATTGATTACCCACAGAAACATTATACTTGCTTAAAAAACATTACCACACAGCTTACTAAGGACCGGCTTACCACGGGTAAGCCGAGAGCCATGGGGAAAACACCCAAAAAATACCCAAAGAGATCTATAGTTCTCAGGACCAAAGCCTCCGAAGATGACATTGGATCCACGATTAACGGTCAGGAGCTCTTCAAGCGTGGGAGCAGGTCAACTACCATATCACCTGATACTTATTCGTATGGTTTTTTGACGCAACACCAGGATCAGAGATCGGGTCTGCCATTCTCTCCATGTCTGCCTTTTCTCCAAAAGACATTTTCTCCGCATGTTTTTCACAAAAATAATTCATTGCAAATGTGAAGAACAAAGAAAAAATAAAAGGTGTTTTTCTTTTGAAGGTATTTTTTATTCTTCTTCCTTAACTCCCAAGTCGCCCACACCATCCCCTTGAAGATTCCTCTCCCACTAGGCCACTACTACTAGTAAGTCGTCTTCCTTCCTCCCTTCCGTGCTAGCACATCAGCGCTAATCCAATCCATGCTACCAAGCAAGCACGCAAGCAGGCTGATTGATCAAGAGTAGTAGCCACACACAAGCACGTCTTGCCGAGCGTCTGGCTTGCGGTAGCAACTCGATAGGATCGAATCGATCTTGTACGGAACGTCTCCCTCAGCCATGGCGTCCCATGTACGAAGTTAGGTCACGCCGCCGGGAAGTGGAGGCCACATGAAATATAAGGACACATGCTACTTTTCCCGGAAAGACAAAGGGGAAAATGTGCGAGAAAAGTATGAGTCAAACCAAGGCCTCTTTTTTTTTTTTATGTTGTGGGTGTAAATTTTTTTTTTCGGGTGAAACCAAGGCCACTGATAGTTCGATTTATATGCTTTTTATTAGGAAATTTGTAGTACATGAACTATTATTAAATTTCTCTAGATGGGCTATTTAATTTGCAAGAATAAATCTGATATGAAATATTTTTCCATTGAAGATTTTTTTCTATACTCGTAAGGGTGTCTCCAACGGCAACCCGCAAAAAACCTCCCGCATCCGTCCGCGGACAGAGGGGGCAGTCCATGGACATGGACGCAGGAGGCAGCCATCCAACGCTAGCCGCATACATTTTCGCAACAACTCGAATCAACCGGACATAATACGTGCAAACCGGATGGTTTTCATTAAAATTTGGATATAATTTACATAAAAAGGTCGATATTTCGACCGTCTCACTAAAATAAACCTAAACCCTATACCAGACGACTACATCGTATGCGTGGCCGCCCTGCCATGCTGCACCGCCATCTTCGTCGGTGTCATCATCGCCGTCATCGTCCCTCCAATGGCGGAATGGCGCTGGAGGGTCGCGGCAACTTCCCCAGAGGCTGCCTGCCGCTCGCGAAGGAGCCGCTCCGCCTCTTGCTGGCCATGTGGAGGGCAGCCCCGGCCACTGCCGACATGGCATGCGGAGCCCTGACGGCGGCCTTGCCGCAACCAGCATTCACGGAGCAGTCGTTGAGCGACTACTTCTCGCCGATCTTGGCGAGCTCGCCATCAAGGCAGTGGCGCCGCCTGGCGGCCGTCTCCGCTGTGGTGACGGAGCGGTTGAGCGCCCACGCGGCGGCGAGGTTGGGGTCGTTGCGGACCCAGTCCGGCGCCACGTCGCTCTTGGCGAACGCGGAGCGGTGACTGGCATTGTGTCGGTCGTACCGCTACTGCTGCCGAGCCACGCGCTCGCGTCGGAGATGATGGACCTCATGCCCGAGGGACCGCCGATGTAGTGGAGGAGGCGGCCGCGCGCCTTCTTGATCGCGGGCGGCAGCTCCTCCTTGACGGTGAGGCGGTGGCGGTGTGGCGGGGAGAACAGCGTATCGATGCGGCCGTAGTAGCTGTGCGGCGGGGACGCAGGCTCGTTCTTAACATGACATCCTATCTGGACACCGCGGTGGTGCGGGGGCGAGGCCGGCTCCTCCTTGACGCAGTGTCTGATCTGGACACCATGGTTCTGCCGGGGCGAGGCCGGCTCCTCCTTCACCGGCAAGAGCGTGGACGCCTACTGGGTCTTGACCCGGTGGCGCGGCGGGGAGGCTGGCTCCTCCTTCAC
Source organism: Triticum aestivum (assembly GCF_018294505.1). Lineage (NCBI taxonomy): Eukaryota > Viridiplantae > Streptophyta > Magnoliopsida > Poales > Poaceae > Triticum > Triticum aestivum. Next base: position 13,896,092 of record NC_057814.1, on the reverse strand, counting down.
GTGCGCGGTCGACGGCGATGACGGCTCTATGCCACGGAGCGACCGATCTGTCATTAACTCGATTTGACAGACGAAATCTTCGTCCGTCAAAGCGGCCTCTTTGAGGAGCCGGGGCTTGTGTGTGATAAGGCTGGCTTCCTGCCAGCTTCTGGCTTCAGCCGGAAGCTGCTATTTAGGGGCTTCCTGCTGCAGCTGTGGTTTTCGACCTTGTGTGTGATAAGACCGGAAGCCACAGCTGCAAGCGGAAGCCCCTAAATAGCAGCTTTGAAGCCAGAAGCTGGTGGGAATCCTAACCAAACAACCCCTACATAGGACCCTCAAACTAACTCTGGCCATCGTCATCGTCATAGGCGGCGAACTCATCATTGTCGTCCGCGTAGTCGCGGTGCTCCTCATCCGTCACGGCATCCAAGTCGGAGTCGGTGTGCTACTCCCCCTCCATGCTCTCAATGTCATCGTAGTCATCGAGAGCTTCATATGGACATGGCGATGGCATGCGGACACCTGAATCCTCGCTAGAGGGGGGGGGGGGGGTGACGTCCTGGCTCGAGGAGGGGACACACTATGGCCTATCCTAATACATGTCTCCGTTGCATTTTGTGCACGCCATGCAACAATAATATAATTTGCAAATATATATCTCTATCCAACTTTATAATGATTAATTTAGAAAGTAGGTAGCTATAAATACTATCAACTGCACTAATTAACTGTTTGTATCAATTTGCTAACAAATAACCGATCACACACACACACACACACACACACCATACATATATATATACACGCATCAAATTAACTAATAAACTACCAAATCCAACAGGGAACAAATAAACAAGTTAATTAGATCTATGCATCGATACACAAATTACTTCTAACAGAAACATATTTTACGTCTAATTTAACTAACATTTCCACAATTTTCACAAATTAACTATCCACATGCGTACATGCATGCACATTTTGCCAAAAGAGGAAAAAAAGGTGAAGAAGCTCACCTCGAGCGCTCCTCCCTGTACTTGCGGACGCCGGTGCCAATGCGACGATGAAGGAGGTGCCCGGCGTCGATTGCGGCGGAGGGACCCATGGCCGCGGCGGAGAGCATTGCGGCGGGGGCGCAAATGGTCGCGGCGGCGCCCGTGGCCGCGGATGCGACGTCGTCCGCCAATTCGACGGCCGCCGAGCAGGGGGCCACGGTTTCGATGGGGGCAAGGCCTGTGGATGCGGAGGCGACAGAAGCGGCGTCCTCGGCGTAGCCGCGGTGGCGGCCGTCCGTGATGCGGATGCATCGGCCGTCGAATCGTCAATGCGCCGATGACGGATTCAAGATGGAGAGGCGTCAGTGCGCCTGGAAGAATGGATGAGGCGGCGCGGCGGCGATCCATCGTCGGAGGGGAGAGGGAGCTAGCTAGATAGGGTTTGGCCAGAGAGTGGGAGAGTGAGACAGTGAAAACCCCTCTTGTTTCACATTTAAGACAAAGTGTTTGCCGAGTTTTGCAACACGGTATAACGAGGCGGGCGGTCAACAGGTCAACAGCACGTGACCGTGTGGCGCACATGTCAGATATTTACCGAGTTTCGGCGACAAACTCGGCAACACTGTGACGCCTTCCTATTTTTGAAGAAACAATAATGTAAAAAGTTTCCGAGCGCTAAGCACGTGCAACTCGGCGGCAGAGGGACACATGGAACACCCATTTAGAAAAATACAATTTAGTAAATCTTTACCGAGTCTTCATTGGCTGAAACTCGGCAAACAATGGCCGCCGTCACGGCCCCGTCTACTGCTTGACAGCTGGTCCCGCATCTCAGCTATGGCCGAGTTTTTTTTCTCTGGGAACTCGGCGAACGTGTTATTCTGCATGTTTTTGTTTTTCCCGAGTCGATTTTCATCAAAATCTTGCAAAGGCACAGCTCTGCGGAGTTGCTTATCACTGTTGAGTCGGATTTTGGATCAAACACGGCAGACAGAAGTTCGCCGAGTTCCCGATAGAATGAAATCGGCGAACACTTGGAACTCGGGACAAAACCAGATTCTAGTAGTGCCTGTTTGAAATAATCATTGGTTTTTCCGACATGCAAAATTGTTTGTAATAATTGTTCCCAATAACCATACACTAGACGACAGACCATATATATGCCACCACCAACCGATTGTGTTCTCCGCGTGCTTCAGAGCCACCAAGTTTTGATACCACTCAAAAAAAAAGACTGTTAGCAAGAGAGTAGAGAGAACTATGCAGGAAAAAAGTAAAGGGGCTTCATCTTGAGAATAGGAGACGTTAGGAAGAAAAAACGCAGCAACTCTGTGCTGAACCGTTTAGTATGAAGTGAAGACATAGTGTAGAGCCGTATGAATTTTCGACGGAACACCAAAGGTCGGGGTCTCATTATAGAACGAGCCCTCGGCTCGATGGTTGGTGTTCGTGGTGGCCAGCTAGCCCGCCCGGGTTTGATCCCTAGGATCAGGATCAGCGTCTCACCCCGGGTATTTTCCCTGGTTTCCCCGGATAGTTTCGAAAGTTTTTCAAAACGTGTTGTGTATGTATAAGTTGTAGGCTTGTTAGGCGCATAGCGGTGTGTGAGCTGCGGTGTGATGTGCGTCTGATTGGGTTGTACAATTTGTACCGTACAAGGCTAATTTTTTCATGAAAAGCTAATTTATCGCACATGTGAAAAACAAAGGAAAAGGCATATGGTTTCCTTTTGAAGGTGATTTTTGCTTCTTCCAATTTCTTGCATCAACTCCCAAGTCGCCCACACACCCCTCCTCTTAAGAGTCCTCTCCCACTACTACTAGTGTCTTCCCCCTCCCCCTTCCACGCTAGCACATTAGCACTAATGCATCTTCTAATAACCACCGTCGCCGGCTTAAATGCCCCTTTGCCCCGTGAGACGTGAGAAGGCGGCAGCGATGTCTCCCGTGGGTGTGCCAATGGACATGCCGGTGAGTGCCCCCCCCCCCCCCCCCCCCCCCCGCTTGTGGCGACGCTTGTAATTTTGCAGGTGTGCATGGGGTATTGGTTTGTCTCTGAATAAGCCCATGCGCAACGCGATCCAACTGGCAGAACAACCACCTCCTGCCTATAACACTATAAAATGAGTTGTTCTTCCACCTCCAACTCTAACCTTTTTGCCTTGTTTAAGTTCCATTATTTTAAAACCTCGATTTGCTCATTCCTCTCAATCCCTCCACCCAAACTTGTTAGAACTTTGGGGAATCAGGAAGCAAGACCTAATCTACCCTATGACCAAACAAATTTGTACTCCCCACAAGATTTCTTCACCATTGACTTGGTAATCTTGGAGCTTGGGCTCCTAGGAGGTTAGGGTAACTCTAGAAGCTTCCTTGCTAGTGGGGTGCTCCGAAGACGTTTGTAAAGGTTGGTGGCCACATTTAAGACCAACCCAAGTGTGGTGTTCCGGAAGCCTTGGCTTTGGCACCCCTCCAATGGAGATTATCGTTTCCCCAAGGGAGTGCGAACTTCAGGATAAAATCCGCAACATTGACTCACTTGTGGTTAATCTTTTCCAGCACTTTACTTTGCCTTGTATGCTTGTGGGCTTGCTAAGTATATTGTTACCTAGTTTACACTGCCTTGAGCTTTCTTGCCATATAGGATTGCTCATATTGTTTCATATCTAGATAACTCTAATTATTCGCAATTTCATACGTTTAAAATTTGTAGTCCCCTGTTCTTACCCGCTCTAGACGACCGTATTGATCCATCCACAAGAGTTTTTTAGTCCTCGCAGGTGAGGTGCTCGAGCGGATAGCCGCGCTTCTTCTTCGAATTTCTCTTCTGGGCTCTGATCCTCCTCGTGTTCGTCCAACTGGATGTAGTCGACAAAACACATACGTAGATTCAGCCAACTCCTTTCCGCAACGAGGTTAGGGTTTCTCTTCATGCGTGCATCATGGCGATATTTGATGTCAATTACTTCAAATCTATTTAAATGTTCAACGAGGATGATGACTGCAACTCCAGGGCGCTGGTCATTAAGTGCACGTGCACGAAGGCATCCCAGATGACAAGGTCGAGCTGGATCTGATAGAACAGCGGCAGCGATGGGTCGGCGGTTCATTTTAGCAACGGTAATGGTAGTCCGGTGGTCTACAGACCTTGATGTAATTTTTATCATCTTTGAGGTGCTTTGTACTTTTGATGAACTTTTATAATATATATGGATATTTTCGCAAAAAGGGATGCATGCTACCTCTTTCCCCAAAAGAAAAGTAAAAGCCTACGTGTGCATAAATATATGCCGAACCAGGGCTTCTAATAGTTTGTTTTGTAGGTGAGTCATTTAAGTAGTAAGAATAAATCCCATATGAAATTTTCCATTTATGATTCTTTGTCTCTATATTCTCACGAGAAAAATTCATTGACTCAAATTTGTTTGAAATAATTATTTGTTTCTGCTACGTCCAATCGCATAGAACTACACCCAAATTTAAATGTTTATAATAAATGTTCTCAACAACCATACACTGCATGGCCAACAATTTACATGCCACCATCAGCTGATTTGTGTTCTCCGCATGCTTCAGACTTACCGAGCTTTACACATATGAGAAAGCCCCTGTTATCAAAAGAGGAAAACAAACTATGCAAGAAAAAAGTTCATCACGAGAATAGGAGGCGCCGGGAAGAATACGCTTAGTAGGTCTTCGATCCACTACTTAGTTTGAAGTGAAGAAGTAGTGTTGAGGGAGGATATAATGTGCTCTCGGCAGATCCATGCTCCAAAGATCCGGGAGCTCCCCAACCGTTGGATCGTGGCTCCAAGTTTCTGAGAGACGAGTCGTGCAAGTTTACCCAAAAAAACCAAAGATATCTGTAATTTCGCTCAGATCCAAAGTCCACGCAAGATGACCATTGGATCCATGATCCAACAGCTGGGACATCCTGGAGCATGGGAACAGCATGGGAACCTGGTATTTCCTCATATGATTTTTTGACACAAGACCAGTATCAGAGATCGGGTTTCATATTCTCTCCATGTCTCCCGTCTTCTCTTCGAAAGGCGTTTTCTCTACGTGTTTTCTTTGCAAAAAATACTTCATTGCACATGAGATAAACAAAGGAAAACATAAATATATTTTCCTTTTGATTTGAAGGTGGTTTTTGCTTCTTCCGGTTTCTTCCCTTAACTCCTAAATCGCCCACACCACCCTCCTTCAGGAGTCCTCTCCCACAACTACTAGTAGTCATCTTCCTCACCTCCATGCTAGCACACCAATGCTAATCCACCCCCTAATCACTACCGCTGCCAGCCTAAATCTCCCTCTCCTCTGCTACCCGCGAGATGGCGGTGACGGCTCCACTGGAGGTGCCCATGGCTGCGCCGATGATTGCCCTATGTCCCGATTCCCCTATCTCTTGCCGCCCTGCTCTCTACAATCTTTTAGGTCATTGCTAGCGCTGGATCTAGTGGTTTCAGCCGCATGAGGTGGTAGTGGCTACTTCTGCACTACGGCATGGCCAGCCTCCTAACAGCCATGGTTATGGTCTTTGGTGGGCTCACATCCCGCTCCTATGCTGGTGCCACTATGGCTTAGCGTGCCTTTGGAAAGATTCATTCCCAACATGGTGTTTGAAACACACTTAATGTCCACGATGAAAACCCTTGTTCTAGCCTTTGCTGGCTAGACTCAACAGTGATGAACTTGCATTGTTGTCTTGTTGAAAATGTTGTCTTAGTGATGATGGCGGCGTTAGGGTGTATCCCTTCCTGAAGGCAGTGTCGCAGAAGAAGTCGGCATAGTCCTATGTGTTACATTCATATCTTATAATGTTTCCGCCGTTGTTGCTTTTGTTACGTACTTCACTTGTTGATGACTTTGTCCTCGCAGTCTTGGATCAACTTTCATAAATATGGATGTGTGCATCAATTGATGCGAGGCCGGGGGTTCCAACCTCCCATCGAAAGAGGAAGAATTGATTTTCAACACTGCAATTCATTAGTATACTGCTTATTAATTAAGTCATTAGAAGAGTCCTCTTCTTTGGCAACCTGTCGCCTGATCTCTTCACAAAATCCTTTGAAATTTGAAGGTCCACGATCGTCTCTTCCAATCCCCCTAGCGATTGTGAGGTTGTAGCTCAGTTTCCCCACCATCGAGCATCCCTATTCCACACTTGTTGCTAGTGGTTGAACCTTCCAGGGGCAGAACCTATTTCCAGTGAGAGTAGAAATCAGTCCAAGTTTCCCGTGAAACCCCATCCTACCAAAAGACTTTCGCGTTTGCTCAGGCACGTCATCATAGAACTCTAAGTCAACCCTAGCTAGTCGCGGCCGTGTGGAGGTGAGTTGGGAAGCAGGGGGCGAGAGTGTTCTTCCCCGGATTGGTTTTCTGAAGAGGAATCGACATGGGTGATAGAAGGGGCCTTGCACTAGACATAGAACGGGACGAAGGATTTCAAGCTGTCAGAAGTAGAGAAGATAGTGTCGAGATCGAAAGAAGGTATGCCTGTGCCTCGATAGTGAACAAGCTACATGCTGTCGTTAATCTCTTCTTATAGAGACCGGCAAAAGCAGAGTATGTGGGAAGAACGTTGGGTAATCTATGGTGCCCTCTCACTGGATTGCAATGCAAAGATCTTGGTAGGAATGGGTTTTTGTTTACTTTCCATGATGAGAGTAGCAAGAATCAGTTTTTCTTTACTTTCCATGATAAGAGTAGCAAGAATCGGTTCTCCTTACTCATTAGTAGAGATAATGTAAGAAAATAAATAAAACCGGGGTTAACCAGATAAAATGAAATATGTGGGCACTAGCATTCAGGGCATAATTTTATAGAAGGAGCCCACCTGCTTGAGGCTTCAGAAATCCGCTCCCGACGGGACTCGAACCCTGGGCTACTAGAAGATGTAGGGAAGGGAACCCTCGGTATGATGTGAAGAGAATGCTTAGGGCTCCTTTCATTCAAAGAAATTCCATTGGATATTTGGAGGGTTGGAATCTATTGTATTTTTCCTACGTTTGTCATTTGATTCACAGGATTGAATCCTATAGGATTTTTACCTATGGAATAAAGTGCACTACATTTCATTGAAAATCTAGCATCCACTTCAACTTTCAATTCTTTAGTTTTTCCTGTGGCATCAAACACTATATGCTAATCATATAGGATTTAAATGGACATGTCACTCAAATCTTATATTTTCTCTATTCCCGCGTTTTGAAAATCCTTCAAATCAAAGAGGGCCCTAGTATGAAGTGACGATGGGGTATTGAACCATATATATGTTTGTCTGGTGTGACACCATGCCACCTCCCACCACTACATATATAGTACATCAGAGCGTGATAATGCACTCCGACCTATCTCCCCGCTTATCATTTTCACTGCCTCGTCCTCCTATATATGTATCCTCCAGAGCCGTGTGGGCAGGCCATGTCCTCCGCAGCTTCACCTTCCATCCTTTGACCTCCATTAGCTTTTTGTGTGTTGTTAAATTGTGAATTCCTTGCGCGGTCAACTTTTTTTTTGCGTGTTCAATTGTTAAGTTGAGAGCTTCAGACGGGGTTGGACAATCATGCCTAGCTAAAAACATGTCAGCTTCCGACCGTGTAGTTTCCTAACACAAATTCACTAATGAAATAGGGACCATATCTCCATCGGGGAATAAAAAAAGACAAATCTATATTGACCGGAACACATTTGAAAGCTCTATTTTGTTGTGTTTTTGGATCTTGACTGGCATCCAGAAAACCACTTTCACTTGAAATATTGATTTTTGATAAGGGAATATATTACTACCACGAAGATACCAATTATACCCAACCTCTGCACCAACAAAATACCCGAAGACATCAAGGATGCACACAGCAAAAAAATAAAATAAAAAGGAGAAAAAACACCACGCCACGGTAATCAATCACTCGTAGCAGCAGCACTTTAACCACCACCAAAGACAGCACCCGGACTACAAAAAAAGGTTCTCCATAAGCAACACCTCCAAGAAGAAAACAATGCACAAGCGTTGTCATCGCCAGATCGAAGATCTTAGGTTTTCACCCTGGAGAAAGTCCGAGTTCCCAAAACAATGTCTTCAACAAAAGCATTGCCAGGTACAACCAATAAATGCCTGACCTTGGGTTTTCACCCTAGAAATCACGACTCGGTACTCGAGAAGCACCACCAAAGCCCGCCCCCACTTGCATAGGCCGCCGTTGTAAATCATCAATCACCAGGCTCACGGGTAACGTGTATGCGGTTTGGACAAGATGTGTAACTATGTTGATCTAGTCACAGAAGGAAAAATGGTCACATTCCAAATTCTAGGAAACTATTAAATTGTCCAAATTATTATCAATCTTTCCTGAGAGCAAAAGAATAGAATATGTGTGCGCTGGATTTATTTTCTCTTTTGTCCCATTTTACTACCCTTCCTAGTGGGAATTTAGGACAGTACTAGTAGACTGCTCGTGCGTTGCCACGGGCTCTTGAAATAGTTTGCAAGAGTTACATGTTAACTTTCTAAGGTCTCGCCCCGTCGTAGATCCAGATCCCCACCACTGATTCCACCCCGCCTAGGCCGCCGCCTGCCGCCGTGCTGCCCCATCGCGTTCGCCTCCGCTCCGGCCGCCCCGACCCCGCCCGCCTCCTCTCCGGCCGCCTCCGCCTCCGGTCCATCCTTCGCCCGGCCCCGCTCTGTCCGCCTCCTCTCCGGCCCTGCTCCGTTCGCCTCCTCTCCGGTCCGTCCGCTGCCCCGCTCCGTCCGCTTCCGCCCCGCGCCGCACGCCGCCGCCCCGCTCCGTCCGCCTCCGCCCCGCGCCGCACGTCGCCGCCCCGCTCCCCGATGGCGCCGAAGAAGACGCCGAAGGGAAAGTCCGGTTTCTTTGGCATGAGGGCGAAGCCCTCCGGGAACTTCGGACTGGAGTTCTCCGATGCCGGGCAGCGTTGGTGGCTCGGCACGTATCCCACCGCCGATGAGGCTGCTCGTGCCTACGACGTGGCGGTGTGGCGTGCCGAACGGCCGAAGACGGATCTAAACTTCCTGGAGGTCGAGTCCCAGGCGGTGGCGGAGTGGCTCGTGCCGCAGGGCATCCGGATGGAGGAGATGCCGGCTAAGAAGGCGAAGAAGAGACCGGCGGTTGTTGTCGCTCCCGGCGAGAGCGACGAGGCGATGATGGCTTGGTTTGCGTGATTTGCAATTTGCTGCAAAGCCATCTCTAATGAAATGCTATTTGCTACATTTTTAAATAGGAAAATTATTCCGATCAGCCAGGCATAACTCAACAGACCAATCTCTAATGAAATGCTATTTGCTACATTTTTTAAATAGAAAAATTATTCCGATCAGCCAGCCATAACTCAACGGACCAATCCGAACCCACATTTTCTAAAGTAAAAAAGAAATTCCCTTGATAGATCAAGATGCCAAAGTGTCGTTTGCCCGACTGCTATGTTCCTATACACGCAGAGCAAATTAATTTTCAAATCAAGGAATTAAGAAAAGGAAGAATATCATGATGTTCGTGGCACTTGCCAGGTCTGCCATGCTACCATGGCATCGTCTTTTTAGTCTCTACCCACATGCCGAGTTGAGAAATAATCTTCAGATATACCCACTGTTAACACACTCACGTGCATAATGGCCCTTGGCTGATTGATTTGGCTGGCTGTTAACACAAGCACACAACACACAAAATCAGTCAATAGCCACACGTATGCATTGTTTACTTTATTCCAATTGTGATGCAATCGTGACACCTATACACGCCCCGTCCGCTCGCCCGTCACGGTAATTGCCTACTCGCGCAGGTGCCAACCGCTCGACCTCGCCACCGCCGCTCACCACTCAGTCTCCACCGGCTGCCCATTGCCTCTTGCGCCACCCGCGCGCTCGCTCGGCCCAATGTTGTTGATTGGAATGCGGGACCGAAGGTAATCCATGGACAGGTTTTAGTTCTGCTTGGCATCAATCTTTGGTACTTGTCAATCCATCTAACGCACAAAAAAATCGACTCGCAGACAGAAAAGTGATCTAACTCTATTGATGAGCACAACAGTATATACCATCCCATCATGATGTTGCCATCTCTCACACTTGATGATTACATCTTGTTATTTACAACATGTACACCATCGGGCGATTGCTTTATTAGAAATATATTTACACAATATGATCAGAGCAACATCAAGGAGTCGGATGCTGGTGCACAGATTCTTCTCAAATTCCACATGCAACCCTTGTAGAGAAGAACGACATATTTTCCTTAGGTGATTTTTGACCGAGCTCCTACAGAAAAATTCAAAGAAATCATGAGGAGCATGGAGCCAGGCAAACTAATCAGAGTAAATCATGAGAGGAGAAGCCTCTCAACCTACTACAGAGAATCGAGTCAATATTAATTCGTGTAAGAATTAAACCGTAATGTAGATCAACAACCCAGTAGTTGATAAAATAACCCTGACACAACCCATTAATACAATATATGGTCACAGGAAGTAGATTGAGATTGTGCAGATATCATGATCTACGAACTGTATCTACGAATATTGATTGCAAAGTCACAAACAGAACCTCCTCACATCACAAAACAAATGTTTCATCAACAGAAACTCTAGCGAATGCCAATTGGATTATAGAAGTAAGATAGAGACATCGAAAAAAAGAAAAGATAATTCAAAGAGTATATATTCTATTTTCTTACTTGACATCACAGAGAATGCAAGTCAAAGATATTGCGATACATCTTACCCTTCTATAAATTGACTGCAAGGCACAATCCCCAGCAAAATATACAGAATGAATTGCTCCTATGGTCCAAGTATTGCATAAATAGTTATATACAGACTATTCAACAGTGAGCATAAACATGGCATGTACTACCAAAATCCCTTGGATATGGAGCTTAGTGTGCATGTCTATTCGTCTTGTTTCCCTAGTACAATGCCCATGCGTTGCCACGGTCCTTTTAAATTTTTTTTCTGATTGCATACATAAGCATAATGCACTTCCAATTTCACATGTATAGAAAAAAATTACAGTAACAATCGAAAAATGTACTTGATGCAATGTATTTTCATTATTCCACTTCACTTTCATCTCCTAGTAGAACGCCCGTGCGTTGCAACGGGCTATATTGATGACTTCTTTTTTTACGTCAAAGCACTCTTCTTTTCTTCCATTCTTCCTTCCCCCAATTAAAAATGTTTCTCAGAGTGATATGTGAATGGATAAATTTACAACGATACTAAAATATGAAGGACTAAAACCATATTTATGGAAGAACATATTTCTACAACACATTCGACATGAAACTTATGGTGTTTGATAGATTGGATAAAACACGATGCTGACTTAGCACCAAATCTCATTGATATTTCAAAACATGGTTGTCGTGCCATTGTACCTGAAAGATCTGTCTCCCCCTTCCTCGCTCCCTCTCTAGTAGCCATCTCATGAGCCGGTCATCATTGTTGCTGTTGATGGCGATGACAACAATGAGGAGGAACACCACAAGAGCTAGATGTTCTTGACCTCTTCCCTATGGTAACTGCCGCCTCTGCATTGGGTGTCGTTCATCAACACCACCGCTGCACCAGCTACTACTTGTATAGAAAATAAGAAGATAGAAACTTTGTGTGTTGGGTGGGCTTGAATTTGAAATTATAGCCTTATAGGAGGAAAACTTATATGAAATATGCTACAAAAATATCATCTTGTGTTTAAAGCCATGGAAACAAGATCTTTAATAAGGCCATGAGAAGACATGTGCAAAGCAACATAGTACTAAGGTGACTATGCTTTGCCATGGATTCAAGAAAGACATGAAAGTCCAGCTATAGTAATTTTCTCCTACACATTATGTGTAATTTAGACATAGATCTATTCAAGTCCAAAAAGAATAGTGATGAACACTGATTTATCACAATTTTAATCACAACACCTGTTTAAAAGATCCAGGGAGAGAAAGAGATCCATCCGGGGAGCAAGCATGTGTCGTTTATGACGGCCAAAGTGCAAAAGTAAAAAGGAAAACGACCAGCAACACCACCACAACCTAGTTCTCCTTCTAGCACCGCGTGCAATGAAGAGGGTCTGAGCTTGAAACAACAGCCTCGTTGGGTCTTTTTTGTTGCAGCCGAGATGTAGGGGATTGCAAGCACCCTGCCTAGAGGATTCCAGAATGAAACCTGCAATATTAAAGGCAAACAGAAAATCATTAAAGGCAATCTTAGAGGTGCAAAATCATCAAGCTATGGATGCCCTCATAGAGAGACTTCTTGTCATCAAAACCGACAAGGTACAACTTGCGTACTCACACAGCTCCCACCGTCTAATTTTACTTTTTACCAATCCAAGTTATTTTTAAGGCTTCATTGGTATGCTGCAAAATCACACACATGTATAGAAATTACCATTACAATTTGTGTGGCATTCATAGAAGTTACTCCCTCCGTCCCATGATATAAGAGTGTTTTTGACTCTAGTATAGTGTCAAAAACGCTCTTATATTTTACGATAGAGGGAGTAGAAAAAAAATGCTAATCCAGTTTAGCTTGATTGGTTACCTTGGTAAACCCACATGTCATTGAACTTAATTATACCTTTTCTAATTTGGGAAGGAATGGGGAAAACATTTGTAGTCTGCACATTTTTTATATGTAGATGTATTGTCTACCCGACAAAGGCCTTTTTTAGGAGAAAGGCAGGAGCTTTGCCCAATTCATTAAGAGAGGAAAATAAAATTACAGAATGGCCCTGTTTATGAGGAAAACAAGGCCGAAAACCATGCGATTTAAAAGGGAAAATTGTGCAAAGCCCCGAAAAAAGAAGAGAAACAAAAAAGAAACAACAATTCCGACATCAGCCAACTCGAAACTATACCACCAACTTGCCCACACCCCAGAGATGAGTGGATGAACTCTTCCGAGATGCCTTCAAGAAGGATAACGACGCCCAAGGGCGCCGCCGTTTCCATCCTTTTCCCGCTAGGATCGGAAATCCTGTATTTTCCATATCCATACGATCGAGTCATTAGGTTTCTGAAATAGTGTAATGGAAAAAGAAGTGCTTCGAATCATTGCTATTTGACTCGGACCTGTTCTGAAAAAGTTGAGGTATTTCGAATTGTTTGTTGACACGGACAAAGTAAGTCGCGGTCATCGACCCCCTTCGAAGACTTAAGATTTCGCCTAGAGTGACCCACAACAGCTGGCAGACCTCAGGAGATGGCCGCCCACACCAACAACCCCCACGGCAACCCTTAAAACCAGCAAGCCATGGTCTAGTGAAGAGGAGGAACTCATCGATGACAACTCCAAAGAGGAGGGAGCTACAACGCCATGGTCGCTGGTATCCTTCAACGCCCATCAAACCAAGACTTTCGCCCTAAGCCCCTCGACCTAACCCAGCCCCGAGGAAGGAACTCAGCCACCGCCGATCGAGAGCAAGCCAAGACCACGCTATATGGGCAGCAGCAAACCATGACCACTAGTTCCGAGAGCCCTTCGATCGATCCGCACGACCAACATGGAGGCGAGTCAACACCAACGCACAACACAACACAACCGAGCCTCAGATACACCACGAAAGCCAAAGCTCACGCGGTAAGCACGGCCCGGACGCAGCCCAACCATGCCCATGTCACAGTATCCAACGGCCAGCCCCATGGCCGGAGCGGACAGATCGGGACCGCCATGATCAGAGCCTTCGAGCCCGCTCCCGGGCAGCTGCCCCAGCAACCGAGTCGCCCACGCCTCCTAGGCCACCCACCTCACCACATCCGCCGACGCAAGAGGCACGACACCGCGCTGGCCGTCGCCCTCCGCTTGCCGCCCGCCCCATGAGCTCCCCAACTCATGGAGGACACAACCGCGGAGAAAAGGAACCGTCCCCGCCGCCGCCCGCTCGGCGACGGTGAGGGGAGGAGGAGGGTGGGGGTCGCCGGGCTTAGGGTCGCCCATGGGGATGGAGTGACATGGGGCTGGTCGGCATTTCACTGTCTAGCTGTTTTATCATTTCCAACAAAGGCCTTTCATGCAATATAATTGGGCTATTAAGTTCTAGTATCGATCATACTGTGAGAACAACAAAAAAAGAGCATATTGTATACAACGCCACAATAATGATATCATAGACATACATAAAAGTACATGTTAGTACCTTGAGCATTTTAATCCCTTCCTCGTACGTTAGCTTCAACGTTTTCTCTAGGTACTGTATATAAATTAGAAGAAGTTGAGACAGTAAATTAAGCAAAAGCACACATATAACAACACAAAACAGTAAGGAGTAATGGCTTACCTTCAGAGGTTCAAATGGATACTGCCTATTTATTTTCTCGAGTTCCTTCTGACAATTTTCATTTGGGTGTTTGAATATTGCTACAATTAGCAATCTATGATATCACAAACCTGAAAACAAAAAATCAGTACTTGGTCAGCATCGCTTCAATAGACAAACTAAAGAATTATTTCCTCCAAATCTTCCTTGCCTCAAAGTAGTGCTCCTTAATCTCCATTTCTGCATCCAACCCAATAAACTCACACAGATGCCTGTGAGTGTTTGATTTTTCTGATCTAAATACCGGACCAGCCTCAAACACGCGCCCAAAGCCACCACAGATGCTCATTTGCTTGTATGATTGTGGAGACTGCGCTAAACAAGCAGGCTGGTAATTGTACGCCAGCTTGAATGGAGATGCACCAAGTTCACTTGATCCACCAATCAACTTTGGACTGTGGATCCCAAGTCCGAGAACAAAAACTCGCTGAAAGTCTGCATGTGTATCCAACAATCATGACATGTACTCCCTATGTAAAGAAATATAAGAGCGTTTAGATCACTTCTTTAGTGATCTAAACACTCTTATATTTCTTTGAGGAGGGATTATGGACCAAAAGAAGAAAATAAACATTGCATGCTACAGAAATGGATAATAAAATCTATCTGCATGAGATGCCACATGAATGTCACAAACATAAGCATAGTTTCGATGCACACTATCCATGTTGCATGTTAAATACAGGTTTGTGCACGTTGCCTTTTGCTGGTAGATGGAGATACTAAGATGAAAAATGGTCACACAAAAATTGCTTTTCAAATGTTAATATTACCAAGACTAATCCATGAATAAAATGTATGCAAATATGCACAGTAAAGATACTTAAAATAGTTACTGTACTAAACTCACTGATATAGAGCTATCAAAACCGGAGCCAAGGCTCAAATCTTGAACAACGATCAAAGCAGACTTCAGCCTTGTGGTTGCCGCATAGGCTCACCACACTGACAACACCAACTCTCTTCCGTCTTCTCAGTTTCTTGACAAAAAATGATACTGCTAATTGCACATTAGGGAGTAAATTATGCTTCAAGCATTCCTCAAACCAAATCGGCAATATGTAGGCTTAAAATATCAGCAGGCATCCACACAGATTTCTACAGCTGAAATATAGTGTTGTGATTTGTGTACCCATAATGCAGAATAACCTATTGTTCTATTTGGTGGTTAAATAAATAAACATTATTGTTTTTGGCTAGTGCCTGTAGAGCTACTAAATGATAGTCAGTGTCACTGTATATTTCTAAGAAAGAAAATTATAAGACTTCATTGGTTGTAAATAACGCTAATTGTAGGGAGTTGCCACCAATGTCGACTTGAAAAGAAAATTATGGAGCTTCAGTTCATATGCATCTAGTCATATAAAAAAATAAGAACACATGCTTCAGCTCCTGTTAGTTCAGTCACAAAAAAAATCACCACCAAAAATCAGAAGACAAAGTATCATTGTTATATTTGTTGACTTGATTGATTACTGTAGGTTAACACACCCAACTGGAATTAACCTGCAATAGGATAAAAGAAATTAAGATTTGAGACGTGTGTTATAGGGTTCATAGAAGAGAGAAGAGGGAGGTACCATAGCAAATCATTGGTCGCACAGTTTGACATTCAACTTTCCATTTGCCAATGAGACCTCAGTGATTCATATACATAAACGTTGATTGATATATCAGGTCCAACTCCCTGTAACTCATAAAAGTTACTGGGAAGTCAACTAAAAAACAATTCTCAGTAGAAGCATACGGCTTACCAATAAGGTGGACCAAAGGCCTTTATACAATCCTCTACCACTCTCTTCTCTACAAATTGTAGACAACATGTGAAAGATGCCCTTGTAATACCTAGTGGTTTTCTGCAGAATTTTATAGACATGAAAGTTTAGCTTACTAAAACCTGTTCCTTTGGTCTGTAAAGCTGCATTGCATGAAAGCGTTAGGTAAAGATGCTCTAAGTTCTAACTGGAAGTTATATTGATTGATTGATTGGCTTAGTGTTATTCACAAATCACAAAAGGAAGAAAAGCATCACCTGTGTTGTCAGGTGATTTCGAACAACATCCAATGGGTAAGTTACAGATGCATGTGTCACTCACGCTAGACCACCACCAAGTAAACATATAGACACTAACATAATTTGGGCCGTCCATTCCGTGAAGCTGCAACTATATTTCGAAATTTATAAACCTATAACAAAAAAACATAGTCACGAGAAATCTTGCAAGTTAACATACTAAAATTCAGTGCTGAACTTTTTGTATCGCTCATATCAATAGAAGCTGATGGTGGAATAAGAAAATCGATGTACAATTTTGACAAGATTGCCTTTCGAATATGCCCAAAACACTTCTTGTCGAACAACCCACGAAGCCATGTGCCATATACTACCCTTCCTTAGAGCTGCAACATCTGAATGCATACTTGCCACCTGTCGGATCAGTATGCCACAAGCTCATACAACAAACTTTATCATCAGCATATGGGTTATGTGACAAAAAAATTACTGTATTCAAGAACATTTTCAAGAGATTGCAATTTTGTAGCTATGAACAGCATATGGTACATACAATGAATCCACAGCCAAGGTTTAAGTTTGGACCATGATTGGACAATACAGCGCAGAGTGTTGTAAATTAACAACAATAATAATAGGCCATGACTGTCAACCAGAGATATATTGTTTGGGGCAATCAATTCAAAGCGAGGGAAGAATATATATATCACATTCAGGGAACTAAGTTGATATTATCAGCATCCAATTCCTTTGAAGAATCTATATATGTGCAGTATGAAATAGAAGAGAAATATTCCTTCACGCTCACAATCCGTGCACACGAGAACGCGGGAGATAAAAGAGGGGGCGGGAAGCCTATTACCTGCAAGAGGATGGAGAGTGGTGAGGATCGAGATGCAGATCTTGCCGACCACGCCGGCGAGGTGTGCGACGGTGATCCAGCCAAGGAGCCGCTGCACTTGGCAGGGGAAGGCCCCGCCGACGCCATGGAAGAGGACACGGTGGCCGCCGCCAGTCGACGGCAACGGGGACCTGGCCGATATCACCAGGGCCTGGATATCACCTCCATCATCCCAGACACGCCTTCATGGTGGGCATCCTCACGGCCCCTTGAAACCGCAACAACTTCTCCTTGCATCCCCATCGCCGGATCATAGCAAACTGCACACACGCCGAATCAGATCAAGATGCGGAAATAACCAAACCAGAAGAAGTGGAGGAGGGATTCGTACCTGGTCGAGGCCATGGACCAGAGGGTGATCTGCGGCGCCCACGCCAGATTGGTCATCATGGCCGCGGGCGAGGGAGGCGGCGGCGGCGGTTGCTCCTCTCGGGGCTGGGGCGTCTCCTCTCGGCGGCGGTGGCTCCTCTCGGGGCTGGGCGTCTCCTCTGGGCGGCGGCGGCGGCTCCTCTCGGGGCTGGAGGCTGAGATGAAACAGATCGAGATTGAGGTTAGTTTTACGTGCGGGGTGAGATACGAAAGAAAAACCAGACGAAAAAAAACCAGACGAAGGTGGGACGAAAATAAACCCGGAACGAAGACTACCAACTGAGACATTGGGAGTAGAGATAACCGCACCTAATTCCAATCCTCTCAGGCCATCAGCAATTTAGACCGTCAGATGTCATGGTTTAAACGTTCTTGGCCGTCGGATCTAACCTGAACTCGTGCACTGGGCCTTCTGTCCTAAGGGGCAGCTACTCTCTCGAAGCAAAATCCGACCGCAGGGGTTAACTAGGCCTACTGCCGCGCGAAGCCCATTTTTCTGCCTTGCACACGAGCCATCCTTCGTAGCTCCTCCTTTCCCCTCTCGACCCCCAACGGCTGACTACGTCGTCGGGCTTCTCGCCGTGCTCTGGAAGGTGGCCGCTGCTGACGCGTACGGCCACATTTGGCAGGTGGACGGCCGACCCCCAACGGCGACTTCCCTCTCGTCATCAAGGTTAGTACGAATCTGTTTTTTTTTTCAAAACGGAGGTATAAGATTTGCCTCATCTATTAAATAAGGAGAGAATAGAGTTTAGATTTTTACAGGACACCCCATACAAGCGACATGACAATTACTCACACACAATGATAGTCCCTAGCTTCTTGGCGCCGGCAGTAACCCATAACTTTGCCTCACCAATGATGGTTTGGAGGAGAATAGGCGGTGGCGCAAATTTTTGCCGAAATACTCTAGCATTTCGCTCGTTCCAAATGGTCCAAGAGGTGAGCATGACGAGAGAGGACATGGCATGCCAATTCGGGTTTCGGTCATCGATACGCTTGACCCACCACTCCTTGACGGATTCATCAAGATTCAATCGGGAATGTTGACGTGAGGTAGCCCAAGCTTCTCAATGATAGATCTCCAAAGCCTAAGAGTGTAACGACACTTGAAGAAGAGGTGTGGCCCCATTTCCTACTCTCTGTTGCATAGTGGACAAAGACCACAATTGACCCAACCACGCTTCTCCAGACGATCGGCGGTCCAAATTCGGTCTTGCAGGGCAAGCCACGCAAAGAATTTAACCTTAGGGGGTGCCCAAGCCTTCCAAACCATACGGTCCATGGGAGAGAGAGTCGATCCAAGGAACAGAGCCTTGTACGCAGTGGCCGCCGAGTAGATCCCATCGTTCGCGTGCTTCCAAGTAATGTCGTCTTCGGCTTGGTCGTCAAGGGGGAAGTCATGAACAAGCATCCAAAGAGTGAAGAATTCGCTAATGTGGCGAATGGAGATAACAGTGTTTGGATTGATTTTGAGAATCCATGCATTCTCATTGAGGGCTTCACGCACCTTCCAATTCTTTCTCCTTGATGCCTCGTAGATTAATGGAGCAATATCCATGGGTTTCCGCCCAAATAGCCAAGGGGAGTCCCAGAACGGTGTTTTTGCACCGTCACCCACAGTGATAGTTGTAGAGGCGTAGAAAAACTCGAGGTCCTCGGCGGGGCATGGGTTACCAAACCCCACCCAAGGCTTGTGGGGCTCCTTCCATTTATACCACAGCCAACGAAGACGTAAAGCCCGCGAAAAATTTTCGGTGTTGAGTACCCCCAGGCCACCATATTCCTTTGGCCTACAGACTATTTTCCAATTGACTTTGCACTTGGCTCCCGTTGTCTTATCCGCACCGGACCATAGGAACGACCTCTCCAACTTATTTAGGTTGCTGAGCGTACTTGGCGGCACAATGAGAGGCGTGATTGAGTAGATCACTTGGGATGAAATGACCGATTTGACAAGTGTCGTGCGGCCGATGGTAATGATATTTTGGCCGTCCCAAGTGGCCAATTTGCTCGCCGCCTTGTCCTCAAGATATTGGAAATCCATCTTTCTGAGCTGCCAAACAGAGAGAGGCAAGCCAAGATACTTCACCGGGAAAGTAGCACGAGTTGCAGGCAAGCACTGAAGAGTGTGCCCAAGATTAAGATGACTACATCGAATTGGCACAACGGAGCTTTTCTGAAAGTTGGTGCATAGACCTGTCACTTCACCAAAGCCTCTCAAGATGGAAGCAAGATTGTCAACGTCCCTTTTGATAGGAGCCAGAAAAACAGCAGCAGCATCCGCATATATGGAGGTTCTCACCGTAGGCCCCCGCCCACGTATCTTGTGAAGAAGGCCTTTCCGGGTTGCCAAATCCAGAATCTTATGCAGCGGATCAATCGCGATGACGAAAAGCAGGGGGGAAATGGGGTCCCCCTGCCGAAACCCCTTCCCATGCTTAATGGGAGGGCCGGGGATGCCATTTAAGAGAACACGAGACGATGACGAGGATAGGAGTGCGGCAATCCAAGCCCGGAACCTATCCGGGAAACCCAAACGCTGAAGGAGATCTAACATGTAGCCCCACTTGACGGAGTCAAAAGCCTTTCTTATGTCCAGCGTGAAAAGGAGTGACGGGGTCTTGCACTTGTGTAAGCGCCTAGCAAAATTACGCACGCACATGAAGTTGTCATGTATACTACGCCTCTTTATGAATGCACTTTGGGCGTTGGAGACAAGGCAGTCCATGTGTGGAGCCAGCCGGAGCGAAAGGACCTTGGCAATTATTCTTGCGATAGCGTGGATGAGACTGATAGGTCTGTAATCAGAGATGCCTTCCGCACCCTCCTTTTTGGGCAATAGCACAACATTGACGGAATTCAACCAATGCAGGCTGGAGGTGTGTAGAGAGTCAAAACACTGGATGACTCTCATGACCAAAAGCTTGATGATGCCCCAACACTTCTTGAAGAAGATCCCTGTGAAGCCATCCGGACCAGGCGCCTTATCACTAGGCATCTCCTTTATGGCCACGAATCTGTTTTTGACGACTCTGTTCCGGACACATTCTGTTCTTGTCGCAAATTATTCCAAAGAACAAAACGTAAAGAAAATCTGACCAGAATATTGTTCAGTGGCAGGTGAGCGGGTGGGGATCGTGGGGCTGGGCAATATCGGCTCCCGCGTCATCGGCGTCTCACCGCCTTCGGCTGCGCCGTCTCCTACCACTCGAGCTCACCCAAGCTGTCGGTGCCGTAGTAGTTCGTCCCGGTGCCGCGCGACCTCGCCGCAGGCAGCGATGTGATGGTGCTGCCCTCACAGCGATTTGGGTTTTCATCCGTCCGTTTTGGCGATGTGAACATTCCTGACCGTCAGATCTGATGTACGAAGCGTTCTGTCCCGCACTATGTGTAATCTGACCCAGCTGTCCTCTGGGCTTCTGCTCCAGGGGCCGAAACGAAAGCCTCTGGGCCATCGACCAGCCGTCAGCCCATTCCAGCGCTAAAGGAGGTCTGCTGGGTTTGCGAGGCATACAGAGGAGCGACCGCGTCCAATCCTTTCGGTCCCGATTCGGTTGCCTAAAGAAAAAAAATCCCGTCCCGATTCGAGGCGCATCGAAGCGACCGCACCGGCGGCGGCGACAAGCCGGCGACACTGGTGATGCCCGCCGTCAAGCGGAAACCTCCATCCCTCCCCGTGCCTTATCTCCTCTTCTCCTAACTCCCCCTCTGGTGCGCCGCCGAGCACAACTTGGAGCGGCAGCCCCCACCACGATCCGCTTCGTCCTCCCTTCACCCGAGTCATCCAGGTGGCCATGGTGTCTACAGCTGCGTTTAGGTATGTACGCCGTACGCGCGATCCCACCCCCCGCTGCTTGCTCTGCATGACCTGTGTTGATCCCACCCCCCGCTGCTTGCTCTGCATGATCTAATGTCGCCGTTTTGATTCCTTCCAATGAGCCATGTTCAAAGTCATCCTCCCGTCCACCCATTAATTAGAAGTTTAGAACTAAAGTGTGAGCTCACATATTTGCAAAAAGTGTGAGCTCCTATATATGTATCCTCCGGAGCCTTGCGGGCATGCCATGTCCTCCCCAGCTTCGCGGTCCTTCCTTTCACCTCCACGAGCTTTTGCATTTTGTTAAATTCTAAAGTCCTTGCAAGCTCAATTTATTTTGCATGTTTGATTGGTAAGTTCAGAGCTTCAAGGGTCGGACAATCATGCCTGGTTGAAATATGTCAGATTCCAGCCATGTAATTTACTAACGAGATTTCACTAAAGAAATTGAGAGCATATCTTAGTCCGGGAATAAAAAAAAGGACAAATATATATCGACTTGACGACATTTAAGAGCTCTATTTTGTTGTGTTCTTGAGTCTTTTTGTTTCTGCGAGGAGTGTTCTTGGGTCTTGACTGGCATCCAGAAAACATCTTTCACTTGAAATATTGATGTGTAATGATGTTGATCTTGTCACAGAAGGAAAAAATGGTCATATGTCAATTTCCAGGAATGATTAAATTGTCGAAAATACTTTTTATCTTTCTTGAGAGCAAGGAATAGATTATTTGTGCACTGGATTTATTCTCCTTTGTTCCATTTTACTACGTGAATTATTTGACCCTTCCAAGGAATGAAGAGAATGAAAGGGACACGTGTTTGACTCTTGGTGCTTAAGCAAAAGGAATGAGCTAACATGAAGTGATATCTGATCACGATTAATTAATTGACGTTGTATAAAACATGGGCTAATTGCTTCTGAAGCAAGTTACTGACCTTTTCAAGCCACTTGACTAACACAAGTTACGTACAGTTTTTTCTCGCTTTTCTTTTCAGTTTTTCCTCATATATTGTTTATCCTTTAGAACATACATTTTCAAATGATTTTTGACATTGTAATCCGTTGGAGTATTGCTTGGATGAGTGCTTATTTATTAATTATATAATCACTGATTCCCCACAAACGAATTCATTTATTGATTAATTGTACTAACTGAACTTTGATATGGTTAATTTTAGCGAAGATGCATGCCACTATTTTCTCAAAAACAAAAAGGAAAAACGCGCAACAATAAATATGATTCAAACCAGGGCATCCGATAGTTTGATTTGTAGGATTTTTATTGAAAATTTGTAGTACATTAACTATTATAATTTTCTGTACTAGTGTCATTTGAGTGGTAAGAATAGCTACCATATATAAAAAAAATACTATTTATGATTATTTTGTTCTATATTCTTAAAGAAAAATTCATTGACTCAAACATGTTTGAAATAATCATTTTTATTTTGGAATACGCTTGAGAGCGTATCTTTTCACTGATAGAGAAAAAGAGAAGAAGTACAAAGATTGACACCCAAGCTACGTATACAGAGAGGCGTAGATGGGCGCAGTTTGAGCAGAAGAGGCGGGACGCTCACTTGCTCAGTCCCCAAGCACAAAAGTTCAGATTACAGGAACCCTTTTTAGATGGGCGTAGATGGGCGCAGTTTAGACCCTCGATCTCGGCTCCCCCTCGTGTCGCCTCCCCCTAGGCGACGCCAAGGGCCCCCAAACCCTAGCGCCGCAGGCCTCCACTCGCGCCGCCCTCTGCCGCTGCTACCGCCGGCGAGGGCCAGGGTGACGGCGGGCCCGGCGCCGAAGGCACCTGGGCGGGTGGATGCGGCGAGATCTCATCTGAGGCGGCAGGGGCGACCCTTCTTGTAAGATCCGAAGGCGGCGGCTGGGGCGGCGATCCATTGCCGTGCGGTGGTGGCCGAAGCGCCATAAGCCGGCGGAGCGGCGGCCCTGAGATGAACGGCGGCAGTGGCAGCGCCCCATCCGACGGGGTACCTGATCTGCGCGGAGATGGTGGCGGTGGCGACTGCGGATCCAACACCCCGATCGGATCCGCCGCGGGGTGGCCTTCCGCCGACCGGCGGCGCGTGGAGGGACCGGTGAGGAGATGTCGAATCTCCGCCGGTTTACCGACGGCGGCGTTTGTCTTCGTTGCGAGACTCCGCTTGGTTCCAGCCAACCGCGAGATCGGGACGACGTGGCTACCGGTGAAAATCACGCCTGACTGCGGTCATGGTGGAGGATGGCGGCGTCTCGGACGTCGTTCCCTTCTCGGGGCATCGTTGTTGCAGGTCACGTCAACCAGATCGGAAGGTTCCGGGGGAAACCCTAGATCTGGGTCTACCGGATCGGACGATGACGACGTTTCGATGTCGTTCTCCCTCCTGGGGAGGGGGGCATCGTTTTGGAGCAAGTGTTGGCTGAAGGGTACAAGAGGAGGAGCGGTGTGGTATCTGACACGTAGACAACGGCGAGTCTCAGCGGCATGGAGTAGCGGGGTCTCGCTGGTGGGCGTGTGATGATGGACGAGCGCAGGATGGTGGCGTTGTCTGGCGTCGTGGTGGTGTCGACGGCAGCTAGACCGGGCAAGTTACATGCAGCAGTACATCACTAAAGATGGATTGGTGGCAGGTGGCTGCGGCGGCCTCATACCCGGCAGGCGTCCTGGTTGGGACCTCAGGTCTTAGATGTTAGGTTTGGCTGCGAGGTCTGTTTGGCATTAGGCCCAGACTATCAGCATCCCTTCATCAACTGCATAGGAGTAGCGACAAATGTTGCCTAGACGGTGGCTTTAGTCTTACTTTTGTATAATTTTGTAAAGTCTTGTGTGAATAATTAATAAAGTGGCTGCATGCATCGTTCAGATGCGAGGCCGGGGGTCCTCCTCCATTTCTAAAAAAAAGAACTCTTTGTAATAAAGGCTCTCAACAACCATACACACTACACGACCAGCAATTTATAGGCAACCATGTTCTCCGCGTGCTTCTGAGCCACTGAGTTTTGACACCGCTCAGAAACCCCATGCTAGCAGAAGAGGAGAAAAAACTAAGCAAGAATGAGTAAAGAAATGAAGTTCATCTTGAGAAATAGGAGAAATTGGGAAGAAAACGCGCAGCGGCTCTTCTTGGACACGTTTAATATGAAGTGAAGACGTAGTGTGGAGCCATATGAATTTTTGACGCAGCACCATGGGTCGGGGTCTCAGGGGATGTTTGGTTCGCTACAGTGTGGCTTTTAGCCTGACCTGAAGCTTGCCTGTGAATTACTGGGAGCTGTTTGGTTCCTTACCAGAAAAAGCTAGTAGGTTCCTGGCCCCAGGCATCTTAATTAGCCTGGCTTCTTATACTATAGTACGAGGGATTGTCGTAATCAATAGCATCTTTACTATAGTGCTTTTAATATAGTACTATAGTTCACTAGGGGGGGGCGCCAGGCGGCAACCAAACACTTATCTTCGCGGGTAGGCTGGCAGGCAAACAAATTCAGCTTTTCTCACACACGACGGTGAGGACTCGAATCAAAGAACCCCTAATGTCGAGAATGAGTCCTTGGCTCAATGGTTGGTGTTGGCGGTGGCCAGCCAGCTAGGATCAACAGGAGTATCTCACCTAGGATATTTTCCTCAGTTTTTAGTGACACGCTCGGTTACTTGTATCATTTTCTGGCCACTTTGCATACTTGTTTCAGTTGGGCCTAGTTGAGCTAATGTAGGTAAAAACAAACATTTGCATGTACTTTGCTTGCCTGCATGTAGGCTGTCTGCATTAGGGGAGCTATTTTTGCCAGGCATTTGGTTGTGTGCACTGTCTAGGCTGAAGCAAGTACCTAGTGTTTGGTTGCATACATGCAATTAAACATATAAAGCCTCAAGGACTGGTAGTAGAGGACTGGTAGTCACAACCGATGCCTCGAGCGCACCACACCACACGAGGCGAAGCGGAAGGCAACGGCAGGCGTAGGCGCGCGGTGCAAGGAGGCGGGCGCGGTCGGGCCGCGGCGGCGGTGGGCGTGGGCGGCTGCGGAAGGGCGCAGCGGAAGCGAGCAGCGCCGGACGTGCGCGGGGCAGCGCTGGAGGGCGCGGGACAGGGCGCCCTAGCCTCCAATCCCCTTCCTCCCTCAAGCCCCGCTCATTCCCCTCTTCCTTCTTCCGCCGCCCCTTCTCCTTCCCCTTCGCTTCTCTCCTCATCTGCTAGCCCGTGGTTGCTGATGCCTCTCCTCAAGCCGCGCCACCAACCATCTCTCCGCCCCTTTCTCTCGTGCTTGCAAGATAGCGCCTCCCAACTCCCATGTTATCGATCTGGTGTTGCTGTGCGTGAGGAGGACAGACATGGGGAAGGCTCAGCAAGGCAGCACTCGCGTCGCAGTGGAGTGGAGCCGGCCGTCACTACCAACTGCTGCTCCCTGGTTGCCGTCCCTCATCCCTCATCTGGGTTGCACTTCTTTGGCCCTGCCATCTTCTTCCTTCCCAGTTTTTTTCTCTTGATTTCATAGGTTCTTTGATAATCTGATTTTGATTCTTGATTTATGTTTTTCTTTTGAACAAGATGTTCGCAGATCAGGCGAAGAAGAGAGGAAGGATCATGCGGAAGAGTTGCAACCCGATAGCTCAGGCGACAATGAGCAGATATATGTCATCTAACTCGGCCTCTTCTTGTTCATGTCGTGACTGGTTGCAGAGGTACCTCTCTAGAAGAAGAATGAGGTGAGATTTGATTTTCCCTGACTGAGATTGGATTACAGTTTTTTTGCTTGATTATCTGGTCATGTTTAGTTAGGGTAAGTCATTGATGGTTGATCTTGTTAGCTACAGATGCTATCCCCTGTTCCGAACAAGATTGAATATTGATGGACTAAAATTAGTGTTTGATTCATTCTTCTTTGTAGGATGCTCACAGTGTTATCCAATTTAATCAGATAGATCATACATATGCAGCTTATGTGGCGTCTACGGTACATAAAAAGGAAGGTCTTGCATCTTAGGTACACATTGCTTCTGCTTTCATGTAACCTTACCATTCTTACGAGGGTGAAAAACTGGCCAATGATGCTTTAGTTACAGGCTGCCATTTTTCTATCGCATAATCAGAACTTGATTTCCTTCCAAGCCCATGTTGTTACCTAATGAAGATGATGTGTAATCATAGATAGTTGGTTTTAGCAGACTAACAGTTCTCTCGGGCTCATTGTATAGATATTTGTTCTTTTTTAGGCGATGGATATTTGTTCTGTTAGCCGCAACCTGTTAGATATATGTTCTCTCAGCTGCAGATTGTCTTTTCTCTCCTGTAAACCAATGCTGCAGCCAAATTTCATGTTCTGATGTGCATGTGTGCCTTCATTTACATTATTGGAGGACAAACTGTTTTGTTTTGTGAGTCTGCACTTCTCTATGCATATGAATGATCAAATTTCGTTTTGATATATAACAAGCCTTGCCCCATCTCATAACAGAATATTAGTGGGATGTATTATCCAGTATGCTCTCTCGGTATTGATGTCACTTATTGTGAATTGACGAGTACAGACTCACACTGCTAGGTACATGCATGTTAAAATTTTGTTTGTAAGGAATTTGTCCCCTGAAAATTGTGGTGAAACAAAGATTTAATTCAGAGGTATGTTATGTGCTAGGCCATCGACACACCTATTTTGAGGGCAAGGTCAGGTCTGAGTTCATCCTATTTTATTTCTTCAGTCTCAAGTGAAGATTCATCTCTCATTCACTAAAATTCATTTTTATGTAATTATTTTATTGATCCATGACACCAACCATCCACTGTTTGAACATTTAGCCTGCGTTTATACTAATTATGATTTCCTACGTCCGTACATTTAGCTTGCAATAATGCACCAGTCCATTTCATTGTGGAAGTTCCTGCTATTCAAATAGGTGTTATTGGTGCTGGAGAATGTACGATTAAATGTGCCGATGTATCTTAACTTATACCACTCATATAGAAATTAAAAATCATAAACTCCAAAGACGCAGCAGAATTAGTCACACGTTCTTAAGTTAGGGATGCCATGTTTTTGTGCAAAATGTTTTCTATTGGGTATCGACACGAAAGGCTTATATGGTATGCTATTTGTGTCCGAAAGCTTTATCATGGCATCGATCTTGGTTTTGGCTTATAAATGTCAATCTTGAAGACTTATATGGTATGCCATGCAGAGGTTGGATGGACTTCAGCCTGAAGCTGGCCACAGGTTGCAGGATAGCAGGATGTGTATTTCAGAGACCAGGTGATATCGTTGCCGACAGGTACCTGAAGTACGCACTTCTAAATTTGGTCATTTATTTATCCTCTTAGTTGGTTTCCCTTGCTACAACCTATGTTTCTGGCACCTGTTGGATTCCCATCCTCTACAAGTATATATATCATAGGTAGTGGGCGATCAAGTGTGTGCATTTTATGACGTAAATTTACTTGTGTTTTGTTTCAAATGTAATATGCCCTAAATCATTTACTGAACTTTCAATTCTTTTTCGGAACTAGGCGAGTAAAACCAATTTGTTTTCTGCCATCCTAAATTATTTGCCATGTCATCCATGTAAGTTTTAGTACCTTATACTTAGTTTGGCATATGAGAATAGTTTGTAATCCTGCTCTTTTGGAGTTTCTTCCCAGGAGAATGCATCACTCAAAAAAGTGTAATTGTTCATAATGATATAGCTTGCTCCTATTTTGCAGCCATTTTTTTCTGAACTTTAGACAATTCTTAGCCTTTTCAGCTGTTGTGTTCTAATGAATAAAGTATTATATGTGATGGCGCAAGAAACCTGCAGGCCATGATAGTCTGGCATATGTTGAAGAAGTTGGTGATGTTGGAGCTAATCTTGGCGCCGTCAGCTCCGCCCACTTCTTCATGCACGGCGGCCGATGCAGCTCTCGTGCCTTCCCAGTGCCACCGGCTGGGAGCCGTTGGGACATTGCCAGTCCCCACCGGTCGCCGCCGGGCAGTGACCAGCTCGCTGCGCATGTGGAGAAGCGGGTCGATACGCCGCAGCTACCACTTCGCCACTACCCGGACTCCTCCCTGCAGGCCATGGATCCGGTGTCGATGGGGAGCATCAATGGGATGAAGATTTCCTGGCTCAGCAAACTCATGTGTCGTTGCCGCCGCAGCCGCCGCGCTCCTTCTTTTTGTTGGAGTCTTCTTCCTTTGGTCAGTCCTCTCTCGTGACCCCCGTAGGTTCATGGTTTCGCTTCTGGAGAAGTGGATCCCTTGTTGATATGTTGATGCGGTTTACTCGGGCTTCTTTTCTGGCAGGAGATAAGAAAATGGGTGTCTTTGACACACTTGGGATCGATGGATCGTTCATGCCACGGTTGGATTTGAATGGGTCAGTACCCATCTGTCTTTGACACGCTCGGGATCGATGGATCATTCATACCATGGTTACATTTGAATGGAGCAGTGTCCATCCAAAATTTGTTTGGTTGACTGGACTAATTGTTCATTTGGCTATCTTAATGGAACCCCATTCGCATAATTTTTGCATACATCAGCAAAGATTTCAGTGGCAGGGAGTGTTTGCCGGAGTGGAAATAAAGCAAGAGCAGGAAGGAACTCAAGAGTTTGCTTCTGCCTTGCTGATAGTTTTGTGAGGTAATTTAGCTAGATATTTGCGTGTTTCTTTTCTGCTGTAGCAATTCCTATTTTTATTTAGAAAATAGAAACATGGTGTGTGATTTAACCGTCTAATAGCATATGTTGTTAGCATGAACAGAATGTGTACCATACCTACTGACTAATAGCAGAGTCTAATTCTTCCCAAACAGTGGCTGTCAATGGAGACTTGACAGGCGTGGTTTTACTTCGCGAAGCCATTTTCCAAATTTTTGAAAGTTGGTTGCACACCATGAACTTCAGTTTTGTTATATTTTGGCAGTTAATCCCTTCAGCTATATGAATCCCTCAAGAAAAGTCCACATCGCCATAGACTCACAACTCATAATCATTCATATGTGTTCTACATATTAGTTAGCGTTTCCTCTTTTTGTATTTGGCAGACTGCCAGTATGTATGTACATTTTGTATGTGTTGACCATGGACAGTTAGATATCAAGGGTGTGTTTGGATGTGAGGCAAGGGGCAGCTCTAGCTTAGCTATGCAAGGTTATCCATTTGGTAATCAAAGTAAAACTAGCTTCTGGAAGCAATCTAGCCCTCAGCTGCCAAGAAAACCTTGCCGATGGAAGCTAGCCGAAGTGGCTCTCCCACACTAGCAAAATTAGCCATTATCCAAATAACTAGCCTTGCTTCTAGCGGCTCTTGCTGGAGCGGGCTAGATAATTCTAGCCCAGCTAAGCTAGGTGAGATAGCTATCCAAACGCACCCGCAGTTTTATTTTTGCATTTGTTTTTTTTATGCATTTGTGTATTTCTGAATGCTTGAGTGCACAAATATGTATTTTTTTTGCAACTATCACAAGGAATGTTTTGTAGCTATCCAAACGCACCCGCAGTTTTATTTTTGTAGTTGTGTATTTTTTTGATGCATTTGTGTATTTCTGGATGCTTGAATGCACAAATATGTATTTCATGGCACAATTACCAGTTTTGTGTGCCAATTTTCCTCTTTCCACTATGTAAAGGTGCATTATATCTCTCTACATGATGCAAGATGCTTATGCTTATATAGGCGGTGGCATCTTATGGGAAGGGAGCGGAGAAACGGGAATGAGGTGTTGTCGAGTGGGCGGGGTCTTTCCGCAGTCGCCTTAGGTTCCACATCTACACACCAGTCGCCATGGCTTGGTAGGGCCAGATCAAAGGTCCAAGGCTATAGATGAGCTCTTTTTTATCGATGTTTTTTTTTCAGTTTAGAGTTTCATTCAGTTTTGGTCGCCTAGGAGCTGTTTAAGCTGGGTTGAACAGAAAACCACAAGTTTATAGAATCTAATTTTAGTTTTTTTTAAGTAATCCAGATGTGCGAAGAGGACATTTTCTACCATGTACGGCTGACACATGTTTTTACAATGTGGAGTTTTATTTAATTTACTCCTTTTGGATCACCTATACTGAATATTACTCCCTCCGTAAAGAAATATAACAAACGCTCTTATATTTCTTTACAGAGGGAGTACAAGATTACACTAGGAAGAGTTTAAGCCAGGCAAAACTGAAATCATAATTCGCCATAATCTCTGTTCAGTTAAATGACGAAGAGGACCCTCTTTGACCATGTAAATCAAACTCCATATTTACGCATGTCATACCTTCTTTGTAATTTTTTTTTACTTTTTTCACCAGTATGTTTACTTACTTATAGCCATGGTACTGATCAGTGTTTATACTGTTATGCACTAATCATGGTTGTTGTTACATAACCACCTGTTTCGTTCTTGACATACTGGTTCATTTGTGTTCCGCAAAAAAGGCAGAAGTATGATTGTTAGACATAACTAAAATGAATAGTGTTTGGTTCATCCCATCTATTTCAGGTTACTTTGGATACCACATACACAGCAGCAGTAATAGGTATGGAGTGTGATTCCATAAAAATCAGATAACAGTCGGATTGTACTTCATATTTGCTTCCACAACCTGATCTGTATTAAGTTCATCCTAGCTATTTCACATTAGTTTCAGTACCGCATACACAGCAGCAATGATAGGTAGGCAGTGTGATTTCGTCCAAATCAGACAAAAGACTGATGGTACTTCATATATGCTTCCATAACCTGATTTGATAAATACTATAGTATCAAGGGTGAGAGAATGAAATGAAGTTTCTTCTCTGCTCAGACTCTGCATGCTTCCTAATAAACACCTGAGTAACCAATTGGTGCATAGCCATATCTGTTGATCCCCTGTTTTCCTGGTGCCAAACAAATAGTACAAGCATGTATAGTATACAGTTTAAGCAAGCTCAAACCCCTGCTACTCTCAATTCTTTTATTACCTTTTGGCAGCTTCAGAATTACCTACCCAACACATATCATTCAGTTACTATCAGTGTTGTGTATCTCACCAAAAATTGATAGACATACATACACATATAGAATCATACACTGCACTTATAGTACCCCGCAAAAAAAAAATACACTGCACTTATAGTGTCTTCCTCTTTGTCATCAGTCAGCCGCGATGAAAAAAGTCAGGATCCCAAGAAAAGTGCTTCTAGACACTATGATGGAGCAGCTTGGCCTTCCGAACGCAGTGTACTCAACACAGAAGGCAAGGACTGTTGGTCTTGACGCAGAAATTCAGTTCTATCCATCTAAGCACCAACTAAACAACAGACTTCCAAGGAAATTCAGTTCTATTTTCCACACGAACATGGTTTTAAACAGGTCTCTGCGCCATTTGGCGCAGCTGGTCATCTAGTGTGATTAAAAGTTAACAGGCACGCATGACACATAGAGTTACCGTAGAGTTCCTTGGCAGTGTACTCGCGATGGCGGTGTCAGTTTAAGGACCATCTTGGACCTTGCCAGCAACTTCAAGGACGGTTCATGCATTTTACTCTAAGATATTGTTAAAAGAAAAAATTCTTGATTCAAACATATTTGAAATGATCTTTTTTTTTGGGAATACGCTCGAGAGCGCGTCTTTTCATTGACAGAGAAAAGGAGATAAAGTACAAGGATTGACACCCAAACTACCACTAGTAGAAAACAGGGCTTTGGTTCGGCCAGAAAAGAGCATTAATCCCGGTTGCATTACGAACCGGGATTAATGTGAGCATTAGTCCCGGTTCGAGCGGCTAGGGCACCGTACATGCATTAGTCCTGGTTCAAATGAGACCTTTAGTCCCGTTTGGTGCCACGAACCGGGACTAAAGGGTGCGATGCCCATTAGTACCGGTTCGTGGCACCAACCGGTACTAAAGGTTAGACCTTTAGTCCTGATTCGAGCCACCAACCGGTACTAATGGGGTTTGAGGCATTAGTACCGGTTCATGGCACGAACCGGTACTAAAGTTCCCATTTCCAAACTCTACCCCCCCCCCCCCCCGGCCCGTCGTGGATCGCCATTTCAGTTTTGTAAAAAGCAAAAGAAAATGATAAAAACTTCAAAAATTAAAATCCTTCCAGATGTAGTTATGTTACTACATGTACTAGTTAGGAAAATTTAAAAACTTAAATTTGGACATGTTTTGCAAAAAGTGTAGGGAAAATGTAAAACGGCTATAACTTTTGCATACGATGTCAGAAAAAACGTATAATATATCAAAATGTTCAGCACGAAAATCCGCATCCGATTTTGACGGCCTACGGCCTGTTTGCAAATTTTTAGAATCCTCAAATTCTAAAAGGAAAAAAAGTTATGCTCAAATTTCAAATTTTTTTGAATTTTTGTTAAATCTGGTCAAACTATGGTCAAACTACTTATTCAAGAAGTATTAGTGTTACTAAATAATTATTCAAGAATATTAGTGTTACTAAATTATTATTTCAGTTTTTTTGAATTTTGGTCAAATCTGGTCAAACTGTGGTCAAACTAATTATTCAAGAAATATTAGTGTTACTAAATAATTATTTCAGTTTTTTTGAATTTTGGTCAAAGCTGGTCAAACTATAGGCAAACTACTTATTCAAGAAATATTAATGTTACTAAATAATTATTGTTTTTTAGAACAATAGTTTCAAACTCAAATAGTGAAATGTGTGACTTCATGCTCAAGCTAAATTCCTGAGGGTTAATAGGATTGACATCTTAGTATTGTCAAGAAAACAACAAGTGTAGACTTGGAAACGAGGGAGAATAGAACCCGGAAGTTAAGCGTGCTTAGGCTGGAGTAGTGAGAGGATGGGTGACCGTTCGGGAAGTTAGATGATTTGAAGTGATGAGGGGTGATTAGAGATTAGAGGTTAAATTGAGCAGTGATGAATGGTGATTAGAGATTAGAGGTTAAAATAATTCAGAAATTTGAAAATCAAAAAAAAAAAAAAAATCATAAAATTTCTTTTAGTACCGGTTGGTGTTACCAACCGAGACTAAAGGTGGACCTCCAGGCAGCGGCCACGTGGAGGGCCTTTAGTCCTGGTTTGTATAAGAACCGGGACTAAAGGGGGAGGCTTTAGTAACGACCCTTTAGTCCCGGTTTCAGAACCGGAACTAAAGGCCCTTATGAACTGGGACTAAAGGCCCTTTTTCTACTAGTGTACATACACAGAGAGGTGTAGATGGGCGCAGTTTGAGCAGAAGAGGGGGATGCTTAGCCCCCAAGCACAAAAGTTCAGGTTACATGAACCCTTTGCAATAAAGGCTCACAACAACCATACACTACATGCCCAACAATTTATATGCCACCACCAGCCGATTATGTTCTCCTCGTGCTTCGGAGCCACCTAGTTTTGACACCTCTCAGAAACCCCCTGTTAGCAAAACAATAGAAGATACTATGCACGAAAAAAGTAAAGAAAGGGAGTTCATCTTAAGAATAGGAGACGTTGGGAAGAAAACATGCAGAAGCTCATCAATGCCTCGTTTAGTATGAAGTGAAGATGTAGTGTCGAGCCATATGAATTTCCGAGATAGCAGCAAGAGTTGGGGCCTCATGTTCTCCCCATGTCAATAACAAACCCTTGGCTTGATGGTTGGTGTTGGCCGTGGCCAGCTAGCCCAACCGGGTTCTATCTCTAGGATCAATGTGAGTGTGCCACCCAAGGCATCTTCCCCAGTTGTTAAGTACGTCACTCGTCTACGGGCCACAAGGAAGACGAAGTATCTGCCATTCACTGAGCCAGATGATTTCAGTAGTTCCTCAGGATGTGCTGCGTGTGGATAGGTTGTAAGTCTGCTAGATGTATAGTGGTGTGTAAGTTGTGGTGTGGGTGTGTGTGTGTGGGGTATGTGTTGCACATTTGACCGGGTTCTACAACCTGTATCCGTATAGTTGAGGCTAAAACAAAGTTCTTAGTAAGTCGTTCTTTCCCACGTGTTTTTTCAAAAATAACAATTCACCGTGCATGTGAAAAATAAAGAAAAATGAAAC
The DNA here is from genome assembly GCF_018294505.1 of Triticum aestivum. NCBI lineage: Eukaryota > Viridiplantae > Streptophyta > Magnoliopsida > Poales > Poaceae > Triticum > Triticum aestivum. Next base: position 13,861,735 of record NC_057814.1, on the reverse strand, counting down.
ATGTTTTCCTTTCCGGGTCTGTCTAGGGCACATCTAGATCAATGACACAAGACTTAGCGTAAACAAAGTTATGGCACAACATTAGAGCCTGAGGACACACGTCCACCACAAAGATGCCGCCGCCGCACCATCCTTACTTGAACAGACTAGTTTCCAAATCCATCCCCAACCATAGGTCCGATCGCCTTGTCGGGGTAGGATCTAAATAATCTTTATTCAAAGACTGAAATTAAAAGAACATTGACTCAAACCTGTTTGAATAATCATTTGATTTTCCTCCTGCAATAAAACCAACTTTCTTAGAGACATCCACACAATTTATATTTGTTTGTAATAAATATTCTCAACAACCATACACTCCACGACCACCAATTTGTATGCCACTACGAGCCAATTTGTGTTCTGAGCATGCTTCGGAGTCACCGAAATTTCGACACCTCAGAAACCACCTATTAGCAAAAGATGAAAAACACTATGCAAGAAAGAAGAAAAAAAAAAGAACATCACTTCATCTTGAGAATAGGAGACGTTGGGAAGAAAACGCTTACTTGGTGGTCAACCCCCTGCTTAGCATGAAGTGACGTTAAGGCTATGTCATCCTAAGGTGCTACTAAACGGAAGGATCTTATCAACGTCCATGAACGTGAAATCATAGATCCAACTGCCGAATTGGCAAAATTTGGTGCCATCGCTATTATAGTATCCAAAGGCATAGTGTCGAGCCCTATGATTTTTCGACACACCTGCACAGGCCGTGGTATCATATTTTCTCCACATCTTCCATCTTTCTTCAGAAGGCGTTTTCTCTACATGTTTTTCACAACAACAAAAAAATATTGCGCATGAGAAAAAAAAGGAAAAAGAAATATGTTTGGGAGCCCAACATGTTTTTCCTTTTGAATGAAGGTGATTTTTTTGCTTCATCCAGTTTCTTGCCTTAACTCCCAAGTCACCCACATCACCCCCCAGAAGAGTAAGTCGTCTAGCTAGTAAGTCGTCTTCCTCCCTCCCTTCCACGCTAATCCAATCCATCCATCCATCCCCTAATCACCACCGCCGCCGGCCTAAATCTCCCTCTCCTCTGCTCTACTACGCGCGTGATGGCGGCGGTGATGGCTTCCGTGGAGGTGCCTGTGGTGGCGCTGTTGAGTGCCCTCTCTGCCACTTCCCCGTCTCCCGTCCCCTCTCGCTCTCTATATTATTCTGGGTCTTTGCTGGCGCTGGATCTGGCCACGCCAGCGCGCGCGACGCCAGTGATTTCGCCGGCGCCCGTGCCCCTTCTGTGAGCTTCGATGGTTAGGCTTAGGGTTTGGTGAATCCATGAGGGGGCGATTGTGGCAAAGTAGAGCTTAGCAGGGTCGTCTTTGCTACTGGACACCAAGTCTGAGGAGGAAGCAACCTCATCAGCACAACGACCAATCTTCACGACGAAGTAGAAACTCTCGGTCGACCGGAGCCGCCGGAGGAGAGAAAACCCTAGCTTTCCTTGCTAGGGGACACCAAGTCTGAAGAGGGAACCCCCGTCAGTGTTGGAATAAGCCACTGTGTCACGACGGTGACCGGCGTAGTGTGCGCCTAGGTTGCGTAGGTCGTGTCCCTGGCGTATCTGGGCATAGTCTGGCACAATATCTGGTGCAAGTCCGGGGCATGTCCGGGGCTTGTACGTGTGTGTGTGCGTGTGTTTCAGTTGTTGATCGGACGCCGGTGTGTGGCCGCGTCCGAGTAGCGTGGGTCGAGTCGGAGGTAGTTAGCTGCACTAGCGGGAGTGGCCGATGCGATCTGGTGGAAGTTGGCCGCGTCGTGCGCGCGGGTCAGGCGAGCGGATCGTACGCCAGTTTAGGGGAGGTGGGCTGCATCGTGTGAGTGCACGAGTGCATATATAAACCCCCCGTGAACTGAGTTTGTAACTCTCCAAGCCAGCTATGTAGCCATTGAAAAGATAAAGACGATTAGGGCGTGCGTGCGCCCACGGCGGCGTTCATGCGCCGGCCCGGAATTTCTTGTGTCTTGTGTCTTCTTCTACCTCTAGCCGAGAGTGAGAGAGGGCTGAGGTTCCAACAGTCAGCACATCTACCGATCTTCACCAGGACTCATCAGGCCACGACCACCACAGCCGACGGCGGCCGGTCTAACTGTAGATCGCCAAAGCCGCCCAGTTCCTAGCTTCTCGCCGCCCCAACATGCAAAGCTTTTTTTTTATATAAAAGAAGGGCTTCGCAACCCTTTCGATTTTCATTAATGAAAACCATGATGTTCGGAGCTACAAGGAAAAAGGAAAAAAGCACGACGAACTGCTCCCAGCCCCATCAAATCCCCGAGAGGGAAATGTTTTATCAGAGCTGGAGGCGAGACGAAGGAACCCAACATGCAAAGCTAGCAAGCAAACACACAAGCAGGCTGATTGACCAGCAGTAGCCACACACAAGCACGTCTTGCCGAGCGTCTGGCTTGCGGTACCAACTCGATAGGATGGAATCGATCTTCTACGGAACGTCTCCCTCAGCCATGGCGTGCCATGTAGTACGAAGTTAGGTCACGCACTCACGCCGCCAGTACGTGGAGGCTCCCTTATGTGTTTCTCTTAACTGAAATATAAGGACACATGCTACTTTTTCCCGAAAAGAAAAATGGGGAAATGTGCGAGAATAATTATGAGTCAAACCGAGGCCTCTGATAGTTCGAGATTCATATGATTTTTATTAGGAATTGGTAGTACATGTATTATAAAATTTCTCTACATTGGTTGTTTAATTTGCAAGAATAAATCCGATATGAAATTTTCCGTTGATGATTATTTTTGTTCTATACTCTTAAGTGGAAAATTCATTGACTCAAAAATGTTTTAGATAATCATTTTATTTTTCATAAGTGCAATTACACGAACATCGGCGGAGACTTCCACACAGACTAAACCGTTTTGAAATGAATGTTCTCGACAATCGTACACTGCACGCCTACAATTTATATGCCACCACAAGTCGAATCTGTTCTCCCCATGCTTCGGAGACACAGAGATTTGACACCTCCCAGAAACCCCATGTTAATAGAAGAGGGGGGAGACAGTTCATCTTGAGAATAGGAGAAGTCGGGAAGAAAACACTCAGTGGATCTTCTACCGCCTGCCTAGTATGACACAAAGACATGGTGTTGAGCCTTATGATTTTCCGACGAAACACCGTAGGGAGAACCGAAGACCATGGTAGAACAAGGGCTCATATTCTCTCCATGTCTTCCATATTTTTCTTCGGAAGGCGTTTCCTCTATATATTGTGCTACCGGCATGTTTTTTCGCAAAAAAAATATCGCCCATGTGAAAAGCTAAGGGCATCTCCAACGGCGACCTGCAAATTTCCTCACGCATCTGTCCGCGGATAGGGGGGTCAGTCCGCGGACACGAATGTGGGAGGCCGCCATCCAACGCTAGCCGCATACATTGCAAACTCTTTTTCAACAAACGGATGGAACTCATGCAAACTCGGCCGGATTTCATATAAACATGACTGATTTCATACAAACCGGACGAAAATGGTTACATTTTGGACATATTTTCAACTAAAAACGAAACTGGACTAGTCTGGGCCAACGTTGGCGGATATCCATTCCGACGACATGATACCCTCGACTAGTCTACTGTCGATCGCGATAGGTCTCCAACGTCGTTCCCTTGACCGGCAGCGGTGAGCCTAGGAGGTATATGCTTCAGTGCAAAGGACGGCTCGCTTCCCCACCACTCATCAGAGTGGAACCACCACCTGATATTTTAGCCGGAGGGGAAGGGTACCTACGCTGCACGGACCAAAGTTGGTTCTTGGGTAAGGGGACGACGGTGGCCGGGAGAGGGAAAGACACCGGCTGTGTACACCAGTGGTGCCGCGGTGGTGGCCTTCATGGGATCCAAACGGTGGCGGCCTCCCGTGTTATACTTCTCCTTGATGATGGTGGCCGGCGCAGACGTGTTTGCCGCTACCTCATCGATGTTCGAGAAGCTGGCTTCTTCCTTTGCCGGCAGCGCACGGCTACACGTGTGTTGACTGCGGATGGCATGCTCGTAGGCACTGGAGGCGCGGTACCGTGAGCAGTCCTGGCACGGTCGCCCCTCCTCCGTGAGCTGGTCAGGAGCGGCGAGTTGGTGAACCACACTCCGGCTTGGGGCCGCAACTTGCTCCGTCGGGCTTGGCGAGGGAGGTGGAGCAGCGAGCTGCCTCGCTCGTAACGGTTGGGCTCGGCAGGCCATCCAGTCGGCTTTTATGCCGGGGAACTGCTCTTCCTGCTCGTTGGATGCCATCAAAAGGGTGGAGGAGGAGATGAGGAGAGCGGACTTGATGCTGCGATTCTTGCCTCATTTATATAGGGGACGGACGGGAGGAGGTTGCCCGTCGTTGCGTTTAATGTCGGCCTGCTCATGAATGTACATGTGGTCAAAGTAGGTTCCTCGGTTTCCACGCGGGTTTAATGGAGGCGTTTAAATGCAGCGAGAAGGCATGTTCAGCCGGGCATGCAGCGGGCGGCGCCCTCGGCCGATGCGCCGCTTCAATGGCGGAGGCAGTGAGAGGTCACGTCTGCCCTGAGCCGCCTTCAATGTGGAGTGACAAGCTGTACAGTAGCATGAATTTGGGTAACTGACAACAAGCGGGAAACACGCGTAGGAGTGGAGAGGGGATTTTGGTGGGCCAGGGTGGTCAGAAGCGGGTGTGACCGCGATCCGGACTCCCGCAAAGCTCCACCACATTTATCTCCTATTTGCGAGAGAAAACGCGCCTGGACTGTGCCGCGGACCGATACAGGACCGCGTTGGATGGCTTCCGCGGTTCGGACAGCGGGGTCCGGGTGAGTGCGGGAGGTTTGCTGATCGGCGTTGGAGATGCCCTAAGGAAGACAAATGTATTTTCGTTCTGGCGGTGATTTTGCTTCTTCCCATTTCCTTTCTGGCATTAACTCCCTAGTTCCAAGTCGCCCACATCACCCCCATTGAAGAGTTCTCTTCCACTACTACTACTACAGTGACGACTAAAACAGGTCAATAGCGCTGGTCCTTAGGTGCACGTGCATAAAGACTTTCCGACTGTCATTAACAAGGTTAAACTGACTCCGATAGGGGAGGGGCGATAGCCGGTGGTTTAGACACCTTCATGTAATTTTTATTATGTTGAGGTGCTCTGTACTTATGATGAAGTTCCATAATATATTTGGATCTTGTCATAAAAAGATGCATGCTACTTTTTCCCGAAAAGAAAAGTAAAAGCTATGCAAGAATAAATATATATCAAACTAGGCCTCTAATAGTATAATTCATAGGATTTTTGTAGACATCAACATTAACTATTATAAATTCTCTCGTGTATCATTTAAGTTGTAGGAATAAATCCCATATGATATTTTCTCATTGATGGTTCCTTTGTTCTACATTCTTAAAGGAAAAAAACATATTTATTTTGGAAGTCTGACATTAAAAAACCATTAACTCAAACTTTTTGAATAATCATTGTTTTTTTCCATCCGCAATCAAACAAACATTCTTAGAAACTTCCACACAATCTATGTTTGTTTGTAATAAATGTCCACAACAACCATACACTACACGGCTACCAATTTATGTGCCACCGCGAGCCGACTTGTGTTCTCCACATGCTTCGAAGCAACCGAAATTTTGACACCTCTCAGAAACCACCTGTTAGCAAAAGATGAAAAGAAAAACCATGCAAGGCAAAATAAAAAGAAAGGGAGTTCATCACTTCATATTGAGATTAGGAGACGTCGGGAGGAATATGCTCAGGACGATGCAGAAGCCCAACTTAGCATGAAGCGAAGGCATAGTGTCGAGCCCCATGATTTTTCAACACACCTGAATTGGTCAGGGTCTCGTGGACGATAGATGGCGGGACATGTCGCAACTTGCATATAGTGCCAGAAATCATTCAAACTAGGCATGAATGCCTACCATGGGCATGCCTACCTTCTTGCAAAGTTGGGGTCATTTGAAGGATTTCCTTAAATAGACCATTTGCAACGGAGAGTGTTCGGGTAGGCCAAAAGGGTCCGTTTGAAAGCACGTTGTTTTTCGACATCCGTCAAATGACCCCAAATTTTTTCATCTACTTCTATGATGAATTAAAGGCATCATGCCAAATTGTTTGAAATTTTGACAAGTTTTGCATTTTCTAGAATTTCTCAGCGAAAAAGGGTTGATAAATGGTCGGACGTGTGGCAACATGAAAACGGTGCCGGAAGTCGTTCAAACCTCGCATGGATACCTCATATGTCCATGTCAGGCTTCTGAAACAAGATGGGGTCACTTATCCATAGTCCAAAGAAAACACTAGTTGAGAGGAGTGTGCTAGACTAGGCTAGACGGGTGCATTTGTGAGCATGTAGTTTTTTCTGTGTTGAATGCCTCTGTTATTTGCAATTTCCATCATTACTAATCAACATGAAAATTTTCTTATATCCTAACATTTTTTAAAATTTGTCAAAAAAATTGGAATTTCAAATTGTGAACACAAGTTTATAAACTTGAACACTTTTTCCAGAGAAAAAAGCCCAACAATTGATGTTGTACACAAAATGCAAACCATACACTTTTAAAAAATATCAAGTTTTTTTAAACTCAGACATTTCTTTAATCTATGAACAAAAAAATAAAGAAGGGGACATTTTCTGAAATTCTAAAACATTTTTTTTACAATTGTAAATGATATTTGAAAACAACAATATTTTTTGTATGCCAAAAATATTTCAAATCTTTAAAGAGGTTTCAAAAATAATAATAAACTTCTAAAAGGAAAAAATGAAATAAAGAAAAACAAGAAAATAGAAAAGAAAAAAATATGCTTAGGCCTTGAACCATTTAGGCAACGGCATCACCCTCGTGGCTGCCTGTTGGGCCGGCCTAAGTTTTCACAGATATTAAGAAATTTCATCAATTTTGAAAGCAAATTTTCAGGAATTTGTAAAGAATTCAGGTTTTGGCAAAAGTTTGTAAAAGTTGTAAAGAGTTCATGCACTTGGAAAAAAGTTCATGGATTTCAAAACAAAGTTTGTCAATTAAGAACTATTCACGAATTTGAAATTTTCATTTAAGTCATGATTAAAATTTTGCTCATGTTGTTTCGATAGATGTTCTGAAATTGTTCATGTTTCAAAATTTTGTTCAAATTTCCAAAAATGTTTGCTTAAATTTAGTTCATAAATTGAAAAATATTCGACAGTTCAAAATTGTTCACATTTTTCCAATAAATTTTTGATTTATTTTAGAAAATATTTCATATATATGAATGTTGTTGTGTTTTCTTATATATTTTGCGCTACGAAATGCCATAAATAGCGGTGAGGTGAAGTGGTGAGCAACGTGTGGCTTTAAACGGTGAGGTCTTGAGTTTGAGTCCTGATGAGCTCTGCTTTTTTCTTTATATTTTTACGCGGCTTATATTGAACGTGCTAGGGGGGACATGGCTTAATGGGCTGGCCCAATCGCTCGCGCCTGTGGACTTCGTATACAGACATGGCTTAATGGGCCGGTCCAGTCGCTCACGCCTATGGAATTTGTATACGAACATGGCTTAATTGGCTGGTCTAGTCGCTCGTGCCTGTGGAATTCGTATACGGACATGGCTTAATGGGCCGGTCCAGTCGCTCGCACATACTGAATTCTCGTATATGGACATGGCTTAATGGGCCGGCCCAGTCGCTTGTACCTACTGAATTCGTATACGAGGTCCCGTGGTGTGCTTTCAAAAAAGACCATCCTACTCTTTATTATAAAGAGGTATGGAGTAATCTCAGTCGTCGATGTGTTTAAGGGGGTGTACCAAAGCAAAAGTGCATTAATTCTTTCTACTTGGATCGTTTAAGTTGTAGGAAAGTCCCATATGATATTATTTTCAATTGATGTTTCTTTTGTTCTATATTCTTAAAGGAAAAAAAGATAATTATGTAGAAAGGCTGAAATTAAAAACTCATTGACAAAAACCTGTTTGAATAATCATTTGTTTTTCCTCCCGCAATCAAACAAACTTTCTTAGAGACGTCCACACAATCTATGTGTGCTTTGAATAAATGATCTCAACAACCATACCCTGCACGCCCAATTTATATGCCACCACGAGCCGATTCGTGTCCTCCACATGCTTCGGAGTCATCCAAATTTCGACGCCTCTTAGAAACCACCTGTTAGCAAAAGATGAAAAGAAAAACCCTATGCAAGACAAAAGAACAAGAAAGGGAGTTCATCACTTCATCTTGAGAATAGGAGACGCCGGGAAGAAAACTGTGAAGTGAAGGCATAGTGTCGAGCCCCATGATTTGTCGACACAGATGAAATGGTGGGGGTGTCACATTCTCTCAACGCCTTCCGTCTTTCTTCGAAAGGCGCTTTCTCTACATGCTTCTCGGAAAAAAGAACTACTCCCTCCGTTCCTAAATATAAGTCTTTGTAGAGGTTTCACTATAAAGTACATGCGGATGTATATAGATGTATTTTAAGTGTAGATTCATTCATTTTGTTCCGTATATAGTCCACCTAGTGAAATCTCTACAAAAACTTATATTTAGGAACGGAGGAAGTAGTTTATTGCGCATGATAGAAAAAAAAGGAAAAAAGAAATATGTGTGGGAGGCCAATATGTTTTCCTTTTGAAGGTGTTTTTTGCTTCTTGCAATTGCTTTCCTCTTAACTCCGAGGTCGCCCACACCACCCCTTGAAGAGTCCTCTCCCACTACTACTAGTAGCAAGTCGTCTTCCTCCCTCCCTTCCACGCTAATCCAATCCATCCGTCCCCTAATCAGCACCGCCGCCGGCCTAATCCCCCTCTCCCCTGCTCTACTACGCGCGCGATGGCGGCGGCGACGGCTCCGGTCGAGGTGCCCGCGGCGGCGCCGGTGAGTGCCCCCTGTCCCGCTTCCCCCTGTCCCTTCTAGATTCTTCTGAGTCGTTTCTCCCGCTGGATCTGGCCGCGCCAGGCCGGGCGACGCCCGTGGTTTCGCCCGCGCCCGTGCCCCTTCCGCGAGCTCCGCTGGTTAGGGTTAGGGTTTGGCGAATCCGTGCTTAGTAGGGTCGTCGGAGCTGGAAGGAGGCGCGCGCCGCCTTGGCCCGGGTCGGAGCGCGAGATTCGTGGCTGGCTGATTAAGCTAGCGCTCGCCGGTTCCGTGGGGCTGGCGAGGAGGATTTTTTTCTTTCAAACATGTGAATACTGCTTGATGTCTGTGATTTGTACTACTAGCTGATTATCTGGGCTTGTGCTACTAACTGATGCATTTAATCTGTGAATTTGTTTGTTGCGACTACAAACTCCCGGATATCGATTCGGGTTGGAGCTCGAGATCGATTGCAGCCGGTTCGTTAAGTTAGTATGCGCCGATTCCGTGGAGTAGGATAAGATGATTGCTCCAAACATGGGGAAACTTATGGACCTGTACTAGCTGATTGTCTGTGTCTTGCGCTAGCTGATTATCTGTGACTTCTGGTAGCTGATTATCTGTGGCTTGCGCTAGCTGATTACCTCTGACTTCTGCTACCTGATTATCTGTGGCTTGCGCTAGCTGATTATCTGTAACTTGTGCTAGCTGATGGTTTTAATCTGTGAGTTGTTTGTTGTAATAACCAACTCTGGAATATCATGTTCAGTCTGTCGGTGACGCAGTACCTTGCTTGCGTGATTGAAGGCTGCTTACGTGTGATCTCCAAGTTGAGCGAAATCTTTGTTTGTGTTGGGAGTTCAGAACACTTTTTGCTTATCTCACTAGCTAGTTCTTTGGGTTATATGAGATGACCTGCAAGTCGACTAACAAATGCTGATGTTTATATGTGATTTAGGGTGAAGTAGCAAGCATATACGCGTTAAGTTATAACCATTTCTAATGTTCTTACTGTAGCAAGCATATGTGAGTTGGGAAAAACAACCGGATGATTGTTGTCGAGTTTGGTTTAGAAGATCAGCCTGATTGTGGTGGCTCACTGTGTTTTTTAAGTTTGCAAGAGTGCTTAAGCAAAATGGATTGATTTGTGTTTATATGAGGAAGCATGAGCTTAAATACTTTGATTCAGTACATCAACTAAAGCCCCACTTACATGATAACTCAACTGTTGAAAGCCTTTGCTTGACTATGAATTTCCTTATGCAGTGTGCTGTTTGGCTTTATTTTTGCTTCCCTGTTTGTTTCCCTTTGTAGTTGTTCTGTAACTGATAATGTTTTGTCATGACAGGTGAGGACTGTGAAGGTCACAAATGTTTCCCTGAGTGCAACTGAGCAAGACATTAAGGAGTTCTTTTCTTTTTCAGGAGACATTGAACATGTGGATATGAAAAGGTTTGTAAGTTTGTAATATTTGCACAACAGGATCATATACTTCTATTATTCTTCTGAATAGTATTTTTACTTGCATTATCAGATTTTGATTGCTCTATTTTTTTCTCAGTGGTGACGAGTGGTCTCAAGTTGCATATGTTACTTTTAAAGATGCCCAAGGAGCAGAGACTGCGCTTCTTCTTTCGGTGGGTAATTGAAGGCCTTTGTAGGATTCGGTTCAGCTGCTACAATCTTCTCTCCAGTTGTTCACTATTTCTTTAATCATTGTCCCTCAACAGAACTCTGCCATATTCCATTGTCACATTTAGATGTGAAATGTTTATGTCAGATGTTTCAGACGCCATACCTTATTTTTACATGCTTTTCATCTCAACAAAAGTAGTATCTAAACCTTGCAAATATATAATTCTTTAATTGCTCTTTAATCCAGTTAATGGTCAATCGCCTTGCAATTCTTACTCAATGATTTTTCTGAAATAGAAAGCAATTGTGCCAGTATAAGCACAGTTCTCATTTTCATAGGATCGACATCTATGGAATATTATCTTGTTCTCATGAAAACTATCTCTGAGCAGACATTTTATCTCATTGTAACAGGGCGCAACAATAGTTGACCTTTCTGTTATCATTGCACCTGCTCCAGAGTATCAACCGCCCCCTACTGCCTCTGCTCCACTGGTATGTGATGCCTCAGTTTACCATGTTGGCCTGTTTAATTCTTTGTGTGTTGTGTCCTGAGTTGAACATGGCACATATGATAATTCTGTATGTATGTAGGTCAGTTCTGTTTTTCTTAAATTCACTGAAACCGTACTGATTTTGTTGACATCATACACTTTATGCATATTCCTCTTTCTTTACCATAAATGAGATCAAAGTTGCAATGAAGTTTCATGCTTAGTTGTAGTTAACAAATGACCATCAGAAACCCGTGACATATTTCACAAGGTTCCATCTGCCGGACCTCTTCTTGATTTATTTATGTGGAAGGCATACTCAGTACCCATTAATGTCTTGCATCCTATTAGTGCCAAACCAGAATGCAGTGGAGCTCTGGTGTCCTGCTTTTGTTAGACATAAGATCTTTTATGCCTGGTATTATGCTCAACTGTATTATGTATTTATCTCTTTGGCTTTCAGACGTTCCAAATTTTCAAGTTGTGCAGTGTGAACTAGTGCTGGTGTTCATGCACCAGACCTGGATTTATGTTACTGGCAACCTTAGTTCAGTAGTAACATGGAAAATACAATTGAAGTGTTGTTGTAATATCGAATATTGTCTTGTGTTTTCAGATGAGTGGAACCAGAGTACCAGTGGGTGGTGACAATGTGGTCCACAAGGCTGAGGATGTTGTCAGCACTATGCTTGCCAGGGGTTTCACCCTGGGCAAAGATGCCGTCGGCAAAGCGAAATCTTTTGATGAGAGGCATGGCTTCACATCCACTGCCACCGCCAAGGTGGCCTCCATCGACAAGAAGATAGGGCTCAGCGAGAAGTTCACCATGGGCACTACAGTGGTAAACGAGAAGGTCAAGGAGATGGACCAGAAGTTCCAGGTCTCTGACAAGACCAAGTCGGCGCTGGCTGCGGCCGAGCAGACGGTGAGCAACGCCGGGTCTGCCATCATGAAGAACAGGTACGTCTTCACGAGCGCGTCGTGGGTCACCAGCGCGTTCGGCAAGGTCGCCAAGGCCGCCACCGACGTCAGCACGATGACGAAGGAGAAGATGTCAGCCGAGGACCAGCAAAAGGGCTCCGGGGGCAGCTCGTACACGCCCATCCGCTGATCGTTGCCCCCGTTCCGCTGCGCCTCTTGCCATGTTGTATTATTTATTGGTGGATCAGAAGACAACATTAGATATATAGAACACATCAGATCACCCCTTCCATATGTGAACTTTTGCAACCCAGGATTTTTCTCTCTTTGTAGAAGAACAGGAAATTTACTTTGGGGTTTTACATGGTACAGAACTGTTCAAGGTAGAATTGAATGAACCTTTTACTTTGTTAAGTTGTGGAAGGGTGCTGTAATAATATTGCTAGTGTTGTGTTGATCATAGCAGTACAGAAATGCCATGTGCTCCATATGTACTGAATTGCTCGCACATCTATCAAGTGATGGTGTAATAGTGCTTCTATTTAAGCATGAGAGGAGAGATAGAACCGGATCATGGTTCGCAACAAAGCCCTTCTGTGTATCAGAGGGTGAGCAAGGCGTAAAGTTTCATCATGCAAGGTGTAAGGTTTCGTTGTTTACAGGTTCATACTAGCATATACTCCCTCCGTTTGGAATTAGTTGTCGAAGAAATGGATGTATCTAGACGTATTTTAGTTCTAGATACATCTATTTCCGAGACAAGTAATTTCGAACGGAGGGAGTACCACATAAGTGATGCACGCAAGGTTTGCACTTAGTTTGAACAGCTTTTCATATGCTGCACATGAACATATACACCACAACCATTTGCACTGGACACGAGTTTAGCACTTAGTTGGAACTGATTTTATAAAGTTGTTGAAACCCGCAAACATCATGGGACTTGGAAACATCGGGATTGCTATCTGCACAATCTTGCTTTGCATGAATTCAGATTAGCCGTGATGGTTAGCATGAGATCAGGGAATGACTTTTCTTGCGCGCACCGTTTTGGAACTAGCACATTTGGTTCAAATGGTACCGAGTATTTTTGTAAGTGGAACTCTCCACTCTATTTTTGCCTTGGATGTTTTATCTTGGCTAGCACGGTGTCAGCATCTATAAGAGCATCGACTGCGCCGTTTTTTTAATTGGTGAAATGTATATTTAACATATTTGTCTAGAGAATTAAAATTTTGCCATAACCATCATACTAACTCATAAACTAAAATGTTTTGCACAAAAAAGGTCAGCTCGAGCATAGGAGACTATCAAAAATAATACAAAATGACAAGCTACATTAAACAAGGATGCACATGTGCGAGAGATAAAAAGCCCATGCTTGAAGAACTCCTACCGAGCATTTTGAAGGTACAGTAGCATTTAGGAGTGTGGTTAAAGAACCAATCATATTAGCAATCAACGAACTAACTACTGGCTAATAGGAACATATCACCAGGGTCGAACCTATCATGCTAGTTATCAACATGCTGCTAAACACTAACGCCCACACGTGTGGGCGTTTGCATCTCGCCTACACGCGTGGATCCGCGTCCGTTTGTGGGTGCACGAATCTTGGCATATTTGTGGTGCTACGTAGGACTGGGCTGGTGTGTGGGCATTCACCCGGTCGTCCACACGTCCGTTTCACCACACGGAGGGGCCGGTGTGTGGGCGTTTAGCAGTTCGCCCACACGCCAGTTTTCACTCACGCATAAGGGCTGGTGTGTGGGCATTTGCCATCTCGCCCACACGCCCGTCTCCTCTCCCACACATAAGCTGCCAGTTGCCATGTGTTTTGCAGTGTACATGGCAACTGCCCTAGTGTACTTGTAAGCAGATGGCAACTCTCTCTTTTTTTACCCGAACATGTCAGTTGCCATGTGTTTTGCAGGGTACACGGCAACTGCCCTACTGTGCTTGTAAGCAGATGGCAACTCTCTCTTTTTTTTTTACCCGAACATGTCAGTTGCCATGTGTTTTGCAGGGTACACGGCAACTGCCCTAGTGTGCTTGTAAGCAGATGGTAACTCTCTCTTTTTTTTTACCCGAACATGTCAGTTGCCATGTGTTTTGCAGGGTACACGGCAACTGCCCTAGTGTGCTTGTAAGCAGATGGCAATTCTCACTTTAACCGAACATGTCGTTTTGCCATGTCTCCTTGTAGCGCTACACGGCAACTGCCTAATGTTAGTAGGTGGCAACTTCTAAGGTTTTTAAATCATGGCAACTGTAGTAAACCAGACCATACATGGCAACTGCTTAGTGTTAGTAGGTGGCAACCTCCAAAGTTTTCAAATCATGGCAACTATAGTAAACCAGACCCTACATGGCAATAGCTGCAGTTGTCCAAAATGGCATCTGGCACTTGACCTGAGATGGCAACTGCAGTTGAGCAACCATGGCAACTGCAGTTAAACGGACATTGAAGAGGGTCCGGACCATGGCAACGGGGACGCGTGGTGACTGTCACGCGGGGCATGCGGGACCGTGAGATAGGTGGCTGAGAGAGGTCGTGTGGGCTTTATCCATTTTGCCCACACGTAGGCGTGTGAGAGGGATCGTAAGAAAAAAAAGAGACGTGTGGGTGCTAGTTGTTTTGCCCACGCGTAGGCGTATGGGCTGGTCCTCTTAAACACACCACACAAAACGTGTGGGCAGACCCTTTAATGCTCACACGTATGGCAGTTATCGTAGTCCAAATAGTATCCACATACTACATAAGTGGATGCTAAGCTACCAACAGAGCAGGTGCTTCCGGTTTATTAATTGAACACAAGGTTAAAGTGTAACTAGCTGCTAGTACAAGCATAGTAGATAAACAAGGCTCTTGGCCGGCGACGGTCACCGGCTATAGAGAGGTCATCTTCTATGGAAGCTCCCGACAATGATGGCCAAAAGCTCCAGACAAGCAGTGTGGGGGTCAAGAGAAGTACTAGCAATAGTATAAAAGCAGAGAAATTCAAGTAGTTCTTAAATAAAAATAAAAAAGAAATGTTATTCCTTCCACTTTTGTTTGAGTGGCTTATTACAGGGTTGTAAAGAATCATGCTTACTTTGTGTGTGAAATCATGGTGTTTTTCTGCGATGAAATGTTATATCTTGTTCATGATTTAAAAATTTACATTTTTGTTCTTATTATCTAATCGTACAAAGGCAATGCCCAACCTACGAAACAACAATTTTCTACACAAGGAAATGTGGGGGATTTGGATGGAAGGGAACATGTGGGATTGGTGAAGCGAAGGGGATCACCAATTCCCCAAGCCCCTTTGGGGCTTGGAATCCCCCTATGCCAAACAAGGCTTTACGGTGTGCCTGTAGTGCTCTTGCACGTGATGTCCATTTCCCACCTCACAACTCCATCGAGGGGCTTGGAATCTCCCTATGCCAAACAAGGCTTTACGGTGTACCTGTAGTTCCCTTGCACGTGATGTCCATTTCCCGCCTCACAACTCCCTCGGCTTTGCCAAAGGACACGAAGGGGGTTTAAGAAAGACATGATGGGTCAGACAAATTGAAGCGCCCCTCTCCCTTGTTTGTGTTTTGGCATGTGCTCAATCCAGATCGGCATTTTTTGGAGCCCAAAAAATCATTTCATCTCGTCACTTAGAAACCAACAACGTGTTTATACCGCGAAAGGCTTTCGCCCCACTTTATATATAAAGCAATGATCCAGTTACAACCAACCTCGTACAACTCACACCAACACATACAAGGCAACATACAAGAATGTTGGGAACAGCTACCCACCCCACACACTCCAAGCCGTCTACAGGAGAGAAGAGAGAGCGCCGCTTGAAGTCGCCGGAGGCCTCAACCGTGAACGAATCACAACGAAGAGTCGAAGCTGTGCACGATGAACCGATTACTCCAAGGCGGAGCCTTCAACAAGGTCATGGCACCTAAGTACCGCCATCGCCCGATCAAGGGGTCGAGGTTTCCCCGGAGCAACACGGAGGACGAATAGGAACCACGGCGGCGCCTTCAAGAAGGATACGACGCCTAGTCATTGTTTATATAGGTTGAAAAAATTGTTGAGTCATCTTTACAAATCGTTTGTAACGTAAACTGTCAACCCAGTCATTGTAGCATAGTGGTATAGTGGTATGTATTCATGCCTGTCACGTGGGTGGCTTGGGTTTGATCCCTTGCAATGGTGTGTTTGTTTTCATTAGTAAAGCTATGTTTTCACTTACAATAGTTCTTGGCTTTTTAGTATATATGTACTCTCCATCCTTAGTAAATATTTTTTGACATTTTAGTACATAGTACTCTCCATCACTACTAGGGAAAACGTTATACACAGAACTTTAGCAGTAGCGCTTGTTAAAAAAGCACGCTACTGCTAGACAACAGTAGCACGTGCAAAATAAGCGCGCTGCAGATGCATATATATCAGTAGCGCGTCTCACCAAAAACTCGCTACTACTAAAATTCCAACCACTAAGCCGATGGGCTACACATAGTAGTAGCGATCTTCCCAAAATCGCGCTACCGCTAATATTCTTATAGCAGCGCGTTTATGCATAAAGCGCTACTGCTAACGAAAATAAAATAAAATGAAAAACGAATAGAAAAGTAAATGAAAATGAAAGAAATAGAAAAAGGAGAAAGGAAAAATATAAAATGTAAAGAAAAATAAATGAAAAAGGGATAAAAGGATGAAGACGTAGCAGTAGCGCGTTCGCTGAATTAGCTATAGCGCGTTTTCTGTAACGCGCTACCGTTACTTTTGACTTAACCCAAAAACGGTTTCCCCCCGGCCACCACTTCTCCCCTTTCCCCTCGCCCCACATCGCCGCCGTCTCCCCCACTTCGCCGCCACCCCCACTTCGCCGCCGTCTCCTGCCGGCGTCGACGCCGCGCTCATCCTCACCGCCGCCGCCCGAGGCCGCCAGCCTCACCGCCGCCACCTCTCGGGCCGCCCTCGGCCTCACCGTCGCCTCCCTCGATCTCACCGCCCCCGAGCCCGCCCAGGACCGGCCGCCTCCCCATCCCGAGCCCGCCCTCGCCACCCCTACCTCCGTCGTCGAGCACCTCCCCGCCACCGTCTCTCCCCTCTCTGTAAGCCCCCCCACCCATCCTTTTTAGTTAATAGATGTTAATGTTAAGTAGTAGATAATGTTGATGTTTTTTAGTTAGGGTAATAATAGATGTTAAGTAGTAGATAATGTTGATGTTAATTAGTTCAGTAGGGTTTAGTTTTTGAATTGAGTTTGTTTAACTAGATGTTAATTAGGGGAGTAGGGTTTAGTTTAGAGTAAAGTTTAGTTCAGTAGTTAACTAAATATAATCTATATTTGGTTTTTGAATTGAGTTTGAGAGAGCATGAGATTTGTGTAGATTTTCTTGTAGTTTCAAACGCTAGGACATGCAAATTTGAAGTGGTCAGGATATATGCAAATTCCTCAATTGTGTTTGAACATGTTTCGATTGTGCCCAAGTGGCCTTTTGTTGTTTCCAGGGAATGAAGCCGAGTGGCCTATGTTTTGCCGGAATGTTGATTCATTTCCGTTCCAGCAAATTTTAGGTTCTCGATTTGTCCACTTTTTAGCAAAGGTCATGCCGAAATTTTCCGTGAATTTCGGCATGACTTGTGCTACAAACTAGGACATATCGAGTGCCCGGGATTTGCCGCACCAGGAAGGAGTCAACGTTCCTGCAAAACAATAGGCCTTTTTATGTCATTATTCATTTTATTAGGTCTAGAATTAATTGACTAGATTTAATCATAGGAAACATGGCTAGCAACGATGAAGGACAGGGTTTTGGTGATTGCGACGACGTCTACCGGGCGGCAGACGAATTTTTGAGCCTTGCCGACGATCAACCGATGTTGTTGCTGGGCCCACCGGTGGCATCGGGGACCGAGACCGACATGCGAGAGAGGGATACGAACTCATGTACTGCATAGTTCCGCTCTCACTCAAAGTGATAGCTCTTCTCGCGTATATCATTGTTTAGATATGGATGACGATGTAGTTGCAAGTAATCGAGACTTGTATCGCTATTTTCGAGATGATGACGAGAGACCACTTTGTGTTGGATGATGATTATGGTGATGACATGATTTGATGAGACTGGTTGTATGTATATGCTATGATTACATTTGTATGTGTATGATATGCTAAAGATTATTGTATAAAGCCTATTCAAATACAAAACAAATATGCAGAAAAAAATAATACAACTAGCAGTAGCGAGTGGAACAAAGTTAGCAGTAGCGCTGCCTTACCAGTAGCGCTTCCTTCTAAAAAGCGTTGCAGATATTAGCAGCAGCACTCTTCACCAAAGCGCGCTCGAGCTATCCATGTATAGCAGTAGCGTGGGACGACAGGCGCTACTGCTAAACGTTAGCTGTAGCGCCTTATCAGTAGTGCGACGTCCCGCGCTACTGATAGGCAAAATACCCGCGCTACTGCTAGGGTTTTCCTTAGTAGTGCATCCCCAACAATTTATCCACGGTACAATATTTTCCCCTCATTTTTGTGCGGATTCTTGAAAAAAAGTATAAGTTTGTGTATTCGCATTTGATCCAGTGCAATTTATTTTACAACATAAACTATTTTTGTTAAGAAATTTATTGCCATTTTAACATAAAATTTCCATCCCTAGCAATGGCCCCTTTCCATTTCCTCCCAGTTTTGGCCAGACACTTTTTGCAGATTCTTGGACAAACAACAAATTAATAATTGTCATTATTGTTCGACAATCATCACAAAGATGTCTAAGTGACACATAATTGTGGTGGCCATAAGACTAGAGGAGTAAGTTGTCATTGCTGGGCACTGGCCGGCTGCCCCGCAGCCCTACCCCACATTTCTCCACTTTCCTAGCACATACTACAAAAATAATAATTTGATAATTTTTTTACTATGTGATCTTATATTGCGGATATTACGATTGCTTAGGTCTGTTTTTGCTCTCATAGTGACGATTTATTATCTTTACCATGTTCATAGTGAAGATGCATGCGACTTGAGATGGCGAGTGCAAAGGCTTTGTCAAGTTATGGACTTATGGTCATCTACTACACTTTGAGCTTGAAATGCTATGATCACCATTTATCTACGAGGTAATGTATTGAGGGGATAACTGTAGTAGTTTAGAAATATCCATATATTGCTTTTATGGCAGTATTGAAATGTAGACATGAAAGCATTCAACCCATGGTTGTTGTGCCATATGGTATCAAATGGTACAACAATGTATGTGGTAGTGTTCCTATTTAAGCATGAGAAGAGAGATGGAATATGATCATAACTCGCACTAAAACCATCTTGCACACCTGAGGCCGAGCACGGCGTAAGGCTTAGTCATTGCTAGGTTTTCATACTAGCATATACCACACACGCAATGCACACAATTTTTCTACTTAGTTCGGATAGCCTTTGATATGCATGCTAGGTTTATATCAACATACAACACATGTGTACACGATGGAGACAAGTTTTGCACTTAGTTGGAACTGCTTTTGCAATCTTGATGAAACCCAAACACATCCTAGGACTGGAAAGCATCAGGATCTCCGGCTGCACTAGATTTTCTTCTCGAGGAAGTAGTAATCAACAACCTCGTTAGCTTGAGAAGCACTCTTCTTCAGAGCATTGTTGATCTGGGACACTTGATTGGGGTAGTACAAAACATAACCATGTGTGTTCTGCACATGCACCCAGTCCAGATCAGCATACCAGAGTCCGTGGTTGCAGATCAGGTGGATGTATTAGACAGGGAAATTTTACGGTGCATTATAATACACCAGAGCACATGTATTATATGGGCGATCTAACAAATGAGAATAACTGGGCCTTTTTGAGCCCAAGGGTATTTTCGACCTATTTTTTTAAAACTTTAATCGGCCCAATTAGGTCCAGGGGTATTCTCATCCTAAATTTTTCAATTAAATTAATTGCATTAATAAAGCACTTCATTATAGAGGTCCAATCATCGTGCGTACTCTTTTGAATTTCGGTTTGAGCGGTTCGTCCTCTCTCCTCCTCTCAAGCCCTAACCTCGGCCCCCTCGATCGCCGCCGATCGCCACCGGCGCCCTCGATCGCCGTCGATCGCCCCTGGCGCCCTCGATCGGCGCCGATCGCACTCGCCATGTCTACCCCTCCTGCTCCTACTCCCCCTCACTCCCTCCATCGCAAGTCACCCCAGTCGGGTCGCGGCACCAGATCTTCCGACGAGCCGCTAATCCACTCCTTCCCCGAGCGGACGCCACCTTCCCCGACCCGAGAGGCCACATCATCCTCATCGACGTGCATCAACTTTTTCACGCCAGATCTTCGCTGTAAGTGCCTAGCCCTCTCAAATCTTTTCTGGTCACTTGTGCATATAGTACCAATAGGGGTCGGATTTGATTCGGGTTTAGGATATGTCATGTGAGGTTTAGGGTTTATCGTTTCAGAAAGTTGTGACGAGATTTCGATCGGATTTTGTTAGGGTTTAGGATATGTCATGTGAGGTTTAGGGTTTATGTTTTCAGAAAGTTCTGACGAGATTACGATTGAATGGAAGTGTAAGTTGGATGTAGCTAGGACATATTGAAGGACTTAGTTAGGGTTTTGTGGCATGAGAAAGTTGTCAGCAGATTTGGATTCAAAGAAAGTTATTTTGGATTTAGTTAGGAGATACATTTGAATTGAGTTTCGAGATATTTTGGATTTAGTTAGGAGATAATTAATTTTGTATGGAGTTTGGACTTATTTTGGATTTAGTTAGGAGATAATTTGGATTTAGTTAGGAGATACTTTTGGATTTAGTTAGGAGATAATTTGGATTTAGTTAGGAGATAATCTTGAATGGAGTTTGGAGATAATTGATCTATCAGGGTGGATCTATCAGGGCATTCACTAGTAGGAAAAGGGGCTTTTACCCCGGTTCATAAGGGCCTTTAGACCCGGTTCTGGAACCGGGACTAAAGGGTCGTTACTAATGCCCTAGACCTTTAGTCCCGGTTCTTACACGAACCGGGACTAAAGGCCGTCCACGTGGCCTGTGCGGGGAGCCCAGGCAGGAGGGCCTTTGGTTCCGGTTGGTGCCACCAACCGGGACCAATAGGCAGGGCCTTTTGTCCCGGTTGGTGCCACCAACCAGGACCAATAGGCATCCACGCGTCAGCAGCTGGCAGGAGCTGAGGTTTTTGTTTTTTTTGAAAGGGGGTGGTTTAGGGGTTTCGGGGGGTTGATTTAGGTGTTTCATATATTGTGTTAGCTAGCTAATTAATAGAGAGAAGTGTCCTCTCTTATCTCCGTGCTTGGTCGACGTACGCTACATACTATATACGTACCGGAGAGGAGTAGACACGCTAGCTAGTAATCAAATGAAGGAAACAGAAGATCGTCATGAACATATGCATATAGAGAGAAGTGATATCGACCACCTCTCCTTCTCCGAGATATTGGTCGAACAACAAGTTCTCGTATATCTATCCGACACTACCGGCTACATATATACAATAATTATCTCTTACAATACAGTCTCCTAATTAAATTGTAGGAACACAGGGTCCACATAGTATTCTCCGTTTTCAGCGATCACGTGGTCAAGGAAGAATGCCGCCAATTCCTCTTGAATTCCTCGCATACGATCTTCTGCTAGGAGTTCATCCCGCTTCCGAAACATCTAATTTGAAGAAGGGGGTCAATACATATATATATGAGTAAATGAAACTCAACACAAATGATGGTAAATAAAATAAAATTGTGAATATTATTGCTTACGCACTTCATATTGTTCTTCAGTGTAGCCCCGCTCACAGGTCGTGTAGCGGATGGACTCGCAAACGTAGTATCCACAGTAATTATTCCCGTGTTCCTGCCACAACCACTTTACAAGAAATAGAGGTCAATCAAACTGATAAGCAAGCATGCTAAATGGTATTAATGAAACTAGCGCTTGAATCACTAGGAGATGCACGGAACATGCTACTATAGTACTTACTTTCGGGTGATTAAATTGCAGCTTCTTTGGCAGTCCCGGAGCTTTTGAGGTGAATTTTCTCCAAACCCTGCCAGACAAAGAAAACAATTACTTGATATCAGGAAATGAACAAAGTTGCTAATATGGTGGATAATGATCGATTTAACTTACTTCTCGAGCATTTGAGTCATGTTCGCATAGTCCTGGGGATCTTTTCGTCTCGAGTCTAAGACGGTTACTACTCCCTGCTCAAGCTTAATCTCTAGGAGAATATAGTGGAAGCTGCGCATGCATGCATAAGTCATCAATTACATTACCATAACCTGGACTAATAAGGGAAACCGAATATGCACAAGACAGTAACACTCACTTGAAGTTGTAAGGAAAGAGTATTATATCTTTGTTTTGATTTAATACCAACGATTGTAGCAAGTTGGCCTCAGCTTCTTTGGGATGTTTTCAACCGTATATGCATCTATGAGATTTGTGTTAATGAACCCAATATCACCGATTTGTCTTTTCTTCAATTCGGCGATCTTCAATCTGCATAATATAGTGAGGATAAGTATAAATACATGCAATGAAAGAGCTGACCTATATACAGAGACTTAATGACAGAAGTAGTACTACTTACAGACAGTAGCAAGTGATCGTTGTTTTATCGAGGGCCTTTTGATTGTAAAACTGGAAGAAATCCTCAAATGGAACACTCAGCAGATCAATTCCAACGAGGTCATGCTCCGGTTTAACTCTCAGCATCAAAGTATCCATCCCATCAGACTCTCTGCAGGTTTTCATGTACCAATCATGTAGTCTTCGCATCATCGTGCTTAGAGATCTTTCATCTTTGACGAGAGGCTTCCCGTAATGGTATTTGTGTTCGTCCACCTCCATGATTTCATAATGTACATCGTCGGGCAGGTAATCTCCAAGATTGCTATAACCGGGCACCATACTCGGATCATTAGCGACGATGTCTTTTGACACCTTGAGCGGGGGGCACGATTGGTTCGCTTGTTCGCCGAGCTGGGCAATTTTTTTCCCAGCTCGTCGTTCTTTCATCCTTTTATCACTGACAGTACTTCCCGACCGCTCCGCTTTGGCATATGTCTTTGCAAGAACGTGCTCATAGTTGCCTCTCGGCGGAGACTTTGGTGGTTTTGTCAGGGCAGCCAGAGTGCACTTTGCTTTCACCGGATCTACCTTCTCCTCCGGAGGTGGATGTTTCTTTGCTTTCACCCCTTCAAAGAAGTTCTTCACTTCGGCTCACACGATCTTCGCGTTCTCCTCCTCGGTCCTCTCGTATGGTAACTTCTCTGGAGTCTTCAGAGAAGGACCGAATCTGTATTGCCTCCCGCCTCTGGCAGCTGTACTGCTAGACGCCGGCAGAGCAGACGGAGCGGCTGCGGCTGTCTTCTTTCCTTGCTTACGAGGCGGAGGAGAAGGACTACGACGCGCCGGAGCAGCCGCAGCGGCGGCGGGTCTCTTCCACCCTTGCTGACGAGGCGGAGAAGGAGGAGGCTGGCTGCTCCGGCGCGCCGGCGCTGGCGGAGAAGGAGGCGGTGTGCCGCCACGCGCCGGAGAAGGAGGCTGAGTGCCCTGATCACTCGCCGGAGGAGGAGGCGGCGGAGTGCCCTTACTCGCCGGAGCCGTCCAGTTCGGAAGCTTGATGAGCTCCTTCCGCCATAGGCATGGAGTCTTCAGAGCAGAACCCAGCCGAGTCTCCCCTTCACCGGTAGGGTGGTCAAGCTGGAGGTCCTCAAATCCCTCAGTTATTTCATCCGCCATCACCCTAGCATATCCTTCTGGAATCGGCCGGCAGTGGTAGGTTGCGTCGGGTTCAGTAGGTAAAACAGAGCCAACAGCCGCCTTGACTTTGAAGTTCTGCCATTCCGCCAAAGGTGGCAATGTTGAGACTCCGTGATAGCATCCACGGGGTAGCTAGCAGGAGCCGCATGCTCCAGCTGAAGCAGCTCGGTGGAAGCCACGCTGCTTCTCCGCTGAGATGGCGGTGTAGCTTCGGGAGCAGTTTCGGCATCTCGATTGCCGTCTCGTTCCTCTAGCGCTTGAACCCTTTCGTGCAGCTTCTGAATTTGGATCTGCTCCACTTTTTTCCTCCTCTCCTGGGTTTTGTAACCGCCCGCGTCCGGAAAACCAGCCTTCCACGGAACGGAGCCTGGCGTGCCTCGTGTCCGTCCAGGGTGCTCAGGATTCCTGAGGGCCATTGTGAGCTCGTCGTTCTCTCTGTCTGGAATGAACGTCCCTTGCTGCGCTGCATCGATATAGTGCTTAAGCTTCTTGACGGGTATTGCAAGTTGCTCGTCCGTCCAACGACACCTCCCTGATACAGGGTCCAAGGTTCCGCCAGCCCTGAAGAACCAAGTCCGGCAACGGTCTGGCCAGTTCATTGTCTCTGGTTTGATCCCTTTATCAAGCAGATCCCTCTCAGACTTGGCCCACTTAGGCCGGGCTTTGAGGTAGCCACCTGACCCCATGCGATGGTGAAGCTTCTTCTTCGTAGCATTCTTCTTGTTTGTCGCTGACATCTTCTTACTCTTTTCCGATGTCTTGTGGGCCACAAATGCGGGCCAGTGATCTCTGATCTTCTCATACCGGCCGATGAATTCTGGTGTCTCTTCTTTGTCGACAAACGTTTTCAGCTCATTCTTCCACCTCCTGAATAGGTCTGGCATCTTCTTAAGAGCATGAGACTTGATTAATTTCTCTATAACTGGCTTCTCCGGATCCTCCTCTGGCGGTAGGGTGAAATTTGCCTTCAGCTCAGTCCAAAGATCATCTTTCTGCATATCATTGACATAAGACACCTCAGGGTCTTCCTTCTTAGGATTATACCATTGGTGGATGCTGATCGGGATCTTGTCCCTAACTAGAACCCCGCACTGAGCAGCAAAAGCATCCTTTGTCCGGAGGGGTTCAATCGGTTGGCCGTCGCGCGCGATTGCTGTGATCTCAAACCTTTCATCCGAGCGCAACTTTCTCTTCGGGCCTCGTCTCTTTACCGAAGTTGTGCTTGATCCGGAGGGCTAGAAAAAAGAAGAAAGACGAGTGTTAATTAATATGTGTACATACCAAAACAATGAATGCATCAATTAGCTAGTCAGCACAGGCTTAACTAATATATTTACCTGGCCGGACTCTGTTCGGTCACCGGAGCCGTCACCACGGGCTCCTTCTTGCACCAGCATTGGGTCACCGGAGCCATCATAATCATGTCTTTCCTCCTCCACTCTTCGATCACCGTAGCCTGCTTCTTCACCCCGTTCTTCCAGACCATCATTGTCGTTAAGATACGACAAGATATCACCTCCGGCTAAGATTATGTCCCCCAACACCTCTTCTGCTTGCTCATCTCGTCCGTGCTCCATTGTTTATGCAAATATTACAACATGGCAATTATTACACGAACATGACAGTAGGTGGATATATTAGTGCAAACGTAGACCTAGCTTATTCCGGGTTTGGGGTGGCCTAGGCAACGCTTCAAGGGTAGGGGCGCGGCGGGAGGGGGTAGGAGACCGACATCGTTTTTTTCTAGGGTTTGGGTGTCCTCGAGAGTTTTGGTCGAGCGAGAGGGCCGGGGGTGCTCCCGTGGTATAAGTTATCACGGTCGAGAGGGGGTATACATATCGACCGTCCATCATGTCGAAGTTATCTGGGAGGGAGTTATATATATCGACAACGACGACATACATACATGGGAAAATAATGTTATCGGGGAGGGGGTATATCGACCCCCCCACGTGTTGAAGTTATCGGGAGGGGGTTATATCGACAACGACGACATACATACACGGGAAAATAATGTTATCGAGGAGGGGGTATATCAACCCCCCCTCGTGTTGAAGTTATCCCCCCTCGTGTTGAAGTTATCGGGAGGGGGTAATATCGACAACGACGACATACATACACGGGAAAATAATGTTATCGGGGAGGGGGTATATCGACCCCCCCCCACGTGTTGAAGTTATCAGGAGGGGGTTATATCGACAACGACGACATATATACACGGGAAAATAATGTTATTGGGGAGGGGGTATCTCGACCCCCCCTCGTGTTGAAGTTATCCCCCCTCGTGTTGAAGTTATCGGGAGGGGTATATATCGACGACGACAGACCTGATAAAACATAAGAAAACGAAGAAGAAATAAAAAGAGGAGAAGAAGAAAGGAATAGAGGAGAGGATTGAAGAAAAAAAAGAAGAAAAAAAAGAGGAGAAGAAGAAAGGAATAGAGGAGAAGAAGAAAAAATAGAATATTTTCTATTTTTTCTTCTTCTCCTCTATTCCTTTCTTCTTCTCCTCTTCTTTTTCTTCTTTTTTCCTCTTCTTATTTATTTCTCCTCTTCTTCCTCTCCTCTTCTTCTTTCTTTCCTCTTCTTATTTTCTTCTTTCCTATCCTTCTTTTTCTTCTTCTTCCCTTCCTAGCTAGATATATAAAACTTTTCTAAAATTGTAACTTTTGCATATATAAAACTTTTCCATGGATCATCATTTCTCATATATATCGAATATATATCCATTGTCATATATAAAAACTTTCTATATATGAACAAAAAAATTTCTATGAACAAAAAAACATTTTTGACATATATATTCATACATTTTGAACATCTACATACATACAATTTTTTTTTGTTCACATATACATTATAGCCACATACACATATACATCACATATGAACAAAAAATTAAACTAATAAAAATAAAAAACATATAGCCACATATGAACAAAAACATATAGCCACATACATACACATATACATTATATATATATATATGATCAAAAAACAATTAAACTAATAAAAAACAGAGCGGGGGCGGCGGCTCTCACAGCGGGGGCGGCTAGGACGATGGCGACGGCGGGGGCGGGACGGGGCGGGGGCGGTGAGGGCGCCGGCGAGCACGCGCGGGCCGGGCAGGGGGCTCGGGGCGCCGAGGCGGCACGCGCGAGCAGGGGAGCACGAGGCGGGGCGGCGCGTGGGGGCAGGGCGACGGCGACGAGCACCGGGCGGCGACCCGTCGAGGCAAGGGCGCGGGGCGACGGGGACGAGGAGCGGGCGGCAACGGCGAGCACGGGCAGCCTGGCGGCGTCGGGGGCAACTGGCGAGGGATCTGAAAATTTCCCAAGTGTTGGCTTATATAGGCACACCTTTGGTCCCGGTTGGTGGCACCAACCGGGACCAATGCCACCCTTTAGTCCCGGTTGGTGCCATCAACCGGGACCAAAGGTCCCTTTTCGGCAGCGCAAAGGGCGGGAAGCGGCGGCCTTTGGTCCCGGTTGGTGGCACCAACCGGGACTAAAGGGGGGGGGGGCATTGGTCCTGGTTGGTGCCACCAACCGGGACCAAAGGCCTTGCGCTGCCCGCGGCCAAAAGTTTAGTCCCACCTCGCTAGTTGAGAGGGGCTCGGAGTGGTTTATAAGCCCCACTGCGGCTGCCCTCTCGAGCTCCTCTCAAATGCAGGCTTACGGGCCTAATGTCACACTGTGCTGTCTGTGGGCCTATTGGGCCTTCTGCGGGCTTGAATCCTGGCCCAGGTTGGGTTTCTAGTCGTATTCAGGCCGTGGTGGCCCAATAGGTGGCAGTTTTTTAAATTTTTTTTTCCAGTTTTTTGGTTCTGTTTTTTGCATTATTTATTTTCTTTTGTTTTTTGCTTTATTTTTTAATTCTTTTTGCTTTTAGGTCAGCAAAATTATAAACTGTCTGTTAGTGCCATTAGTTTTAGAAAAAATATAAACTTTCTATTAGTGCCATTAGTTCTTTATGAAAATTCTTTTTGCTGTATTTAGTTTTTTAGTTTTTTTTGCTATATTTATTTTGTTTTGTTTCTACTTACAACAAAAAACTTATTTATTTTATTTTATTTTGTTTCTAATTACTTATTTATTTTACTTTATGATAATTCTTTTTGCTATTAAAGTTTCTATCAAAAAAAGTTCTTTATGAAAATTCTTTTTGCTTTTAATGATTACAAATAAAAAAGAGGCGCAATTCTCGTTGATTTGCTTCAAGCCTTTCGGAATAGTGTAGACTGCACTGCACATAGCTCGATGCAGTCTACCTTATTCCTCAAGGCTTGAAGCTAAGCAATGTGAGCATTGCGCCTCTTCTTCATCGTCTCTGCACTCAGGGCTTATAAACCG
Source organism: Triticum aestivum (assembly GCF_018294505.1). Taxonomy (NCBI): domain Eukaryota; kingdom Viridiplantae; phylum Streptophyta; class Magnoliopsida; order Poales; family Poaceae; genus Triticum; species Triticum aestivum. Next base: position 13,833,706 of record NC_057814.1, on the reverse strand, counting down.
CTCCGAGTACCTCTCAGCTAGCGAGGTGGGACTAAAAAACTGCTTAGTACGAAACTCTAGTACCGGTTCGTGCCACGAACAGGTACTAAAGGTGCTCGTGGGGCCACAGCCTCATTAGTACCGGTTCGTGGCACCAACAGGGACCAAAGGGTGGAATTGGTCCCGGTTCGTGCCACCAACCGGGACCAATGGCCTTGCACAGCGGCGTGGTGGTTAGTTTAGTCCCACGTCGCTAGCTAAGAGAGAGCCGCACCTGTTTATAAGGTGCGGTGCGCCTGAGCTGTCGAGCTCCTCTCTAAAGCAGGCTTACGGGCCTAACCTCTCTGTACATGCCTGTGGGCCTACTGGGCCTTCTGCGGGCCTGAATCCTGGCCCATGGATGGGTTTCTAATCGTATTCAGGCCGTGGTGGCCCAGTAGGTGGCATAATTTTTAATTTTTGGCCGGTTATTTTTCATGCATTTACTAATTATTTTGAGCTATAAGACCCTAAAATTGAAAAGCATTTCAAATGAACTCTGAAAAGGTTGAAAGTCGACATGGTATCATTATTTCATCCACATAGCATGTGCAAGAAAGTTGAGAGGGTTACGGCAAAAACTAGATGCACTTCTTGTACAAAACGGACAATGGTATCATACTCGTCTATTACAAAGTTGGCATGGTATCATCATAATAGTTGCGGGAGAAAGTCTTCACTTTTTCTTCGCTTGTGTCATTTGCTTATTGCGCCGTAACCATGGATAATCTTCATCGCTTATCAGGATGCTTGGGTCAGCCTTGACTTTGAAGGGAGGAATTTCATGAAACTTTTCATAATCTTCAGACATGTCTGTCTTGCCCTCCACTCCCACAATGTCCCTTTTTCCTGAAAGAACTATGTGGCGCTTTGGCTCATCGTATGATGTATTCGCTTCCTTATCTTTTCTTTTCCTCGGTCTGGTAGACATGTCCTTCACATAGATAACCTGTGCCACATCATTGGCTAGGACGAACGGTTCGTCAGTGTACCCAAGATTGTTCAGATCCACTGTTGTCATTCCGTACTGTGGATCTACCTGTACCCCGCCTCTTGACAGATTGACCCATTTGCACTTAAACAAAGGGACCTTAAAATCATGTCCGTAGTCAAGTTCCCATATGTCCATTATGTAACCAGAATATGTGTCCTTTCCCCTCTCGCTTGCTGCATCAAAGCGGACACCGCTGTTTTGGTTGGTGCTCTTTTGATCTTGGGTGATCGTGTAAAATGTATTCCCATTTATCTCGTATCCTTTGTAAGTCAATACAGTCGAAGATGGTCCCCTGGACAACGAGTACAACTCATCACAAATAGTGGTGTCACCTCTGAGACGTGTTTCCAACCAACTGCTGAATGTCCTGATGTGTTCACATGTAATCCAGTCGTCACACTACTCCGGGTGTTTGGAGCGCAGACTGTTCTTGTGTTCATCGACATACGGGGTCACCAAGGTAGAGTTCTGTAGAACTGTGTAGTGTGCTTGAGACCAAGAATATCCGTCCCTGCATATTATTGAGTCCCCCCTCCAAGCGTGCCTTTTCCAGTCAGTCTCCCCTCATACCACGATTTAGGGAGACCTATCTTCTTAAGGCCAGGAATGAAGTCAACACAAAACCCAATGACATCCTCTGTTTGATGGCCCATGGAGATGCTTCCTTCTGGCCTAGCGCGGTTACGGACATATTTCTTTAGGACTCCCATGAACCTCTCAAAGGGGAACATATTGTGTAGAAATACGGGCCCCATAATGACTATCTCGTCGACTAGATGAACTAGGACGTGCGTCATGATATTGAAGAAGGATGGTGGGAACACCAGCTCGAAACTGACAAGACATTGCACCACATCACTCCTTAGCCTTGGTATGATTTCTGGATTGATCACCTTCTGAGAGATTGCATTGAGGAATGCACATAGCTTCACAATGGCTAATCGGACGTTTTCCGGTAGAAGCCCCCTCAATGCAACCGGAAGCAGTTGCGTCATAATCATGTGGCAGTCATGAGACTTTAGGTTCTGGAACTTTTTCTCTGGCATATTTATTATTCCCTTTATATTCGACGAGAAGCCAGTCGGGACCTTCATACTGAGCAGGCATTCAAAGAAGATTTCTTTCTCTTCTTTCGTAAGAGCGTAGCTGGCAGGACCTTCATACTGCTTCGGAGGCATGCCGTCTTTTTCGTGCAAACATTGCAGGTCCTCCCGTGCCTCAGGTGTATCTTTTGTCTTCCCATACACGCCCAAGAAGCCTAGCAGGTTCACGCAAAGGTTCTTCGTCACGTGCATCACGTCGATTGAAGAGCGGACCTCTAGCTCTTTCCAGTAGGGTAGGTCCCAAAATATAGATTTCTTCTTCCACATGGGTGCGTGTCCCTCAGCGTCATTCGGAACAGCTAGTCCGCCGGGACCCTTTCTGTCGTGGAATTGTCACGATAGATGTCCTCAAGCTAGGACTTAGTCGTGGAGCCATCGCCGCTAGGAAGCTTGAAGGGGTTAACGGGACAAGGAACACGAGGGTTTATACTGGTTCGGCCCCTTACGGTGAAGGTAAAAGCCTACGTCCAATTGAGGTGGTATTGATTAGGGTTTCGATGACCAGGGAGCTTAACTGCTATGCCTGGCTCTCGATGAGATCTTTCTTGCCCCTAAACCGCTGCCGGGTCGTCCCTTTATATAGGGAGGCTGACGCCCAGCAGCTCTCAGAGTCCCGGCCGGCTCATAAGAGTGTCCGGCTCAGACTCTCAACTATTCTTGCCTTACACTACAAGTTCTACCATAATGATGATTGTAACTACGGGCCTTAAGCCATATCCAGGTCTTAAGCCCATCTTTGGCCCACCGTCTTCAAGCTTGGCGCCGGGCTTCTGGCGATGACCATTATGTGTAACCCGGCCCCTCCTGGCGGGTGACTCTAAGGTCTATATCCTCGACATTAGGCCCCAGATTGATTTGAGCCGACTCATGTCAATCTTCAATCCTTTCGACAGAAAAATCTCCGGCTTACAATTGTGTGAAGGCCATAACCCGGCGTGACGTCATCCTCTGGACTCCGGGTAATCCGCGTGACGTCATCTTCCATTAAGTCCATTTTTTACTCCACCAGATCCGCAACGGATCTTATCTTTACTGCCATCCCGAAAATCGAGGCGTTTCATGGGGAGATAACCACGCCGTGGTCTCCTCGTTTCTCGCGCCCACTCATGAGCTCGCCCTTATAAATAGCCCGGCCCGACGGGCCTTCAGCCACTCGTCTTCCTCCTCGCGCCACTGTTCCTCCGCTCGAGCTCTGTTGCTGTCGTCGCCGCGGGTCTCCTCCTCCTCACCAACTCCGGCCACTGCATCAACCTGTTGTGTCCAGAGAAAACGGCGGCGACCTCCGCGACTCACCAGCACCTGTAAGTCCTGGCTACCCCGTAGAACAGATCTGCAGTAGGGTTCGTCCTGTTCGTCCGTGTTCTTCGCCGTCGCCCACGAGCTCTCGGTAGTTTTCATTTTTACTGCCCTTCTTGATCTTATACCTGTATAGACTTGCTGCGGTAGTTGTTTGGCACCCATTTCAAATGCAAATAGATCTCTTTTTACTACATAGAGTCCCTGTTTGAGCCTACGAACTTCTCCTGCGTCTGCTTTAGGTCTAGAAATTGTTCCCTTTAGTCGACCATTTTGATCCGAAATTTTCACTGTGATCTGTGAAACTTGTTTTCACCATACTTAGTAAAAAATTGCTTCTGCTGAGCTATGGCGGTTTACATTTCCGGCTTAAAGAAGCCACGCGCCATAGAACCTTCCGGCTCAACGGAAGCCACGCGCCGTAAAATTTTCCGGCTCACTTACAACAAGGCTGTAGACGATTTGAATTACTCTCAAGCACACCAGCGGCTTATATAACCCGATGCACTTAGATATATGTCATTAGTCCCCAACATAAGCCGCCACTTTAACATTGAACTGTAAATTTGCTCCGGCTTATAATTAAACCGGGCATGTTTCCTTTTATCATAGGCTTCCGACTTTCACCATGCCTCCCAAAGCTCCCATCACTTGCAATTGGATGAGGTCCAACGTCACCGACGAGACCTTAGCAGACTTTGTGAAGTCGGGTTACCTCCCCAAGAAGGACGTTATGTCCTACCGTGCCCCTGACCCGTCTGAGGAGAGACCACAGCCAAAGGACGGGGAAGTAGTGATTTTTGCGGATCACATGAGCCGGGGCTTCGCACCGCCCGGCTCAAAGTTCTTCAGGGATGTACTGAATTTCTTTGACCTGCGGCCACAAGATATAGGACCCAACTCGGTGTCCAACATATGCAATTTACAAGTGTTCTGCGAGGTTTATCTTGGAGAAGAGCCCAGCCTGCTGCTCTTCAGAGAGCTCTTCTACCTGAACCGCCAGAACGAGTGCGCCAATGGGCCAAGTTTGGAGCTTGGCGGAATCTCCATTCAGCGACGGAGAGACTGCCTCTTCCCTTACGCCGAGCCGCCGAGTCACCCAAAGGACTGGAACCAGACGTGGTTCTATTGCCAAGACACGTCGCCGGCTGACGAGAGCCCGCTGCCCGGCTTTCGCCCTTCACGTCTGGAACCAACTCACCCTCTGTCTGACAAGTTGACTCAGGCGGAGCGCCAACCTCTGCTCCCCACCATAAACAAGATCAAGGCTCTCCTGGGCAATGGTCTCAACGGAATCGATCTGGTCCGAGTCTGGATCTCCTAGCGAGTGATCCCATTGAGCCGCCGCCCCGGCTTAATGTGCGAGTACACAGGCCGAAAGGATGACCCCCTGAGACACAGCCGCAACGATCTTCCTGAAGACGTTGCTGAGGATATGACCAAGGCTCTCTTGAACGAGAGCTTGGCAGACTGCGGGAGGACCTGGCTAGCCCCCTTCTGCAAGACCAACCCAGCCCCAGTGGTAAGCCGCCAACCTGAACATTTTATCTTCTTCTGTAGATATCCTTCACCTGAATCTTTAAGAAATCATCATTGTATTTTTCAGGCTGATGACAAATTCTGGAAGGTCAAATATGACCATGAGGCGGCCAAGAAGGCCAGAAAGGCGAGGAAAGCCGCCAAGAGAGCCGCTCCCTGCAAGAAGGGAAGTAGGCCTACTGCTTCAGAGCTGATGCAACTAAGCGACAGCTCCGAGTTAGAGGTAACCCCTGAACCTGTAAGCTCTTGTTGTATTTGTTGTTTATTTTTGTCCACCTTATCAATACTATTCATCAAAAGGATGACACCGGAGCAAGTAACCCGGTGGTTGAAGAGGTAATGTCACTTTCCTCCGACTCGGAGCCCTTGCCAAGGCTGAAAATCCGAAGGGTAACCCGGAAAGTAAGCTTTTCACATCCTTTAGCTTATCAAGACCCTCAATTTATTTTGAAGAGACAGGTTCATGAGAGCCGGCGTACGTTGACCTCTCCTCCGGGTTACCTGACGCATCGAGGAAACGCCGAACTGAGGTTATCTCCAACTTGTACCTTTTTCATCCTTTGGCGGGTGTTATACGTCAACCGCCAATTCCTTCTACTCAAATTATCAGGAAACTTCCCCCTCTTCTGGCGACTCTATGCAGTCGAACCTGCCGGCTTTCAAGACCGTGCCCGGGTAATGATGATCATCTCATGTTGTACTTTGTCTTCACTTACACTTTTGTGCTTAACCTTTCTGTCTTTTCAGTGCCCAGGCAAAACTCAGCAAAAGGGCGAAGAAGAACAAGCCGGTCGAAGAGCCGGACTTGCCTGAACCGGAGGTAGCTGCTCAAGAACCGCCAGCTGCCCCTGCTCCTGAAGCCACTGCTCCAACCGACAAGCCAATTGCAGAAACTTCTGCTAACCCGGAGGCCTCCAGCTCGGCTCAGCCGGCAGATGACCCGGATGTGGTAATCACCCGGACAGAATTTGTTGAGCCGGGGAGACCTACTCCGCTGGCCAAGTGCTCCGCTAAGGAGGAGTTGCTAGGGCGCCACCGGGCCAATCTTGACCTCACCGATTATGCCAATCTGAGCATCAGAGAGATCATCTCCGGCTATGTCAGCCAGGTGCACAAGAGCCGGGACTTAGAGATTGCCATGGTGAACCAGATTCAGCAGAAGTCTGAGGTATCACTCTTCTGTCTTCTTACTTACTGCATAGTTACCTTTACCATGCTAGCCCCCAAGTCGACGACTTATGAGTGAATATGTTGTAGACTTAAGTTCCGGCTTACTTCCATGAACCGGTAATTTGTAGATAGGAACGTTCGATATGCATTAGCCCCCAAGTGCCAAGTGTCTTTGCTTGGAAAACGCTTGGGATTTTAAATTTGCATAGTAACTGTTCATGCTATAACCTGGAAATGATGCAGGCTGCCGGCAAGAAGTTTGAAGCTGACATCTCCGATCTCAAGACCCGTCTGAAGACGCAAGAAACTGAGACCCGGAAGGCCAATGCCAAATTTGTGTCCAGTATTGCTACGCAAGAAAAGCTGAAGACAGACTTTGACGCTGAACGGAGAGCCTGGGCCGAAGAGAAGGCTACTCTGGTGAACTGGGCCGAACAGGCGGAGAAGGCTCTGTCAGAGAAGACCGCCGAACTCTCCGGCTTAAAGCGCCAAGTGTCCCAGATGGTTGCCGCAATCTTCGGTAAGTCATTTCACCGACTTTCATCAAGTTTTATAATCCTTATATCTCTTAACTCATCCTTGTCCGCGGCTTATCTTATTCTGTTAAACAGGTCCCAGAAGCGCCAACCTCAACCAAAGTGTGGTAACCAAGTTGAAGGCCGTGTATACCCTGGTGGAGCAACTGTACACCGGGTCACAGCGTGCTTTGGCTGTGGTGGCCCTATCCAATGAGGTGCCGACTCACCTGGCGGAAGTTCTTCGCCGGCTCGCCGTTCTTCCTCAACGTATCCAAGAGCTGCGACGGGCCTCTGCAAGAGCCGGAGCCATAGCTGCTCTAAGCCGGGCCAAGGCGTTCCTTCCAGAACTAGACCCGACGGACATCGCTCTGGGCTACCCCAGTTTGAAGGAAGACGGCACCGCCTTCAACCAAAAGGACTTCGCAGCCTGCGTGAAGATCGTACGCCCGGTGGCCACTCTGATCGGCAATGATACAGATCTGACTAAGTACCAGCCGGGTTACGATGCAGAGAATCAGAGGATCCCCACTCCGCGCTATGAAGCCATCAAGTTAGTCCCGCCAGCTCGTAAGCACACCTTCGCCCCGGAGATTGACCCGGCCGGGTTAATTGACGAGGAAGCTCAATTTGAAGCTCTGAGCGGCATTGACTGGAAGTCGTCAACTTTCCAGGTCTTGCGAACAGCCGGAGGAGAGGAGAGGGATGAGCCAGAGACTTCAACCCAGCAAGCGTCGTAACTCCGTAGACGGTTTATGTGAAAACAATGCTTCACCCTTTTGGACTCAATGAGTCTTGTAATAGAATAGGATCAACACTTTAACTGTGCCGTGCCATCGTGCACGTGTTGAATGCTGAATTCTTATGAAAATTGCTTCCTTATATGTCTCCGGGTCATAATCGATCATTCATTTTCCTTAAGCTCAAATAGTTGCCTTTAACTATCCTGCATAGAAGGACAAATCACAAGTCTCTAGGCGGCTTACCGCACTGAGAATCATAATTTTAGATATATAACCCGGAATATGAATCAAAAAAGACTGGTCCTCAATTATGTCCTTAATATAGCCGTAATAACACGCTTATCGGCCTGCAAGCACACTTCCGGTTTAGATAACCCGGGTAATAAGGTTGGTACCTCAATTCCGGTTTACCAGTCTTAATAACGCCAATTGTGTTCGACTAGCACTGTAAATCAAAGTTAAGCCGGCAAAGTGAGACCCGGCCGTGCATACTTGAAATAATCAGAAGAACTCGCTATAAATCAGAAAAACTTAGGGGCTTCCAGTTCGAATACGACCAGAGACCCGTCCCAAAGGGGTTATGCTAGGATTCGAATACGATCATGTAGCCCCCAGTGGGTGTGGCGATGCCAATCAAGAGGGTACCGACAGCTATGCTCTCTTTGGTTCGAATACGACCCATGTTTGAACAGGAAGCCCCCAAATGACTTTAAGAATTGTTTAACGACGCTGATTCGAATACGATCCACGTCGGTTCCCAAAGAGGTTAAACTATGATTCAAATATGATCAAAGAAAACTCCCCAATGAGCTCGGCACTTTGCCAATCAAATGGGTATCGACAGCTATGTTCTCTTTGGTTCGAATACGACCTATGTTTGAACAGGAAGCCCCCAAGTGACCTTATTGCCTACGGCTAGATTCGAATACGATCATAAGCCGGATCCTCCTTCAAGTTACCATGTGATCTTGCAATGAAAACAACACGTGCACATTTGGAGGAGAAAAAAGGACAGAGGTCCTGCTTTATTGCTTATCATAATATATACATGGCTTAGAGAAATATGTACATTATGAGAGCCGGTGGCTCAAGTGTAGTAAGGTCGAAGCTGAGCTATATTCCATGGCCGACGGGTCTCTTCCTCCGACTTACGTGAATCTTTGTGCTCCCGGATGTCAATGAGGTAGTATGACCCGTTGTGCAAATTCTTGCTGACAACAAAAGGCCCTTCCCAAGGCGGGGATAGCTTGTGCGCATCTGTTTGATATTGGATGAGCCGGAGCACCAGATCGCCTTCCTGGAAGACCCGGGATTTAACCCGGCGACTATGATAACGGCGCAGGTCTTGTTGGTAAATCGCTGAGCGAGCTGCGGCCACATCATGCTGTTCGTCCAACAAGTCAAGAGCATCTTGGCGCGCCTGTTCATTATCCGCCTCAACATAAGCCGCCACTCGAGGCGAGTCATGACGGATGTCACTGGGGAGGACTGCTTCTGCCCCATAAACCATGAAGAAAGGCGTGAAACCTATAGACCTGTTAGGAGTAGTGTTGATGCTCCATAACATGGAGGGCAACTCCTCCACCCAACAACCCGGCGTCCGTTGCAAAGGGACCAAAAGCCGGGGCTTGATACCCTTCAAGATCTCCCGATTAGCCCTCTCAGCTTGACCATTGGATTGAGGATGAGCCACTGATGAAACATCAAGTCGGATATGCTCTCGTTGACAAAACTCCTCCATGGCGCCTTTGGATAGATTGGTACCATTGTCAGTGATAATGCTGTGCGGAAAGCCAAAGCGAAAAATCACCTTTTTCATAAATTGAACCGCCGTGGCTGCATCACACATGCTAACTGGCTCTGCTTCAACCCACTTGGTAAATTTGTCAACTGCCACCAAGAGGTGGGGTTTCTTATCCTTGGACCTTTTAAAAGGCCCAACCATATCAAGCCCCCAGACCGCAAAGGGCCAAGTAATTGGGATCATCCTCAGCTCCTGAGCCGGCACATGAGCCCGTCGCGAGAACCTTTGGCAACCATCACATTTACTGACCAAGTCCTCCGCATCAGCATGAGCCGCCAGCCAATAAAAACCATGACGAAAAGCCTTGGCCACAAGAGACTTTGAGCCAGCGTGATGGCCACAATCCCCTTCATGAATCTCACGCAAGATCTCTTGACCTTCCTCAGGGGAGACACAACACTGGAACGCTCCCGTAACACTGCAGCAATTGAACTCACCATTGATAACAATCATTGACTTAGACCGCCGGGTTATTTGTCTGGCCAAAGTTTCATCCTCAGGCAAATCTCCCCAGGTCATGTAAGCCAGATAGGGCATTGTCCAGTCCGGTATGATGTGGAGAGCCGCCACCAGTCGTGCCTCCGGGTCAGGGACAGCCAAGTCTTCCTCTGTGGGCAACTTAACCGAAGGGTTATGCAGGATGTCCAGGAAAGTATTAGGCGGCACCGGTTTTCGCTGAGAGCCCAGCCGGCTTAAAGCATCAGCCGCCTCGTTCTTCCTGCGATCGATGTGCTCTACTTGGTAACCCTGGAAGTGCCTAGCAATGGCATCAACTTCGCGGCGATAAGCCGCCATGAGAGGGTCCTTGGAGTCCCACTTTCCTGATACTTGTTGAGCCACCAAGTCTGAGTCGCCGAAGCACCTTACCCTGCTCAAGCTCATCTCCTTAGCCATCCGAAGACCGTGGAGCAAGGCCTCGTACTCAGCTGCATTGTTGGTACAAGGAAACATCAATTGTAGCACATAATGGAACTTGTCACCCTTAGGGGAAGCCAATACGACTCCAGCCCCCGAGCCCTCCAACTGCCTGGACCCATCAAAGTGAATAGTCCAATATGTGTTATCCGGCTTTTGTTCGGGCACTTGTAGCTCCGTCCAATCATTGATGAAATCCACCAAGGCCTGAGATTTAACAGCAGTGCGTGGCACGTATTTCAGACCATGAGGTCCGAGCTGTATAGCCCACTTAGCCACTCTCCCTGTGGCCTCTCTGTTTTGAATGATATCTCCAAGGGGGGCTGAACTGACCACAGTGATGGGGTGACCCTGGAAATAATGCTTAAGCTTCCAGCTTGCCATGAACTCACCATAAACAAGCTTCTGCCAATGCGGATACCGCTGCTTGGACTCAATGAGTACTTCGCTGACGTAATAAACCGGCCGCTGAACCGGATGCTCCTTACCCTCCTCCTTGCGCTCCACCACCACAGCCACACTGACGGCTCGTGTGTTAGCCGCCACATACAGTAATAAAGGCTCCTTATCAACCGGAGCAGCAAGGACTGGGGGCTCTGCCAGCTGCCTCTTCAAATCCTCAAAAGCAGTATTAGCTGCATCATTCCAGACAAAGTCATCAGTTTTCTTCATCAACTGATATAACGGCATGGCCTTCTCACCCAAACGGCTTATAAACCGGCTTAAAGCAGCGATGCGACCCGCCAAGCGCTGGACGTCATTTATACACGCCGGCTTAGCCAGGGAGGTGATGGCCTTGATCTTCTCCGGGTTAGCTTCAATGCCTCTGTTAGAAACCAAGAAACCCAAGAGTTTGCCTGCAGGAACACCAAAAACACACTTGGCCGGGTTAAGCATCATCTTGTAGACCCGGAGATTATCAAAGGTCTCCTTCAGATCATCTATCAAGGTTTCCTCCTTCATGGATTTAACCACAATATCGTCCACATAAGCATGAACATTGCGCCCAATTTGGTTATGAAGACAGTTCTGCATGCAACGCTGATAAGTCGCCTGTGCACACTTGAGTCCAAAGGGCATGGACACATAGCAGAAGGCTCCAAAGGGAGTGATGAACGCCGTCTTCTCCTGGTCCTTAACTGCCATTTTAATCTGATGATATCCAGAATAAGCATCCAAGAAACTTAAGCGCTCACAACCTGCCGTAGCATCAATAATTTGATCAATACGGGGAAGGGCAAAAGGATCAGCCGGACACGCCTTGTTTAAGTCCGTGTAATCCACACACATCCGCCAGGTGCCGTTCTTCTTGAGTACGAGGACCGGGTTAGCTAACCACTCTGGGTGAAAGACTTCAACAATAAACCCGGCCGCCAAGAGCCGGGCCACCTCTTCACCAATAGCTTTCCGCCTCTCTTCGTTAAACCGCCGAAGGTACTGCCTGACCGGCTTAAATTTCGGATCAACATTGAGAGTGTGCTCAGCGAGTTCTCTAGGTACACCTGGCATGTCAGAAGGTTTCCATGCGAAGATGTCCCTATTCTCATGGATGAACTCGATGAGCGCGCTTTCCTATTTTGGATCCAGATTGGCACTGATGCTAAACTGCTGAGATGAGTCACCTGAAACGAAATCAACAAGTTTAGTCTCATGAGCCGACTTAAATTTCATTGCCGGCTCATGCTCCGTAGTTGGTTTTTTCAGAGAAGTCATATCTGTTGGGTCAACATTGTCCTTGTAAAATTTTAACTCCTCTGTCGCACAAACAGATTCTGCATAAGCTGCATCGCCTTCCTCACACTCCAAGGCCACCTTCCGACTGCCATGAACCGTAATGGTCCCATTGAGACCCGGCATCTTGAGCTGCAGATACACGTAACATGGCCGTGCCATGAACTTGGCGTAAGCCGGCCGCCCAAATATGGCATGGTACGGACCAAACTTGGCGTAAGCCGGCCGCCCAAACTTGGCGTAACATGGCTTCTTATCTTGATCACCTCAAAGGTCAATTTTTCCACCCTGTAGTTGTGCTCATCTCCAAAGGCCACTTCCAACTTGATCTTGCCAACTGGATAAGCCGACTTACCGGGTACCACACCATGGAAAATTGTGTTTGACTGGCTGAGGTTCTTATCAATCAACCCCATACGACGGAACGTCTCATAATAGAGGATGTTGATGCTGCTGCCTCCATCCATGAGCACCTTAGTGAACTTGTATCCTCCCACCTGAGGAGCCACCACCAAGGCCAAGTGACCCGGATTATCCACCCAGGGAGGGTGATCCTCCCTACTCCACACTATAGGCTGCTCAGACCACCGCAAGTAGCGTGGAACCGCCGGTTCAACAGCATTCACAGCCCTCTTATGAAGCTTCTGATCTCGCTTACACAGACTGGTGGTAAACACATGATACTATCCACCGCTAAGCTGCTTTGGATTGGTCTGATAAACCCCCTGCTGCTGTTGATGACCCTGGCCAGACTGCTGATTAAAGCCCCCTTGACCGTTCTGAGGATTAGAATTTGAGCCGCCGCCCGGGCCATGAAAGCCGCCGGCGCCTGAGCCACCGCCCGGGCCGTTGTTGCCATTAAAGGCATTGGAATTCTTAAAGGCCTTCATGATCGCACAGTCCCTCCATAAATGAGTAGCTGGCTTCTCCCTAGAGCCGTGCCTTGGACAAGGTTCATTCAACAGTTGCTCCAGCGTCGGGCCTGACCCGCCGGCTCGGGGAGGGGGCCTCCCCTTGCGTCGCTGGTTATTACCCTGTGAGCTGGCGTTGGCTACGAACTCCAGGATGCCATCGGCCTTGCGCTTGCCACCTCCTTGGCTCCCCGGGTTATGCTGAGGACCCTTGCCATTGCCGTTCTTCTTTCCCTTCCCTGTCCTTTCATCATCTGAAGCGGGGTCCTTGGTACCATCAGAATCGGCGTACTTGACGAGAGCCGCCATCAACGTACCCATATCATTGCAGTCGCGCTTAAGCCGCCCGAGTTTCATCTTCAGGGGCATGAAACGACAATTCTGTTCCAACATTAAGACTGCAGAGCCGGCATCCATCTTATCAAAGGAATGTATTACTCCTTAACCCGGCGAACCCAATGTGTCGTAGACTCACCCTCCTGCTGCTTACAGTTAGTCAAATCCACAATTGACATAGACTGCCTACAGGTATCCTTGAAGTTTTGGATGAACCGGGCTTTCAGCTCAGCCCAAGACCCGATGGAATTCGGTGGTAGCCCTTTCAACCACGTGCGGGCAGTCCCATCTAACATCATGGTGAACTACTTGGCCATTGCCGCTTCACTGACCTCCAGCAGTTCCATGGCCATCTCGTAACTCTCGATCCAGGCTGCGGGTTGTAAGTCAGCCGTGTAATTAGGCACCTTCCTAGGGCCTTTGAAGTCCTTGGGTAGACGTTCATTACGGAGAGCTGGCACTAAACAAGGGACACCTCCAGTCCTGGTAGGGATACCCACGTCGACGGAAGTCATCGGATAAGCCGGGGGGGTCTGGTAAGCCGTCAACGGAGGCACCTGCTCTGCCTCTTGCCGCGCTCTATCTTGGTCTGCTGCGTGAAAAGCTTCGTTATGAGCCGGGCCATGGCCAGGGGGCGGGTCATGGCGTCGGACGTTACTTGAGCTAGTCGCTGAGACCATGTGTCTGCTATAACTCGGGCTCCGGCCTGGACGAGGGGTCGAGTGGATCCTGTCCCGGCTGTAAGAATACGCTCTTGCTGTGTCAACGCTGTCTGAAGGAGTTCCCTGACCCGGCGGGTTTCAATGGCCGTCGGAGAGTCGCCGTCAATTGGGAGGGCCGCCAGCCGCGCTGCTGCGGCTACCATGTTCTCCAGCGGGTTAGCATAATGACCCGGTGGTATTGGCACATACTTAGGCGGGGCAGGGCTCACCCTGGGAGGCCCCATCACTTGCGGCTGAATAGGGTTCCCAGACCCGGGCACTATGATCCCTGGCGGGTTACTAGACCCTGCACCTGGCGTGTTGAAGAGGTTTCGGGGATCGTAAACCGGAGGGAGTCGAGATTGGGCCTTTTGATGCCTCCTTCTCATGACCTCATTGGACGCGTTCTGATCCATCGTGAGCCGGAAGGACTGCGCCTGGATCAACTGAGTTTGGGCATCGAGAGCCGCCCTCTCCATAGCCATCCTGATCCCTTCCCCTGCCAGATCTTCCTTAGCTTTCACTAGATCTAACTTTAACTGCGCCACCTCTGCATCATGCTGAGCTTGATCCGCCGGGTCAACCGCGGCGGTCAACAGGGCCGTCATCTTGTCCGTGAGATCCATCAGCACCTGAGCCGGCGAAGGCACCGGGTTTCCCGCTCCAGTAGCAAGGTTCTGAACAGGCTGCGCGCCAGCCATGAAGACTCCAACCTGACTTGGCGGCTCAAACGGGTCCGGAATACTATCACCATCGGAACAACCCATGAGCCTGCCATCTTGAAGTTGATACAACGAGTTTGACTCATCTGTGGACGACTCGCCGTCAAAGCCGGCGGCCGTTTCATCACCAGATCCAGATCTATCAGAGAGCCCTCCATGGATACATCCCACAAAAGCATGCTTTAAGGCAGGCCGGGCCCGGGCGGGTCGTGCGCGCTGAGCCGTCTCGATGAGGTCGGCGCAGAGATCCGGCTCAGGGCCCGGCTCACCAATCTTGACAATGAAAACATGAATTCCGCCGAAGGGGACCCGGTACCCGTACTCAATTGAGCCGGCGTCGGGGCCCCAGTTTGCATCGTCGATGTAGAGCTTGCCGCGACGACTCTTGGTCATCCGGCCCACAGCGTATCCCTTGAGCCCTTCGAAGCTGCCCTTCAAGAACTCAAATCCACCGTGCGCTGGCCCCACGGTGGGCGCCAACTGTCGTGGAATTGTCACGGCAGATGTCCTCAAGCTAGGACTTAGTCGTGGAGCCATCGCCACTAGGAAGCTTGAAGGGGTTAACGGGACAAGGAACACGAGGGTTTATACTGGTTCGGCCCCTTACGGTGAAGGTAAAAGCCTACGTCCAGTTCAGGTGGTATTGATTAGGGTTTCGATGACCAGGGAGCTTAATTGCTATGCCTGGCTCTCGATGAGATCTTTCTTGCCCCTAAACCGCTACCGGGTCGTCCCTTTATATAGGGAGGCTGACGCCCAGCAGCTCTCAGAGTCCCGGCCAGCTCATAAGAGTGTCCGGCTCGGACTCTCAACTATTCTTGCCTTACACTACAAGTTCTACCATAATGATGATTGTAACTACGGGCCTTAAGCCATATCCGGGTCTTAAGCCCATCTTTGGCCCACCGTCTTCAAGCTTGGCGCCGAGCTTCTGGCGATGACCATTATGAGTAACCCGGCCCCTCCTGGCGGGTGACACTAAGGTCTATATCCTCGACACTTTGCAAAGATTACGTGTAAATCATTGACCATAGCAAGTACGTGATCACCGGTACGCATGGCGGGCTTCTTCCGGTGATCTGCCTCGCCTTTGAAATGCTTGCCTTTCTTTCGACATTGATGGTTGGTCGGAAGAAATCGACGATGGCCCAGGTACACATTCTTCCTGCTTTTGTCCAGGTATATACTTTCAGAGTCATCTAAATAGTGCGTGCATGCGTGGTATCCCTTGTTTGTCTGTCCTGAAAGGTTACTGAGAGTGGGCCAATCGTTGATGGTTACAAACAGCAACGCGTGCAGGTTAAATTCCTCCTGTTTGTGCTCATCCCACGTACGTACACCGTTTCCATTCCACAGCTGTAAAAGTTCTTCAACTAATGGCCTTAGGTACACATCAATGTCGTTGCCGGGTTGCTTAGGGCCTTGGATGAGAACTGGCATCATAATGAACTTCCGCTTCATGCACATCCAAGGAGGAAGGTTATACATACATAGAGTCACGGGCCAGGTGCTGTGATTGCTGCTCTGCTCCCCGAAAGGATTAACGCCATCCGTGCTTAAACCAAACCATATGTTCCTTGGGTCAGCTGCAAACTCAGCCCAGTACTTTCTCTCGATTTTTCTCCACTGCGACCCGTCAGCGGGTGCTCTCAACTTCCCGTCTTTCTTACGGTCCTCACTGTGCCATCGCATCAACTTGGCATGCTCTTCGTTTCTGAACAGACGTTTCAACCGTGGAAGCTTCTTCTTCAATATTTTCAATAGCTTCTCAAATCCTTTATCAGGCACAACATTCTCTGCCTTCCACTGCAGCAATTCCAGTATGGTATCGAGCTTTGTGTTGCCATCTTCACAATTGGGGTACAACCCTTTTTTGTGATCCTCTAACATGCGATCGAACTTCAACTTCTCCTTTTGACTTTCACATTGCGTCCTTGCATCGACTATGACCCGGCGGAGATCATCATCATCGGGCACTGGTTCCTCTTGATCTTCAGCAGCTTCCCCCCTTGCAGCATCATTGGGCACATCGTCTGGTTCCTCTTGATCTTCAGCAACTTCCCCTGGTGCAGCATCATCGTATTCAGGGGGCACATAGTTGTCATCGTCCTCTTCTTCTTCGCCGTCTTCCATCATAACCCCTATTTCTCCGTGCCTCGTCCAAACATTATAGTGTGGCATGAAACCCTTGTAAAGCAGGTGGGTGTGAAGGATTTTTCGGTCAGAGTAAGACTTCGTATTCCCACATATAGGGCATGGACAACACATAAAACCATTCTGCTTGTTTGCCTCAGCCACTTCGAGAAAATCATGCACGCCCTTAATGTACTCGGAGGTGTGTCTGTCACCGTACATCCATTGCCGGTTCATCTGCGTGCATTATATATAATTAAGTGTGTCAAAAACCATTACAGAACATCATGAATAGATAATTAAGTGACCAAATTAATAGAAGTTCATCATCACATTAGAACCAAAGTACATACATAGTTCTCATCTAACAACATATATATAGTTCTCCAGAGCATCTAATTAATTAAACCATACATTGAAACTTTGTAAAACATTTCAATGCGAAAACAAATGCGATCATAATCGCAACCAAGGTAACAATTGATCCAACGGCATAATGATACCAAGCCTCGGTATGAATGGCATATTTTCTAATCTTTCTAATCTTCAAGCGCATTGCATCCATCTTGATCTTGTGATCATCGACGACATCCGCAACATGCAACTCCAATATCATCTTCTCCTCCTCAATTTTTTTTATTTTTTCCTTCAAGTAATTGTTTTCTTCTTCAACTAAATTTAACCTCTCGACAATAGGGTCGGTTAGAATTTCCGGTTCAACCACCTCCTAGATAAATAAAGTCTATGTCACCTTGGTCGGTATATTTGTCATAAACAATAAATGAACCAAATAGTTATAAAAAGATAATATATACCACATCCGAATCATAGACAGGACGAGGGCCGACGGGGGTGGATACCAAAACCATCGCACTTTGTAATAAGAAGGAATAATAAAAGTAACAAAAATAGACAAGTAACTATCTAAAGTAAGAATTTTTTCCTTTCAGAAAGAAGATAAGAACAAGAGGCTCACCACGGTGGTGCTGGCGATGAGATCGGCGCGGGCGATCGACGGCGGTGAAGACGGGGACGGGACGTGACGGACCGCTAAACCTAGACAAATCTCGGGGAAAATGGAGCTCGGAGGTCGAGTTTCGAGAGGACAAAGATTAGCTAGTGTGGCTCAGACATTTCATCGAACACCTCATGTGCATAGGAGGTGAGCTAGAGCACCCAAATGCCCTCCCCTCGCCGGTCAGAAAAAATAGAGCACTCTGGAGTGCTCTGCTGTGGCGATGGGGTATATATAGGGAACTCATTGGTCCCGGTTGGGGGCACCAACCGGGACTAAAGGCCTTTGGTCCCGGTTGGTGGCACCAACCGTGACCAAAGGCCTTGTGCTGGAACTGGCGCGGTGCGGTGGGATGTTTAGTCCCACCTCGCTAGCCGAGAGGCTTCGACAGTGGTTTATAAGCGCAGCTGCGCTGACCACTTCGAGCTCCTCTCAAATGCAGGCTTACGGGCCTATTCTGTCACTATTTGCCTGTGGGCCTACTGGGCCTTCTGCGGGCCTGAATCCTGGCCCATCGATGGGTTTCTAGTCGTATTCAGGCCGTGGTGGCCCAGTAGGTGGCATAATTTTTTTCCTCTGTTTTTTTCTCTTTTGCTTTATTTGTTTTGTTTTGTTTCTACTTACAACAAAAAACTTATTTATTTTATTTCTAATTACTTATGTATTTTACTTTAATTATTTTATTTTTATTTATTTTACTGCTGCTATTTTTATTTATTTTACTGCTGCTATTTTTACTTAATTTATTAAGGTTTATTTATTGTAGTTACTATAGTTTATTTTATTTTATTTTATTAAGGTTTACGAGCTGTGGGAGGGACGAGGGGTGGCGACGTGCTGTGGGACATGATGCAGGGGCCGAGGAGGGAATTTAGGGTTAAGTTTTTATACGGGAACGGTTAGACGGGCTTTAGCGGGCTTTCACCGGGCTTGTGGGGTTTTACCAGGTCATCGATGAGAGTTTCCAAAAATGTCATTAGAAATCCATCATGGATTAACAGGTTTCTTGTAGTGATATGTCAAGCACAATGAGTGGTGATCCTCCGGCCTCCCACTCGCACGCAGCCGCCGCCACCCTCCCGCTCGCTCGCCGCCGCCGTCGTCACCAGTCCCGGCCATGGCGCCGCCGCTGCCGTCGTGCCCCTGAAGACCTATTCATCTTGCCTGAAGGTGATCCTGTGTTAGATCCTCCACTTAACCCGCGTGGACCGGCTCGTGGGTCACTGACAGTGGGTCCCTTGGGCCCACTGGTCAGGTTTGACCAGTCGCCCCCGCCTCCTTCCTCCTCTGGCCGAACAGAGGCGGGGCTCCGGCGATCAACGCCGGCGAACGGCGGCTCCTCGCGGGGTCCTGAGGGCGGGGATGGATCCGCCAGGCCGGGGCGGTCCTCCCGGTGGTCGAGGAGGTGGCGGGGATGGAGGGAGTCGCCGGCGGCGAGCTCCGCGGTGGACGGCAGCTTCGGGAGGTTTGGGGCTTTGGCCTACGGTGGTTCCCCGACGCAGCTGAGGGTTTGGGCGGCTCCGCACAGTCGAGGGGAGGAGGATGGTGGTGCTATACGGACGGGGGGGGGGGGGTGCTCTGGTTGCGACTGAATGGACCGGAGGGCGGCGGCGGCTGTACTGGCCGGAGATAGGGAAGAAGACCCTCCCTGGTCGATTGCCTGCTATGGGGGTGCTAGGTGGGGTGGCTTGAGGTCGCCTGAGGGACTGGACGGACTCGGGGGCTCCTTATATAGGCGGCCGGAGTCGGTTCCAACGGCGGCCGTGGATAAGAATGGCGAACCGCCGTTCTCTAGCCTGCAGGACGTCGTGGCGGCGACGGGCACTAGTGGACGAGCTCGCGGATAAGCTTGGACTGCTCCAGAGGCGAGCTGGCGAGCGGCTGTGGCTCGGGCGGCGCCGTTCATGGCAGGGGCCTGCTGTGGCCGGCCGTCGTGCCCTTAAGACCTATTCATCTTGCCTGAAGGTGATCCTGTGTCAGATCCTGCACGATACCTCATCACTACAACATGTCGGCGGTGGTGTATGAGGCGTCCATGGCCCTGGTGGCGCCTTCAAGGGAGGACGCATGATCTTCAAGGGAGGACAGGCCATCAGATTCATCCACTTGGTAGCGTCTTTGTTCATCCAGGTTTGACGATTCATCTTTTCATTATCTAGTCTCTCAGGGATGTCAAACGTACCCTCAACAACTAACGTCAGCATTTATTTTGTTCTGTAGTGAACCCCCTCGATGAATGCATGTCTGTTGCCGTGGCTAGAGAAAATTCTACATATCCACATCCTGATAACCAACAAGATAAGTAGCAGCTTTGATATGGAGGTATTTTCCTTCACTGCGTGCTTTTTCTTTGTGCCCTTTACTGTACTGTAGTAGCATTTGCTAAATTGCATTGAGAGAATAGGATGGCACAACAAGCTAGGGCTTCAAGAAAACCAACCAAATTCCTTTTTTTTGGGATCAACCAACCAAATTGCTGTAATAGCACGATCCGCAAGACCTAGAAGGGATCTACACATGACATCGGTGGCTTCTCCTCCACCTGCTATTTGCCGCTTTGACACTGTTGACAGATCCGAGTTCCACCTGCTAGGCTCGAATGGTAGATGTTACGGGCAACTGTATGTGAATCCCACTCCAAGGGATCGCCCTTCTCTATCCCAGATATGGCGGTTATGGAGTTGATGGCTCGTGTTTTTTTTCTCTTTTGCTTTATTTTTTTGTTTTGTTTCTACTTACAACAAAAAACTTATTTATTTTATTTCTAATTACTTATGTATTTTACTTTAATTATTTTATTTTTATTTATTTTACTGCTGCTATTTTTACTTAATTTATTAAGGTTTATTTATTGTAGTTACTATAGTTTATTTTATTTTATTTTATTAAGGTTTATTTAGTTTTATTTATTTTATTAAGGTTTATTTATTTTATAAATATAAAAAAATGAACATAGATGCGCTTATAGAGAAAATTAAACCTAAATTCATAGTAAATTTCAATTTACTGTGAATTTAGGTGAAATTCCCTGTATAAGGGCATCTATTTTCACTTTAAGAGAAGCTCAACAAGGCATAGAGGGACGGGCTTATAAACTGGTGTGAGCGCCCTTCGGTTGGCGAGGTGGGACTAAACACTGGCCGCAACTAGGACCAGCCCTTTAGTCCCGGTTTGTGGTATGAACCGGGACTAAAGGGTGGTGGGCCAGGAGCGTGGCCCATTGGTCCCGGTTTGTCCCACCAACCGGGACCAAAGGGTCCGGACGAACCGGGACCAAT
Source organism: Triticum aestivum (assembly GCF_018294505.1). Classification (NCBI taxonomy): domain Eukaryota; kingdom Viridiplantae; phylum Streptophyta; class Magnoliopsida; order Poales; family Poaceae; genus Triticum; species Triticum aestivum. The sequence continues at coordinate 13,812,782 of NC_057814.1, read as the reverse complement.
GCCCCCACGAGGCCCGGCAGGCCCCTGGCTGCACGAACCGGGACCAATGCTCACATTAGTCCCGGTTCGTGACTGAACCGGGACTAATGTGAATATTGCCCTGTGACCAAAGCCCAGTTTTGTACTAGTGATTTGAAGGACTCGTGGACTTTGGATTTAGTTAGGAGATCATCAGTTACAGCTACTACAATCAATTAAAAATTTCTGGATTTAGTCAGGGCATATTTACTTACAGATTTTGAAGGACTGAGTTAGTGCATAATTTCGGTAACGTATGCTATCCATCCGTAACATTGACTATCTGCTTTCGCTGGCAGCATAACGACATGGATGATAAAGGCAACGATGGCAAAAACTTGGGTGATACAGGCACGGATGACAAGGACATGGGTCATAGAGGCAACGAAGGCAAAGGCATGGATGATAAGGATAATGAGGATGCAGGCAAGGATGGCATAGACATGGATGATGTACATATGCAAGGTAAAGGAATTGATAATAAAGGCATGGCTGGTTCAGACCTGAATGAGTGTATGGAATACTTAGAGATTGTGAAGAAGACTTTCAGGACTGAGGAAGAAGCCTACATGTTCTACGTAGGCTATGCGAGAAAAAAAAGGTTTGGTGTTAGAAAGGATGATCTGAAGTACAGGGGTCCGGGTCCAAAACAAAATGCATACAGAAGGACATACAAGTGCTGCAAACAAGGATGGCGGGCCCTTACGCACTTTAACAGAGCTGAAAGGAAAAGAACACCAAGGGGTCTTTCTCGGTGTGGGTGTCCCGCTCTTTTTCAGGTTGAGCTACAAGATAGCAGTGGCCTCTGGTTCGTCAAGAATTTTGTGGACAAGCATAACCATCTGTTTGTCCCTGCTGACCTGACTCCCTACTTATCGGCTCATCGTTGAATGACTGATGCACAAAAGGCCGATGTCATCAAGTATGCTGTCGGTGGACTTCGAACACATCAGATTATGAATGTAATGGAGAAGAATGCCGGAGGTCCCGACAAGCTTGGATTTATAGATCGAGACCTATACAACCATGTTTCAATCCAGAAGAAGCGCAAGATAGAAGGCAGTGACGCTAGATATTTGCTCACCTATATGATTGCACAGAAAAAAGCAGACCCGGAATTCTTTTTCAAATACACAAAAGACAACGAAGGCCATTTGTGGAACATATTCTGGGCTGACTCACAATCCCGCATTGACTATGTTGCCTTTGGTGGCGTCGTGGTGTTCGACAATACATATCGGTCTAACAGGTACAGGCTTCCGTTTGTTCCATTTTTTGGTCTGAACCATCACCACAGCACAGTTTTGTTTGGGGTCGGTCTAGTGTCAGACGAGACAGTTGCATCATACCAGTGGCTTCTTCATGTATTTTTGGAGGCAATGTCCCAGACGGCACCAATTTCAGCAATCACCGATGGGGATGGTGCAATGGCTAAAGCAATAGCTACTGTCTGGACTGGAACAGATCATCGTTTGTGCACGTGGCATATCGAGGAGAATATGGTGATGCACCTCCGCAAGAAAAAGCTTGAGGAATTTAGGGAATTCATTTACCGTCGTTGGGATGTTGATGAGTTTGAGAAAAGATGGGAGGCTTATAAGGTTCGGTTCAAAATAAAACCAACAGGCAAGAGGTCGTCATGGGTTAACAGGATGTACGAGCTGCGACACAAATGGGCTGCTGCGTACACAAAGGGTAGATATTTCCTAGGCATGATGAGTAATCAGAGGAGTGAGTCTCTCAACTCAAGGCTTCATGTGCACCTGAACAGGAAGATGCAGCTTGTTGATTTGTTGCAGCATGTTGAGCATTGTGTATCCATAATGCGTAAGAATGAAGCAGCATTAGACGCAGTAGCGACACATACGATACCCTTCACTAAGCTGAATGCACACCCTCTGGAGATTGCTGCCTCTTATATTTATACAACTGTGATGTTTCCACGGGTAAAGCGTCAGATTGTCGAAGGAACAAATTGGCAGGTCACAGACTGGGTAGCGTGTGATGGTTTGGTCGTGTTTGGAGTTTTGCGCAAAGCCCCATATGATAAAGTCCCATATGGCAGGGATGCTAGAGAATTGCAAGGTAAGGAAGGTAAGTATGCTGAGGACTTGCATGCAAAAAAATTGGATGCTGAGGATCCCAATGACTTGGAAGGTAAGGATGCTGAGGACTTGCATGCAAAAAACTTGGATGCTGAGGATCCCAATGACTTGGAAGGCAAGGATGGTGTGGACTTGCATGCCAAAAACCTGGATGCTAAGGATCCCAATCACTTGGAAGGTAAGGACAGTGAGGAGTTGGATGCAAATAAGTTGGATGCACAAGGCGTGGATGCTAAGCCTGTGGATTTTATATATCACGTGACTTGTCTGTTTACAGAAGCAAGACTAGATGATGCAGCTTGTAAATGTAAAAAGCTGGAAAGTCAGGATTACCCATGCGCACATATATTCTGCGTTCTGGATCATCTTGGTGTACGCACATTTCCAAAAAAATTTGTCAAGAAAAGATGGACAATGCATGCCAAGCCAGCGTTCCCTTCTTCAAGGACTGCGAATACTCATGTATGGTCTGATCACATGAATAAGTATCATCAACTACGCAACATGGCTAGTGACGCTTTATTCACAGCCGCAGCTAGCGATTCACAGTCAGAACAAGTGATGGAGCTCCTCCGGAGTATATTGGTTGATGGAGAAAAAACTGATTTGGATGAAGGCCATAAATCGTTTGTTCCTTTGCCGGCATACTTCTCTGCTGCCCGTGAATGCTGCACTGATGACGTGGAAAATCCAATCAAACAGTTCCAAAAGGGAGACCAACTACCGAAGAATTGAACAAGAGGATTAAATCCAGGCGCGAGCGGATGAGAGGGAAAAAAAGCAACGAAGTTAGTGCACATGTTTATCTCATTGTTCATTTCCATACATGCTTACAATGTTAATATGTTCTCTATTTTTCTTCAATTTACTCAGGAACAAATCGGGGAAATCAAAGGTCACAAGGAGGAAGAAGCGAAAAGAGAAAGACTCAGAGACATAAGAAGACACAGATTCAGATATAGAAGAAGAGGAAGATTCGAAAAAAGCAACGAAGTTAGTGAACATGTTAATCTCATTGTTCATTTCCATACATGCTTACAGTGTTAATATGTTCTCCCGGAGAGTGTTCACATGTTTTTCTTCAATTTACGCAGGAAAAAATTTGGGAAATCAAATAGCACATGTTAATCTCATTGTTCATTTTTTGCATTGCATTTTGACCCGCAAGTTTTTGTTTTGCATTGCATTTTTTTGTGCGACACACATACAAACCGCATTTTCAAAATAACTCGTACTAGCCAACACAAAAACCTCGTTCAAAAATGAAAGTAGTGTCTAATCCATTTGAAACCCGGTTAGATTTGATTATAAAAATACTAGCATCAATGTGGCAAAAAAAGGAAATATAATTGCAGTCCATAAAGGTAATTATATCAAGGAGGGTACCAGGGTGCGTTATATATATAGACTTGCATAGCAAGTACATTACGCCACATAGGGTTCATACTACCACCAAGTTACTGCCAAGTTCCACTTATTGGACGATCTTCATATCCAGTCGGACCCAAAAGTTATACCACCAAAGTACCAGTTACTACCAAGTACCAATTACTACTAAGTTGCACTTACTGGACCCAAAAGCTGATACTACCAACTTGCAGTTACTGGCTAGTACATACAGATTATAAAACTAGCATCAAACTACTGCCATGGGTCAACGAATCCTCATGCCACTAACCATGTTCACCCTAAGCCCACCTCCACTCCTTTCCATGAACCTGAAGATAGCCATTTGATCTTCTTTCATTCTGGCGCCCTCAACGACTTCTCTCCAGTTCTTCATCATGATCGCATGCCCGTCCTTCTTGCCCATCTTGAACAAGACCTTTTTATTACCTTGAAAATGTTCGTTGGTGACACGCACAACCATGGGCTTTCGCAGATAATCTTTGAGGTAGGCCTGACTGTAATCCTTTGAGAAGCACTGATTGCACAGGGAAATAAATAATGTTACATAAAAAATGAAGTATGATTTGCACAAAAAAAAGTAAGTATGATTTGCACAACCACGCCTGTCCTCCTCTATGTCTCTACATGATGGCATTTTCACTAGTGAAGTATGATTTGCAAAAAGAAAAGTCCAAGTGTTTACCATCTTGCTCTTCCCTCTGATGACTGCCGAGCGAGTGACGGTGCTGACATAGCATTGTATGGGAGGTTGGCACTGCTTTACTATGGATTTGAGACAGTCCCACCGATCCTCGTTTAGCGATACATGGTTGCCGTAGAAGATGCGATCCTCGAAAGTTCCTTTTCTCACAAGGTATCACGGACGTGTATAAAAAAATTAAGATGACAGAGTAGTAAATAATTTCATACGTAAGATCTAGAACATCAGCACTGGGTTAATGATCAATGCCTACTCCAATGATCAAGAAATGAAGGACACAGATAACCCAATCACATCCACCCAGCAATATCTCGTAGAAACATGGGCAAATTGAATATTTGATTTATTTAAACTAACAACTAAACACTGCTCTATGTAAGCTCTAGTTCAGTCAATGTTGATTTGGAAGGTCATCTAGAACCCAAACAGAGTAATGTGTGGTAATCAAGTGTCACTCAAACATGAACTTTCGATATTTCACGGTTCTTTTAATATCTGACCAGCCAAATAGAACTTTACCCCGTAGTGCCAAGATAGGATCGTGGTCCACATCTCCATCTCCATCAGAACTATCATCAGTGTCATAGTCGCTAGAGGTGTCGTCATCACCGCTATAGCCGTCACTCCCACGTGAAGTGCCATCTGAAGCATCATCTGAGGTGGTCCGGTGATCACTCTCTTCACTGCTGATGAGGATGGTTTCCCTTGCCATTCAAACCTGTTGCATGCAATGCAATGAACAAATGTTAGTTATTGATATATGAAATCAGTCTTCCATTAGGACTTGTTAGCACCATATACAATGTGAATAATCTTTTCGCATACTTCTTGCTAAGTACATAGTTCATGTATAGACATCCACATGAAAAAGCTAGTCGACAACTATTCGCACGACTAGTCAAGACTAGTGGTTAGACTCATAATCATTGGGCAGACATAACCAATTAGGATATTTCAAGGTTACAATTTTGTGAGCTGGACAAGAAAACTTGGTAACCAACCAATTAGTAGCCATGTAAAAATGAACCATGATTGACTGCTCTAATCGAGCAATACGTGAAACTATAACTGATCTGCCTTTGATGACTGCAAATTTCCTGATGGGCTGTTGTGTGGTACCATCAGGTAATAAATATAAAGTCTTTAAATTGTCCCAACAAAACAAATAATGCATTTTCTGCTGTACATAACATTTTTAGAGGTAGCTGTGGAGGTTAATTTTCCAATTTCCAGTGAGAATAAGGACATGATAGAATCTCTCAAGCAAGATGACAGCATAGTGAAGGCTATGAGAACGAGCAAGGTATGCTGACCAATAGTCACCCTTTTGTATACTTGCTATTTATTTACTCATTACTACCCATACCAACAAGTAAAATCATGTTTATGAAGTATAATGGCAGAAAATCCAACAGTGAGGAATTTGTTGCAATGTGTACTACTAGCTCACAGGAAATTTTCATTGACCCCAACAAGCCCATACCATATCTTGGAGATAGGCTGACATAATTCAAGTAAGCAATAACAACAATCAACAAAAATATGCACCAACCAAAAATATTACATGTGTGCACATATCATCAAAAACATGCACCAATCAAGAGCAGTCTATACTTGACAAATCCTTCAAAATATGCACTAATCATCATACTACCATCGAGTAATACATGAAACTATAACCGATCCTCATTCCATCATTACAAATTTCCTCATGGACTGCTTCTGTGCTCGCCTTTTTATTTTTAATAACCAAGCATCAGCAAATACATATACACAGTCTTGAAACTATCCCAACAAACCAAAACATGTGTATGCTCCTGTGAATATAATTTTTCCATATCTAACAGTGGGGGGCCATTTTCCAGGGGGAAAAAGTACTTGATAGCATCTGTCAAGAAAGATGATAGCATAGCGAAGGCTATGTCGACGAGCAAGGTATGCTGGCCAACACCCACATTTTTCTCTTACTTGCACGAAAGTGTTTACCCTTTACTACCCATACAAACAAGTAAAACCATGATTACGCAGTACATTGTTAGATTATCTTGCTGTAAAATTACTTGTTGCAATATGACCTACTAGTTGACAGTAAATCGGCGAATACCCGAAACATGCACACAAGCAAGTCTCAGATTTTAACTTGGGCGGTGCTGCTAGATCGCAAAATTATGGTAAGATCGACATTCGAAGGGCAGGGAAGATCAATCTTACCTGCGAAGTGGTACCAGATGGGGCTGGAGTAGACTTGTTCGAAGCTGGCACCACCGGAGCTTCGGGCGGCGCGACCAGGATTGGGGAGAGGAGGTGCCGTTGTCGGACCTTGCTGTCGACGAAGCAGTGGAGAATCGTGGCCGGAGCAGGGGGGAGTGGGTGGCCTCGCGGATCCGGCCGATTTGACGACGACGGGGGAGGCCAAGGTGACGGCTTGGCAAACCCTAGCCGTCGCCCTCCGTGTCGCCTCTCTGTCTCTGCAAAGAACGAAGTGTGGTGGGATTGAGAATGGGGGTGGGGTTGGGGTTGGGGTTGGGGCCATCGCTCTCTTTTCTCTCTGCCTCCCACTTGTGCAGGCCCACAAAAGGAACAAAGTGTTGGGCCGGATCAGATGCAGATTTGGCAGCTTTACCAATTCTGGCCAAACAGAAAAGATCAGCATGACCACAGGTGTTCTTTTGAAGAAACCCTAAAAATACACTGCTGTTCATATTGCATGTGGATGAGTCTTTCAGTACACCAATTGATCTTGAATAATTTTAAGCACTCCACAATGTATATATATATATGAAAATAATGGTTAACCAATAAAGTGGTAAACTATTAGATGCAAGGTTACAAATATTTGAAAAAATCAATAATTGACTTGTATGCATTTTTATGATTAAATTTAATAAATGTAACATTTTTGCAAAAACTATGATAATTAAAATATTCATTGGTATTTAAAAAAAAACTACCGCAAATGACTACTTATGCCAACCAGAACTTCTTTAGGGTTTCGTTTATTCATCTATTCTTTGGCATGCTGGTTCTCATAACGCCTTCTTCGGACCTTCTCTTTGTCGGACAAATTCCTGAGATATTGGGCTAGCGCCTTGTGTTTCGCCCTCACACCATGCTTCATTTGGTATCCTTTGGCAACTCCTTCGGCGTTCTCAAGAATACAAACGAAAGCTGGGTCCAGATATTTGCCACAGAACGCGCAACGATATGCCATACGCTTAAGCACGTTGCACTGTCCATTCTGCAATTCTTCAAGGGTTTTCAGAGTGTGTGCATCCATCTCTCCTTCGCAAATGTCCGCATAATCATGAGAATAAGGCTGCAAGTTTAAATTATGTATGATATAAGCTACACCAAGTTTAAATTATGCAAGTTTAAATTAAGTTTCATACTGTAGTGCCTATAAATTATTTTTAAAGTAAATATTTATTAACTTTGAAAATTTAAGGAGAAAAAAGCAATATCAAATCCATATGAAAGCATAAATCATATGCTGTACTTTTAAAAAAATTGTCAATAAACATGCACAACCTTTATGATGTCTGACTTTTAGCATAAAACCAAAATGCACTAAATTGTGGAGTGGACCATTAATTTCTCAAAGATTGATTGAATAAATAATGATCATTACGTACTGATGATCAACATTATATTTAGAGCTAGATTCCATTATGCCAATTCAACAATGTATTGATGGTTTAATGATTAACCTCTGACCTTAAACTTGAAGACAGATCTAGGGTTAAAAAATTAAAATTACCGTAACGGAATTCCAGTCCATGCCGTGCATGTGCTGCTGCTTGTGATCGACGACGGAGTACTGCACCTCGTTGACACGATGCTTCTCTGGGTCGGACACCGAGTAGTCCAAAGCTTTCTCGTGGGGATCCTGATCCATGCGATGGACGACGACGTCGGTGGTTAGCCCCGCAAGTCCACAATCTGTCACGACGGCGTCCATGACAGGCCCCTCACGTCCATGGCCACGATCTGTCACGACGGCCAATCGACCTCCACGAGTGGATTTCATATCCGGCGGCAGGGAGGCGGGCGTGTGAGTGGCGGCGATGGTATTAGAGCGTACCCTAGGGGGAGAGATGCGGGGAGTAATTGGTAGTTACCTACTATAGCGGAAATACTTATGAGAAAAATTGATTGGTCGGCGTTGGGCACCTTCAATGCAGCGGCGCTTATTTAGGCGCTTAATTAGGATCCTGGAAAAAAATCACAAGCGTAGGCACTTGGGGCAGGAGCTAGGAACTGGATTTTGTACATCTACGTGATGCAATCCAAAGATCGTGTCCGGGGTGGATGGGTTGGGGGTTGAAAATTGTGTACATAAACCCTAATGCTCAAGACTTGTGAAAACATCAGATCAAATTGTCATCAAGTGATCTAGTATTACTTGGATCGAGACTTTGTGATCATCATGTAGCCACGCCACAAACACGATGGTTCTAGTATTACTTGGATCAACACCTTAGGCAGCAAACTAGTGCATTTCCTTTTTGAGTCACCATCTTCCTTCTTGAAAACCACATGTACACACTCATCATGTATACCCTAACACATCAAAATCTATTAACGAGCGCTCACAAGCTTAACTAGCTTCAAACGAACCTAGCCAATCAGGGTTGTATGCTACTTAATCTAAATGAGCCGATGATTAATGAGCACGAGTTTAACAAGCAGAGATGCCAAACCACACACCAATTAACATAGTTCTACCTTAGTTAAACGCTTCCATATATACAAAAGCAAGCACCACTTAGTAGTACTGGTGCACATTGTTCGACCATAAACGTTCACCAACAAAGTATAGCATAGGGTAGTACTTAGCATAGTTAAAACCAAAAGAGCATCAGTTCTAGCTGCGAGGGTGCGCACTTCCCTAAAGCCTCAAAGAAGCCTCATCAAGTAGTCGGCATACGCGACGTGCTTCACCCTGAAAGCGTAGCCATTCTTGATGCTGCCTTGGGATGTTCCGACTGCATGGTTGATGGTACTCGACAGGTCGCCTTTCATCAGTTTGTTGCAGTAAGGGCATCCGTAGCCCCCTTACGATTCTTGGCCTGACACGTTTCTCAAGCAAACCACTGTCCAGCTCCCTCACCTTCTGCCTCCTGTAGATCCCCTGGGTTTCTGGGTCGCTGTCGACATCGTCACTTAGGACCTACATGTAGTACAAAATGTTGCATAAGTATATTTAATATGATAATTCAGCAGGCACATAGTCTATGAAACATAATGTAATTGATGACAGCGTAAAATATCTTCAAATGACATTGAAAAAACAAATGCATAACTTATTAGTTGCTACATAAGCAACTAAATGGGATAGTACCATATATAGTAAAAAAATGAAGTATCAACCATACATGTCGAAGAGAGCACTAGCATTGCCACATTTTGCCACACATTTTTCCCAAGCTTGCCTAAGGTTAGTTCATCAAAATGAGAGCCACAAGTTGGCAATCCTAAGGGAACCTTGCCACACTTTTTGTGTGTATGCCATGTGGGACCCAAGTGTGGCTTGCCTAAGGTGTGGCTGGAACCAAACACTCACTTAAGTTGGTCAAACTTGCCTAACCTTAGGTATGGCAATCTTTGGCAAAGTTAGTCACAAACTAAACAGCCCTTTAGTGCAACAAAATTCACTTGTTACGTAAAAATGCATGAACTGATGATGTAACATGGCAGAGCAGCATACAGATGTACTAATGCAAAAAAAGACTTATAACTTACATGCATGACTAGATAAAATAGCTCGTGAGCTGTATCTATTTAGGGTTAGAATTTTGTGTGCTTATGATGATGGATATTGAAAGTCCACATGTTATCGTCGTGGAAGTTTCCCCTGTTGATCGAACCCCACCCATCAATGTTCCTGAACCATTCAACGTTCTAGGTAAAGTAGTTAATTATTATGAATTCTGACAATAAGTGATCCCAAATGTTATACTTACAAAAAAGGGTTTTTATCATTTATGCCACCAGTTGTGTCCCACAACTAAGTATCACCACTAGGAATTTCTACTGCTAAAAAAAGCCATCGCTTCGTTAGACACATGCTCAAAAATGCCACTGCACATCATTATTGTGATATCAAATCTACGTTGACATGCTATAATGGCATCAATACCTATGGACCAACATGCCAGCTCCCCCTCTATCTCACTACAATAAAGTGTGGGCCCACTTGATCCCAATAGCGTTCTTATTTTCCTGTAAAATTATTCGCTTACTTACTCCTCACAAGTGGGGCCACACTTATCATTATAAGATAGAGAGAACTGAAATGTGGGCCTGGGCTTTTTTTGTCATATTGGATGGTCAACAAGTTTTACATGAAAATAACAATGTCTAATGGCATTACTGAGCAAACATCTAACGGAACGATGACATTTTTGATACATCTAATGGCATTTTTGAGTAAGCATCTCACGAATCGATGGCATTTTTGAGCGGCTGTAACTTCTAAGGGAAAAACTGAGTAGTGGGATACAATTGGTGGCATAAATGATAAAAACCCTACAAAAGAACTAATTAAAACAACTCAAGTAAAACATTGATGATATCCAATTTCTTTCTAAAATAGCCATTGCTTAGAGATAATCAATGTTTAAAATCATTGCCACAGCCACTTAAGGAACATTTAAACCAAAGATCGATCAAGTGCAACCAAACATGTACTCAACATTTTAATACCTTATTTGCCTTGTACTGACCAGAGAAAACCTAGGATATTACAAAATAAATAAATAAATAAATAAAGGGGATAGATGACTAACCTCTTCTTCGTTCTCGTCGGCGACGACCACAGGTGGGGGCAGGGGAGGCAACAACCGCGGCAGACGAACACCCGGCTGAGGCTGAGGAGCCACCACCTGCTCCGGCAGAGAAGCCAGAGGAGCTACCTGTTCCGGATTATTAGCAGAATAATTTATATAGGTCAAAAACTGACATATACATGCCTCAATAAATGTAATCTAGCTACACAACTGCGGATCCAGGATTTCATACTTGGGTGTTCAAAAATTTATATTGCAAACTAAAACCACAACAACAATTTTCAAATGGAGGGAGTAATATCTAAAATTTTCATGTGAAAAGATTCTTAGTCCATCGTAATGACAGTACTGACATGAATGACAGAAAATGAAGATTATTTACTTCATGACCATACAATATGACATTTTCATAAACAAGGCATGGTGTTGTTATCCTTAAGTTGCAGAAAATATTTTCACAATCACCTACGTAGGCAATTCAATTCCAAGGTCAAGCTACGTATTTGTATTAGCACAGTCTCCAAACCTAGGTGGATTTATTAGCAGAATAATTTATCTAGATCAAAATATTGCCTATACAGGGCTCAACACATGTAACCTAGCTAGTTACCTAACACATCTACAGAATTTTGATATGGAGTCCATCGATCAAAGATAAAAAGAAACCCTGGCCTTCCCCAAAAATAGAGAAAAGGACTAACCAGAGCACACCTAGGATTTTACAAAAAACTAAAGGAGATAGATGACTAACGTCGTCTTTGTTGACGTCACCGACGACCACAGGCTCGGGCACCGGAGGCGTCACCCGCGGCAGAGGAGACACCTGCTCCGTCTGAGGAGCCAGAGCAGCTACTGGGGCCCACATAAATGACTGTGCAAGGACAGTTTCATGCCGGTCAAGTACCATATATAAGAAATTTCGGCCAAAACAAATTCGGGTGCAGTACTGTACGTCTGTACCGGTGTTGCTGCTATCAAAATTTGGCATCAACACATTTTGGATGCACGAGAACCATGAGATCCAAGTGGTTGGTAGATCTTAAATAAAGATAACCTATACAATGAGGAGCCGACCCCACACCCATGCACCCATGTGCATCCGCCCTGAAACGTAACAGATCTAACTAATCTAGGTTGACACCTAGGGTTGACCAGAGCACACCTAGGATTTTACAAAAAATTAAAGGAGATAGATGACTAACATCTTCTTTGTTGACATCGCCGACGACGACAGGCTCGGGCACAGGAGGCGTCACCTGCTCCGTCTGAGGAGCCAGAGCAGCTACCTGGTCCCACATAAATAGTAGAATATTTTATATAGATAAAAAATGTCATATACATGCCTAAACTAATGCAACCTAGCAACACAGCTTCGGATCCAGGATTTCAAAGTTGGGTGTTCAAAAATTAATATTGCAAACCAAAACCACAACAATATTTTTCAAACGGCTGAGATCAAGTTGGCTTCTGAGTCCAGAAGGCATTCTTCTGCCTCTGCTTCTGTTACTCAAGAAATTAAAAGTTAGGATTAATAGCTAAAATGTTCATGTGAAAATATTATTTTTCCATCACACTGACAGTATAGACATGAATGACAGAAAATGAAGATTATTTAGTATGACATTTTCGTAAACAAGGCATGGTGTTGTTATCCTTTACTTGCAGAAAATATTATGCTGAAAATAAGCAACCAAATAATATATTTCAAGTAGGGATGATAACAAGTCAATAATATTATAGCCTATGGTAATTGGACTCCAGAAATCAAGCAATTGGTGTTGAGCAAATTGAACGACAAAAAATGTGTCTGCTGGATTAAGCGTGAGAGGCTAGTTTTATACAAATTGACATGAAGTTTAGTGCATAAACTACACCACTTTTAGTCCATTTAGCAATAAAAGAATCATATATAAGAAATTTCGGGCAAAAAATTTCGGGTGGTTTGTAGATCTATCTTAAAATTTGGCATCAACACATTTTGGATGCACGAGAGCCATGGATCGGAGTGGTTGGTAGATCTTAAAAACAAGATAACCTACACAATGAGGAGCCGACCCCCACACCCATGCACCCATGTGGATCCTCCCTTGAAACCTACCGGATCTAACGAATCTAGGTACAGATTTCATAGATGGAAGAAAAGCAGAAACCCTAGCCATGCCCAAAAATAGATAAGGGACTGAACAAGGAAACCTAGGATATTTCCTAAAATAGGACTGACCTCTTCTTCGTCGTCGTCGCCGTCGACGTTGACCACGGGCTGCGGCAGAGGAGGCAGATGGCGTGGCAGAGGAGGCAGATGGCATCCTCGATGTTCGTCCATAAACCTATGTGAATGCTTATGTGTGCCGCTCTCGATGTTCGACCACACCCACACCGCGAAAGGTCCCAAAATTTTTGGATCCCTCATGAATTTGCATGGATTATAGCGGCGGCAGACGAGACCCGGCATTTTTTACCCTTAACAATGGCTCTGAGGTGGCCCTGCCCATTGGTCGCACGTGGCACATATATGGACCAGAGCTTAGCATGGAACTGTCACCCCCAATCCCTGCTGTGATTTCATGTGGGCGCGGTATAGATCCTGAATTTCCGAGGATACTGCCCTAGAAATGCGGCAAATGTCCCGAATATGGCAAGCGTGGGCTCCGAGAAAGGCCGGGACCTTGCATGCGCTTTTGGATTGTTCTCCGTTGACCCGAGAGAGAGCATCGACGAAAATGGAGGAACGGGCCCGCATTCATTGCGCAAACCGGACACGTTACCTCAAGGTAGCTAGATCCAAACCATGCACCCCCGCCGTCTAGACCCACGTGGTGCACCACTTAGACACTAGACCCACATCACTTACGCCGCCCCCCAAGCCAACCATTCCCCGTGTAGACTCATATGCGGCACCCCGCAAAATAGCTTAGCACAAGACTTCCACCCCGATTTCCACAACATGCACCACTACACGTAAGTGCCCAAAAAATGGACTATCGCATTATCAACATTTTTTTGCCAAAACAAGTAAGTTGTTTTTAAATTGCTTGAAAATAGCAAGGTTTCTGTTAAATTATAATTTCATTAATTACACATTATAACATGCATTTTTTGTCCCTCAAAAAGGGGTGCATTCCTTTTTGTAAACCCACAAAATTACTTCCTTTCCCTCGAAAAAACGAATCCTTCTTCACCCTCTCACGAGCACGTTCACGGTGGCCTCGCCCTATAATCTAGGAGTGGTCGATCCAATCTCCCCACGGGGGACAACTTCCACGCACTATCTATCTTGGTTGGTTGCAACCATCTCGCCATCACGGTTTTTATGGGAAAATCACATTCTTTTGTTTTTCCTTCCAAAGATACGTGGCGAAAAAACATGGAACAAAAATTGTAGAAGGCATGGTGGGATACGTGCACATGTTGTCTTTTTGTACTACAAGTGCACTTGTTGGCAAGTTGCATGTGCACGTGTCATGTTTCATTTTTTTATTGAAAATTATGTTGTACACCTTTACATAGATGCTTGAATTATTGTTTTCGTATGTTAATAATTCCTAAATATTGAAATTAAGCATGCACATAACACATGGCTTCCAAGCTTCGTCAGCGATCGCTTGGATTCGTCTGGTATATGCCCGCTGTCTGGTATTGGGCAGGGGAATGTGGATCCATGCGATGCCTTGCGTTTCATCTGGACCCATGTCATGCACCCCCAACCAATCGGGCCGACATCATGTGCCGCTAGGCTTCTCGATCCTAACCATGCGCTAGTGTCCACCATGGGTAGAGATGCTCAGATGCACATGTTTGCTGGCACTAGTGAATGACGTCGTATCTCGGTGTGCAATATGTGTAGTCGCGTGTTGCTTTGACATACCTGGCATGCCGAGGGAAGGGACTCGTGTCGGAGGTCCAACGAACCGAGGTGGGGTCAATAATGGATGGATGGTGTGGGTGAACCTGGCAAATGGTGCACGGTTTGAGTGAAGCTGGCTAGGTGTGCATGGCTGGGGGCTAGATGGCTAATGAGTGCGCATGCGTCTTGTGTACATTGTCAAGGTTGACCGGTGAGTGTCTACTTGGCCACGCGTGCATGCATGGTGTGGGTCCAGTTGGCGTGCGGCGCACGGGACGAGCCTTGTTTGCTAGGGTCCACATCTTGCGGCATGGAGTTCTGAAGCAGATGAAGGGGCAGGCCCCGCACACCGTTCATAGGCCAGACTCGTTTCCTCTCAATGGACAATGGCTCCGAGGCGGCCCTTCTCTTTGGTGGCACATGGCCCATATATATGGACCAAAGAGCTTAGCATGTGATTGTTACCACATTCCCTACTATGATTTCATGTGGCCGCAGTATAGATCGTGAATTCCCGATGATACTACCCTAGAAATGCGGCAACTGTCCCGAATATGGCACGCGGGACCCAAGAAAGGCCGGGACCTAGCATGCGCGTTTGGATTGTTCTCCGTTTACCCGAGAGAAAGCATCGATGAAAACGGAGGAACGGGCCCGGACTCAGTGCGCAAACCGGATGCGTTACCTCAAGGTAGCTAGATCCAAACCATGCACCCCCGCCGTCTAGACTCACGTGGCGCACCACTTACGCAGTAGACCCACACCACTTACACCGGCCCCCAAGCCAAGCATTCCCACCGGGTAGACTCATATATCGCACACCACAAAATAGAATTAGCACAAGACTTTCACCAAAATTCACCAGGTTACTAGCTTGTGCACCCCTAGCCAGCATGATACACTTCATGCACCTAGAGCCACCTGGTCCCACAGCATGCACCACTTGCCAAAATAATTTAGTTATTTTTATAATGGCTTGAAAATAGCAAGGTTTCTATTAAATAATAATTTCCTTAATTACAATAAGGTCCATTTTGTAACCACACAAAATTCCTACCTTCCCTCGAAAAAAAGAATTCTTCTCTCACGATCACGATGGCCTCACCCTATAATCTAGGAGTCGATCCAATCTCCCCACGGGGGCCAATTTGCATGCAGTAGATATTTTTGGTTGGTTGCAAATTTCTCTCCAAAACGGTTTATTATGAGAAAATCACCTTATATTTTTTTTACTTCCAAAGACATGTGGCGACAAAATCATGGAACAAAATCGTAGGAGGCACGGTTGGATACGTGCACATGCTGTCTTTTTCTACTACAACTGGACCTGTTGGCAAATTGCATGTGCACGTGTCATGTTTCAATTTATCTTGAAAATTATGTTGTACACATATACGTAGGCGATCGAATTGTTGTTTTCACATGTTAATAATCCCTAAATATTGACCACGTGACACATGTGGTAAGCAATCCAAACAATTCAAAAAAAAATCCCTAAATATTGAATTTAAGCATGCTCCTAGAAATTATCACTCATAGAACCAACATCTCTTTCGTAGAGATTAAGGTACTTCCACATTAAATCTAATACAATAAATTCAAAGGATCAACTCAATACATTAACAACACACAGGGATGTAGCAGAGGAATCCAACGAGTAGAGAGAAAAGGAGGAGCAAAAGCTGGAAGAAGAAGGATCAGCCAGCAGCAGCGCCATCAGCCTCCTAGCCTCACAACTCCAGGTCTCCAGCCTTGTGAACTCCAATTTTTTTCCTGCGAAACACGAATGGCAAAGTTGCTGTTAAAGGTTAGGACTTAGTGAAAATTACAGTTATGCTAAAACAGTTATAATGACAAACAGTGTTGACATGATGGTTACAACAAGCAAACAAAACCAAGCTCACAAGTGCAACTTAATTTTAACATCAAACAATTATATTAACATGGCCACTTTAGAGCAAGATTTTACCATGCAACATAAACTTGTCATAGCAACAAAAGGCATGGCATGAAAGTATTGACAACATAATGCAAATAAATTTTAGGAAGCATGGCCATAGAAGTTATATTTTTAGTGGCAACCTTCAAGCAAAGTTGCATAGTTTTATAACAGAAAGGGATGCTGTTATTGGTAGAGGCACACTGAGGTTGGCTAGCCATCGAGGATGACCAGTGGGCCAGGGGCCACATGACTGGGAGCATTTGTGTGTGCGTGACTGCCGTGGGACCCGGATGTCAGTGGCTTACTTTGAAAACAAAAGGCGGGTATATAGTTTAGTGGGAACCATCATGCAAATTCGCAAAGTTTTATATGTAGGAGATATGCCCTAGAGGCAATAATAAATGATATTATTTATCTCCGAGTTCATAATTATGTTTATGTTCCATGCTATAACTGCAATGATTCTCGAGTCTGCAATATCCACGAGGCTCGGAGGAAGACTCAAATGCACGTGTAGAATAATAAACGGTAAGAAGTATTCCTAGTCTGGCCTCTAAGACTAGCTCAAGTGTTGCATGATGATTCTGTTTTCCTGGTCATGGGCATGTCTATGCCAGCAACTTTGAGGGCACAATGTTAGGAGAACATTTGTGTTGAATCGACCCGGATTGATGTTATGCTATGAGATTCATTCGTCACAAGTTTATTGGTACATAACACAGAGATGGTTAACGTTCGCATGATTCCTTAGACCATGAGAGTATCGAATTTCTTCATGCTTGCTTCATGAACTTTGGGGTTTGTTAAACGTCATCCGTAAATGGGTGGCTATTACGGCGGCTTACGGGTTCATGGAAAAGTGTGTCAAGTAACTTGATAGCTCAAGATTGGGATTTGCTCCTCCGACGATGGAGAGATATCTCTGGGCCCTCTCGGTGTTACGGTATCCATCATCGTCTGGCCAGACACTTTGTGATTTGATCACGGGGATGCCGGAACACGATAACGAGAAAAGAGAACAATACCGGTAACGAGGTAACTAGCATAGTGGACAAGTTGTTGATCCACGGGAATGCCAACATGTCTCACCTCGGGTATTTGTAACATATCGCGAAGCAACAGGAATAGCACACGGCAACTGGAGGTTCACTCGAATATTTATTCGTGTGGGTATAGGGGTCAATATGGGTGTCCACGGCTCCGATGTTGATCATTGATCGGAAGGGGTTCCGGGTCATGTCTATACTTCACCGAACCTATAGGGTCACACGCTTAAGGGTCATCTATCTGCTGAATACTAGACAGGGAGTCTGAGAGAAAATCACCGAAAAAGTTTCGGACACCGAAAAGTTTCGGACAGCGGAATCGTACCGCAGAGAGAGGTCATCGGATAAGTTTCGATGATACCGAAAAGTTGTTTCGGGATACACCATTAAGTCAAATTGGTTTCGGCACATGCCTGATAATTCTTGGAGGATGCCAGAATCATTCTGGAAGCTTTTTGGAATTTTCTGAGATAAAAACCGGAAATGTTCCGGAGCTGCCGGAGCCACTTCAGATGCGTTTCGCAGATGAAAATCACTAAAACCGGAATTGTTTCGGAACGCGTTGAAAATCATTTTAGTGGGTACTGGAAATGTTCTTAGCCCACATAAATATTTTCAGTTCGATCAGACGCTGAAAAATGTCGTCGTGAATAGTGAAAATCAGCTTTATGGTTACTTTATGGAAAGCCACCTTTTGGGGCTTTGCTCCAAAAGATCTTGGGGATGACATGGATGGATAGGAGCCATTTTTTGGGCCCCTCATGGGGGTGTGGCCGGCCACATGGGGTATCCCCCCTTGGGGACCCTCTTGTTCCTTGGTTTCACTCCTAGGTCCTTGTGGAAGGACTTCATTCATGTGCATTTTGGGTTTTTTGTGAAACTACCCTACCCCCTTGGGATTTCCTATAAATAGAGGTGGAGGGGCAGCCCTCCACACTCATCCCTTGCTCTCATACACATGCCATGCATTATCTGGCTTCTTCTCTCCCTCCCACGAAAAGAGTTTCGTAGAGCCGTAAGGCTGTCTGGGTTCCGGCAGGAACTAGTTCTGGACGGCGAAGCCCTGCCGGATAGATGACACCGTATGTGTGCAACTCTGTAGAGAGATCGTAGTTTCGGTCTTAGTTCGTGAGTGCCTCCCGAAGGGCTGTCCGTGTGACCGTCCGAGTTTCGAAGGTCCTCCCGAAGGGCTGTCCGAGTGACCGTTCGAGTTTCGAAGGTCCTCCCGAAGGGCTGTCCGCGACACCGTCCGGGGGCTGTTCGACCGCCTCCCGGAGGGCTGTCTGAGGAGCAGATGAGGGTATACATCCTCGCGGTTGGGAGGTTGTAAATCCTAGCTGCGGGGATCTGCACCACCGATCGTCATCGACTCTACTTCCCGCTGCGCTACGAGTCGGTAACGAAAAAGATCAAACCATGTATGCAGTCTCCATAGTGGTCCTGGGCTGGTGCGTAGGTCGGAAAATTTTTGTTTTCTGTCGCGTTCCCTTCAGTGGCATCAAGAGCCGTGCTATGCGTAGATGCAGGTTTCGATCTAGAATACATGGAGATGTATGGGTATTGCATAATATAATTAGGTAGTAGATGAGATCTATTGCTGAAAATTATTTATGCGGGTGACAGATGAAATCTGTTACCCGAGGTTCTTGTTGCTTCCCTAGAATTTGCGTTTGCTCAATCTCGAGACAGCATGGTGGAATTTGACAAAGTTCTGGCAATCCGTGATCCTGATTGATCATGGAAGTGCTATCAGTTCTTTGGGTTCTGCCGTAGTCAAAAGAAAGATGAAATTCGCAGATGAAAGGGCATTGCAGATATGATCTGCACGGGGGTCATGCGTATGACGAAGTTTAGTATGGGGCTCGAGATTTAATTATCCCGTGTTTCATACACCCCGAGATGTTAATCTAGCAACTTGAATAATCATACTTGATGATAAAACGTTGGTCGCTGCGGTTTAAGTCAAAACCTTAGAAGCCACGTAAAATAAATTTTGCATAAACCGATTAGAGGCGTCTAACTTGGTTTTGCAGGATGTGCATATGATGTGGTATAGCAGTGCTCATACTAATTCGATTATGTATGAGATGACTATATGATGTAATTTGATTAACATGACCTGCGTGTCATGATTCGGCATGATGGTTGGAGCCATATGATTGCACTTTAATGACCTGCGTGTCAACCTTGTTGTAATGCATTATTTTGTTAGCTATAGAGATAGCAATATTATCTGGTGCATCGACAAGGTGGTGGCAATCTTCGCGAAGGTGAACACCGACGCGAATGCCGAAGACGAAGAAATGAAAGACTTCTCCGTCAGAAAGGGCTATACCATATCATGCTATTATGAATTGCCTGAGATGTTTATCCCTTATGATGCACCCTTCTTGATTGCGCGGTAGTCGCTTTTATTAGGGTGATCTCTCACTTAAAATACCAAGTAGTTAGTGTTCTCCCAAGTGTAGCACCGTCACGGCACCTATCTTTTCGGGGTGCGCCGTGTCACACGGGTACGAACGATTAGAGAAGTGTGAGGCGGGTGAGTTGAGACCTCGCAGCAAGATCACTTGGTTGTCTTGACGTTCAGGCATGACGTCCTGAGCTCGGAACACACGCATCGAAAGATGAACAAGAGTCACATAGAGATGTGATCGGCAAGTTGGCCTACCGATTGAAATTTCGTCATCAGTGATGTTACCCAATGGCGAACGAATTGAAATGTGGATCTTGTATCACTCAAATCAATTTGAGAGATATTGATTTGAGTGGGAGCGCACTGTTGAATTAACATGTTTAATTCTCAGTGCAATTAATTATGAACATTGTCTAAGTGTTTATTGCAAAATAGTTGTAGAATAATGGCTCGCGTTTCCACCTTCCCTGTTAAAATTGAATAGCTGTTAAATATCTGGTTAAAACTTTACGATTGGTACCGTAATATGAGGATTGTCCTCAAAAGTGCCGAGAAGGACTTTGTCCTATCGCATGCTTTCCGTATCCTCCCGCTAATGCTATGGATCATGTGACTCTCGTCCTTTGATCCAAAAGCTAGAATTCTGTTACGGTCAAGTGGAATATGTTTGCTTCCATGAAACCCAAACTTCGAAAGTTGGGATAGTTATATATGATATTCATGGAACTGAAAATTATTTTCAGATACAAACAAAG
Organism: Triticum aestivum; assembly: GCF_018294505.1. Lineage (NCBI taxonomy): Eukaryota > Viridiplantae > Streptophyta > Magnoliopsida > Poales > Poaceae > Triticum > Triticum aestivum. The sequence goes on along the minus strand of NC_057814.1, from coordinate 13,791,758 downwards.
CAATGTTTGTTTGCAAGTATTAGTAAAAGTGTTTACTATGCATTTGACTGTTGGGAAAGGGATCCAGAAGAACGCCTGTCATATAATGAAAGGTGAATAAAACAACAACTTAAAGAGAAAGGAAGTGTCCAAAGGGTGTTAGTATGACTTACACGCCTAGGAAGTCCGGGGCTAATGCCACTCTTAAGTTGGGTGCTTCTTCTGAGAGTAGGAGAAATACTAAAAGTTAAACTGCTAGAAGTATAAAGGCAAAAGGAAAGAAGACTGGAATATCCAGCTCATGTATGAATGTCATACAAGTTTTTGATGTATAGAAGGCTGGTCAAAGATATAGTTCTTGCGAATTATGGTTAAACATGTTAATCACTAATTCTTGGGTATTGTGAGTTCATCACAAAAATGCCCGCTCGATTGCATTCTGTTGCAACTCGATGTAAGAACTACTATGGCCTGAAAGACTAGCTAGAAATGAGGTTAAGGTATACACAGGGAACATAGTAAATGTTACTATACCTTCCATCGGTGTATTGCCGTCTGTATTTATTTTCATAATTCATTTAGAGTTTTACAAACTCTATCCCATTGCATAAGGCATCTTGCAAGAAGGTTGTTCATAAGAGAACTTTTTATGTTCGATGTTATGAATAACACAAGGGCCATACTTTCATTATGAATGAGATGTATGTTATGAATATTGATAATAATACAATACCTCTGGGTTTACTTTCATAATTCATTTTAGAGTTTCATACACTCTAGCCCATTGCACAATGTTTGTTGCAAAAGAGTTGTTCATAAAAACAACAATTGTTGTTAAGTATTATGAATAACATAAGGGCCATACTTCCATCATCGATGGGACGTATGTTATGAATATTGAGGGTAATATGATACATCCATAACACTGACGCTAAATGTCGCAAGACTAAAAGAATACCACACAAGTGTGGCACTACATTTGGTCACATTGGAGAAACCCGCATGGAAAATTCCATTATGATGGATTTTGAAGTCTTTTTGATTTTGAATCATCTGACACTTGCAACTTTCCTCCGAAAAGTGAAGTGACTAAAATACCGTTCACAGGCCATAAGGAACGAACAACAAACTTATTAGTGATCATACATTTGATGTGTGTAGTCCGATAAGTGTTGTTAGTGGTGGATTTATTTATCTTCAGAAATGACTCAAGTAGATATATGGATATTTACTTGATGAGACGTAAGTCTGGATCTTTTGAAATCATTCGAAAGGTTCTCAAAAATGAAGTAGAAGTTATTGTAACAAGAAAATTATGTTTCTGCAATTTGATTGCACAAAGGAATATTTGAGTTACATGTTTAGCGAATGTCTGATGAGTTGTGAAAGGGGTTTCATAAACTTGCACCTCCCGGAACACCACTGCAAGTGGAAAGTCCGTGGAGATGTAATCAAACCATTTATGACATGGTAAGGTCAAAGATGACATAAATAAATTTGCCATTATCCCTTTTAAAGTGATGCTTTAGAGACTGCGGCTTTTACACTGAAAAGAGCTACATCGGGTCTGTTGAAATGAAGCCATGGTATGGTACGCCCAACCATGTTATATCTTTTCTTAACATTTGGAATATGGGGCTTGTGTAAAAGGTTACAAACCTATTCCAAATCAGACAAGTGCTACTTTGTAGGTTATACCAAAATGTTGGGTATTCCTCCCTCACTATACCGAGGCAAATAGTTTTGCCGCGAAACGGTGTGCTTTTAAAGAGAATGGTTCTTTCTAAAAGGTGAGTGGGAGAATAGTGCAACTCGACGAGATAAACAGTATCTTCATCAGATCAAAGGAAAGAGACCTTGGAAGAAATTCCAGAGTTTCCTACTGCGACTGATACAGAAGTCTCTACAATAAAATGTATGAACTTCGGTCGAACTTGCAGCTGAACCACGTAGGCAAGGCTCGTGCAAACCTCTCAGGTGCGCAAACGAGATATTGTTGTTAGACAACATTATACCTACGATACACAAGGAAGCGTTGATGGGCCCTGACTCCGGAATTGGCTAAATGCCAATACAACCCGAGTTAGTTTCCATATAAGTGATTCAAGATTAAAACCTTGATACACCTTTCGGAAGACTTAGAGTCTAACGAATATTTATGGAACTTAAAACTGATACGGATAAAATGTTTTATCCATAAAGCTCGACTTGTTGAAATAATACGATGAGGTTGTTTTCATCGTAGCGATGCTTAAAGTCGGTTCGGGTTGAACTAGCAATTAATACATATTTCAATCATGAGATATGAAACATGGATGATAAAAGGATTTCCATCTGATGGAAATGAAAGCTAGGACTTGTATATGATACAGTCCAAAGTAATTTGTCGATCCAGAGGATGCTAGTAGGTATGCAAACTTCAGAGTTCCAGCAATGGACAGAAGAGAGCAAAATGGAGTTGGAATCTTCGTGTTTTGATGAAATGGTCAAAGGGGTTTTGACTTCATCAATGGGTAACGAAGATGCTTGTAATTCAAGAAAGTAAGTGGGAGCGTAATAATATTTCTAAAAACCTTATGTGCTTGGCACATTGGTAATTGGAAATAAATTTCTTGACACAAATTAGGACTTCATTTGAAAATAGTTTTTCGATGAAGTGCTTAGGCTAAATAGCCTCAATATTAGGCATGATGATCTATGGAGATAGATTTACCTAATGGGGCTAAGCAATGAATACATATTGACAAGATGCTAAAACCTTTTAGCATTTAAAACGCCAAGGAGTGATTCTTGCCAAAGTCACATGGAAAGAGTTTTTGCAAGACTCGGTGTCCCAAAACACTGATGAGTAAAATACATGATGCAGATTCCACACACTTTTGTGTTTGGATTAATCATGTATTCCATGGTATGTAAAACAACCAGATATGTCCGATACTCCCAAGGTGTTGCGAGTATGGATACCAAAGTGATCAAATTACTGATCATGGGACAACAGTGAAAGATGTCACAGAGTACTAGAGTAAGTACTGATGACATGGTTTTCTCGCAAGCAGAGATCATGAAGAGTTCGTTGTAAAATGTTACATCGATAGAGTCTTCATCTTTTCTCCATGCGATTTTCGATTTAAATTAAGGGTTTTGTGTAACACACAATGTGGTGGCACAGTTAGTTGGAATTTGTTCAAACTAGTTACTGTGGCGAATTCTATAACAAGGGCTAAGTATGTTGACGCTTTAGAAGCGACAAAGAAGATGTTGAATCATATAGTTCATTCATGAACTTAGTATAGTTCCAAGATGGCTTTTGACAATGGGACACTACTGCAGGTAGTTGCTCCATAACTCAGTCTGAGGAATCCAGGTTCGACCTGTGATTCACATACATACAAAGCCAAGTCCACACAAAATATGAATTTTGTGAAAACGTGAAAACGCGAGGACATGCAAAGATACACACGGAACTGAAGTCGTCAGATCCGTTGGACATCAGGCTATACCACAAGCGAAGCATATTTACACCGGTGTGCCACAGGTGTGAAGTGCATTAGCATAAGCTAGATTATTGACTCTAGTGCAAGTGGGAGTCTGTAGGAGATATGCCCTAGAGGCAATAATAAATGATATTATTTATCTCCGAGTTCATAATTATGTTTATGTTCCATGCTATAACTGCAATGATTCTCGAGTCTGCAATATCCACGAGGCTCGGAGGAAGACTCAAATGCACGTGTGGAATAATAAACGGTAAGAAGTATTCCTAGTCTGGCCTCTAAGACTAGCTCAAGTGTTGCATGATGATTCTGTTTTCCTGGTCATGGGCATGTCTATGCCAGCAACTTTGAGGGCACAATGTTAAGAGAACATTTGTGTTGAATCGACCCGGATTGATGTTATGCTATGAGATTCATTCGTCACAAGTTTATTGGTACATAACACAGAGATGGTTAACGTTTGCATGATTCCTTAGACCATGAGAGTATCGAGTTTCTTCATGCTTGCTTCATGAACTTTGGGGTTTGTTAAACGTCATCCGTAAATGGGTGGCTATTACGGCGGCTTACGGGTTCATGGAAAAGTGTGTCAAGTAACTTGATAGCTCAAGATTGGGATTTGCTCCTCCGACGATGGAGAGATATCTCTGGGCCCTCTCGGTGTTACGGTATCCATCATCGTCTGGCCAGACACTTTGTGATTTGATCACGGGGATGCCGGAACACGATAACGAGAAAAGAGAACAATACCGGTAACGAGGTAACTAGCATAGTGGACAAGTTGTTGATCCACGGGAATGCCAACATGTCTCACCTCGGGTATTTGTAACATATCGCGAAGCAACAGGAATAGCACACGGCAACTGGAGGTTCACTCGAATATTTATTCGTGTGGGTATAGGGGTCAATATGGGTGTCCACGGCTCCGATGTTGATCATTGATCGGAAGGGGTTCCGGGTCATGTCTATACTTCACCGAACCTATAGGGTCACACGCTTAAGGGTCATCTATCTGCTGAATACTAGACAGGGAGTCTGAGAGAAAATCACCGAAAAGTTTCGGACACCGAAAAGTTTCGGACAGCGGAATCGTACCGCAGAGAGAGGTCATCGGATAAGTTTCGATGATACCGAAAAGTTGTTTCGGGATACACCATTAGGTCAAATTGGTTTCGGCACATGCCTGATAATTCTTGGAGGATGCCAGAATCATTCTGGAAGCTTTTTGGAATTTTCTGAGATAAAAACCGGAAATGTTCCGGAGCTGCCGGAGCCACTTCAGATGCGTTTCGCAGATGAAAATCACTAAAACCGGAATTGTTTCGGAACGCGTTGAAAATCATTTTAGTGGGTACTGGAAATGTTCTTAGCCCACATAAATATTTTCAGTTCGATCAGACGCTGAAAAATGTCGTCGTGAATAGTGAAAATCAGCTTTATGGTTACTTTATGGAAAGCCACCTTTTGGGGCTTTGCTCCAAAAGATCTTGGGGATGACATGGATGGATAGGAGCCATTTTTTGGGCCCCTCATGGGGGTGTGGCCGGCCACATGGGGTATCCCCCCTTGGGGACCCTCTTGTTCCTTGGTTTCACTCCTAGGTCCTTGTGGAAGGACTTCATTCATGTGCATTTTGGGTTTTTTGTGAAACTACCCTACCCCCTTGGGATTTCCTATAAATAGAGGTGGAGGGGCAGCCCTCCACACTCATCCCTTGCTCTCATACACATGCCATGCATTATCTGGCTTCTTCTCTCCCTCCCACGAAAAGAGTTTCGTAGAGCCGTAAGGCTGTCTGGGTTCCGGCAGGAACTAGTTCTGGACGGCGAAGCCCTGCCGGATAGATGACACCGTATGTGTGCAACTCTGTAGAGAGATCGTAGTTTCGGTCTTAGTTCATGAGTGCCTCCCGAAGGGCTGTCCGTGTGACCGTCCGAGTTTCGAAGGTCCTCCCGAAGGGCTATCCGAGTGACCGTTCGAGTTTCGAAGGTCCTCCCGAAGGGCTGTCCGCGACACCGTCCGGGGGGCTGTTCGACCGCCTCCCGGAGGGCTGTCTAAGGAGCAGATGAGGGTATACATCCTCGCGGTTGGGAGGTTGTAAATCCTAGCTGCGGGGATCTGCACCACCGATCGTCATCGACTCTACTTCCCGCTGCGCTACGAGTCGGTAACGAAAAAGATCAAACCATGTATGCAGTCTCCATAGTGGTCCTGGGCTGGTGCGTAGGTTGGAAATTTTTTGTTTTCTGTCGCGTTCCCTTTCATTATAGCTGACAGATTTATACTTGCTGAGATGCACAGAGTAAAATGATGGCATGTTGGAGGCAATAAATAAGTATGCTACATGGTTTGTCATGGCATCTAATTGCACAGAACGCTAGTACAAATCATGGAGAACAAGACATACAACATGAGCATCTCCATAAGAGCTGGTAGCTCTACCAAAAAGCAATCAACAACTCAAAAAAAAGGTTCAAATATAGTATCAAGCACTTAATAATAGAAAGACACATAACAAATTTTTGGAGTAGAAGTGCAGGTGAACATCAAATACTACCACTACAACCGTACAAATTTAGCCTAGGGTTCATATACATCATAATCCAGCCCCCAAAAGCATGTACTCAATCACTACCACCACAACTGTAAGCATGAGCAGTAGGAAGATTAGGAGTGGGGAAGCTTACTCCAAACAACGGTACCGCCGCCATTCAGACGAGGGGAGCGGCGAGGGAAGCGTGGAGAACGGCGGGGAAGCGATGTCGCGACCACTGTCCTCCTCCTCTTACACTTCAGAGTCATCTCCGACTCGGTTGGAGGCTCCACAATCTGCAACGGCACCTCGTGCACCGTGGGTTCCTGATCCAGTGGATGCTCTACCCTGGATCTGAACGCCCACCACCTGCGCCTGTCCCACGGGCTGGACGAATTGGCCTGCTCCATCGCCCACAGGAGGATCTCGATGTCGTGCCTCGGTTGTGCGGGCGGGGGGAAAAGCTTTTTCTTCTCCCTGGATGTCATTTCCATCAAAGTGGCCATTGCCGTCCAGTTCAACTGCCTTATGTTGTTAAACCAAGAACGGATCTCCATTAACCTGGCCATTTTTACCTGGTCGCCGCCGGCGATCTCCACGAAGTTGGCGTTCTCTCCGCCGGCGATCTCCTCCTCCATCGAGGTTCTTGCGTGGATGGAAGAAGGGGGTGGGATGTGGAAGAGGAGACGAGCAAAGATGCGGCCGCGAGAAGGAGGAGAAGGAGAGGGAGGAGATGTCGCGGTTGTAATGGCGATGGGTGAGGGGAAGGACGATGGCGGCGGCGGTTCTGCATTGGATGAGAGGGGCGGCGCGTGATTGTTTTCTTCCTATGACTTTTTTTGAGACAATTTTTTCCTATGACTAAAATGCCAGAGATTAAAACGGTTCCAAAAAAGACCAACCACTATAAAACTTTGTATAATAAATATATATAATTCGGGCCAACCAAAGCCCACAACATGAATTAATAGTACGCTTACAACTTAAATAACACCAAGACAAATATAGATAGATAGATTTTTTAGCTAAAAAGGTAGATAGATAGATAGATAGATAGATGGCCGCCGCTTCTCCACCAGGCTCCTCCTTGCTCCTCCTCCGGGCGCCCTTCACTGCTCCTCCACCGTGTTGTTGATGGAGTACGGCAGAGTGTGCATGCGCTCGTCGGTGGGGAAGACGTTGTCGTAGTCCGTGAAGATGTTATGGGTGGTGAAAGCTATGAACTCGCAGCCACAACAGAACACGCGGCCGAGGAGGTAGAACGCGTCGAATGGGTTGGTGAAGTTGGCAAGGATAGCAACCACTACCCCGCTGTGGATGACCTCCTCGACTCGGTACATCCTTGGAGATCCTCGAGGGAGGTGGCCGTAGCCGGCCCCAAGGAAGAAGTCGGTAAAAACCCTTGCGCGCCTCCACCTTGACATCGCCCACACACGAAGGGTGCTCTCGACGTACACCCCGGCGGGGTAGAGCATCTCCGGCACGGTGGGGGGGGGGAAGTGGTAGGTTGGCCCGGTGTACTGCATGGGGCGGGCTGGTTCTTGGGGCTGTTTGTGGTGAAGAAGAAGAAGGGCAGGCGCAAAATGCAGGCGGGAGAGTATGGGAGATGGATGAAGGGTGTGAGAGGAAGAGGAACATGATAGGTGGCTTAAATAGCCACCGTGGAAGTAATGGGGTCAAATGTGAACAAATTTTCCACCCACCGCGGCATCGGGAGTGTACACGCGTGGGAAACTGAAGTGTGAATCAAAATGCGAAGTTTAAGTGCTGCCCTATGTGCCGTCGGTCGGGTCAACCGGGGACGGCTCTGCGGCGCGTGCTCCTTCGCGTATGTGCACGCATGCAACGTAGGCTGAAGTGGACGCATGCATGCAACCACATGCAACGTAGGCTCGCTTGGGCGCATGCAACGGCGGCAGACATCGCTCGGTCCAACGGGTGGGCTTCTTTACACAGCCCAACGACACGATGCATGGCAGCCCACCCTCGAGCGCAGAAAAAAAAACAGGCGCAGAAAAAAATCATAAGTATTATATGATTTATCGACGCGAAAGCCCTAGATAATCCTTACAACATCAAAAAGCTACGGAACTTGGCAGTGATGCTAGTCATGTTGGTACAAGGTTGTTGTTCCACTTCAAGGATGTCGACAAAAACATGCTTCGACACGGACCCTTCCCGTCCCGAAAGGCCTCCCATGAAGCAGGTTCAGAATGACACCGAATTTTGCCAGGATGTAAGTCCAATGAGATCAACACTTGTTCATGTTGGCCAATGTGGGACTGACTGTCGAAGGTGATAAAGATTGACACTTGTTCATGTGGGAGCATATTTTTTTTACATTTGGTGTCGATAGAACACAAAAAACAAACATGACTATATGCTTTTAGGTCTTCACCCTCCCCAATTTGTTGGCCAGCTCAGCAGGTTTTGCCTTAAGATGCCACCTCTTTCTGTAAGCTGCAATTGCCGTGGTTTTGGAATGCTGGTTCTCTTTCCTGCAGAACGGGCATTTATAGAGACCGTTACGCCGGTACACAATCTTTGCAGCCATGAGCCACTTGAAGATTTTCTTTCTGAAAGCTTCCCTCAGCTGTAGGTAGTTCTCCCATTCTTCCAAATCTGCAATCTGGTATTAGAAGAAAAAAAAATTCATGCCAGCGAATTGTACATTATATCAAAGGCAGGCATAAATGGATTGTTTTTTCTTTGTATTGGTTTCCTAAAACTTTGGTTATATGAAAGACAGGCATAAAATGGAATACAAATGGTCCATTCATCTAAATTTGCAAACCCTAGGACTGATAACCGTACGATTAATAAAAAAAAGGCGAATAGTACGATTGTCTATACGAATAGCGAGGAATAACAAGAGAGCAATTTCTAGGGTTAACCTCGAGAAGGCAAATTCTAGGGTTAATATCTGCAGACACTAACCAATTCGTCGTCGTTGGTGCTGTGTTGGACCAGCTGCGGCTGCGAATCGGCGGCGACGATATCCTTGTCGACCAGTTCCTTCATGGGGCCCACATCCACCGCACGGGGCGCACCAGCCACGCACCCTCCCCCGGCAGGTAGGATCATCCTCGCCGGCAAGAATGTGGGCTTTTTGGCGGCGGTGAGTAGTGGGCGGCGACGAAGACATGGGTGGATAGGCAGAGGCGATCGAACGCTGGAGGCGGGAGCGAGATTTGGGGAGTGAAAATTCAATTTCTTTGGAAGAGAGAGGTCAAGGCCGTGCACAATTCGTCACTTTTGAAATTTAGTTTGAAACATGCACGTATACGGCATCGTGCACACCCAGAGATTTGCCCGAACCAGCCAATCAACCAACCAAGTAAAAGAAAAAGTGCACAACGTCGGTCCACAAACGTGGCAACATAAACCGAACACCAAAATAGTGTGTTAAAAAAACAGCAAAATAGGAGGGACGTTTTTTTGTTTTGCGCAGTACTACTAAATACTAGAAGGGAGAACTACTGAAAAAAATACTAGAAGGGACAGTTGGCACATTTAATTTCACATGGCATCTACTAGCTTTTTTGTTCATCGCTATTATGTTGTACCGATTAGGTAAAATGAATGGATAATTATTAAACCCTAGCTATTGTCAAGGTTTATCGATGTGTGTCTACGTGGCCAAGTGTGCTTGCACGGTGTGGGTCCAGGTGAGTGTGATGCACGGGACGGGCCTTTGTGGTTAGGGCCCACATGAAGCGGCACCTAATTTTGAGGAAAGTGAAGGAACGTGCCCCACACACCGTCCGCATGCCGGACTTGTTCCCTCCCATTGGCTAGATCCAACATGCGATATGGCCTCGTTTACACTTACCCCGCGTGAGGGTTTATGCATGCCACTCTCGGTGTTTGACCATACCCTTCACGGGTCATATGATGAGACCACGCCAGGCCCCGTGATGCACTGCCTAGGCACAAACCGGGCGCGTTACCTCTCGGTAGCTAGATCCAAACCATCACTAGTAGAAAAGAGGGCTTTGGTTCAGGTCGGGTCAGCCCATTAGTCCCGGTTCAGTCCAGAACCAGGACCCATGGGGGCACTGATCCCGGTTCGTGAGGCCAGGGGCCTGCCGGGCCTCCTGGGGGCATTGGTCCCGGTTCATCTGGCCCCTTTGGTCCCGATTGGTGGGACGAACCGGGACCAATGGGCCTCGCTCCTGGCCCACCACCATTGGTCTCGGTTGGTGGCTTGAACCGGGACCACGGGCTGCCCTTTAGTCCCGGTTCATGCCACGAACCGGGACCAATGAGGTGCCTATATATACCCCTCGCCCGCGAGCAGAGCACTCCAGTGCTCTGTTTTCTCTGGCCGGCGAGGGGAGGGCTTTGTGGTGCTCTAGCTCACCCCCTATGCACATGAGGTGTTCGATGAAATGCCCGAGCCACACTAGTTAAGCTTTCTCCTCTCGAAGCTCGACCTCAAAGCTCCAGTTTCCTCGAGATTTGTCTAGGTTTAGCGGCCCGTCACGTCCCATTCCCGTCTTCACCGCCGTCGATCGCCCGCGCCGATCTCGTCGCCGGCACCACCGTGGTGAACCTCTTGTTCTTATCTTCTTTCTGAAAGAAAAAAAATTCTTACTTTAGATGTATGGTTTAATTAATTAGATGCTCTGGAGAGCTATATGTTGTTAGATGAGAACTATGTATGTACTTTGGTTTTAATGTGATGATGAACTTCTATTAATTTGGTCACTTAATTATCTATTCATGATGTTCTGTAATGGTTTTTGACACACTTAATTATATATAATGCACGCAGATGAACCGGCAATGGATGTACGGTGACAGAAAAACTTTTGAGTACATTAAGGGCGTGCATGATTTTCTCGAAGTGGCTGAGGCAAACAAGGAGAATGGTTTTATGTGTTGTCGATGCCCTAAATGTGGGAATACGAAGTCTTACTCTGACCGGAAAATCCTTTACACCCACCTTCTTTACAAGGGTTTCATGCCGCACTATAATGTTTGGACGAGGCATGGAGAAATAGGGGTTATGATGGAAGACGGCGAAGAAGAAGAGGACGATGACAACTATGCGCCCCCTGAATACGGTGATGCTGCAACGGGGGAAGCTGCTGAAGATCAAGAGGAACCAGACGATGTGCCCAATCATGCTGCAACGGGGGAAGCTGCTGAAGATCAAGAGGAACCAGACGATGTGTCCGATGATGATGATCTCCGCCGGGTCATTGTCGATGCAAGGACGCAATGCGAAAGTCAAAAGGAGAAGCTGAAGTTCGATCGCATGTTAGAGAATCACAAAAAAGGGTTGTACCCCAATTGCGAAGATGGAAACACAAAGCTCGGTACCGTACTGGAATTGCTGCAGTGGAAGGCAGAGAATGCTGTGCCTGACAAAGGATTTGAGAAGCTACTAAAAATATTGAAGAAGAAGCTTCCAAAGGATAACGAATTGCCTGACAGTACATATGCAACGAAGAAGGTCGTATGCCCTCTAGGATTGGAGGTGCAGAAGATACATGCATGCCCTAATGACAGCATCCTCTACCGCAGTGCTTACAAGGGTCTGAACGCATGCCCGGTATGCGGTGCATTGCGGTATAAGATCAGACAAGATGACCCTGGTGATGTTGACGGCGAGCCCCCCAGGAAGAGGGTTCCTGCGAAGGTGATGTGGTATGCTCCTATAATACCACGGTTGAAACGTCTGTTCAGAAATGAAGAGCATGCCAAGTTGATGCGATGGCACAGTGAGGACCGTAAGAAAGACGGGAAGTTGAGAGCACCCGCTGATGGGTCGTAGTGGAGAAAAATCGAGAGAAAGTACTGGGCTGAGTTTGCAGGTGACCCAAGGAACGTATGGTTTGGTTTAAGCGCGGATGGCATTAATCCTTTCGGGGAGCAGAGCAGCAATCACAGCACCTGGCCCGTGACTCTATGTATGTATAACCTTCCTCCTTGGATGTGCATGAAGCGGATGTTCATTATGATGCCAGTTCTCATCCAAGGCCCTAAGCAACCCGGCAACGACATTGATGTGTACCTAAGGCCATTTGTTGAAGAACTTTTACAGCTATGGAATGGAAACGGTGTACGTACGTGGGATGAGCACAAACAGGAGGAATTTAACCTGCACGAGTTGCTGTTTGTAACCATCAACGATTGGACCGCTCTCAGTAACCTTTCAGGAGAGACAAACAAGGGATACCATGCATGCACGCACTGTTTAGATGACACTGAAAGTATATACCTGGACAAATGCAGGAAGAATGTGTACCTGGGCCATCGTCGATTTCTTCCGACCAACCATCAATGTCGAAAGAAAGGCAAGGATTTCAAAGGTGAGGCAGATCACCGGAAGAAGCCCGCCATGCGTACCGGTGATCACGTACTTGCTATGGTCAATGATTTACACGTAATCTTTTGAAAGGGTCCCGGCGGACTAGCTGTTTCGACTGACGCTGAGGGACACGCACCCATGTGGAAGAAGAAATCTATATTTTGGGACCTACCCTACTGGAAAGACCTAGAGGTCCGCTCTTCAATCGACGTGATGCACGTGATGAAGAACCTTTGCGTGAACCTGCTAGGCTTCTTGGGCGTGTATGGGAAGACAAAAGATACACCTGAGGCACGGGAGGACCTGCAACGTTTGCACGAAAAAGACGGCATGCCCCCGAAGCAGTATGAAGGTCCTACCAGCTACGCTCTTATGAAAGAAGAGAAAGAAATCTTCTTTGAATGCCTGCTCAGTATGAAGGTCCCGACTGGCTTCTGGTCGAATATAAAGGGAATAATAAATATGCCAGAGAAAAAGTTCCAGAACCTAAAGTCTCATGACAGCCACGTGATTATGACGCAACTGCTTCCGGTTGCATTGAGGGGGCTTCTACCGGAAAACGTCCGATTAGGCATTGTGAAGCTATGTGCATTCCTCAATGTAATCTCTCAGAAGGTGATCGATCCAGAAATCATACCAAGGCTAAGGAGTGATGTGGCGCAATGTCTTGTCAGTTTCGAGCTGGTGTTCCCACCATCCTTCTTCAATATCATGACACACGTCCTAGTTCATCTAGTCGACGAGATTGTCATTCTAGGGCCCGTATTTCTACACAATATGTTCCCCTTTGAGAGGTTCATGGGAGTCCTAAAGAAATATGTCCGTAACCGCGCTAGGCCAGAAGGAAGCATCTCCAAGGGCCATCAAACAGAGGATGTCATTGGGTTTTGTGTTGACTTCATTCCTGGCCTTAAGAAGATAGGTCTCCCTAAATCGCGGTATGAGGGGAGACTGACTGGAAAAGGCACGCTTGGAGGGGATTCAATAATATGTAGGGACGGATATTCTTGGTCTCAAGCACACTACACAGTTCTACAGAACTCTACCTTGGTGACCCCGTATGTCGATGAACACAAGAACAGTCTGCGCTCCAAACACCCTGAGCAGTGCGACGACTGGATTACATGTGAACACATCAGGACTTTCAGCAGTTGGTTGGAAACACGTCTTAGAGGTGACAACACTGTTTGTGATGAGCTGTACTCGGTGTCCAGGGGACCATCTTTGACTGTATTGACTTACAAAGGATACGAGATAAATGGGAATACATTTTACACAATCGCCCAAGATCAAAAGAGCACCAACCAAAACAGCGGTGTCCGCTTTGATGCAGCAACCGAGAGGGGAAAGGACACATATTATGGTTACATAGTGGACATATGGGAACTTGACTACGGACATGATTTTAAGGTCCCTTTGTTTAAGTGCAAATGAGTCAATCTGTCAGGAGGCGGGGTACAGGTAGACCCATAGTACGGAATGACAACAGTGGATCTGAAAAATCTTGGGTACACTGACGAACCGTTCGTCCTAGCCAATGATGTGGCACAGGTTATCTATGTGAAGGACATGTCTACCAAACCGAGAAAAAGAAAAGATAAGGAAGCGAATACATCATACGATGAGCCAAAGCGCCACATAGTTCTTTTAGGAAAAAGGGACATCGTGGGAGTGGAGGGAAAGACAGACATGTCTGAAGATTATGAAAAGTTTCATGAAATTCCTCCCTTCAAAGTCAAGGCTGACCCAAGCATCCTGATAAACGATGAAGATTATCCATGGTTACGGCGCAATAAGCAAATGACACAAGCGAAGAAAAAGTGAAGACTTTCTCCCGCAACTATTATGATGATGCCATGCCAACTTTGTAACAGACGAGTATGATACCATTGTCCGTTTTGTACACGAAGTGCATCCAGTTTTTGCCGTAACCCTCTCAACTTTCTTGCACATGCTATGTGGATGAAATGATGATACCATGCCAACTTTCAACCTTTTCAGAGTTCATTTGAAATGCTTTTCAATTTCAGGGTCTTATAGCTCAAAATAATCAATAAATGCATGAAAAATAACAAATGAAGTCAGAAAGGGCAGAAAGAACCGGTACTAAAGGAATCAACTAAAAAGCTTTTATAAACCTCTAGTATTATTGAAACTAAAATTATATAGAATTTATACAACTAAAATTATCAAAGTATTTTCTATTCAAAACATTAAAAGCAAAAAGAATTTTCATAAAATAAATACAAAAAGCAAAAAAGAAAATAAAATAAATAAGTATAAACAAAATAAACTTTTATAAATAAGTAGAAACGAAATAAAAGAAAATAAAATAAATAAGTAGAAACAAAATAAAAGAAATAAAATAAACTTTTATAAAATAAATAAGTAGAAACAAAATAAAATAAAACAAAATAAATAAACCTTAATAAAATAAATAAAGTAGCAACAATAAGTATTTTGTTGTAAGTAGAAACAAAATTAAAAAATAAAGCAACAAAGAAAACAAAAAAACTAAAAAAACAAATGCCACCTCCTGGGCCACCACGACCTGAATACGACTAGAAACCCAACTAGTTGGGCCAGGATTCAGGCCCGCAAAAGGCCCAGCAGGCCCACATGCAAAGTAGTGTCAAATTAGGCCCATAGGCCTGCAGTTCAGAGGAGTTCGAGAGAGAGGAGGCAGCAGTGCTTATAAACAGGTAGTCGACGTTCTCAACTAGCGAGGTGGGACTAAACTCCCACCACTACGCGGCTGTGCAAGGCCATTGGGCCCGGTTGGTGGCACGAACCGGGACCAATGCCACTCTTTAGTCCCGGTTCGTGGCAACAACCGAGACCAATGTCCCCCCTTTAGTCTCGGTTGGTGCCACCAACCGGGACCAAAGGCCGCCACTTCCCACCCTTTAGGCTGCTGAAAAGAGGCCTTTGGTCCCGGTTGGTGGCACCAACCGGGACTAAAGGGTGTCTTTGGTCCCGGTTGCTGCTATGAACTGGGACCAAAGGCCTGGGTATATAAGTAGCACTTAGGAAAATTTGACAAACTCATCGCCAGTTTCCCCCCGGCCCGCCAGACGACGCCGAGCTCATCGACGCCGCCAGGCTGCCCAGATCGACGCCGTCCGCTGCCCCGATGCCGCGCGCCGCCCAGACGCCGTCCGCGCGCCGCCCCGAAGCCGTCCGCGCGCCCCCGTCGTCGCCAGGCTGCCCCGACGCCGCCCGTCGCCCCCGCCGACGCCGTCGTCGTCGCCCGCGCCCGTCGTCGCCGTCGCCATCGCCCGCACCCGTCGTCGCCGTCGCTGCGGGGAAGCACCATGCCGGCTCCTGCGACCAGTTCATCCCCGAGGCCGTTCGTCCGCCGCCGCACCGATTCCGGCTGGCGACCTCGACCCCTCCCCGCGCTGTGAGCCCCTGCCTCCTCCCCTTTCCTTCTCATTGCCGTCCCGACACGCCATCCGTAAGCGCGCGCCACCGCCAACCATCGTCGCCGTCGCCGACCACCGGCCTATTTTCATTTTTTTGTTACGATGTATGTATGTATGTTCACTGTATAATGCTCTGTATGTGCTGTATAATGCTCGTTTTTGCATTTTTTTTGTTACCAAGAAAAAGGTCTATTCTTCGGTGATATGTATGTTCGTATGCTCATTTAAGAAAATGTTCATATGTAACATTTAAGAAAAAAAGTAAATGTATGTATGTTCATATGCAAAGAATTATTTTTGGATGAAATGAGATGAGATGAGATGTGTTTTGTGTTGGAGTAGAAAAGAGGAAGAAGGAAGAAGGAAGAAGAAGGAAAAGAGGGTCGAGGGGGGGGTCGATATACCCCCTCCCCGATAACATTTTTTCCATGTATATATGCAAAAGTTACATTTTTAGAAAAGTTCTATATATCTAGCTAGGAAAGGAAGAAGAAGAAAAAGAATGAGAGGAAAAAGGAAAATAAGAAGAGGAAGAAAGGAGAAGAAGAGGAGAGGAAGAAGAGGAGAAATAAATAAGAAGAAGAAGAAAAAAGAAGAAAAAGAAGAGGAGAAGAAGAAAGGAATAGAGGAGAAGAAGAGAAAATATAATATTCTATTTTCTCTTCTTCTCCTCTATTCCTTTCTTCTTCTCCTCTTTTTTTCTTCTTTTTTTTTCTTCAACCTTCTCCTCTATTAATATCTTCTTCTCCTCTTTTTATTTCCTCTTCGTATTCTTATTTTTTTATCGGATATGTCATTGTCGATATACCCCGTGTCCCGGTAACTTCAACACAAGGGGGGGGGGGGGTTCGACCTACCCCCTCCCCGATAACATTATTTTCCCATATATGTATGTCGTCGTTGTCGATATAACCCCCTCCCGATAACTTCGACCGTGATAACTTATACCACGGGAGCACCCTCCGGCCCTCTCGCTCGACCAAAACTCTCGAGGACACCCAAACCCTAGAAAAAAACGATGTCGGTCTCCTACCCCCTCCCGCCGCGCCCCTACCCTTGAAGCATTGCCGAGGCCACCCCAAACCCGGAATAAGTTAGGTCTACGTTTGCACTAATATATCCACCTGCTGTCATGTTTGTGTAATAATTGCCATGTTGTAATATTTGCAGAAACAATGGAGCACAGACGAGACGAGGAAGCAGAAGAGGTGTTGGGGGACATAATCTTAGCCGGAGGTGATGTCTTGTCGTATCTTAACGACAATGATGGTCTGGAAGAACAGGGTGAAGAAGCAGGCTACGGTGATCGAAGAGTGGAGGAGGAGTGACATGATTATGATGGCTCCGGTGACCCAATGCTGGTGCAAGAAGGAGCCCGTGGTGACGGCTCCGGTGACCGAACATAGTCCGGCCAGGTAAATATATTAGTTAAGCCTGTGCTGACTAGCTAATTGATGCATTCATTGTTCTGGTATGTACACATATTAATGAACTCTCGGCTTTCTTCTTTTTTCTAGCCCTCCGGATCGAGCACAACTTCGGTAAAGAGACGAGGCCCGAAGAAAGAGTTGCGCTCGGATGAAAGGTTTGAGATCACAGCAATCGCGCGCGACGGCCAACCGATTGATCCCATCCGGACAAAGGAAGCATTTGCTGCTCAGTGCGGGGTTCTTGTTAGGGACAAGATCCCGATCAGCATCCACCAATGGTATAAGCCTAAGAAGGAAGACCCTGAGGTGTCTTATGTCAATGATATGCAGAAAGATGATCTTTGGACTGAGATGAAGCTAAATTTCACCCTACCGCCAGAGGAGGATCCGGAGAAGCCAGTTAAAGAGCAATTAATCAAGTCTCATGCTCTTAAGAAGATGGCAGACCTATTCAGGAGGTGGAAGAATGAGCTGAAAACGTTTGTCGACAAAGAAGAGACACCAGAATTCATCGGCAAATATGAGAAGATCAGAGATCACTGGCCCGCATTTGTGGCCCACAAGACATCAGAAAAGAGTAAGAAGATGTCAGGGACAAATAAGAAAAATGCTGCGAAGAAGAAGCTTCACCATCGCATGGGGTCAGGTGGCTACCTCAAAGCCCGGCCTAAGTGGGCCAAGGCTGAGAATGATCTGCTTGATAAAGGGATCGAACCAGAGACAATGAACTGGCCAGACCGTTGCCGGACTTGGTTTTTCAGGGCTGGCGGAACCTTGGACCCTGTATCAGGGAAGTGTGTTTGGACGGACGAGCAACTGAGAATACCAGTCAAGAGGCTTCAACACTATATAGATGCAGCGCAGCAAGGGACGTTCGTTCCAGATAGAGAGAACGACGAGCTCACAATGGCCCTCAGAAATCCTTAGCACCCTGGATGGACACGAGGCATGCCAGGCTCCGTTCCGTGGAAGGCTGGTTTTCTAGACGCAGGCGGCTATAAATGCCAGGAGAGGAGGAGAAAAGTGGAGCAGACCCAAATTCAGAAGCTGCACGAAAGGGTTCAAGCGCTAGAGGAACGAGACGTAGCTCGCAGCAAGCGACCTGCCGAAACTACCCCCGAAGCTACCCCGCCATCTCAGCGGAGAAGCAGCGTGGCTTCCACCGAGCTGCTTCAGCCGGAGCATGTCTTGACGGCTCCTGCTAGCTACCACGTGGATGCTATCACGGATCTCGACATTGCCACCTTATGACGCAATGGCAGAACTTCAAAGTCAAGGCGGCTGTCGGCTCTGTTCGACCTCCTGAACCCGGCGCAACTTTTCACTGTCGTCCGATTCGAGAAGGATATGCTAGGGTGACGGTGGACGAAATAACGGAGGGATTTGAGGACCTCCAGCTTGACCACCCTACCGGTGAAGGGGAGACTCGGCTGGGTTCTGCTCTGAAGACTCCATGCCTATGGCTGAAGGAGCTCATCAACCTTCCGAACTGGACGCCTCCGCCTCCTCCTCCTCCTCCGGCGAGTAAGGGCACTCCGCCTCCTCCTCCTCCTCCTCCAGCGAGTGATCAGGGCACTCAGCCTCCTTCTCCGGCGCGTGCCGGCACTCCGCCTCCTTCTCCGCCTTCGCTGGCGCGCCCGAGCAGCCAGCCCCCTCCTTCTCCACCTCGTCAGCAAGGGCGGAAGAGACCCGCCGCCGCTCCGGCTGCTCCGGCGCGTCATAGTCCTTCTCCTCCGCCTCGTAAGCAAGGAAAGAAGACAGCCGCAGCCGCTCCGTCTGCTCTGCCGGCGTCTAGCAGTACAACCAAAGGCGGGAGGCAATACAGATTCGGTCCTTCTCTGAAGACTCCAGAGAAGTTACCATACGAGAGGACCCCGGAGGAGAACGCGAAGATTGTGCGAGCTGAAGTGACGAACTTCTTTCAAGGGGTGAAAGCAAAGAAACATCCACCTCTGGAGTAGAAGGTAGATCCGGTGAAAGCGAAGCGCACTCTGGCTGCCCTGACAAAACCACCAAAGTCTCCGCCGAAAGGCAACTATGAGCGCATTATTGCAAAGACATTTGTCGAAGCGGAGCGGTCGGGAAGTACTATCAGTGATCAAAGGTTAAAAGAATGACGAGCTGGGAAAAAAATTGCCCAGCTCGGCGAACAAGCGAACCAATCGTGCCCCCCGCTCAAGGTGTCTAGCGACATCGTCGCTAATGATCCGAGGATGGTGCCCGGCTATAGCAATCTTGGAGATTACCTGCCCGACGATGTACATTATGATTTCTTGGAGGTGGAGGAACACAGATACGAGTACGGGAAGCCCCTCGTCAAAGATGAAAGATCTCTAACAACGATGATGCAAAGATTCCATGATTGATACATGAAAACCTGCAGAGAGTCTGGGGGAGGAATACTTTGACGCTGAGAGTTAAAGAGGAGCATGACCTCGTTGGAATTGAACTGTTGAATGTTCCATTTGAGGAGTTCTTCCAGTTTTTCAATCAAAAGGCCCTCGATAAATCAACAGTCAGTTGCTACTGTCTGTAAGTAGTACTACTTCTGTCATTAATTCTCTCTATATAGGTCAGCTCTTTCATTGCATGTATTTATAGTTATCCTCACTATATTATGCAGATTGAAGATCGCCGAATTGAAGAAAAGACAAATCGATGATATTGGGTTCATTAACACAAATATCATAGATGCAACTGAGGTTAAATATCATACCGAAAATACCGAGGCCAACTTGCTACGACCGTTGGTAATAAATGAAAACAAAGATATAATACTCTTTCCTTACAACTTCAAGTGAGTGTTACTGTCTTGTGCATATTCGGTTTCCCTTATTAGTCCAGGTTATAGTAATGTAATTGATGACTTATGCATGCGTACTCAGCTTCCACTATATTCTCCTAGAGATTAAGCTTGAGCAGGGACTAGTAACCGTCTTAGACTCGAGACGAAAAGATCCCGAGGACTATGCGGACATGACTCAAATGCTCGAGAAGTAAGTTATCAATCATTATCCACCATATCAGCAACTTTGTTCATTTTCTGATATCAAGTAATTGTTTTCTTTGTGTGGCAGGATTTGGAGAAAATTCACCAAAAAAGCTCCGGGACTGCCGAAGAAGCTGCAATTTAGACACCCGAAAGTAAGTACTATAGTAGCATGTTCCGCGCATCTCCTAGTGATTCAAGCACTAGTTTCATCAATACCATTTAGCATGCTTGCTTATCAGTTTGATTGACCTCTATTTCTTGTAAAGTGGTTGTGGCAGGAACAAGGGAATGATTTCTGTGGATACTACGTTTGCGAGTCCATCCGCCACACGACCTGTGAGCGGGGCTACTCTGACGAACAATATGATGTGCATAAGCAATAATATTCACAATTTTATTTTATTACCATCATTTGTGTTGAGTTTCATTTATTCATATATATATATATATATATATATATATATATATATATATGTATTAACCCCCTTCTTCAAATTAGATCTTTCGGATGCGGGATGAACTCCTACCACCAGATCGTATGCGAGCAATTCAAGAGGAATTGGCGGCATTCTTCCTTGACCACGTGATCACTGAAAACGGAGAATACTATGTGGACCCCATGTTCATATATAATTAGGAGATTATATTGTAAGAGATAATTATTGTATATATGTAGCCGGTAGTGTCGAATAGATATACGAGAACTTGTTGTTCGACCAATCTCTCGGAGAAGGAGAGGTGGTCGATATCACTTCACTCTGTATGCATATGTTCATGACGATCTTCTGTGTCCTTCATTTGCTTACTAGCTAGCGTGTCTAGTCCTCTCTATACGTATATAGTACGTAGCGTCGACCAAGCACGGAGATAAGAGAGGACACTTCTCTCTATTAATTAGCTAGCTAACACAATATATGAAACACCTAAATTAACCCCCCAAAACCCCAACCCCCCTTTAAAAAAAACCCCAGCCATGAAATGCTGACGCGTGGATGCCTATTGGTCCCGGTTAGTGCCACCAACCGGGACCAAAGGCCCTCCTGCCTGGGCTCGCCGCACCGGCCACGTGGAGGCCCATCTGTCCCGGTTCGTGTAAGAACCAGGACTAAAGGGCTAGGGCATTAGGAACGACCCTTTAGTCCCGGTTCAACAACCGGGACAAAAGGCACTTACCAACCGGGACAGATGACCCTTTTTCTACTAGTGCATGCACCCCCGCTGTTTAGACCCAAGTGGAGTAGCACCTAGACACATGACCCGCGACACTTGTGCCAGCCCCCGAACCATGCATCCCCGCCGTGTAGACTCATATGTGGCCATGTGTGCATGCATGTTGTGGTTCCAGCTGAGTGCGATGCACAGGACGGTCCTTGGTTACTAGGTCTAACATCACGCGGCAACGAGATTTGAGGCAAATGAAGGAACGGGCCCCGCACTCCCTTCACAGGACGGACGCATTCCCACTCTATGGCTTGATCCAGCATGGGATATGGCCCCAGTTGCCCACAGCCTACGTGAGGGCATACGCATGCCGCTCTCGATGTTTTACCACACCCTCTAGGGGTGGTATGATTACACTTGCGCTAGGTCCAGTGAATTTTCGGCCCCTCGATAATTTGCATGGATTATAACGGCAGCCGATGAGCGTCATAGCCTAGAGAACGACGTTGAGGCCACCCCTCCCTTTGGTAGCATATGGTGCATATATGGACCAAAGAGCTTAACATGGGGCTTTCATCCCAATCCTTGCTATGATTTCATGTGGCCGCCGTAGATCTTGAACTTTCGATGTTACAACCCTAGAAATGCGGTAAATGTCCCGAATATGGGAGGGAGGGGGGGGAGAAAGGCCACGCAATAAACGATCCCCATAAGTTTTATCTGGCAAGACAAACAAGTTTTTTAAAATAAGGATTTTTAGCATGTTTTAATAAGGATTTTATAATTTCACATTATAAGGTGCTTATTTTTTCCTAAAAGAAATGTGTTGTAAACGCACAAAGCTCCACATTGAGCCTCTCATCATCACGTTCACGTTGAACTCACCCTAAAATGAAGGAGAGGTAGATCGAATCTCCCCACGGGGGGCAACCTCCACCTAGTAGCTAAATATGGTTAGTTGAGAATTTCTCCCCAAGTCGTTTTTTGAGGCAAAATCACATTCTTTTTTTTCCTCCAATATTGTGGCGAAATACATGGAAGAAAAATCGTGGGAGGCACGATGGAACGAGTGCACCTGTTTTTCCCCTCCAAAAGTGCACTAGTTGCCATATTGCATGTGATTGTGTCACCTGTACAAACAATTGAATTGTCGTTTTTATTTTGTTAACAATTCCTAAATATTGAATTTCAGCATGCACCTACGCCATGTCAGTTAGGTCAAATTTGTTTTATCCAAGCTCCGCCAGCGACCGTGCAGATTCTTGTACCATGCACGTGATGCTCCGGGCCTCTGGCGTCCGGTACCGGACAGGGGAATCTAGATGTGATGCAATACATTTCATGTTGACCCATATCATGCACCCTTAGCCAACCAAGACGACAACATGCACCGCTAGCCACCTCGATCTAGACCATGCGGTAGTGTCCACGATGGGCAAAGATGCTCCGTTGGACATGTTTGCTGGCACTAGTGCATGATGCCCAATCTCGGTGTGCAAGAGGGTAGCCGTGTGTCGCTTTGACATGCTTGGCTTACGGAGGGAGGGACTGGTTGGAGAACTAACGAACCGAGGTGGGGTCAAGGGTGGATGGATGGTGTGGGTCAACTTGGGTAAAGGGGAACGGTTTGAGGCCATTTGAACAATGTATGCCATGGCTATGGTCATGAGCTACCTCACTTGCCTTACCACGAAATTTTTCATAAGGGGACAGTGTAAACCTAAAAATTTTGAGTTTTATTTTTGGATATCCTGTTTGTTACATTTATGGCATCGTGTTAAACAAATTTGGGGTTATTTTGGAGATGGTCAAAAAAATCACTTCATTACAGACGGACCGTTTGGTCTCACTTAAGCGAGTTTTTCTAACAAGGTGGTTTTTTCGACCCCATCCAAATCACCTGAAATTTTGTACACATAATCTTTTCATAAACATACATAGAATTTGAAAGTTTTCCAATTTTTTTAGAATTTTATATAATTTATAGTGGCTCAGTGAAACTCAGGTACATACCTCTGACTTTACCGTAAGGGGACAGTGTAAACTTCATTATTGCTAAATTTTCTTTGATAATCATGTTTATTACATGGATGTGACTGTGTAAAAAAATTGGGTGATTTGGAAAAGAAAAAGCCCACCAACTAACATGAGATATCAAACCCCACGGCCTGCATGCGACTAGAAACCCAACCATATGGGCCAGGATGCATGCTCGTGAGATGTTGATTTCTCCTGCTAGTAGGCCCCACAGGACATGCATAGAAGTGGATAGGGAACGTGCTGTTTCAGTGAGAGAGGCTCATGCAATTGGTCTCTCAGCCACGTATATAAGTAGGTGCGTGCGCGTCTCGCTTGGCGAGGTGGGACTAAACTCCCACCACCCGTCAGTTGCGCCCGGTGCGTCTCAGCGTTGGGCCAAATTTTGTTGGGCTGTCCTAGGCGAACCTCACCCGCGTGCTGGACCAAGCGTCCCTGTAGATGGTTGGGCTGGCCCAACATGCATGCATATCCTTTTTCTTTTTTGTTTTTCACATTTTCTCTTTCATTTATTATTATACAGTTCTAAAACAAAGGTTGTTGTAAACGCACAAAACTCCTTCTTCAGCCTCTCACCACCACGTTCACGTTGATCTCACCCTAAAATCAGGGAGAGGTAGATCGAATCTCCCCACGGGGGACAACCTCCACGGAGTAGCTAAATATGGTTACTTCAGATTTTCTCCCGAAGTCGTTTTTTGAGGGGAAAATACATTTTTCTTTTTTCCTCCAATATTTGTGGCGAAATACATGGAACAAAAATCGTGGGAGGCACGGGGGCTACGTGTTTTCCCCCTCCAAAAGTGCACTTGTTGCCAAAATGCATGTGAACGTGTCATATTCCACATTTTCCTAAATACATGTTGTACACCTGCACAAACAATTGAATTGTCGTTTTCATTTTGTTATCAATTCCTAAATCTTGAATTTCAGCATGCACCTATCCCATGGCGTCTCATCCAAGCTCCTACATCAACCACGCAGATTCTTCTACCATGCATGTGTGCTGCTCCGACGTCCGGTACAAGAGAGGGGAATCTTGATCCAATGTGATGCGATTCATGTCTACCCATAGCATGCACCGCTAGGCAACCAGGCTGACAACATGCACCGCTAGCCGCCTCGATCCAGATAATGGGCAAAGATGCTCAGCTGGACATGTTTGTTGGCACTAGTGCATGATGCGCCAATCTTGGTGTGCAAGACGTGTAGCCGTGTGTCGTTTTAACATGCTTGGCATACCGAGGGAAGGGACTCGTCAGAGATCCAACGAACCGAGGTGGGGTCAAGGGTGGATGGATGGTGTGGGTCAACTTGGCTAAAGGTTTACGGTGGGTGTCTAGGTGGCCAAGTGTGCATGCATGGTGTGAATCCAGCTATGTGTGATGCACTGGACGGGCCTTTTTGGATAGGGCCCACATGAAGCGGCAACGAATTTTGAGGAAAATGAAGGAACGGGCCCCGCACTCCGTCTGCATGCCGAACTCGTTCCCTCCATTGGCTAGATCCAGCATGCGATATGGCATGCCTTCCACATAGCCCGCGTTAGGGCTTATGCGTGCCGCTCTCTGTGTTTGACCACACCCTTCATGGGTCATACGACGAGACCACGCCAGGCCCCATGAAGCACCGCCTAGACACAAACCGGACGCGTTTCCTCTTGCTAGCTATATCCAAAGCACATGCAGACCCGCCGTCTAGACCCACGTGTGGAGCATCATGTAGACGTTTAGACTCATACGTGGACATGCATCCTCTTGGTAGACGTTTAGACTCATACGTGGACATGCATCCTCTTGGTAGACGTTTAGACTCATGCGTTACCTCTTGGTAGCTAGATCCAAACTAGACTCACACCACTTACGCCAGTCCCCGAACCATGCATCCCCGCCGTTTAGACTCATACGTGGACATGTGTGCATGCATGCTGTGGGTCCAGTTGAGTGCGATGCACGAGACATGCCTTGGTTACTAGGTCTAACATCACGTGGCATTGAGATTTGAGGCAAATGAAGGAATGGGCCCCGCACTCCTTTCACAGGCCGGACGCATTCTCTCTTGATGGCTTGATCCGACATGCGATATGGTCCCGTTTGCACACAACCTACATGAGGGCCAATGCATGTTGCTCTCGATGTTTTACCACACCCTCTAGGGGTTGTACGATGACACCACACCAGGTCCGGTGAATTTTTAGCCCCTCACGAATTTGCATTGATTATAACGACAGCAGACGGGCATCATAGCCGTAGAGAACGGCTTCGAGGCCACGCCTCCCATTGGTAGCATATGGCACATATATGGACCAAAGAGCTTAACATGGGGCACTTATCCCATTCACTGCTATGATTTCATGGTGGTCGCATAAGATCTTGAACTTTCGAGGTTACAACCATAGAAATGCGGTAAATGGCCCGAATATGCGAGGGGGGAGGGGCGAGAAAGGCGACGAAATTACCTACCCCCAATATTGAAGTTTGTTTTTTCTGGAAAGAAACAATTTTTTATATATAAGGAATTTTCAGCACTTATTAATAATGATTTTATAATTTCACATTGTAAGGTGCATTTTTTTCTCTAAAACAAGGTGTTGTAAACGCACAAAACTCCTCCTTGAGCCTCTCACCATCACGTTCACGTTGAACTCACCCAAAAAGGATTTCCCTCTTTTTACGATTTTCCTTTGTTTTTGTTTTTTAGACAAAAGGATTTTGCTTTGTGTTTTTTTATTAGTAACATAGGGTTTTACTTTGTGACTGGTAAGCGGCCTGTGGGCCTGTTTGGTTGTTTCTTTACGAACTGGACCCACGAGCCGTTATTGTCCGTGTCATCACCCCCATCGCCCACACAACCCCGCCCCCCTCACCCCCACCCTCCCCACAAACCACCCCGCCGCGACCCCGCTGCCTACTCGCCTGGCCGCTCTCGACGGTTGGAGCAGAAGAGCGCGGAGTGAGATTGGGAGGCCGCCAACAAGCACCTAGCGACTACCGGCGACTAGGTGAAGTGAGAAACCCTAACTAGTAATCTTCGACTTCTTTGTTCCTTGTTGTGTTGCCGTTTCGGGAGTTGGATATGGTTTTCAAAGTTAGAGATTAGATAGTTAGGATTTTTAAATTGGAGGTTAGGTGGAAGGCGATGCAGAGATTGAAGGAAGTTTTCTACATCGGTGGCTAGCTGGGTATTTTTTTTCTAGGGTTTCGGTATTCCAGGGTTTTCATAACAATGAACAAGTGCATATGCGTAACACAATAGCAGCAAATTTCAGCAAACAGTCCTTTAAAAACTTTAAAAAATATTGGCCTTGTGCAGTGGCGAATCCAGGAAGAAACCAGAGGGTGGGCTCAAAACTTATCAGCTGGGCTAGTGGATTAAATTCCTTTTTAGGCCGAAATTAGGTTGGGTTTAGTAAGGCAGCCATTAACTTGTAGTCCTAGATTGCAAGTCAACTAAACATTTCTCAGAATAATATTTGCTGCAGTGTTTTTTTTTGCAGAATATGAAATTTTGATCCAAATATTTGTATCTTTGTAGGGAAATAACAATAAACTCTTAATTCTGTTGCCCAAATTAGTTCATATTTTAAAGATTATAAATGTGAGGGCGTACAATATATCAGAGTTTTTAGGAATTATTTTAGTCTTTATTTTGTGTGGTTATGTAGTACCAGGAAAAAGTGAAGTAAGTTCATTTTCTCCAACATGAAAGACAAGTGGCTAATTGAGTTGGTTACCCTGACGATCCTTCGTCCGTCCAGAACAGATTTTCTTTTCTTTTTCAAGGAACATATTGTTGGATGCGGATGTATGTAGATGGGCTGTATGTTGAAGGTGTGCGTGTGTACATTCGGGTGGGCCGAGTAACAGCAGTAGTAGGATTTATGTTTTCATAGGACTTTTCTCAGAGATTACTGCTTAGTCTCAAACACTACCTCAGTTGTGCTGTAGAGGAGGAGGGGCCAATGCGGCGCGTTGACGCTCGGGGTGAGCCCATGCTGCCAGTCGAGGATGAAGAGAAGGACATGTTTGAACAAGCTGTTGTGCGGCGGGCACGCGCTGCGTTGCGGGGTTATGAGGAGTGGAGGGCGAGCCACCCGCTCAGTTCAAGTGTATGACTGTTGATTACTGATGCAGTACCTTCGTTGATTATACTATATGATTGTTGCCTAGTGTGTTTACATGCATAAGCCCTTTTCTTAAATTCTCATCCTTTGCTTTTCTTCATTTTATTTTGTTTACACAGGTGGTGTGCATAACCTGTCGACAGGACTGCAACAGGCACAATGCTGATGGGTTGACATTTACCATCAGGCTAGATGGGGACACTTCAGCTCTGGTATAAATAATCATGTCAATTTTTACATGTATTGTGTTTGTTCCCCTCTACTTTGAAGATTAACAATATGTAGGAAATAAATAGCAATTAAATTCTACATCTACGGATCGTGCCATGCTATGCAAGGCACCAGTTCAGCGCCATCCCAAACAGTTGTAGCTTTTTCAAGCGAGAGGGAGCCACATGTATGATTTTGGCGTGTACAAAGGGAATTGAAGGGCGATCATCTGTGGTGAAAAGAGGGAGCAAACACCGGTCTGCCAAGGCTAAGGCAATAAGGGAGCCGGAAGAGACCCATGTCTTCCCAGTTGATGAGGACAACTATGATGATTCTTTAGCAAAGCAGTGACAAGATAGTGTGGTTGATTCCATGCTACCAACTCGTACGAGCAGCCGGAAAAGAGTGGCATCTTCATTATTGTGCAATGAAGATTATGTTCTGTATGATAGTGATAAGAAGAGAAAGAAAAATAGGACTCCATTGGAGTCTACCAACGATTCCAAGGACACAAAGAATACAAAGAGGAAAAACCGTGCAAGCATTTTTAGATACAGACACAGGTGCTTCGAGGCTGGAGACCGACCATGACAAGTTTCGACAGTATTACGTGACTAAAATTGTCAACACCTCAGATCTTGATAAACAATTGGTGGTAATTGATGACATTGTTCTACTACAGAAGCATTTGCAATGCCTCACCATGACAGATGGAGTTTTAGATGACAAATGGTTGGGTGACGAAGTAAGATATTTGCCAAATTATTTTATCAATTTTCTTTTGCACATCACAATTAACTTGAATTTTGTTTTAGTTGGTTGATGCTGTGATTCAGATCATGCGTCATGATCATCCTAAGGACATAAGGGACGGGCAACTGGTTTACATTGAGAGGGTGGCCGGCGTCGCTTTGCTCGAAAGAGATGGTAAGGTAGAGAACTGCCACAAGGCCGCTTTGGCGGGCAGTCATGGAACAACAAAAGGAGACAACTACCTCAGACATGATCTGGTACCATCTAACCATGACATAAACACATTTATTTTTGTAATCATTATGCATGTTGATGTAATCATCTTTGCTGTCCAGGTTTTTCTACCTACGAACATGGTGAACACCCACTGGTTCCTTGTGGTCGTAAACCCCAGAAGGAGGGAGATTCAGATTCTTGATTCGCTTTTCAGCTACGTAGTAACACAAGTGGTTCACGTGGTGAGATTTGAAACGTCTTTCAATATAACACAGCATTTAGCATCATACCTAACCTTGAACCGTGAGCAACTTCTCATACCATGGACTTTGGCAGATACGTGGGGTGGAAGCACATCTGAGAGCATCGCTGCGAATCAATGGACCACAAAGCCATGCATGGCAAGACATTAACGTGACCCAATGGACAGTAAAGCATGTTCCTGTGCCAAGACAAGATGACAAGTCAGTCAACAGTATTAGCTTCTAAATATGTTTTTCATTGTTAATACGTGAAATGGTGCTAACAGAATTAATTGTTGTAGTTCTTCTTGTGCACTCTACATGTTGAAGAACATCGAATTCTTTACGGGAGAAGATCTAACGCGTTATGGGCAAGTACGTAGAGTAACACCTAAAATTCTGTCAATTTTGTAAACATATGGAATGATACTAACATATCCTCCCATGCAGGCATACATTGACAATTATAGAAGAGAGCTGCATGTTGTCCTTCTTAATTCGCCCTACAACAAATTGAAGTCCATGAAAAGGCTGAAGACGTACAATGCTAGCCTATCGGATGCAGCTGCGATTGAAGATCATGAAGATGCAAGCAGTTAGTCCAGCAGTGGTTGATTCTTAGATCTGGAGTGTACACTTGGTTATGAAGCGGTAGAGTAGGGTGTGGTTTGGTTTTAGTCCCGAAGAAGGTTTCCTAGCCATGTTCATAGTCCAGTGCGGATTAATCAAGTTGTAATATTTCACAATACTGGTTCCAAATACTATTCTCGAAATAAATTTGGTCTGCATGGGAGACGCTGAAACATATATTTGCTTTTTACAACCAGAACTTTTGAAGCTTAGGAAGGTTAACTGAATTCTTAAATTTATATTTAAGTGTTGTCGGAGTCTGGACAAGATTCAGAACAATTACATCGCTAGTTAGAAGTTTCAGAATTTTTTTAACATCGCTAGTTAGAAGTTTCAGAAAAATTTCAGCGAGTGCTGAAATATTTTGGCTGAAAGGCAAATATTGCAGTGAGTGCTGAAATGAATGAAGTTCAGTTATTTCATCGAAATCTCACCGAAGTGAAAACCATGGTGTCGTGCCATCTTGAGCAGCACCAGAAATGATTCAGTGTTATTAACAAAATTTGGTTTCACAGATACAAGGAAAAAAGGTATGATTTTGAGCATGCAAGATCGGATGGGCAATAAAATAGCTTCACAAGAGAGTAAAATACTTCACCAATAATTGGGACGGGGCTCGTCGCAGCCGTTGGATTCCTCGCTTCCTTTCTCATGTTCACATTTCAAATGGGCTCATCCCATTATAATAGGCACGTATAAGAAAGCACAAGAAGCCCAAACGCTTAACGGTTGAGATTACTGATCTAAACTTGCTAAAAAATTCGCAAAATAAAAAAACATTACATGATCTAAAACTACCTCTTCGTGAGATCCCACATTCCCAATATTTCCTTGTGGTGGGTTGTTAGAGAATCCCCTATAAATAAACATTACGTGATCTAAAACTACCTCTTCGTGAGATCCCAAATTCCCAATATTTCCTTGTGATCGGTTGTTAGAGAATCCCCTATAAATACGAAGCTTTTCACGGCATAGATCGTATACTTCCACCCCACACCTAGCCTTCCATGACTACACCAAACTACCACTGCACGCCGCCCAAAGTAGCTCCCAGGTCGGTGACGTTGGAGAAGCCGGCGAAGCAAAAGATGAAAGCGAACGGCAATGGAGCCGGTCGCCATCGCGAGAATCCTCCGGTAACGATCGAGATCCTTGTATTCTATATACTCCCTACTTCCCAAGTCTGCATGCAATCCCATTATACCGAAGGGATATGGGTGTGTCTAGAAAGAAAAGAAAAAAGGACAAAAAAGGCTTGCACGAATCTTAGCATAAAATCAATGACATAGGACTTAGATAAGCAATACTTAGAGCACATCTAGATGTGCTTTAGCAAAACTTAAGGGAGATCGTGCATGCCTTCAGTTTTTAGTCGTGAATGCCTCTATTTGTAATGAAACTTGCGCTAATTTTTGTGCTGGAAAGTTCTACGTGCAACGATATGGGAAGGAAGGACTAGTAAATGGTGGAGCAAATCTGGTGGGCAACCTAGCACTGTTGCAAGTAATACAATCATTATTAACATACCATACATTCAATTTTATGGAAAATTTTCTAAGTTATTTTTGTTGTAATGCAGACGTGGTACTACGAGAAGTGGAGGGTGCACCAATTGGACTATACCATGTCGTATGCATCAAGGTTAAGGACGCTGATCCAAAACTGCCACGAGGCCGCTTTGGCGGGCAGTCATGGAACAACAAAAGGAGACAACTACCTCAGACATGATCTGGTACCATCTAACCATGACATAAACACATTTATATTTCTAATTATTATGCATGTTGATGTAATCATCTTTGTTGTCCAGGTTTTTCTACCTATGAACATGGCGAACACCCACTGGTTCCTTGTGGTTGTAAACCCCAGAAGGAGGGAGATTCAGATTCTTGATTCACTTTTCAGCTACGTAGTAAGCACACAAGTTGTTCACGTGGTGAGATTTTAAACATCTTTCAATATAACACAGCATTTAGCATCATACCTAACCTTGAACCGTGAGCAACTTCTCATACCATGGACTTTGGCAGATACGTGGGGTGGAAGCACATCTGAGAGCATCGCTGCGAATCAATGGACCACAAAGCCATGCATGGCAAGACATTAACGTGACCCAATGGACAGTAAAGCATGTTCCTGTGCCAAGACAAGATGACAAGTCAGTCAATAGTATTATCTTCTAAATATGTTTTTCATTGTTAATACGTGAAACGGTGCTAACATAATTAACTGTTGTAGTTCTTCTTGTGCACTCTACATGTTGAAGAACATCAAATTCTTTACGGGAGAAGATCTTACGCTGCGTTATGACCAAGTACGTAGAGTAACACCTAAAATTCTGTCAATTTTGTAACATATCCTCCCATGTAGGCATACATTGACAATTATAGAAGAGAGCTGCCTATTGTCCTTCTTAATTCGCCCTACAACAAATTGAAGTCCATGAAAAGGCCGAAGAAGTACAATGCTAGCCTATCGGATGCAGCTGCGATTGAAGATCATGAAGATGCAAGCAGTTAGTCCAGCAGTGGTTGGTTGTTAGATCTGGAGTGTACACTTGGTTATGAAGCGGTAGAGTAGGGTGTGGTTTGGTTTTAGTCCCGAAGAAGGTTTCCTAGCCATGTTCATAGTCCAGTGCGGATTAATCAAGTTGTAATATTTCACAGTACTGGTTCCAAATACTATTCTTGAAATAAATTTGGTCTGCATGGGAGACGCTGAAACATATATTTGCTTTTTACAACCAGAACTTTTGAAGCTTAGGAAGTTTAACTGAATTCTTAAATTTATATTTAAGTGTCGTCGGAGTCTGGACAAGATTCAGAACAATTACATTGCTAGTTAGAAGTTTCAGAATTTTTGTAACATCGCTAGTTAGAAGTTTCATAATTCTTTTAACATCGCTAGTTAGAAGTTTCAGAAAAATTTCAGCGAGTGCTGAAATATTTTGGCATCGCTAGTTAGAAGTTTCAGAATTTTTTTAACATCGCTAGTTAGAAGTTTCAGAAAAATTTCAGCGAGTGCTGAAATATTTTGGCCGAAATTCAGTGAGGCTGAAATATTTTGGCTGAAAGGCAAATATTGCAGTGAGTGCTGAAATGAATGAAGTTCAGTTATTTCATCGAAATCTCACTGAAGTGAAAACCATGGTGTCGTGCCATCTTGAGCAGCACCAGACATGATTCAGTATTATTAACAAAATTTGGTCTCACATATACGAGGAAAAAAGGTATGAACATGAGCATGCAAGATCGGATGGGCGATAAAATAGCTTCACAAGAGAGTAAAATACTTCACATGTGAAGACTCAATCTTAGTTGACTTTAGAACCAGTTTTCATCCTAAAAGAGGTCCAGTGAACTACTTATAAGCAATAATAAAAGCGGTCCAGTTCTTTTGGCTGATTTTCAAAGAAACGGGAACGATATCTTTTTGATGATCGTGATTCTCAGGAGACCTACGTGTTGTTACACAACTTACCTTGGTTTTTTTAAACCATAACTTACCTTTGCTAAACTCTCCACGCCCCCCTAATATTCAACCAGGTGGGTCCCCTCCCTTGATTTCCTCCAACAAAAGAAATCTATATGTAGAAATATGCCCGGGTTGTTACGATCCCTATAAATAGGGATCCTTTGAAACCTCGTAGATCATAGTTCGTCCTTCTGCGCCGCCCAAACCAGCAAGACAGAAGGACGGAGCAACCAGCAAGATCGAACGATGGAGCCAAACATGAATCCTCTGCTAACTCCCCACGATCTCAGCCGCTTCTATTTTTGGTGCCACGATCTTCCTCCCATGATCTCTTGCTGCGACCCCACTCGTTGTTTGCATATTCATGTAACTCAGCATGTTTTTAAACAAATTAAGTTGGGGGGCGTTAGGGGAGGGCGCTAGGATTTGTTTCCTACCAGATTGGCAGTTCATTGATTAATTCCAGGTTAAATCTTAGCATCTGGTCTTGTCGACGCCAATTAGTGTAGCGGGCGCTTGCCTTCTTTTTTTCCTTCCGCACGAGTTATGGAAGGCATCGATGGCCCATGTTTTAATTCCATACTACTGACCATGATTAGCGCCTAGAGTTGAGGAGACCATGGTTGGATAGTTTTTTATTTTCCAATCTTTATTTTATTTCAGATAAGTGCCTTGCAATGGAGATTACCTTAGATGACCATTCAAACGTAACCAAGCTGAATCACATGATAGTATTTGCACATACATGGAACTCAGCATGCTTGTACCTCATGCAGTAGCGTAGAGCACAATTTTTATGTGGGTATATATAAGCTGTATTCGTCTGTATGAGTGTTTAAATTGTATACCATGCTGAATCTAATCACACTTGCACATCCATTAAACCCAGGATGCTTCTTTGCCGCCATATGAGGAGTTCATAAACGGATTAAACACGCAGCAAAGGATGTACATCCAGTTGATAGGACTGGGCGGACTTCTCAAGCCACCTAGCATCAAAACTAGACGTGTACTCTGCCTGGCCATCGCTAATTCATATGATGCAGAGAAGGATGCCTTTATCATCAATGGGAGACCATGTAGGATCACACTAGAAGATGTAGCGCATATAACAGGCATGCCCTACCATGGGAAGAAGCACGTCCCTTCAAATCTTGATGATAATATGGAGTTGTGGAAGAAACTGAAAGACCGTAATGACACCAAAGTAACTTTCAAAGGATTGCTAGCCAAGATGAAAGTCGACAACACACCAAATTTTGTCAGGCCATTTGTCTTGTACACCATAGGCAAATATGTATGCCGAACAAAAGAGGAGTACGTGGATAACAAATATATTAGGATTGTTAGAAACGTTGAGACGATAAAGGGCACAAATCTTGGACAGCTAACGCTTGACTATCTTATGGATGGCGTGAAGAATTTTGTAAATGGTGAGGCAATTCTGGAGGGGAATCTACCACTGCTGCAGGTTAAGGCCGCTGATCCAGAACTGGAGCGAGGAGAAGGCAAAAAAGGTTGACAATATAATCC
The DNA here is from genome assembly GCF_018294505.1 of Triticum aestivum. NCBI lineage: Eukaryota > Viridiplantae > Streptophyta > Magnoliopsida > Poales > Poaceae > Triticum > Triticum aestivum. The sequence continues at coordinate 13,757,207 of NC_057814.1, read as the reverse complement.
AGAATAATTATCTGGGAGTTGGAGAGGTAAAATGTCAGCACATTGCCTGGATTATGTAACATATATATTTTCTAAATCATACTAACGACACTAAATTGCAGTATGTTGAGGACCTGATGAGGCCTTTCATTCCAGCACGAGATGGTACGCTGGCAAAACCGAAGACTGGCGCTCAGGTAAATGAGTTACATCAGGCACAAATATATATTGTAACATTCCAACTAGTATGAAGTTATATGATTCTAACTGTTTCAAAGTCTTAGATTAAGGTACTCGTCGGACGTGTATTGACTGATTTGCAAGAAGTTGCCTCCCTCGTGCGGGAGTCCGGTACAGAACAAAACCATACGATGTGCGCCCTTGAAAAGAAAATGGATGAGTGCCTTAGGCGTACCCGTACAAATGGCAAGCTCACGGAGGACCTCATCAAAGAATTGAAGGTAAGCCTAGAATTATGAGATTAGTATATATAATTGGAAATTTACGTGTACAAGTCTTTTTCTAATTTAGTTTATTATCAAAACACCCCAGACTAACATGTATTTTTCAAAGAAAAAACACGATGGAATATTTCCAGGACTGGAGAACATACATCTATCTGACCTCGGGGCACCTTCACACCCAATGGAGGCCTCTGTTGAGAATGCTGAGCAGGCTTCTGACCAGGGGAAACAAAAGGATGTCACGGAGGTCGCTGCTAAGCACGATTGTAAGTAGGGAATAAAAAATGATGACATAATGCCCCCCATGAAGAACCTTGATGAAGATTTTGACGTACACATGTTAACTTAATTATGAAACAATCATTGTCGTTTCAGAAATAACATTTGATCTTCCACGTACAGGATGAAGCATTCGAAAGAGCTGCTGCAAAAATCAAACATGATCTCGGTGGTGTTCATAAGCTTTTGAAAGAGGTGGATGATATCCAGGGAGCACCTAGTTTTGATAAGCAAATGCATTCCAAAGCCACCACAAGCCTTGAAGATTTCTAGGTGATGCACATTTTACCTATAATTGAGCAAGAATCTGCTAAAGGCTAACCCGCGGTTTATTTCGTCTGACAGAATCCGTTCAACAGACGGAGTAAGCAGCACTCTGTGAAGGCTACGGGATCGCGAGATCCTGAAGAGCCCCGTGCCTTCACAGATGATGACAACCATGATGAATCCTTCCAAAAGCAGCAACAAGTAAGTGTGGTTGAATCGACGCCACCAAATCATGGGGGCGAAAAGAAAAGAGTGGTATTGCAATTATTTAAGAATGACGAGTATGCTTCGCACGACACTGAGAAGCAAAAAAGGAAAAACAAGACTCCATCAGAGTGTACAAATGATTCCGAGGACACGAACAGTAAAAAGAGGAAAATCGGCTCTAGCAACTTAAAAAAGAGGTCAGAAGTTCCTGAAACCCAGAGGGACCAGCTAGACGTGGTTCGACAGGATTTCGTGGCGTCACTGATCAACACTAAAAATCGTGAAAAACAAATGGTCTTAGTTGATGACATTGTCGTGCTATCAAAGCATTTGCAATGCCTCACCCATAAAGATGAATCTGAAGATGGCGTATGGTTGGGTGACGAAGTAAGATAGTATTTCACAAATTAGTTTATGAAGTTTCATTTTTGTACATACAATTAACTTGATTATTGTTGTAGGTGGTTGATGCTGCGATCCAGCTCATGTGTCATGATCAACCAATTGACACAAGGGACGGCCAACTGGTTTACATTGAGAGGGTGGCCGGCGTCACTAAACTTGAAAGAGATGGTAGGATAGAGGAGTGCTACGAGGACGCTTTGGCAGGCATTCCTGGAACAACACAAGGCACCACCTACCTGAAACATGATATGGTATTTTAAGCTGACGTAGAACAGATTTTTTTATTACTATGCACGTTGATCTAATTATCTGTGCACTCCAGGTTTTCCTACCTACGAATAGTTTAAACACCCACTGGTTCATTGTGGTCGTAAACCCCAGAAGGAAGGAGATTCAGGTTCTTGATTCACTTTTCCACTGTATGATACCCAGAGAAGTAAATAACGTGGTGAGAATTTCAAGATACACGGGTAGAAAAAAGCCCTTTAGTCCCGGTTCGCAACAGCCTTTAGTCCCGGCTGTGCAACCGGGACTAAATATGCGCGACTAAAGACCCCCCCCCCCTTTAGTCGCGCCTCTTACGGACCGCGACTAAAGGCTTTAGTCCCGGTTCTTGTGGCTGACCGGGACTAAAGGCCCGTCCACATGGGCGCCCGTGGTCCGTCGGGGCGGAGGACCTTTAGTCCCGGTTCTCGTGGCCAACCGGGACTAAAGGGCTCCTCCGCAGGTTTAGGGTTTTAGCCCCCCTAAACCTGGTTTCTTTTTAGTTTGGAGTGTTTTATTTCTTTTATATTATATTTTGTGTTTTATTTTAATTTTGATTAAGTTTCAGTACACATATTTTACGCTACTATATACATGCATATGAAATTTCAAACAAGAAGAATTCAAGAGGAATATATAATATATATTCAATCTCGGGTGACCATATACAACTTCGAACAAGTTTCCATACACAATTAGGATGGATGACCATATACAACTTCGTACAAGTTTCAATCTCGGGTATGCATATAAATTTCTTCGTCCTCGGTATAGTGTTCTCCTTTAGGATTGATGACTTCCCTCATGAAAAATCCTGCTAATTCTTCTTGAATTGGTCGGAAGCGAGCTTCTGGACTAAGCCTCCTCCGCAAGTTATCCGTCGCGTTCCGCACGCTATCCGATGCCTTCCGCTCAGTGGTGTGTCTCCGGATGTTCTCACAAACATAGTATCCACATAGATTGGTCCCCGGTGGCTGCTTATCCACATTAACTAACCTTCTGAAATCTAGCTCATGTTTGAATTCACCGACAATTTCTTCTGAGAACCGTCTCCAAACCCTACAGGGCAAAGAAAATTAAATGAATAAGGAAGTTATTAGTTACTTGATATTAGGAAATGAACGAAAGAGACCGATCGATATAGAGCTCAAATGATTGAAAATAATTACTTTTGCAGCATTTTTCTCATGTCGGCCCAACGCTTTGGATCCGAATCCATAGAGTCCATGATTAGAACTCTGGAGGTGTGAAGTTCAATATTTAGCAGAATCCAGTGAAACCTGCGGACACGTTACATGCACAGTCGATTAGACATACCATGCATGGAGTAAACAAAAGAGAATGGGCACAAGAGAGAAACACTCACCCAAAATGGTAAGGAAATAGAATATGACTTTTGAGTTGATGCTTTCTAAGAAACTTGTACAGGTCTTTCTCCACGTCTTCGGGGTGATGTTGTAACACATGTCCATTAATGATATGTGGGTCAATGAACCCAACATCATGGATGTTTCTTATTTTGCATTCCCAAATCTTCAATCTGCATAATAGCGTACGCAACAATATAGTTAGGACAATATATATATAGTGCAGGCAATGAAGAACGAGATGAGGTAGAAATAAATCACTTACAGAACGTAGCAACTCAGCATAGATTTCTCGAGGTCGCGCAGATTGAACAGCTGGAACAATTCACTCATATGAATTTCTACAGAGTACCGTTTGGTGTGATGCTCCTCTGTAACATCCGCATAAACATATTCTTTGTCGGCCCATGTTATGAATTGCTTGTACCAACGTAGCAGATTTCGCATTTGTGGTGGTAGACTCTTTTCCCGCGCAGGCTCGACGAGAGGCCCATTCCGCACATATTGTAATGCTATCTCACATACTGGCGCATCCTCAAGGCCTAAGAAGGCACGAAGAGTCAAACCCATCTCGGACGCTTGTTTCATGGCACCCGCTACAGTCAATCCAAGTGCTGCCGCAGCTGCTATGATCTCGGGGTCCTCTTCCGGACCGGCTTTCACTATGAGCGGGGGGATCGATTGTTTCTTCTGCATCCCGAGCTGGTCAACTTGTTTCCCGCTTTTTTTACTTTCTTCTTTCTCCTCCTTCAATATTTTTGCTTGCCTACGAAGTTCATGTCCATAGTCGTCAGGCATATTCAGCTCGGCTTGGGACGGTGTCGTCAAAAAATCCTTAGCCCGCTTCTTTTGCTTCTCAGTGAATACTTGCTTGGGCTCAGGCTCTTTTTTCGCCTTCATATCCGCCTTCCATTTCTCATAATCAGCAGACGCGGCCAATTTGGTTTCAGCTTCACTAAGTTCCCCAGGCCTTGGGAGGAGAGGCTTCAGTGATGGCTCCGGTACCCTTGTGGTCTTAGGTACATAAGGGTCCGGGTTAATAGTCCAGGAGCGGGTTTCCTTGTTGTCCGCCTGCTTCTGCTTCTTCGCGGGAGGTGGATTGGGGGGCGTCGTACCCGCCAGAGGAGGATTGGGGGGCGTCGTACCCGCCGGAGGTTGTGGATCGGGGGACGGCGTCGAATGGCGTGAAGGAGGTGTAGGTGAACCACCACGACCACCACCACCGCCACCACCGCCACCACCACCACCATAGGAGGGGGGTGGACTTGCTAGCCTTGGCGCCTCGCCTGGAAACACTATGTACTTCTTTTTCCATAGAATGAACTGGCGCTTGACATCTCCAAGTCTTCTCTCCCCTTCGGGTGTAGGTTTGTCAATCTCCAGGTCCTCAAACCCTTGGACTATGTCTTCCACCGTGACACGAGCATAGCCATATGGAATGGGGTTGTTGTGGTGGAGTGCTCCAGGTGTACAGGGTAAAGCACTGCCGCTAGCTACCTTCGTGGAAACGTTCCCCATGGGATAATGCAGATCACATTCTTTCATCTCCTTTACATCATCCACGGGGTAGTGAGGCTCCGGTGCACGAATCTCGATCATCGGTGCACTAGCACCAGGCGGGGCATCCGTGGAAGCCACGATGCTTCTCCGCTGCTGGCTTCCGCGATCCGCTTCATGATCTTCATGCGGCCCTGCAGCCGATTTTTCTTTCACTAGTTCATGCACGGTCTGCTTCAACTCATGGAGTTCCGATGCAAACTTCGTCATAAGATCTGCATCCCGGTCCGTCTTTCTCTTACGGCTTTTGTAACAGTACGGGTCATTGTCCTGGGAAAACCCTACTTTCCACGGAACTTTGCCTTTGCCTCGTACACGTCCTCCGTGTTCATCATTCCCGAGGGCTGTTGTCAGTGCGTCTTTCTCTCTGTTGAACTTGATCAAGCCCTCTTGAGCTTGGGTCATTGCGTCAATAAGGGCTTGGGTGGGAGCAAACTGTCTCTGCCGGTGAACACACACCCCTGTCTCCGGGTCTAGCGATCCCCCATGCCCGTACCACCAGCTTTTGGCCCTTGGGTCCCATCCCTCTGTACCTAGAGGGATTCCTCGCACCCTCAGGTCCTCCTCCATCTTCTGCCACCTAGGCTCCGAAAGGCGGTATCCTCCTGGCCCCATAATATGATGGAACTTTTTCTTACTCGCATTATCCTTATTTTTTTTTGATATTTCCTTGAAATGCTCCGATTGCTTTTGCCTCACAAATTCTGGCCAATCATCTTTCAGTTTCTCATGTTGTCCATTGAAATCCGGAGTCTTGCCCTTGTTGACATAGTCACGGGTTAAATTTTTCTTGAAGTTCCGGAATGCTTCGCCCATCTTCTGAAGAGCGAACTCTTTAACTAGCCTCCTCCTCTGACGTCCACCCGGAACCTCGTTACCGAATTCATCGACTTTGTTGTATTCCGGAGGTAGAATGAAATGTTCCATAAGCTTTCTCCAGCAATCCTTTTTCGTTCTCCTGTCGACAAAACTGAAACCAAGACGTGCCTTCTTTGGCTCCTTCCATTCCTGGACGGTGATCGGGACGTTGTCTCTAACAACGATTCCGCATTGGTTGATAAACTTTGAGGTGTGCTGTAGGGGCTTGCCGGTTTCACCGACAAACTCAATGGCATATGTTTCTCCTGTTTTCATCGCCTTGGATTTGCCACGCTTTGTCGTACTCGATCCGGAGGGCTAAAAAAAGAAAGAGAGTCGCGCGCGTTAATACATATGTATTCACATTTCAGTAAGTTTGTATCACGAGAGGCTCAATGTATATATATACCTCGCCGGAGGTGGTTGCTACTTGCAATTCGAGATCGTCGGTTGTTGACGGTTGACCTCCGTCGACAATGTCCGTTCCTTCACCTTCTTGATCATCGACAATCTCTGTTCCACCGTCAAGGTTCAGATAAGAAGAGACTACATCCTCTTGTTGCTCATATTCTGAGCCCGGCACATAAGGAATCTCGTTGTTGATGATGCCCATTAAATAACGTTCAGCCTCCGGATCCCTAAGCGGCTCGGTTCTATCGTCCGCCATATGTCACTCCTGCATGTAGTAAAAATTCTTTAAGAATAAAGGAATTAAAAAATAAGATTAAGGGGACATAGAGGAGGAGGAATTAAAAAATAAGATTCTTTAAGTAAAAATTCTTTTTTTCTTCTTCTTCCTTTCTTCTTCCTCTTTCTTCTTTCTTTCTTCTTCTTCCTTTCTTCTTCCTCTTTCTTCTTCTTCCTTTCTTCTTCTTCCTTTTTCCTTTCTTCTTCTTTCTTTCTTCTTCTTCCTTTCTTCTTCTTCCTTTCTTCTTCTTCCTGTCTTCTTTCTTTCTTCTTCTTCCTTTTCTTTTTCTTTCTTTCTTCTTCTTCCTTTCTTCTTCCTTTCTTCTTCTTTTTCTTCTTCCTTTTTCTTTCTTCTTTCTTTTGGTTTTCATTTGGTTTTCATTTTTTTCTTCTTCTTTCTTTCTTCTTCTTCCTTTCTTCTTCTTCCTTTCTTCTTTCTTTCTTCTTCTTCCTTTTTCTTTCTTGTTTTTTCTTCTTCCTTTTTCTTTCTTCTTTCTTTTTTTCTTCTTCCTTTTTCTTCTTCCTTTTTTTCTTCTTCCTTTGTTTTTCTTCTTCCTTTGTTTTTCTTCTTCCTTTTTCTTTCTTCTTTCTTTCTTCTTTCTTTTTTTCTTCTTCCTTTTTTTCTTCTTCCTTTTTCTTCTTTCTTTCCTCTTTCTTTTTTCTTCTTCCTTTTTTTTTTCTTCTTTCTTTTTTTCTTCATCCTTTGTTTTTCTTCTTCCTTTTTTTTCTTCTTCCTTTTTTTTTCTTCCTCCTTTGTTTTTCTTCTTTCTTCTTTTCTTCTTCCTTTTTCTTCTTTCTTTCTTCTTTCTTTTTTTCTTCTTCCTTTTTTTCTTCTTTCTTTTTTTCTTCTTCCTTTGTTTTTCTTCTGTTTGTTTTTCTTGTGTTTTCTTTTGTTTTCTATTTTCTTCTTTTTCCTTTTTCTTTTTCTTGTGTTTTCCTTTTTTTTGTTTTTTTCTTCTGTTCATTTTTTTTCTTCTTTCTTTTTTTCTTCTTCCTTTGTTTTTCTTCTGTTGTTTCTTCCTTTTTCTTTTGTTTTCTTTTTTTTCTTCCTTTTTCCTTTTTTCTTCTTTTTTCTTGTTTTTCTTGTGTTTTTCTTTTGTTTTCTTCTTCCTTCTTTCTTCTTCTTCCTTTTTCCTTTTTCTTTCTTCTTCATCTTCCTTTTTCTTCTTCCTTCTTATTCTTCTGCCGGCGCACGGAGGACGGCAGGCAGGGCCAGCGGGCGGCGGGCGGCAGGGCGTCGGGCGGCGGGCGGCGGGCGGCGGCCGGCGGGGAAGGGCAGGGCACGGGCGGCGGGCAAGGGCAGGGCACGGGCGGAGGCGGCGCTCACTGGGGACGGAAGCGGCGGCGCGCAGGGCTTCGGCGTCGGCGTCGGCGTCGGGGCAGGGCTTCGGCGTCGATCGGCGTCGGGGCAGCGCTTCGGCGTCGAGAGAGAGGAGAATGGGAAATGGCGAAACTGCTAAGTGCAGTATTTATAGACGCACCTTTAGTCGCGGTTGGGGAGGAGGACCGCGACTAAAGGTACCCTTTAGTCGCGGCTGGCCACACCAACCGCGACTAAAGGTACCCTTTAGTCGCGGTCCGCCTCCCCAACCGGGACTAAAGGGTTTTGGCGCCGCTTTCGCTCCCGCGCAGAAAGACCCTTTAGTCGCGGCCTTCCCAACCGCGACTAAAGGTCTGTGCTGGAACTGGCGCGGTGCGGTGGGATGTTTAGTCCCACCTCGCTAGCCGAGAGGCTTCGACAGTGGTTTATAAGCGCGACTGCGCTCACCACTTCGAGCTCCTCTCAAATGCAGGCTTACGGGCCTATTCTGTCACTATGTGCCTGTGGGCCTACTGGGCCTTCTGCGGGCCTGAATCCTGGCCCATTAATAGGTTTCTAGTCGTATTCAGGCCGTGGTGGCCCAGTAGGTGGCATATTTTTTATTTTTTGCCTGTTTTTTGTTTTCTTTTTTGCTTTATTTTTTTTTCTTCTTTTTTTCTTCCTTTTTTCCTTTTTCCTTTTTTCTTCTGTTTTTTTCTTCTGTTTGTTTTTTCTTCTGTTTTTTTCTTCCTTTTTCCTTCTTTCTTCTTCTTCCTTTTTTCTTTTAAAATCAAAAAATAAAACTAATTCATTTTAAAATCTTAAAAATACAATTATATATCAAAAAAATCAGAAAAATAAAACTAATTCATTTTAAAATCCCTTGAAGGTTTGACAAAAGGTTTGATACATCATTCAGTTCATCGACCAAATACTAAGTTTGGTACAATAAATTATTACACATCAATTCTTCCCTTGTGTCCCTGCTTGCTTACGATTGTGCCGTATCCATGGAGCATCCTCATCATTTAACTTAATGCTTGGGTCAGTGTTCACTTTGAAGGGCGGAATTTCACCAAACATATTATAATCTTCTGACATGTCTGTCTTGTCCTCCACTCCCACGATGTTTCTTTTCCCTGAAAGAACAATGTGGCGCTTTGGATCATCGCATGATGTACTGATCGTTTTCTTATCTTTCCGTTTCCTCGGTTTGCTACTCATGTCCTTCAAATAAAAAACCTGAGCGACATCTTTGGCAAGGACGAATGGTTCGTCAAGGTACCAAGATTGTTGAAATCCACCATTGTCATTCCGTATTGCTCGTCCACCTTTACCCCACCTCCTGTTAGCTTGAACCATTTGCACCGGAACAAAGGGACCTTAAAGGAGGGTCCATAGTCAAGTTCCCATATCTCCTCTATGTAACCATAATATGTGACCTTTTGCCCATTCTCGGTTGCTGCATCAAAGCGGACACCACTGTTTTGGTTGGTGCTCTTTTTATCTTGGGCGATGGTGTAAAATGTATTCCCATTTATCTCGTACCCTTGGAAAGTCGTTATAGTCGAAGATGGTTTCTTGGCCAACATGTACAGCTGATCTCCAACATCATTGTCATTCATTAAATGTTTTCGCAACCAACTGCCGAAAGTCTCCATGTGGGCCTTTCTAATCCAGGATTCAGGCTTCCCCGGGTTGTCTGAGCGTAAAATATTCTTGTGTTGCTCGAAGTACGGAGCCACCAAGCTGGAATTTTACAGAACTGTGTGGCGTGCTTCAGTCATAGAATGACCGTCCATACATATCGTGGATTCCCTTCCGATCTTGCCTTTTCCACTTAGTCTCCCCTCGTGCCGCGATTGAGGAATACCAATCGGCTTAAGGTCAGGAACATAGTCAATACAGAACTCAATTACCTCCTCATTTCCATAGCCCTTGACGATGCTTCCTTCTGGCCTAGCACGGTTACGAACATATTTCTTTAATACTCCCATGAACCTCTCAAAGGGGAACATATTGTGTAGAAATACAGGACCGAGAATGGAAATCTCTTCGACTAGGTGGACCAGGAGGTGCGTCATAATATCGAAGAAGGATGGTGGGAACACCAACTCGAAACTGACAAGGCATTGGACCACATCGTTCTGTAACCGTGGTAGATCTTCTGGATTGATTACCTTCTGAGAGATTGCATTGAGGAATGCACATAGCTTCACAATGGCTACTCAAACATTTTCCGGTAGGAGCCCCCTCAAAGCAATCGGAAGCAATTGCGTCATAATCACGTGGCAGTCGTGAGACTTCAGGTTTTGGAACTTTTTCTCCGCCATGTTTATTATTCCCTTTATATTCGACGAGAAGCCAGACGGGACCTTCATACTGCTCAGGCATTCAAAAAAAATGACCTTCTCTTCTTTGGTAAGAGCGTAGCTGGCACGACCTTTAAACCATTCCGGATGCCGGTCATCTGGGTCTTTCAAAAGTTGCTGGTCCTGCCGTGCTTCCTTTGTATCATTTGTCTTCCCATACACGCCTAAGAAGCTTAGCAGGTTCACGCAAATATTCTTCGTAACATGCATCACGTCGATTGCAGAGCGGACATCTAGGACTTTCCAATATTCTAGCTCCCAAAATATAGATTTCTTCTTCCACATGGGTGCGTGCCCGTCAACTCCCCGCGGAACTGATTGTCCGCCAGGACCCTTTCCAAAGATGACTTTCAAATCCTTGACCATATCAAATATCTCAGCACCAGTACGTTCTGCAGGCTTCGGCCGGTGATCTGCCTTGCCGTTGAAATGCTTGCCTTTCTTTCTTACGTTATGATTTCGGGGAAGAAATCGACGATGACCCAGGTACACGTTCTTCTTACAATTAACCAAACGTACACTTTCAGTCTCATGTAAGCAGTGCGTGCATGCATTGTATCCCTTATTTGTCTGTCCCGAAAGGTTACTGAGAGCAGGCCAATCGTTGATGGTTACAAAAAGCAACACTCGTAGGTCAAATTCCTCTCCTTTGTGCTCATCCCAGACACGTACACCAGGTCTGGCCCACAACTGTAAAAGTTCTTCAACTAATGGCCTTAGGTACACATCGATGTCGTTGCCGGGTTGCTTAGGGCCTTGGATGAGAATTGGCATCATAATGAACTTCCGCTTCATGCACAACCAAGGAGGAAGGTTGTAGATGCATAGAGTCACGGGCCAGGTGCTATGGCTGGAGCTCTGCTCGCCAAAAGGATTAATGCCATCAGTATTTAGACCAAATCTTATGTTCCTTGCGTCAGCTGCAAAATCTTTGAACACTCTGTCGATCTTTCTCCATTGCGTTCCATCAGCGGTGTGTCTCAACTCCCCGTCGGACTTACGGTCCTCTTTGTGCCATCGCAACGACTCGGCATGCTTTTTGTTCATGAACAGACGTTTCAACCGTGGTATTATAGGAGCATACCACATCACCTTGGCGGGAACCCTCTTCCTGGGTTTCTCGCCCTCAACATCGTCACCAGGGTCATCGCCTCTGATCTTATAACGCAATGCAGTGCATATAGGGCATTCATTCAAATTCTCGTATTCACCGCGGTAGAGGATGCAGTCGTTAATGCATGTATGTATCTTCAGAACTTCTAAACCTAGAGGGCAGACAGCCTTCTTTGCTTCGTACGTACTGGCGGGCAACTCGTTATTCTTCGGGAACATATTCTTCAACATTTTCAGCAAATTTTCAAATGATGAGTCACCTACACCTTCCTGTGCCTTCCATTTTAGCAAATCCAGTGTGCAGCCCAGCTTTTTTAGACTATTATCGCATCCTGGATACAACGACTTTTTGTGATCCTCTAACATGCGATCCAAATTCTCCCTATCCTTGTCAGTTTCGCAGCGTCTCCGTGCATCAGCAATGGTCCGACCAAGATCATCAGCGGGCTCATCATGTGCCTCTTCTTCACCTTCACCTAACCCTTCCCCACCTTCAGCATCATCCTCCATGGAAGTATCACCGAAATGATCATGATAGTTGTCATCGATATCATCCCCTTCTTCATCTTCTTCCATTCTAACCCCTCTTTCTCCATGCTTGGTCCAACAATTATAGCTTCGCATGAAACCGTGCCGAAGCAGGTGCATGTGAACGTCTCTTGAGGAGGAGTAACCCTTCTGATTCTTACAGACAGCACATGGACAGATAATAAAACCTTGCTGCTTGTTCGCATTTGCCACTACGAGGAAATCTTTCAAACCCGTAGTGAACTCGCCGGAGAGTCGGGGACCGTACATCCATTGCCGATTCATCTGCATTATTATGATATAAAGTATATAATTAACCATCATGCATTTGTTAAACTAACTAGCTAGAAATAATACAAATTAAACAATGAACTACACACATGCATATTTTATCAATGACACATGAAAGGTTCAAGTTGCTAACCGCGATCGCGGAGGAAAAATAAATGAGAAAGCTCAAGTGTGGCTCGGACACTTCATATCATGTTTGTTTCAGGCTCTCGGGCATTTCATCGAACACCTTGTGTGCATAGGAGGAACCAAAAGCAAACCCACCACCCCCTTCTGAAAATTGTGAAGTGAGCTGAGTGAAGTGAAGTGAGCTGAGTCCTACATATAGGGATGGGCCTTTAGTCCCGGTTGGCCTGGCCAACCGCGACTAAAGGCCTTCGGGGACCTTTGTCCCGGTTGGCCAGGCCAACCGGGACTAAAGCCCCACCCGTCCGCCAGCTGGATGGGCCTTTAGTCCCGGTTGGCCTGGCCAACCGCGACTAAAGGCCTTCGGGGTCCTTTAGTCCCGGTTAGCCAGGCCAACCGGGACTAAAGCCCCTCCCGTCCGCCAGCTGTCGACCGAGCGCGCTGGGCCCAGATAGTTGGTCGCGGGTCTCCTCCCGAACCGCGACTAAAGACCCCTTTGGTCACGGTTCGATTGTTTTGGGGACTAATGGGGGCGTATGGAAGCCTCTTTTTCTACCAGTGATATTTAATTATAAGAAAGGATTTAACATCGTATGTAAGTATTTGTTGTAGGCAACTTCTCATCCCATTGGGCTTGCAGGTACGTGGGATGGAAGCACATCTGAGAGCAGCGATGTGAGTCAATGGGATTGAAAGCAATGCATGGGAAGAGATTAACGTGACGCAATGGCCAGTACGGAATATTAATGTGCCAAAATCCGATGAGACGTCAGTCAACAATATTAGCTTTTGTTTTTGTTTTAGATTGTTAATATCTGAAATGCTGATCTAACAACATAAAATGTTGCAGTTCTTGTTGTGCACGGTACATGCTAAAGAACATCGAATTATTTACGGGAGTAAAACTGAGGTTGCAATATGACGAAGTACGTAGAGTAACACCTAAAATTCTGTCATTTTCTTAAACATATGGAACGATACTAACATATCCTCGCATGCAGGCTTACATCCACAAATTCAGAAGAGAGCTACATGTTGTGCTTGTCGATTCGCCCTACAACAAAATGAAATACATGAGTAGGTTCAAGCAGTACCATGCTAGGAAATCGGATGCAGCTGCAGTTGAAGACGACGAGGATGCAAGCAGTTAGTCCAGCATTGTGGTTCATTCTTACATCTGGAGTGTACACTTGGCCATAAAGTGATAGAGTAGGGTGTGGTTGGGTTTTAGTCCCGAAGAAGGTTTCCTAGCCGTGTTCTTAGTCCATTGCACATGAGTCAAGTTGTAAAACTTCAATCATATTGGTTACTATATTTTGCTTGAAATAAATTTGGTCTCTACGGGATCTCGTAGAAATCTATATTTGCTTTTTACTACCATGTGACAGTAATGGTGCCTGGGGAAACCCTAGAAGAATAATGGATTATGATATGTCTATTTTCATACAAGAGAAAAAGGTACGAGCATGAGCATAGCCTCACAACAGAAGTCAAAAATACTGCCTGATTCAACACGCAATCCCAGCTATGTCTCGTAGGCAGGCCGCAAAGCCAAAAAAATAGAGCATAGGATAAAAAGAGTAAAAGCACGTACCGTAGGGGGCCTCTGCAGGTGCTGCAACGCTGAATTGAAGCGATCACCTTCAGGAGCACAGTGGTGTGGCCATGGTACATCCATCCTGCCTCAGGGAATCACATAGCATGTTCTGTCATAGCCCTGCAAAACAGAGGAAAAAATACTACTTGTACTAACCTTGTCAAGTGTGTGCATGTAACAAATGTTGGACATAACTAAACACGGAAGAATGAAATGCAACATATGGAAGAATCGAATGCCCATTCCTTTCTCTCTGCTTTTTGCGAGGACCATTACTCTCCCTTTAACAAGGCTAAAACATCATTATAAGACTTAACAGCAATCTTGAAAAGGTGGATATCCCATGTGAATCTAATTTTTCATATAAAGCACATGCCAAGTCTGTTGATCCCAGTCCAGCAATTGCACAAGAAGAAGCGAGCATCATAAATATTGAGCAACATAAGCTATGAATTGTTTATAGTACATTCCAAAATTAATAGCTTATCATATCTATTGATCTCCAAATCTCACCTATCAGCCAAATTGAAAGAATACATGTTGAATGCAACGATTGAACGTTCGTAGATCAAGCAGTCGGGGCTGGACGAATGGGGTTGGCCGTCGAGGCCGGCGGCCGGCTTCATCTAGTCCCGCAGAACATGATCCATACCCAACCACCTTGCCATCGGACGAGATGCATGGCCAGATCAAAGCTGCAGCCATGGCTGAAAAATGATATGTAGAGGACGCAAACAACCAATTGGGGTGTGGGAAAGAGGTTGCCTATAACTTTGTGGCTATAGGCACCCGCATGGAGGACTGGGAGGTGGGATGGCACCGACTCTTCGCCGGCGGCCGGCGCGGGGAGGGCAGTGGGCCTCCTCTCGTGTTCGTTGAAAAGGTGGTGCGAGATCGCGAGGGAATTGGGGTGGAGGAAGGGAGGGGCTGCGACGCGCGGCTAGATCCTGCCGGCAACGAGGGAGGGAGGGGCCGCGACGAGCGGCTAGATCCTGCCGGCGAGGATTAAAACCTTAGCGGCGGCGAGGAATAAACCCTAGCGAACGGGATAAATATCGAACCGAAAATAGCCCTGAAATTCGTACCGAGAATACCCTCGAAATATTTGGGAGGGAAAATCAGATCAGTTCGAAATATTTTTTCTCCCGAAAATGCCCCTCGGGATCTGATATAATACACGTGACATCAGCGTATTGCATCGGATCTGGACCGTCAGATTCGCTCCGACGGACGGTCCACATCGTCCGGATGCACTGTAAAATGACTCATTAGACTTGGGCTAAAGTGAGCCAATTTGAACATATCAACTTTAACCATATGATAGTCTATGGACCGAGTGCGCTCAAATACGAGATTAAAGACCCGCGGTGCATTAACTCAATGTCAAATGACCTTGTTGGTAGCCCAAAAGGCTAGGAAAAATGCAATTTCTTTGGAGGCTACAATCATGACAGTAAACAAAGTGATATCTTAACAATTCACATATTCACTCAGTGACCAAAACGCTGTTATGAGGACATGATAATCATGTTGTGATAATAAAAGTAATGTAGCTTAATCTATCATTAAGTATTCATGCCTGTCACGCGGGTGACCCAAGGGATCATATACTCTTCTCCTTTTCTTTTACAAAATACTGTGCATTTTAGCATATGTTTTCCACCCCCTTTCTATTTTGTATTGTCATTTGTGTAGATCCCTGGAGAAAGAGCAAACTAATCATTGACATTATTATTCAAAAACAATTGTGTTACTCAGTGACACAGAAGAAGAGGAGTAACTTGGCACTCCTGCCTTCAATTGCCACTTCCCCAGTAGGAGTACTACTACCATGGGTCAATTTGGCCTACAAACCTGCACAAATGGCATCACCACCTAACCTAACCATCCTGCAAGTCACATCCATGCCCTACCTAGCTAGCCCTTAAATAAGCAACTCACCATCATCCATGTGTGTTGGATTAGAGGGATAGAAAGCAAATGAACAATAGTGCCTCACTGACTCGCTCTTAAAACCTGCTTACAACTCAAGCTGAGGAGGACTGGTTTTTCTTCCACACAAGAAACTTCCTTTTTTCCAAAGGTTCAGACAAGACCTTGTGGATGTGTATGTGTATGCGCCTGGTAGGAACCTGGAGGCACTATTGCTAGTCAGCTAGGGATATGAATCACTGTCATGACACTGTTGTCTGGATTTCCCATGCTTCTCAACTATGCCTTTGTCCCCCAATCCAAAACAATTGTCCCAAAATCCTGCTTGCTAAATTAGCTACAATGCCTATTGTCTTTCTGCTAATTAAAGGTGGCTTCATGCCTACTGTTTTTGCATATGTTACTTTTAAAGATGCCCAAGGGGTAGAGAATGCACTTCTTTCGGTGGGTAATTGAAGGCCTTTGTAGGATTCGGTTCAACTATTACAATCCTCTCTCCATTTGTTCACCATTCTTTAATCCTCGACCCTCAGCAGAACTTTGTCATATTCCATTGCCACGAGCGTCTCTGTCTGAAAGGTAGCCATCAGAAGGACAGATCCCCCTCCTCTCGCGACGCGCTCGCAAGCTTTTGGGAGGCCAACCCTAGCGCCGCCACCCAACCCCACTCCTCCACTACCTCTTCCCTCGCTGCCGCCACGGGGCGCGAGCGGGCGAAGCCCGGTCGTCACCGGCGGCGGTGGGGCTGCTTCGTCTCCTTGCGCGGTGGATGCAGCACGGGCCAGATGTCTTGGGCCAGGGTGTGGCGCTCGGTGCCTCACCCTAGGTTGACAAGATTACTGAGTCACCTTTGTTAATCGTTGTAACTTGTCAACCCATTAATTGTAGTGCAGTGTAACTATCCATGCATGCATGTCACGTGGGTGGTCTGGGTTTGACCAACGACAATGTTGAATTTGTTTTCATTGGTCAAACCACATTTTCCCACTTACAATAGTTCTTGTTATTCTAGTGTGTGTATATATATATATATATATATATATATATATATATATATATATATATATATATATGTACTCCCCCAACAAATAATTCTTGACATTTCAGCACATATATACTCTCCATCCCCAACAATTTCCCCACAATACAATCTTTTCCCCTCATTTTTGTGTGGGTTCTTGGACAAAGCACAAAGCTGTATATCAATAATTGACTTGCAATTGATCCCGGTGCACTCTTTTTACAACAGGATACTTTTTTATAAAAAAATTGTTGCCATTTTAGCATAAACTTTCCATCCCTAGCAATATAATGTCCCCTTCCCAATTTTGGCCGGGCACTTTTGCTGTTTCTTGGACAAAGAATCTATTAATTATGTTCATTATTGTTCAACAATCATCATAAAGCTATCTAAATAACACATAATTGTGGTGGTCACAAGACTAAAGGAGTAAGTTGTCACCCCTGCTCCTGGTCGGTAGTTGCCACTTTCCCAACAAATACACGATGATTTGATAGTTTTTAAATATGTGATTGTATATTTTGGATGTTATGATTTCATAGGTCTATTTCTCCTCTCATAGCGACTATTTATTATCGTTGCCACGTTCATTGTGACGATGCATGCAACTTGAGATTTCAAATACAAAGGCATAATCATGTTATGGTCATCTACTACACTCTGAGCTTAAAATGATATGACGAGAACACGTATCAGAGCAAATGTATTGAGGTAGGGTATGATCGTACTAGTTCAGAATTGCCAATCTACACCTTTTATGGAAGTATTGAAATGCATGCATGAAAGCACTGATATCATGGTTGTTGCATCGTATGGTATCAAATGGTATGGAAATGTATGTGATAGTGCTCCTATTTAAGCATGAGAATATGGAACAAAGCCATCCTGCACACCTGAGGCCGAGCAAGGCGTAAAACTTAGCTGTTGGCGGTTCATGCGCGCTAGCATATACCACACACACACAATGCATATTTTTTCAATTAGCTGTAATAGCTTTTGATATGCTACATTTATATCAACATAGACCACATGTGTATGTGATGGGCACATGTTTTGCACCTAGTTTGAACTACTTTTGCAATGTAGCTGGAACCCTGAGACATCTTGGGACTTGGAAGCATCAGGATATCCGACTGCACCAGACAATCTTTTCCGAGTACGATGGAACCACGACACTTCAGTGTGGTAGTACAAAATATTACCATGTGGGTTGTGCGCGTGGACTCAGTCCTGATCAGCATACTACTGCCCATGATGGCAGGTTTGGTCGATGTATTAGACTTGGAGGAAAGTGAGCCAGACTTACGATTTCTACTTGACCATACGAGATTCTATATATGGACTAATGTAAGCTCAAGTTCCAAGTACAAAGACCCCTGCTATGTTTCCCGGCACTAATACTACCACGAGTGACCTGTTTGTCATCGCTGGGTCCTTCGAGGAGAGCTCCCCCCCTAACTTAGCGGGTCGTGTTGCGAATAAAATAAGGAGCAAGATCGAGTTTTCCCTACCCAGCCCGATTTTAGAGAGCAACCAGTTGATGAGCGCTCTTTGGGTGTTGTTTGGATAGGTGGAACGTAGAAAACCAATTCTCTATAAACCAGGAACAGAGCCTAACAGAATAAAATCTCGTTTGGATGCTCTAACTAATTTGCGTTTTTGGAAGACTTGGTTTTCGGAAACCTAAAAATCTGCGTTTATAGAAAAACGACTATTAGTCGTTTTTGTAAAAGCTTGGTTTGCATATACTCCCATCGCAACTAATCGGTGTCCTCGCGTGCGTCCTCCAGCCTGGCACGGCATGGCCGCTACCGCGTCACATCTCCGCTGCCTGGTATGATACTCCTCTCGTTCGCCGTCCAGCCACGGCTATGGCCACGAACGCATCGACACGGCGCTGTCTGGTAGGGATGCTCCTCGCGCAGTCGTACTAGTCCTCCGGCCACGATATGGTCGCTGCTGCGTTTGCGCCCAGGATTCCGCTAGCTGTTGGCTGGATCTAGGATGATGTGTCGACGCCATCGGTGATGTGCGTCACCTGTGGCATGTCACTGGCTGGTCGGTGTACAGAGATCACATACGGGATGGCGGCCAGGAGCGCCCCAACGGCGACGCCACCCTCGGCAAGCTCCTGAAACGCAAGGTCAGCAAGGGCGCGCGCGAGCTCATGCTGGACAAGGACGACCGCGCCTCCCTCGAGTCTCTTGACATGTATGGGGTACATGGGACATAGAACACCGAGACCTGGAGTACTTCAGGCGAGTACCCGACGCCGGCGATGGTCGTAAGCACGTACTGGCGGCTGCACGTGGAGTCGTCCAGGGTCGGTCCAAGGGAAGGCGAGTAATGGCGTCAAGGGATTCAGGACCGAAAACAGAGGAGGAATGGATGTTAGAGCTTGCGGACCGTCTCCAATGGCAAGACAGAAAGAGGAGGTCACGGCAAGAGTATTTTATCGAGGGAAGGTCATGGGAGGAGTCAGGACTCAGGAGTAAGCCAAACATATTTTTCTATAAACTGGTTTTACATAAAATAATTTCAAAAACCGGTTTTGCTAAACATCAGCTAAAAACACGTTCTCTATAATCCCATGGATAATCTTTGTTAGCCAAACAACCACTTCGGGAGCCTCGCAACGATCAGCGCCACTTAGCGCGCTCTCAGCCCGTCCGCCACGTGTCGCGCTCTGGGCGCTCCCTTTGGATTTTGTTTTTCCGCACGCATTTTCTGTTTTTTAAATGGTTTTTTTCGACGTTTCGGTTTTCCATCGTTCTTCCTTAACTTTTGGTCCAATTTTTTTTCAAAAAAAAATTTTGCGCAAAAAAACACGTTTTTTCCACGAGAGTCACGGCCGTGCCTCTCGGAAATGAAAAAAAACGTGTTTTCTGTTTTTTTCTTTCTTGAGAGGCACGGTTTTGCTTCCACAAAAGGCACGGTTGTGCTTTCGTGGCCGTGCCTCTCGGAAACGAAAAAACGTGTTTTCTGTTTTTTTTCTTCCGAGAGAGGCACGGTTTTGCTTCCGCGAGAGGCACGGTTGTGCTTTCGCGAGAGGCACGACCGTGCCTCTCGAAAATGAAAAAATACGTGTTTTCTGTTTTTTTCCTTTCGCGAGAGGCACGGTTTTGCTTCCGCAAGAGGCATGGTTGTGCTTTTGCGAGAGGCACGGTTTTGCTTCCACGAGAGGCATGGTTGTGCTTTCGTGAGAGGTGCGGCCGTGCCTCCTCAGAAACGAAAAAACCCGTGCTCCCGGTTCGGTTTTTTCGTCCGATTTTTTGTCCGTTTTTTCGTGAAAAAAAAGTTCGAGATTTGGACGCACGATTTAAGAGATAAAATGTTTTGAATAAACGGATCTACGAAAAAAGGGAAAACTCCCAGGTTGCGACAAGTGGCGCCCATGCAGCACGCCACTTGTCGCGACCTGGGAAGGTGGAGTGATCTTTGCAATGAGTACTCCTTAATTAGTGATTTCGCCGATTTTACCTCCATTAACCTCTCTGGCCCATCGAGGGCAGTCCTGGTCCTTCGGGCCAGCAGACTCATCACCTCTTGCTGGGTCAATGAGCTCGACCTATACAGTGGCTTCTGGCCCGACCCAGGAGTCTTGTGACATGGCTATGTGACACATAATGCGCCCCCCAGCGCAGCGACACACACAATGGTTGCCCGGCTGGGCCACCAACCCATTAGCGTGGTTCACTTTAGCAGTATATTGTAGAATAGTGCATTACAGGCCGGTTCACTGTAGTAGTATTGTAGCTTGAAAATGCAGCGGTTTATTTTAAAACATTAAAATTTTGAAACAAGTGAAATTTTTTGAATCTTGATTTCTTTTAAGTTTGGAAACAATTTCTGATACTGAAAAAATAAAAATCTATTGTGAAAACTGCTGAGTTTTTGGAAATCTGAAGTTTTTGAATTGTGAGCATTTTTTTTAATCCTTGAACATTTTTTGCAAACAAAAACTACTTGAATTTGTGAACAAAATTTGAAAAATGGTTTCAAATTTTAAAAAATATGAAAAGCATGAACATTGTTTGGAATTCATGAACATTTTTCAAAAATGCAAAGCATTTTACGGATTTTTTAATCAATTTTGAAAATAATAAAAATTGAAATTGCGAATAATTTTTGAAATTTCCAATAAAATTTGAAATCGTGAATATAAATTGGTGAATAAAATTTTAATTTTTTTTGAACTTCTTTATGAAAAAGGAAAAGTGCACTTGAAAAAAATGAGAAAAGGCAGAAAAAAACAAATAACCGGAAAACCAGTAAAGAAATCAACCTAAAGACAAAAAAAATCGGTTTAGAAAGTTCTTCAAACCAGAAGAAACCGAGCATGTCCTAAAACTTGGAGAACATTACAGGTAAAATGGGGCCCATTATTACGCTTGCTCTCGGTCTCCTGAGCGAAAGCACGCAACATATGGGATTTTCCGTTTGACTCATCTAGACCAGGACGGCTAGGAAAGCTCCTTGTTAGCGCCTAGTGCGCTGGCTAGCTCAACTGGCCCCCATTCGCCCCTCACATGGGCTGGTCCACCAGTTCGAGTGAGATCCTTCTAGTTGTCCGTCCCGTCAACCTATCCTGTTCTAGCTCAAAAAACTATTGACCCAGTGACCATTGAACAGTTTAGTTTACAAAAAGAGTTCACAGGTTTATTTTTCTTAGATTCAAAAAAAAGTTTCATGGATTTTGAAAAGTTCATGGATTTTAAAAATCCGTTGATGAATTTGAAGAAAGTTCACGCATTTGAAAAATATTCATGAATTTGAAAAGAGTTCATGGATTTAAAAAAATAGTTTTCACTAATTTGAATTTTTTTATTTTTTTGAAACTAATTTGTAATTTTTCTAAATTTGTATTTTTACGAATTTAAAATTTCATTGATTTGAGTAAAGTTCACGGTTTTCAAAGAAGTTCACAAATTTGACATAAGGTCATGGCTTCAACAAAAAATATGATTTAAGAATATTACGAGAATTTGAAAAAACTTCATAAATTTATAATGAAACAACGAACAATCAAAAAGCAAACAGAAATGTGATAAGAAAAAGAAAGAGAAAAAACCAGACAAACCAAAGAAAACCATGGGAAACCTAGACCAAAAAAGCAATGGGAAGAGATAATGGATCAGGCAGCGGGCGACTTGCGCCAGATGTCCGCCTCGTATTACACCAAGGGTAAAAATGTCTTTTTATGTGCTACTTACCAGCATTAGATGGAAAAACAGATGGAAGTGTCATAAAGCGCATAAAATTTAGACTTGATGTTATATAGGGAACAAAAAAAAATTCAGTGTCAAATAAGGAAACAAAATTTAAGATAGTGTTAAATAATGAATTCTTTCAAGAGATAATGGGCTGACCACCCATTTGGATCTAGCTGATGAGAGGGGTGTGTGCCCCGCACCAAATGGCCTCTATTTGGAGTTATTTGATGAATGTTATGCACATGTCTTGCCTAATGTGAGACTGCAGTTCGTCTCGCCTTTGGGGTGAGTGTTAGTGGGCGGGTCTTTGACACGTGTCTCCGTAACTTTTGGGTCAGATTGAAAAAAGAAAACGAATTTGTGGGGTCTAGAATTCTTACTTAATTGGGAGGTTGCAACTCGGCAGCTCTGCAGAGAAAATTGTTGCCGAACGCTATTAAGATTAATTCTTTTTTTGAAGTTCGTTGCTTCAAGTTCTCAACTTACTGAAATTGTTAATGAGGTTGGTGTGCAAGTTACAAATACCGAACCAAGAAACACTCATGATTAGGATATCTAAGTAACACATAATTGTGGTGGTCATAGACTAGTGGAGTAAGTTGTCAATCATGGGTCCTGGCTGGCTTCCCCCCACCCTACCAAGCTTTCAGTTACCACTTTACCAATAGATAATACCAAATGTTGGTTCAATAGATTTTTAATATGTGATTGTATATTGCTTAGGTCTGTTTGTGCTCTTATAGTGACAATTTATTATAATTGTCACATTCATAGCGAGAATGCATGCAATTTGAGACGGCAAATACAACAACATTGTCAAGTTGAGGTCATCTACTACGCTTTGATCTTGAACTGATATGAAGAGAACATGTATCAACGAGGTAATGTATTAGGGGGGGGGGGGGGTAATCATACTAGTTAAGAATTGATTATTTGCTCCTTTCATGGCATTATTGAGATGCATATGCTAAAGCATTCATGTCATGGTTGTTGCATCGTATGGTATGAAATGGCACGGCAATTTATGTGATAGTGTTCCTATTCAAGCATGAGAAGACAGATGAGAAGACACAAGAGGCCGAGCAAGGCAATAAACTTAGCTGCTGGTAGGTTCGTTCATACTATCATATACCACATACACAATGCATGCATGTTTTGCACTTATTTGGAACATTTTCGTAGAGAGGGAAATTCATTGGCTCATGAGCTATGTAGGATTGCTAGATTCTCCCCTCCTAGTACTTGGTTTGATGACGCCCCTGTGCCATCACCCTTTTGCTTGTAAATGATGCTATTCTGATTACCAATTAATAAAGGGGAGTCGAAATTAAAAAATAAATAAATAGAGAAGGTTCTTCATGTGATCAATGCAAATCCCTGTCTTAAATGTAAAATCCAATAATCATCTCCTTCTTTCCGAACTGAAAGAAAGGAAATAAAAGTAGCTCCTTTTACCGTGGAGTCAAGTCAGACGGGGCATGCGCAGGACGACTGCTCTTCTCGAGACTTTCCCCGCTCCGCCACCGCTTATGGCCCGGCCATTGGTGATGGCGCGCAACCGCTGAAACATCTGCCTCCTCCTCGCTGCCATCATCGTGGCCTTCATCTACATGGAGGTAAACCACTCTTCCTGTCCTCTGCTCTGCTCTCCCCGTGAACCAGATCCATCCGGCTCGTTGGCCGCCTCTACTTCCTCATATGTCAATCTACAAATCAGATTATTAGTCGAGTAGATGATGGTGTCATTCGGGTCTCTACTTCCTTGGTTGTGATTTCCCCTTCTGTTTGCATCTTCTCTTCTCTTCAGGTGCTGCTCATTTCCACCCAATATCATGACGCGGCGTTAGTGGGAACATCTTTTCTTATGCTACATATCAACATATACAGCACATGCATACGCAATGGACACAAGATTGGCACTTGGTCGAAGCTGCTCTTGTAATGTTGTCGAAACCAATAAATATCCTAGGACTTTGAAGCATCAGGGTTTCCAACTGCACGATCTTGCTTTACACGAGAATTCAAAATCACCATGTTGGTAAGCTTGAGAAGGACTCTTGTTGTGTGCACCGTTATGGAACTAGCATATCTAATTCAATGTTTTCCACTCCGTTCTATTCCATTTAGACACATTGAACATAAAGTAATGGTGAATTTGTTGTTCTATCTTGGCAAGCATGGTGACAACATCTATGAGAGCATTGATGGTGTCGTTTTTTTCAATTCGTGAATTTATGATTAACTTACTATTCTAGAGAGTTAACGATGGGTTTTGCCATAACTTATCAGAGTAAGTCATAAAATAAAATCTTTTGCACAAAAAGGCAACTCGAGCATAGGAGACTACCATAATAATACAAAGTGACAAGCTACATTAATCAAGGATGCACATGAACAAGAGATAAAGACCATGCCTGATGAACTCCTACCAGGGAATTTTGAAGTTACACTAGCATTTAGCAGCATGGTTAAAGAATCAATCAGATTAGGAATCAACTAAGTAACTACTGTTCACCTAGGAACAAATCACTAGGGTGAAACCTGAACACCTACCAGGCTAGTTACCTAAACAATATCCAGATGCATGTAACTACATCTGCTTTGCAAACATTGCTATTTACAGAGGCTATATAAGTTGAACATAAGCTACCAACAGAGCAAACAGGTGCCTCGGGTTAATTAATTGAACAAACTGGTTACAATCTAATGTAACTAGCTGCTAGTACATGCATAGTAGATAAACATGGCTCTTGGGCTACGATGGTCACCGGCTATAGAGAGTTCTTCTTCGATGGCAGCTTCAGACGGCGATGGTGAACAATTCGAGAGTGAGCAATGTGAGCATCAAGAGCAGTACTAACAATAATATAAAAGTAGAGAAGTGACTAACTACAGGAGGTTATAAAGAAACATGCTCACTTTGTGTGCAAAATGATGGTGTTGTTCCTAATGAACTGTTGTAAACTCTGTATTATGTAAACAAAATACACTTGTTCTTATTATCTAACGGTTCAAAGGCAGCCCCATCTGCCAAACATCAATTTTCTGTGCATGGAATTGTGGGGGATAGGGATGGAAGGGAATTTGGGGGATTGGTTGACCCCCCCCCCCTTTGCCAACCAAGGCCTTACGATGCTCTAGTGGTACATTTGCATGTGATTGTCATTTCCTGCCTCACAACTCCGTCGACAATGTCAAAGGACACAAAGGAGGTTATAGAAAGACATGGTGTGTCAAGCATGTAGAAGCGCCCCCTCTCTTTTGTATATATTTTGGCATGCACTCAATCCATATCATTAGCAAAACTACCTTTTCCCCTTACAATAGTGCTTTATAATATATGTACTCTCCATCCCCAACAAATAATTCTTGACATTTTAGCACATATATACTCTCCATCCCTGCAATTTCTCCACAATACAATCTTTTCCCTAATTTTTATGCGGATTCTTGGGAAAAGTACACAGTTTTATATTTAACTATTGACTTATACGTCTCCAACGCATCTATAATTTTTGATTGTTCCGTGCTATTATATTATCTGTTTTGGATGTTTAATAGGCTTTAGTATGCACTTTTATATTATTTTTGGGACTAACCTATTAACCGGAGGCCCAGTGCAAATTGTTGGGAATCGTAGCATAATTTTAAAATTTTCCTACGCTCACCAAGATGCATCTATGGAGTATACTAGCAACGAGGGGAAAGGAGTGCATCTACATACCCTTGTAGATCGCGAGCGGAAGCGTTCCAATGAACGTGGATGACGGAGTCGTACTCGCCGTGATCCAAATCACCGATGACCGAGTGCCGAACGGACGGCACCTCCGCGTTCAACACACGTACGGTGCAGCGACGTCTCCTCCTTCTTGATCCAGCAAGGGGGAAGGAGAGGTTGATGGAGATCCAGCAGCACGACGGCGTGGTGGTGGATGTAGCGGGTCTCGGCAGGGCTTCGCCGAGCTTCTGCGAGAGGGAGAGGTGTAGCAGGGGAGGAGGGAGGCGCCCAAGGCTGAGATGTTGCTGCCCTCCCTCCCCCCCCTTTATATAGGC
This sequence comes from Triticum aestivum, assembly GCF_018294505.1. Lineage (NCBI taxonomy): Eukaryota > Viridiplantae > Streptophyta > Magnoliopsida > Poales > Poaceae > Triticum > Triticum aestivum. The sequence goes on along the minus strand of NC_057814.1, from coordinate 13,731,327 downwards.
CCCCTGGGAGGGGGGGGCGCCGGCCAAAACCCATCTAGGGTGGGGGGCGGCCGCCAAGGGGGTGCCTTGCCCCCCAAGGCAAGTGGGAAGCCCCCCCACCCAAGGGTTTCCAACCCTAGGCGCAGGGGGGAGGCCCATCGGGGGGCGCCCAGCCCACTAGGGGCTGGTTCCCTTCCCACTTCAGCCCACGGGGCCCTCCGGGATAGGTGGCCCCACCCGGTGGACCCCCAGGACCCTTTCCGGTGGTCCCGGTACAATACCGGTAATCCCCGAAACTTTCCCGGTGGCCGAAACTTGACTTCCTATATATAATTCGTCACCTCCGGACCATTCCGGAACCTCTCGTGACGTCCGGGATCTCATCCGGGACTCCGAACAACTTTCGGGTTTCCGCATACACATATCTCTACAACCCTAGCGTCACCGAACCTTAAGTGTGTAGACCCTACGGGTTCGGGAGACATGTAGACATGACCGAGACGCCTCTCCGGTCAATAACCAACAGCGGGATCTGGATACCCATGTTGGCTCCCACATGTTCCACGATGATCTCATTGGATGAATAATGATGTCGAGGATTCAATCAATCCCGTATACAATTCCCTTTGTTAATCGGTATGTTACTTGCCCGAGATTCGATCGTCGGTATCCCAATACCTTGTTCAATCTCGTTACCGGCAAGTCTCTTTACTCGTACCGCAATGCATGATCCCGTGACTAACGCCTTAGTCACATTGAGCTCATTATGATGATGCATTACCGAGTGGGCCCAGAGATACCTCTCCGTCACATGGAGTGACAAATCCCAGTCTCGATCTGTGCCAACCCAACAGACACTTTCGGAGATGCCCGTAGTGCACCTTTATAGTCACCCAGTTACGTTGTGACGTTTGGCAGACCCAAAGCACTCCTACGGTATCCGGGAGTTGCACGATCTCATGGTCTAAGGAAAAGATACTTGACATTGGAAAAGCTCTAGCAAACGAAACTACACGATCTTTTATGCTATGCTTAGGATTGGGTCCTGTCCATCACATCATTCTCCTAATGATGTGATCCCGTTATCAATGACATCCAATGTCCATAGTCAGGAAACCATGACTATCTGTTGATCAACGAGCTAGTCAACTAGAGGCTTACTAGGGACACGTTGTGGTCTATGTATTCACACATGTATTACGATTTCCGGACAATACAATTATAGCATGAACAACAGACAATTACCATGAACAAAGAAATATAATAATAACCATTTATTATTGCCTCTAGGGCATATTTCCAACAGTCTCCCACTTGCACTAGAGTCAATAATCTAGTTACATTGTGATGAATCGAACACCCATTGCGTCCTGGTGTTGATCATGTTTTGCTCTAGGGAGAGGTTTAGTCAACGGATCTGCTACATTCAGGTCCGTATGTACTTTACAAATATCTATGTCTCCATTTTGAACACTTTCACGAATGGAGTTGAAGCGACGCTTGATATGCCTGGTCTTCCTGTGAAACCTGGGCTCCTTCGCAAGGGCAATAGCTCCAGTGTTGTCACAGAAGAGAGTCATTGGGCCCGACGAATTGGGAATTACCCCTAGGTCGGTAATGAACTCCTTCATCCAGACTGCTTCCTGTGTTGCCTCCGAGGCTGCCATGTACTCCGCTTCACATGTACATCCTGCCACGACGCTTTGCTTGCAACTGCACCAGCTTACTGCTCCTCTATTCAAAATATACACGTATCCGGTTTGTGACTTCGAGTCATCCAGATCTGTGTCGAAGCTAGCGTCGACGTAACCCTTTACGACGAGCTCTTCGTCACCTCCATAAACGAGAAACATATCCTTGGTCCTCTTCAGGTACTTCAGGATATTCTTGACCGCTGTCCAGTGTTCCATGCCGGGATTACTTTGGTACCTTCCTACCAAACTTACGGCAAGGTTTACATCAGGTCTGGTACACAGCATGGCATACATAATAGACCCTATGGCCGAGGCATAGGGGATGACACTCATCTTTTCTCTATCTTCTGCCGTGGTCGGGCATTGAGCCGTGCTCAATTGCACACCTTGCAATACAGGCAAGAACCCCTTCTTGGACTGATCCATATTGAACTTCTTCAATATCTTGTCAAGGTATGTACTCTGTGAAAGACCAATGAGGCGTCTTGATCTATCTCTATAGATCTTGATGCCTAATATATAAGCAGCTTCTCCAAGGTCCTTCATTGAAAAACACTTATTCAAATATGCCTTTATACTTTCCAAGAATTCTATATCATTTCCCATCAATAATATGTCATCCACATATAATATGAGAAATGCTACAGAGCTCCCACTCACTTTCTTGTAAACACAGGCTTCTCCATAAGTCTGTGTAAACCCAAACGCTTTGATCATCTCATCAAAGCGAATGTTCCAACTCCGAGATGCTTGCACCAGCCCATAGATTGAGCGCTGGAGCTTGCATACTTTGTTAGCATTCTTAGGATCGACAAAACCTTCCGGCTGCATCATATACAACTCTTCCTTAAGGAAGCCATTAAGGAATGTCGTTTTGACGTCCATCTGCCATATCTCATAATCATAGTATGCGGCAATTTCTAACATGATTTGGACGAACTTCAGCTTCGCTACGGGTGATAAAGTCTCATCGTAGTCAACCCCTTGAACTTGTCGATAACCCTTAGCGACAAGTCGAGCTTTGTAGATGGTCACATTACCATCCGCGTCCGTCTTTTTCTTAAAGATCCATTTGTTTTCTATGGCTCGCCGATCATCGGGCAAGTCAGTCAAAGTCCATACTTCATTTTCATACATGGATCCTATCTCGGATTTCATGGCTTCTAGCCATTTGTCGGAATCCGGGCCCGCCATCGCTTCTTCATAGTTCGAAGGTTCACCGTTGTCTAATAACATGATTTCCAGGACAGGGTTGCCGTACCACTCTGGTGCGGAACGTGTCCTTGTGGACCTACGAAGTTCAGTAACTTGATCCGAAGCTTCATGATCATCATCATTAACTTCCTCCCCAGTCGGTGTAGGCACCACAGGAACATTTTCCCGCGCTGCGCTACTTTCCGGTTCGGAAGAGGTGACTATCACCTCATCAAGTTCCACTTTCCTCCCACTCAATTCTTTCGAGAGAAACTCCTTCTCCAGAAAGGACCCGTTCTTGGCAACGAAGATCTTGCCTTCGGATCTGAGGTAGAAGGTATACCCAATGGTTTCCTTAGGGTATCCTATGAAGACGCATTTCTCCGACTTGGGTTCGAGCTTTTCAGGTTGAAGTTTCTTGACATAAGCATCGCATCCCCAAACCTTTAGAAACGACAGCTTAGGTTTCTTCCCAAACCATAATTCATATGGTGTCGTCTCAACGGATTTCGGCGGAGCCCTATTTAAAGTGAATGCGGCAGTCTCTAAAGCATAGCCCCAAAATGAGAGCGGTAAATCGGTAAGAGACATCATAGGTCGCACCATATCCAATAGAGTGCGATTACGACGTTCGAACACACCATTTCGCTGAGGTGTTCCAGGCGGCGTGAGCTGTGAAACTATTCCACATTTTCTTAAATGTGCACCAAATTCGTGACTTAAAGATTCTCCACCACGATCTGATCGTAAGAATTTTATTCTCCTGTCACGTTGATTCTCAACCTCACTCTAAAATTCCTTGAACTTTTCAAAGGTTTCAGACTTGTGTTTCATTAGGTAGACATACCCATATCTACTTAAATCATCAGTGAGAGTGAGAACATAACGATATCCTCCGCGAGCCTCAACACTCATTGGACCGCACACATCGGTATGTATGATTTCCAATAAGTTGGTTGCTCGCTCCATTGTTCCGGAGAACGGAGTCTTGGTCATCTTACCCATGAGGCATGGTTCGCACGTGTCAAATGATTCGTAATCAAGAGACTCCAAAAGTCGATCTGCATGGAGCTTCTTCATGCGCTTGACACCAGTGTGACCAAGGAGGCAGTGCCACAGATATGTGGGACTATCGTTATCAACTTTACATCTTTTGGTATTCACACTATGAACATGTGTAACATCACGTTCGAGATTCATCAAGAATAAACCATTGACCAGCGGGGCATGACCATAAAACATATCTCTCAAATAAATAGAACAACCATTATTCTCGGATTTAAATGAGTAGCCATCTCGAATTAAATGAGATCCAGATACAATGTTCATGCTCAAAGCTGGCACTAAATAACAATTATTGAGGTTTAAAACTAATCCCGTGGGTAGATGCAGAGGTAGCGTGCTGACGGCGATCACATCGACCTTGGAACCATTCCCGCTCGTCCTTCGCCAGTCTCCGTTTATTCCGTAGTTCCTGTTTTGAGTTACAAATATGAGCAACCGCACTGGTATCAAATACCCAGGAGCTACTACGAGTACTGGTAAGGTACACATCAATTACATGTATATCACATATACCTTTGGTGTTGCCGGCCTTCTTTTCCGCTAAGTATTTGGGGCAGTTCCGCTTCCAGTGACCACTTCCCTTGCAATAAAAGCACTCAGTTTCAGGCTTGGGTCCATTCTTTGACTTCTTCCTAGTAACTGGTTTACCGGGTGCGGCAACTCCCTTACCGTCCTTCTTGAAGTTCTTCTTACCCTTGCCCTTCTTGAAGTTAGTGGTTTTATTCACCATCAACACTTGATGTTCTTTTCTGATTTCCACCTCCGCTGATTTCAGCATCGAATATACCTCAGGAATGGTCTTTTCCATCCCCTGCATATTGTAGTTCATCACAAAGCTCTTGAAGCTTGGTGGAAGCGACTGAAGGATTCTGTCAATGACCGCGTCATCCGGGAGATTAACTCCCGGCTGAGTCAAGCGGTTGTGCAACCCAGACATTCTGAGTATGTGCTCACTTACAGAACTATTTTCCTCCATTTTACAGCTGAAGAACTTGTCGGGGACTTCATATCTCTCGACCCGGGCATGAGCTTGGAAAACCAATTTCAGCTCCTCGAACATCTCATATGCTCCATGTTTCTCAAAACGCTTTTGGAGACCCAGTTCTAAGCTGTAAAGCATGCCGCACTGAACGAGGGAGTAATCATCAGCACGCTGCTGCTAAGCGTTCATAACGTCTTGGTTTTGTGGGATTGGTGCTTCACCTAGCGGTGCTTCTAGGACATAATCTTTCTTGGCTACTATGAGGATGATCCTCAGGTTCCGGACCCAGTCCGTATAGTTGCTGCCATCATCTTTCAGCTTGGTTTTCTCTAGGAACGCGTTGAAATTGAGGACAACGTTGGCCATTTGATCTACAAGACATAGTGTAAAGATTTTAGACTAAGTTCATGATAATTAAGTTCATATAATCAAATTATTTAATGAACTCCCACTCAGATAGACATCCCTCTAGTCATCTAAGTGATACATGATCCGAATTTAACTAGGCCGTGTCCGATCATCACGTGAGACGGACTAGTCAAGATCGGTGAACATCTCCATGTTGATCGTATCTTCTATACGACTCATGCTCGACCTTTCGGTCCTCCGTGTTCCGAGGCCATGTCTGTACATGCTAGGCTTGTCAAGTCAACCTAAGTGTATTGCATGTGTTCCGAGGCCATGTCTGTACATGCTAGGCTCGTCAACACCCGTTGTATTTGAACGTTAGAATCTATCACACCCGATCATCACGTGGTGCTTCGAAACAACGAACCTTCGCAACGGTGCACAGTTAGGGTGAACACTTTCTTGAAATTATTGTAAGGGATCATCTTACTACCGTTGTTCTAAGCAAATAAGATGCAAAAACATGATAAACATCACATGCAATCAAATAGTGACATGATATGGCCAATATCATTATGCTCCTTTGATCTCCATCTTCGGGGCACCATGATCATCTTCTTCACCGGCATGACACCATGATCTCCATCATCGTGTCTTCATGAAGTCATCACGCCAACGATTACTTCTACTTCTATGGCTAACGCGTTTAGCAACAAAGTAAAGTAATTTACATGGCGTTATTCAATGACACGCAGGTCATACAAAATAATAAAGACAACTCCTATGGCTCCTGCCGGTTGTCATACTCATCGATATGCAAGTCGTGATTCCTATTACAAGAATATGATCAATCTCATACATCACATATATCATTCATCACATCTTCTGGCCATATCACATCACATAACACATGCTGCAAAAACAAGTTAGACGTCCTCTAATTGTTGTTGCAAGTTTTTACGTGGTTTGTAGGTTTCTAGCAAGAACGTTTCTTACCTACGTATGACCACAACGTTATTTGCCAATTTCTATTTACCCTTCATAAGGACCCTTTTCATCGAATCCGTTCCGACTAAAGTAGGAGAGACAGACACCCGCTAGCCACCTTATGCAACTAGTGCATGTCAGTCGGTGGAACCTGTCTCACGTAAGCGTACGTGTAAGGTCGGTCCGGGCCGCTTCATCGCACAATGCCGCCGAAACAAGATAAGACTAGTAGCGGCAAGAAGAATTGGCAAACTCAACGCCCACAACTGCTTTGTGTTCTACTCGTGCATAGTAACTACGCATAGGCCTGGCTCATGATGCCACTGTTGGGAATCGTAGCATAATTTTAAAATTTTCCTACGCTCACCAAGATGCATCTATGGAGTATACTAGCAACGAGGGGAAAGGAGTGCATCTACATACCCTTGTAGATCGCGAGCGGAAGCGTTCCAATGAACGTGGATGACGGAGTCGTACTCGCCGTGATCCAAATCACCGATGACCGAGTGCCGAACGGACGGCACCTCCGCGTTCAACACACGTACGGTGCAGCGACGTCTCCTCCTTCTTGATCCAGCAAGGGGGAAGGAGAGGTTGATGGAGATCCAGCAGCACGACGGCGTGGTGGTGGATGTAGCGGGTCTCGGCAGGGCTTCGCCGAGCTTCTGCGAGAGGGAGAGGTGTAGCAGGGGAGGAGGGAGGCGCCCAAGGCTGAGATGTTGCTGCCCTCCCTCCCCCCTTTATATAGGCCCCCTGGGAAGGGGGGGGCGCCGGCCAAAACCCATCTAGGGTGGGGGGCGGCGGCCAAGGGGGTGCCTTGCCCGCCAAGGCAAGTGGGAAGCCCCCCACCCTAGGGTTTCCAACCCTAGGCGCAGGGGGGAGGCCCATGGGGGGGCGCCCAGCCCACTAGGGGCTGGTTCCCTTCCCACTTCAGCCCACGGGGCCCTCCGGGATAGGTGGCCCCACCCGGTGGACCCCCGGGACCCTTTCCGGTGGTCCCGGTACAATACCGGTAATCCCTGAAACTTTCCCGGTGGCCGAAACTTGACTTCCTATATATAATTTTTCACCTCCGGACCATTCCGGAACCTCTCGTGATGTCCGGGATCTCATCCGGGACTCCGAACAACTTTCGGGTTTCCGCATACACATATCTCTACAACCCTAGCGTCACCGAACCTTAAGTGTGTAGACCCTACGGGTTCGGGAGACATGTAGACATGACCGAGACGCCTCTCCGGTCAATAACCAACAGCGGGATCTGGATACCCATGTTGGCTCCCACATGTTCCACGATGATCTCATCGGATGAACCACGATGTCGAGGATTCAATCAATCCCGTATACAATTCCCTTTGTTAATCGGTATGTTACTTGCCCGAGATTCGATCGTCGGTATCCCAATACCTTGTTCAATCTCGTTACCAGCAAGTCTCTTTACTCGTACCGCAATGCATGATCCCGTGACTAACGCCTTAGTCACATTGAGCTCATTATGATGATGCATTACCGAGTGGGCCCAGAGATACCTCTCCGTCACACGGAGTGACAAATCCCAGTCTCGATCCGTGCCAACCTAACAGACACTTTCGGAGATGCCCGTAGTGCACCTTTATAGTCACCCAGTTACGTTGTGACGTTTGGCACACCCAAAGCACTCCTACGGTATCCGGGAGTTGCACGATGTCATGGTCTAAGGAAAAGATACTTGACATTGGAAAAGCTCTAGCAAACGAAACTACACGATCTTTTATGCTATGCTTAGGATTGGGTCCTGTCCATCACATCATTCTCCTAATGATGTGATCCCGTTATCAATGACATCCAATGTCCATACTCAGGAAACCATGACTATCTGTTGATCAATGAGCTAGTCAACTAGAGGCTTACTAGGGACACGTTGTGGTCTATGTATTCACACATGTATTATGATTTCCGGACAATACAATTATAGCATGAACAATAGACAGTTACCATGAACAAAGAAATATAATAATAACCATTTATTATTGCCTCTAGGGCATATTTCCAACACAAATTGCTGTTTTTTTTGCCTATTTCAGTGTTTCGCAGAAAAGGAATATCAAACGGAGTCCAAACGGAACGAAACCTTCGCGAGGATCTTTCTTGAAACAAACGCAACCCAGGAGACTTGGAGTGGAAGTCAAGGAACTAACGAGGCAGCCACGAGGCAGGATGGCGCGCCCAGGGGGTAGGCGCGGCCCCACCCTCGTGGGCCCCTCGTAGCTCCACCGACCTACTTATTTCGCCTATATATACTCTTATACCCTGAAAACATCCAGGGGAGCAACGAAACCACTTTTGCACCGCCGCAACCTTCTGTACCCATGAGATCCCATCTTGGGGCCTTTTCCGGCGCTCCACCGAAGGGGGATTCGATCACGGAGGGCTTCTACCTCGACACCATAGCCTCTCCGATGATGTGTGAGTAGTTTACCACAGAGCTTCAGGTCCATAGTTATTAGCTGGATGGCTTCTTCTCTCTCTTTGGTTGTCAATACAAAGTTCTCCTCGATGTTCTTGGAGATCTATTCGATGTAATTCTTTTTGCAGTGTGTTTATCGAGATCCAATGAATTGTGGGTTTGTGATCAAGATTATCTATGAACAACATTTGATTCTTCTCTGAATTCTTATATGCATGATTTAATATCTTTGCAAGTCTCTTCGAATTATCAGTTTGGTTTGGCCTACTAGATTGATCTTTCTTGAAATGGGAGAAGTGCTTAGCTTTGGGTTCAATCTTGCGGTGCTCGATCCCAGTGACAGAAAGGGAACCGACACGTATTGTATTGTTGCCATCGAGGATAAAAAGATGGGGTTTATATCATATTGCTTGAGTTTATCCCTCTACATCATATCATCTTGCTTAATGCGTTACTCCGTTCTTATGAACTTAATACTCTAGATGCATGCTGGATAGAGGTTGATGTGTGGAGTAATAGTAGTAGATGCAGAATCGTTTCGGTCTACTTGACACGGACGTGATGCCAATGTTCATGATCATGCCTAGATATTCTCATAACTATGCGCTTTTCTATCAATTGCTCGGCAGTAATTTGTTCACCCACCGTAATATATGTTATCATGTGAGAAGCCACTAGTGAAACCTATGGACCCCGGGACTACTTTATATCATATAAGTTTCCGATCTACAATTCTAGTTTACTATTTACTTTGCAATCTTTATTTTCCAATCTATGCAACAAAAATACCAAAAATATTTATCTTATTATCTTTATCAGATCTCACTTTTGCAAGTGGCCGTGAAGGGACTGACAACCCCTTTATTGCGTTGGTTGCAAGGTTCTTGATTGTTTGTGCATGTACTAGGTGACTTGCGTGTAGTCTCCTACTGGATTGATACCTTGGTTCTCAAAAACTGAGGGAATTACGCTACTTTGCTGCATCACCCTTTCCTCTTCAAGGGAAAACCAACGCATGTTCAAGAGGTAGAAAGAAGGATTTCTGGCGCCGTTGCCAGGGAGATCTACGCCAAGTCAAGACATACCAAGTACCCATCACAAACTCTTCTCCCTCGCATTACATTATTTTCCATTTGCCTCTCGTTTTCCTCTCCCCCACTTCACCTTTGCCTTTTCTTCGCCCTTCTTCCATTCGATCTTTTGTTTGCTTGTGTTACCATGTACCTTCTTTTTTCTTGCATCTTCGCTTGCTAAAAGTTTATGGATCCTCACCCACTTGCTAATCTCTTTAAGAGATCCAATTATGATGAACCTATTGCTAGTGAGTTGAGTGCACTAGATTATCTTTATGAGGTTTTGCTTGAAATTCGTGAATCTGAAAATTGTGATGAAGTACTTTATGAAGCGATTCACGATAGATCTTTGAATAAAAAGCATGATTGTAATGATTTTATTATAAATTATATTGATGTAAATTGTGCCAATAATATGCAAAACCCTACGCTTGGGGATGCTAGTTTTGCTATGTCCTCTACTTGTTGCAATGATCATGATTGGGGTGATAGTGCTTCTTATGATCTTGAAAATTTATTTAAGCCCCATGATGAATATGAGATTGATAATAGTGTTTGCAATATTATCAAAATTGGGTTTGGAAGAGTGTCAACTTTAGATCCAACATATTTGGAGAATGTTCAATCTTATGAAATTTTTGATTAAAGTGGGTTTGGAGAGGTCATGACTTTAGTTAATGTTAATCCCACTATTTTGGAAGAGTGTCAACTTCACATGCATGTGGATCGGGTTGAAAATATTTTATGTGATAGCTATTTTGTTGAATTTGCCTATGATCCTACATGTAATTATTATGAGAGAGGAAAATATGGTTGTAGAAATTTTTATTTTACTAAATTACCTCTTGTCATGTTGAGATTGCTATTGTTTCTTTCCACTTCCTTGCATATGCTAGTTTTTGCTTGCTATGATAATTTGTTTGCCTATAAGATGCCTATGCATAGGAAGTATGTTAGACTTAGATGTGTTTGTCACGTGTTTCATGATGCTCTCTTTGCGCGTCAATTCTTGTCTTTCATGTGAGCATCATGGAAATCTCAATGCCTAGCTAGGGGCGTTAAACGATAGCGCTTGTTGGGAGGCAACCCAATTTTATTTTTGTTCATTGCTATTTGTTCCTGTTTAGTAATAAATAATTCATCATGCTACTACTATGATTGTGTTTTTTGTGTTTTAATTAGTGTTTGTGCCAAGTAAAGCCTTTAGGATCTTCTTGGATGATAGTTGTTTGATCTTGCTGTAAAAGACAGAAACTTTGCGCTCACGAAAATAATTTTCATAAATCACAGAAAAGAGCTTTTACCCTGATTATTGTTCAGTAGATTAATATAAAAATGACCCTGGTCGTCCTAATTTGGTTGAATTTTTGGAGTTCCAGAAGTATTCGCAAGTTACAGATTACTACAGACTGTTCTGTTTTTGACAGATTCTGTTTTTCGTGTGTTGTTTGCTTATTTTTATGAACCTATGGCTAGTATCGGGGGGTATGAACCATAGAGAAGTTGGAATACAGTAGGTTTAACACCAATATAAATAAAGAATGAGTTAATTACAGTACCTTAAAGTGGTGATTTGTTTTCTTATACTAACGGAGCTCATGAGATTTTCTGTTGAGTTTTGTGTTGTGAAGTTTTCAAGTTTTTGGGTAAGGATTCGATGGATTTCGGAATAAAGAGTGGAAAGAGCCTAATCTTGGGGATGCCCAAGGCACCCCAAGGTAAAATTCAAGGACAACCAAAAATCTAAGCTTGGGGATGCCCCAGAAGGCATCCCTTCTTTCGTCTTCATCTATCGGTAACTTTACTTGAGGCTATATTTTTATTCATCACATGATATGTGTTTTGCTTGGATCGTCTTGTATGATTTGAGTCTTTGCTTTTTAGTTTACCACAATCATCCTTTCTGTACACACCTTTTTGGAGAGACACACATGAATCGGAATTTATTAGAATACTCTATGTGGTTCACTTATATCTTTTGAGCTAGATAATTTTGCTTTAGTGCTTCGCTTATATCTTTTAGAGCACGGTGGTGGTTTTATTTTATAGAAATTATTTTTCTCTCATGCTTCACTTATATTATTTTGAGAGTTCTTTAGAACAGCATGGTAGTTCGCTTTGGCTATAAAATTAGTCCTAATATGATAGGCATCCAAAATGGGTATAATATAAACTTCCATATAGACGGCATTGAATACTATGAGAAGTTTGATACTTGATGATTGTTTTCAGATATGAAGATGGTGATATTAGAGTCATGCTAGTAGGGTAATTATGAATTTGAGAAATACTTGTGTTGAGGTTTGCAAGTCCCGTAGCATGCACGTATGGTAACCGTTGTGTGACAAATTTGAAGCATGTGGTATTTCTTTGATTGTCTTCCTTTGTGTGGAGGTCGGCATCGTGCGATGATTAACTCCTACCAACCGTTCCCCTAGGGGCATGCGTGTAGTACTTTGTTTTGATGACTTGTAGATTTTTGCAATAAGTATGTGAGTTCTTTATGACTATTGTTGAGTCCATGGATTATACGCACTCTCACCCTTCCATCATTGCTAGCCTCTTCGGTACCGTGCATTGCCCTTTCTCGCCTTGAGAGTTGGTGCAAATTTCACCAGTACATCCAAATCGCGTGATATGATACGCTCTATCACACATAAGACTCCTTATATCTTCCTCAAAACAGCCACCATACCTACCTATTATGGCATTTCCATAGCCATTCCGAGATATATTGCCATGCAACTTTCCACCGTTCCATTTATAATGACACGTTTCATCATTGTCATATTGCTTTGCATGATCATGTAGTTGACATCGTACTTGTGGCAAGGCCACCATGCATAATTTTTCATACATGTCACTCTTGATTAATTGCACATCCCGGTACACAACCGGAGGCACTCATATAGGGTCATATTTTGTTCTAGTATCGAGTTGTAATCCTTGAGTTGTAAATAAATAGAAGTGAGATGATCATCATTTTTAGAGCATTGTCCCGTGTGAGAAAAAAAAAGAGAAAGGCCAAATAAAAAAGTCCAAAAAAAAGAGAAAGAGACTCCAAAAAAATGAGAGAAAAAGAGAGAAGGGGCAATGCCACTATCCTTTTTCCACACTTGTGCTTCAAAGTAGCACCATGATCTTCATTATAGAGAGTCTCTTATTTTGTCACTTTCATATACTAGTGGGAATTTTCGTTATAGAACTTGGCTTGTATATTCCAACGATGGGCTTCCTCAAATGCCCTAGGTCTTCATGAGCAAGCAAGTTGTATGCACACCCACTTAGTTTATTTTGTTGAGCTTTCATACATTTATAGCTCTAGTGCGTCTATTGCATGACAATCCCTACTCACTCACATTGATATCTATTGATGGGCATCTCCATAGCCCATTGATATGCTTAGTTGATGTGAGACCATCTTCCTCTTTTTTGTCTTCTCCACAACCACCATTGTATTCCACCTATAGTGCTATGTCCATGGCTCATGCTCATGTATTGCGTGAAAGTTGAAAAAGTTTGAAAATACTAAAGTATGAAACAATTGTGTGACGAAGATGGAGCATAGCCAAACTATATGATTTTGTAGGGATGAACTTTCTTTGGCCATGTTATTTTGAGAAGACATGATTACTTTGTTAGTATGCTTGAAGTATTATTATTTTTATGTCAATATTAAACTTTTGTCTTGAATCTTTTGGATCTGAACATTCATGCCACAATAAAGAAAATTACATTGAAAATTATGTTAGGTAGCATTCCACATCAAAAATTCTGTTTTTGTCATTTACCTACTCGAGGACGAGCAGGAATTAAGCTTGGGGATGCTTGATACGTCTCCAACGTATCTATAATTTTTTATTGTTCCATGCTATTATATTATCTGTTTTGGATGTTTAATAGGCTTTAATATGCACTTTTATATTATTTTTGGGACTAACCTATTAACCGGAGGCCTAGTGCAAATTGCTGTTTTTTTTGCCTATTTTAGTGTTTCGCAGAAAAGGAATATCAAACGGAGTCCAAACGGAACGAAACCTTCGCGAGGATCTTTCTTGAAACAAACGCAACCCAGGAGACATGGAGTGGAATTCAAGGAAGCAACGAGGCAGGAGGGCGCGCCCAGGGGGTAGGCACGCCCCCACCCTCGTGGGCCCCTCGTAGCTCCACCGACCTACTTCTTTCGCCTATATATACTCTTATACCCTGAAAACAACCAGGGGAGCAACAAAACCACTTTTCCACCGCCGCAACCTTCTGTACCCATGAGATCCCATTTGGGGCCTTTTCCGGCGCTCCGCCGGAGGGGGATTTAATCACGGAGGGCTTCTACCTCAACACCATAGCCTCTCCGATGATGTGTGAGTAGTTTACTGATGACCCACAAGTATAGGGGGTCTATCGTACTCCTTTCGATAAGTAAGAGTGTCGAACCCAACGAGGAGCAGAAGGAAATGATAAGCGGTTTTCAGCAAGGTATTCTCTGCAAGCACTGAAATTATAGGTAACAGATAGTTTTGTGATAAGATAATTTGTAATGAGCAACAAGTAACAAAAGTAAATAAAGTGCAGCAAGGTGGCCCAATCCTTTTTGTAGCAAAGGACAAGCCTGGACAAACTCTTATATAGAGAAAAGCGCTCCCGATGACACATGGGAATTATCGTCAAGCTAGTTTTCATCACGTTCATATGATTCGCGTTCGGTACTTTGATAATTTGATATGTGGGTGGACCGGTGCTTGGGTGTTGCCCTTACTTGGACAAACACCCCACTTATGATTAACTCCTATTACAAGCATCTGCAACTACAAAAGAAGTATTAAGGTAAACCTAACCATAGCATGAAACATATGGATCCAAATCAGCCCCTTACGAAGCAACGCATAAACTAGGGTTTAAGCTTCTGTCACTCTAGCAACTCATCATCTACTTATTACTTCCCAATGCCTTCCTCTAGGCCCAAATAATGGTGAAGTGTTGATACGTCTCCAATGTATCTATAATTTTTTATTGTTCCATGCTATTATATTATCTGTTTTGGATGTTTGTGGGCTTTATTAAATACTTTTATACTTTTTTGGGACTAACCTATTAACCCAGAGCCCAGTGCCAGTTTCTGTTTTTTCCTTGTTTCAGAGTTTCGCTGAAAAGGAATATCAAACGGAGTCCAAACCGAATGAAACCTTCGGAAAAGTTATTTTTGGAAAGAAAGCAATACGGGAGACTTGGAGTGCACGTCAGGGGATCAACGAGGAGAGCACGAGGCAGGGGGCGTGCCCTCCACCCTCATGGGCCCCTCGTGGATCCCCTTACCGACTTCTTTCGCCTATATATCTCCATATACCCTAAAAACTTCGGAGAACAGAATAGATCAGGAGTTCCACCGCCGCAAGCCTCTGTAGCCACCAAAAACCAATCGGGGCCCTGTTCCGGCACCCTGTCGGAGGGGGGGTCCCTCACCGGTGGCCATCTTCATCATCCCCGTGCTCTCCATGATGAGGAGGGAGTAGTTCACCCTCCGGGCTGAGGGTATGTACCAGTAGCTATGTGTTTGATCTCTATCTCATGTTCTTGATTTGGCACGATCTTGATGTATCACGAGCTTTGCTATTATAGTTGGATCTTATGATGTTTCTCCCCCTCTACTCTCTTGTAATGGATTGAGTTTTCCCTTTGAAGTTATCTTATCGGATTGAGTCTTTAAGGATTTGAGAACACTTGATGTATGTCTTGCATGGGATACCCGTGGTGACAATGGGGTATTCTATTGATCCACTTGATGTATGTTTTGGTGATCAACTTGCGGGTTCCGCCCATGAACCTATGCATAGGGGTTGGCACACGTTTTTGTCTTGACTCTCCAGTAGAAACTTTGGGGCACTCTTTGAAGTACTTTGTGTTGGTTTGAATAGATGAATCTGAGATTGTGTGATGCATATCGTATAATCATACCCACGGATACTTGAGGTGACATTGGAGTATCTATGTGACATTAGGGTTTTGGTTGATGTGTATCTTAAGGTGTTATTTTACTACAAACTCTAGAGCTGTTTGTGACACTTATAGGAATAGCCCAATGGATTGATCGGAAAGAATAACTTTGAGGTGGTTTCGTACCCTACCATAATCTCTTCGTTTGTTCTCCGCTATTAGTGACTTTGGAGTGACTCTTTGTTGCATGTTGAGGGATAGTTATATGATCCAATTATGTAATTATTGTTGAGAGAACTTGCACTAGTGAAAGTATGAACCCTAGGCCTTGTTTCCTATCATTGCAATAACGTTTGTGCTCACTTTTATCATTAGTTACCTTGCTGTTTTTATATTTTCAGATTACAAAAACCTATATCTACCATCCATATTGCACTTGTATCACCATCTCTTCGCCGAACTAGTGCACCTATATAATTTACCATTGTATTGGGTGTGTTGGGGACACAAGAGATTCTTTGTTGTTTGGTTGCAGGGTTGTTTGAGAGAGACCATCTTCATCCTACGCCTCCCACGGATTGATAAACCTTAGGTCATCCACTTGAGGGAAATTTGCTACTGTCCTACAAACCTTTGCACTTGGAGGCCCAACAACGTCTACAAGAAGAAGGTTGCGTAGTAGACATCAAGTGTCATGTATTCGACGTTCACATAACACCACTAGAGAAGAGACAACATACATCTCATCAAAATATCAAACGAATACCAAATTCACATGACTACTAATAGCAAGACTTCTCCCATGTCCTCAGGAACAAACGTAACTACTCACAACGCATATGCATGTTCATAATCAGGGGAGTATTAATATGCTTATAGGATCTGAACATACGATCTTCCACCAAATAAACCAACTAGCATCAACTACAAGGAGTAATCAACACTAGTAGCAACCTACAGGTACCAATCCCAGACTTAGAGACAAGAACTGGATACAAGAGATGAACTAGGGTTTGAGAGGAGATGGTGCTGGTGAAGATGTTGATGGAGATTGGCCCCCTCCCGATGAGAGGAGCGTTGGTGATGATGATGGCGATGATTTCCCCCTCCCGGAGGGAAGTGTCCCCGGCAGAACAGCTCCGCCAGAGCCCTAGATTGGTTCCGCCAAGGTTCCGCCTCGTGGCGGCGGAGTCTCGTCCCGAAAGCTTGCCTATGATTTTTCTTCGGACGAAAGACTTCATATAGCATAAGATGGGCACCGGAGGGCTAATAGGGGGCCCACGAGGCAGGGGGCGCGCCTAGGGGGGTAGGGCGCGCCCCACCCTCATGGCCAGGGTGTGGGGCCCCTCCGGTATTTCCTCCGCTCAGTATTTTTCATTATTTCCAAAAATAACTTCCGTGGAGTTTCAGGACTTTTGGAGTTGTGCAGATTAGGTCTCTAATATTTGCTCCTTTTCCAGCCAAGAATTCCAGCTGCCGGCATTCTCCCTCCTTATGTAAACCTTGTGAAATAAGAGAGAATAGGCATAAGTATTGTGACATAATGTGTAATAACAGCCCATAATGCAATAAATATCGATATAAAAGCATGGTGCAAAATGGACGTATCAACTCCCCCAAGCTTAGAGCTCGCTTGTCCTCAAGCGGAAGGCGATAACGATAAATATGTCCACATGTTTAGAGGTAGCGGTGTCGATAAAATAAAATACGGACATGAGGGCATCATGATTATTCTCATAACAACAACGTATGTGGATAATGTCATATGATTTCTTATGCTCAAGTAATAATCTATTCACAATCTCAAGTATGAATCAGAAACTTCATTGAGAACCAACAAACTATAATCTCAGTCATTGAAGCAATTGCAATTTATCATAACATCAGAAAGAGTCTATGTCAGAGCTTTTCAGCAAGTCCACATACTCAACCATCGGTCTTTCACAATTGCTAACACTCACACAATACTTGTGCTTACATAATTTTAGTCGGACACAGAGAAAGATAGGGGCTTATAGTTTCACCTCCCAACCTTTTACCTCAAGGGTAATGTCAACAATAATAGTTCATGCTAACTTACATCCAATTAGATATATATGTCTAGATCTTTCCAACACACTGTGCTTGCCAAAGGATAAAATATAAAAAGGAAAGGTGAAGATCACCATGACTCTTGCATAAGGGTAAGAGATAAAAGTAAAAGATAGGCCCTTTGCAGAGGGAAGCAGAGGTTGTCATGCGCTTTCAGGGTTGGATGCACAAAATCTTAATGCGAAAGAACGTCACTTTATATTGCCACTTGTGATATGGACCTTTATTATGCAGTCCGTCGCTTTTATTTCTTCCACATCACAAGATCGTATAAAGCTTATTTCCTCCACACTAATCAATCATACATATTTAGAGAGCAATTTTTATTGCTTGCACCAATGACAACTTACTTGAAGGATCTTACTCAATCCATAGGTAGATATGGTGGACTCTCATGGCAAAACTGGGTTTAAGGGTTTTGGAAGTACAAGTAGTATCTCTACTTGGTGCAAAGAATTTGGCTAGCATGAGGGGGAAAGGCAAGCTCAACATGTTGGATGATCCATAACAATATACTTTATTTCAGATATAAGAAAACATAACCAATTATGTTGTCTTCCTTGTCCAACATCAACTCTTTAGCATGCTGTATTTTAATGAGTGCTCACAATCATAAAAGATGTCCAAGATAGTATATGTGAAACCTCTCTTTCTTTATTACTTCCTATTAATTGCAACGATGACCAAATCTATGTTTGTCAACTCTCAACAACTTTTAATCATCATACTCTCTCTATGTGAAGTCATTACTCTCCGTAAGATCAATATGATCTCTTTATTTCTTTTTATTCTTTTCTCTTTTCTTTTATTCACTCAAGATCATGGCAAGGTAATCAAGCCCTTGACTCAACACTAATCTTTATTATATAGCTCACGGACTTGATTACATAGAGGAATCATAAAGCAAAACTCAAAACTAGATCATACCAAAAACTTTATTCTACTAGATCAAGATATTACTAAAAGGATCGAATGAAGAAAAACGGTAAAGATAGGAGTGTGTTGGTGATACGATACTGGGGCACCTCCCCCAAGCTTGGCAGTTGCCAAGGGGAGTGCCCATACCCATATGATTATGTCTCCTTTTTCGGAGGTGGTGATGATGGAGTTGTTGATGATGACAGTTGTGCCTTTAGCTTCTTCATATTGTAATTGAGAAGGGCAATTTCCTCCTCTAAATCATCGACCTCCGATTCCAGCTTCAAGATCTTGTCACATAAATCTTCTTTGCTTTTCTGCCGAAAACGAGAAGGAATAGATCGGCTGTTAGATACTTTAGCCCTCTTAGGGAGACTAGATTTCTTGAACTTCACGTGCACATCCCCAGGTTGAGGTAGAGGGACATCCTCCTCCTCCAAACTTGAATCATTGATCCTCATCAAATGAGCACCTCCTCCTCATCCGTAGTTCGACCACAAGGGGATAGATCCCCATAGGTCTTTGGGTCAGCAATGAGGTGCGAGACATAGCTCTCTCCGTCGGAATCCTGAGATGACATCTTGCTCCAAATCTGCTACAGAAACAGCTCGAAACAAAAACAAAAGATAATTGCGTGATACGGTGGTCAAAACCTTCGGGAGATTATATAATGAATTTTTACCGACCAAAATACGTAACGTGCAAGAAAACAGAGTCCGGAGAGCGCACGAGGTGCCCATGAGGCAGGGGGCGCGCCCTCCACCCTCGTGTCCTTCCCGGACTGCTTCTTATTTTTCTATTTTTCTAAATATTCCAAAACGGAGAAAAATTGCCATTAGAACTGTTTTGGAGTCGGTTTACTTACCGTACCACATACCTATTCCTTTTCGGAGTCAGAAACGTTCTGGAAAGTTTCTCTTATGTATTCCTCCGGGGTTATGGTTTCAATAATATTAGTTTCAACATTTACAGGATTACCTGAGATATAATGTTTGATTCTTTGACCGTTCACCACTTTCGGATTTGTGCCTTCGAAGTTGTTGATTTTTATGGCACCAGAACGATAGACCTCCTCGATAACGTAAGGACCTTCCCATTTAGAGAGAAGTTTTCCTGCAAAAAATCTTAAACGAGAGTTGTATAGCAACACATAATCACCTACATTAAACTCACGCTTTTGTATCCTTTTGTCATGCCATCTTTTAACCTTTTCTTTAAAAAACTTGGCATTCTCATAGGCTTGGGTTCTCCATTCATCAAGTGAGCTTATGTCAAATAACCTCTTCTCACCGGCAAGTTTGAAATCATAATTGAGCTCTTTAATAGCCCAATATGCCTTATGTTCTAGTTCGAGAGGTAAGTGACATGCTTTTCCATAAACCATTTTATACGGAGACATACCCATAGGATTTTTATATGCAGTTCATAGGCCCATAATGCATCATCAAGTTTCTTGGACCAATTCTTTCTAGATCTATTAACAGTCTTTTGCAAAATTAATTTGAGCTCTCTATTGCTCAATTCTACTTGACCACTAGACTGCGGGTGATAAGGAGATGCAATTCTATGATTAACATCATACTTAGCAAGCATTTTACGAAAGGCACCATGAATAAAATGTGAACCACCATCAGTCATTAAATATCTAGGGACTCCAAACCTCGGAAAAATAACTTCTTTAAGCATCTTAATAGAAGTGTTATGATCAGCACTACTAGTTGGAATAGCTTCTATCCACTTAGTAACGTAATCAACAGCAACTAAAATATGTGTATACCCATTAGAGGCAGGAAACGGTCCCATATAATCAAAGCCCCAAACATCGAATGGTTCAAGAACAAGTGAATAATTCATAGGCATTTCTTGACGTCTACTGATATTACCAATTCTTTGACATTCATCACAAGATAAGACAAACTTACGGGCATCCTTGAAGAGAGTAGGCCAAAAAAACCGGATTGCAATACCTTATGTGCAGTTCTATCCCCAGCGTGGTGTCCTCCATAAGCCTCGGAGTGGCACTTGCGTAGGATCTGTTCCTGTTCATGCTCAGGCACACAACGTCTAATAACACCATCTACTCCTTCTTTATAAAGATGCGGGTCATCCCAGAAGTAATGTCTCAAATCATAGAAAACTTTTTATTTTGCTGGTATGTGAAACTAGTTGGTATGAATTTAGCAACAATGTAATTAGCATAATCAGTATACCATGGAGCAGTACGAGAAGCATTTATGACATTTAATTGTTCATCAGGAAAGCTATCATCAATAGGTAGTGGGTCATCAAGAACATTTTCTAACCTAGACAAGTTGTCTGCAACGGGGTTCTCAGCTCCCTTTCTATCAATGATATGCAAATCAAATTCTTGTAGCAAGAGAACCCATCTAATAAGTCTAGGTTTAGCATCTTTCTTTTCCATAAGATATTTAATAGCAGCATGATCAGTGTGAATAGTTACTTTAGAATCAACAATATAAGGTCTGAACTTATCACAAGCAAATACAACTGCTAAGAATTCTTTTTCAGCAGTAGCATAATTTCTCTGGGCATTGTCTAGAGTTTTACTAGCATATTGAATAGCATTTAATTTCTTATCAACTCTTTGCCCTAGAACAGCACCTACAGCATAATCACTAGCATCACACATGATTTCAAAGGGTAAATTCCAATCAGGTGGCTGAACAATAGGTGCAGAAATCAATGATTTCTTAAGTATTTCAAATGCTTCTACACAATCATCATCAAAGACAAATGGTATATCTTTTTTGTAATAGATTAGTCAGAGGCCGAGAAATTTTTGAGAAGTCCTTAATGAACCTCCTATAAAATCCAGCGTGACCAAGGAAACTTCTTATACCTTTGATGTCCTTGGGACATGGCATCTTTTCAATAGCATCAACTTTAGCTTTATCAACTTCAATACCTCTTTCAGAAATTTTATGCCCCAAGACAATGCCTTCATTAACCATAAAGTGGCATTTTTCCCAGTTCAAGACAAGATTAGTTTCTTCACATCTCTGCAAAACTCGATCAAGGTTGCTCAAGCAATCATCAAAAGAGGATCCATAGACGGAGAAATCGTCCATGAAAACCTCACAAATCTTTTCACAAAAATCAGAGAATATAGCCATCATGCATCTTTGAAAGGTAGCAGGTGCATTACATAAACCAAAAGGCATACGTCTATAAGCAAAAGTACCGAAAGGGCAAGTAAAAGTGGTCTTAGCTTGATCATCAGCTGACACAGGTATTTGAGAGAAACCAGAATAACCATCTAGAAAGCAAAAATGTGTATGTTTGGATAATCTTTCTAGCATTTGATCAATAAAAGGTAATGGGTAATGATCTTTTTTAGTAGCTTTATTTAATTTGCGGAAATCAATTACCATCCTATAACCTGTAATAATTCTTTGCGGAATCAATTCATCTTTATCATTAGGAACGACAGTAATACCTCCCTTCTTAGGGACACAATGGACAGGACTTACCCACTGACTATCAGCAACGGGATAGATTATACTTGCCTCAAGGAACTTTAGTATTTCCTTTCTTACCACTTCTTTCATTTTAGGATTCAGCCGTCGTTGATGATCAATAACTGGTTTGACATCTTTCTCCAAATTTATTTTGTGTTGGCATAGAGTGGGACTAATGCCCTTAAGATCATCAAGAGTATATCCAATAGCATCACGGTGCTTCTTCAGAGTTTTCAATAATTTTTCTTCCTCCTTCTCTGAAAGGTTAGCACTAATAATAACATGGTATATCTTCTTTTCATCAAGATAAGCCTATTTAAGAGTATTAGGCAATGGTTTAAGCTCAAACACGGGATCACCCTTGGGTGGAGGAGGATCCCCTAGGATTTCAACACGCAAGTTCTGTTTTAGAATAGGTCCCTGTTTAAAGAACACTTCATCTATTTCCCTTCTTTCATTCATAAACATATCATTTTCATGGTCTAGCAAATATTGTTCTAAAGGATCACTAGGAGGTACGGCAATAGAAGCAAGACCAATAATTTCATCTTTACTAGTCAATTCTTCTTCACGGTGTTGTCTATGAAATTTAGAAAAGTTAAACTCATGAGACATATCACCTAAACCAATAGTAACAACATCCTTTTCGCAGTCTATCCTAGCATTAACAGTGTTTAAGAAGGGTCTACCAAATATAATGGGACAAAAGCTATCTTGTGGGGAACCAAGAACGAGAAAATCAGCCGGATATTTAGTTTTCCCACATAAGACTTCAACATCTCTAACAATTCCAATTGGTGATATAGTATCTCTATTGGCAAGTTTACTTGTGACATCAATTTCTTCTAACTCATTAGGTGCAATATCATGCATAATTTCTTTGTATAAGTCAATAGGTATTGCACTAGCACTAACACCCATATCACACAAGCCATGATAACAATGATCTCCTATTTTAGCAGAAATAACAGGCATGCCTACCACAGGTCTATGTTTATCTTTAGCACAAGGTTTAGCAATTCTAGCAGTCTCATCACAGAAATAAATAACATGCCCATCAATATTATCAGCCAAGAGATCTTTAACAATAGCAATATTTGGTTCAACTTTAACTTGCTCAGGAGGTGTATAAGTTCTAATATTGCTTTTACGAACCACAGTTGAAGCTTTGGCATGATCCTTTATTCTAACAGGGAAAGGTGGTTTCTCAACATAGGCAGTAGGAACAATAGGATCATTATAAGTGATAGTCTTTTCTTCAACTTTAATAGGTGCAGCTACTTTTACTTCTATGGGAGGATGATATTTAAACCACTTCTCCTTAGGGAGATCAACGTGAGCAGCAAAAGATTCACAGAAAGAAGCTACTATCTCAGAGTCAAGTCCGTATTTAGTGCTAAATTTACGGAAAAC
Organism: Triticum aestivum; assembly: GCF_018294505.1. Taxonomy (NCBI): domain Eukaryota; kingdom Viridiplantae; phylum Streptophyta; class Magnoliopsida; order Poales; family Poaceae; genus Triticum; species Triticum aestivum. The sequence continues at coordinate 13,707,727 of NC_057814.1, read as the reverse complement.
ATCGGTATCCATAAAAGATTTAACACAATCAAACTTAGGTCTCATACCTGACTCCTTACCTTTGTCGAGGTCCCAATCTTCATAGTTTTGTTTAATTCTTTCCAATAAATCCCATTTGAATTCAATAGTCTTCATCATAAAAGAGCCAGCACAAGAAGTATCGAGCATGGTGCGATTGTTATCAGAAAGCCGAGCATAAAATTTTTGAATAATCATTTCTCTTGAGAGCTCATGATTGGGGCATGAATATAACATTGACTTAAGCCTCCCCCAAGCTTGAGCGATGCTTTCTCCTTCGCGAGGCCAAAAATTATATATATAATTACGATCACGATGAACAAGATGCATAGGATAAAACTTTTGATGAAATTCCAATTTCAATCGTTTGTAGTTCCATGATCCCATATCATCACATAGCCTATACCATGTCAATGCATCTCCCTTCAAAGATAAAGGGAAAACCTTCTTCTTGATAACATCATCGGGCATACCTGCAAGCTTAAATAATCCACAAACCTCATCCACATAGATTAGGTGCTCATCAGGATGTAATGTTCCATCTCCCGCAAAAGGATTAGCTAGCAGTTTTTCTACCATACCCGAAGGAATTTCAAAGTAGACATTTTCATTTTCAGTAGGTTCAGTAGGTTGAGGAGAAATTCTTTGCTCTATTGGTCGAGGTGAAGATACCCCGAACAAGCCCCTCAAAAGATTACTTTCCATAGTAACAAGTGACAGTAAATTTCAGCACACTATATAAATTTTTCCTTACCAAATTCCACCTACCAAAGGCGCTTCACTCCCCGGCAACGGTGCCAGAAAAGAGTCTTGATGACCCACAATTATAGGGGATCTATCGTAGTCCTTTCGATAAGTAGGAGTGTCGAACCCAACGAGGAGCAGAAGGAAATGATAAGCGGTTTTCAGCAAGGTATTCTCTGCAAGCACTGAAATTATAGGTAACAGATAGTTTTGTGATAAGATAATTTGTAACGAGCAACAAGTAACAAAAGTAAATAAAGTGCAGCAAGGTGGCCCAATCCTTTTTGTAGCAAAGGACAAGCCTGGACAAACTCTTATATAGAGAAAAGCGCTCCCGAGGACACATGGGAATTATCGTCAAGCTAGTTTTCATCACATTCATATGATTCGCGTTCGGTACTTTGATAATTTGATATGTGGGTGGACCGGTGCTTGGGTGCTGTCCTTACTTGGAAAAACATCCCACTTATGATTAACTCGTATTGCAAGCATCCGCAACTACAAAAGAAGTATTAAGGTAAACCTAACCATAGCATGAAACATATGTATCCAAATCAGCCCCTTACGAAGCAACGCATAAACTAGGGTTTAAGCTTCTGTCACTCTAGCAACCCATCATCTACTTATTACTTCCCAATGCCTTCCTCTAGGCCCAAATAATGGTGAAGTGTCATGTAGTCGACGTTCACATAACACCACTAGAGGAGAGACAACATACATCTCATCAAAATATCGAACGAATACCAAATTCACATGACTACTAATACCAAGACTTCTCACATATCCTCAGGAACAAACGTAACTACTCACAAAGCATATTCATGTTCATAATCAGAAGAGTATTAATATGCTTATAGGATCTGAACATATGATCTTCCACCAAATAAACCAACTAGCATCAACTACAAGGAGTAATCAACACTACTAGCAACCTACAGGTACCAATCCCAGACTTAGAGACAAGAATTGGATACAAGAGATGAACTACGGTTTGAGAGGAGATGGTGCTGGTGAAGATGTTGATGGAGATTGGCCCCCTCCCGATGAGAGGAGCGTTGGTGATGACGATGGCGATGATTTCCCCCTCCCGGAGGAAAGTGTCCCCAGCAGAACAGCTCCGCCAGAGCCCTAGATTGGTTCCGCCAAGGTTCCGCCTCGTGGCGGAGTCTCGTCCCGAAAGCTTGCTTATGATTTTTCTTCGGACGAAAGACTTCATATAGCAGAAGATGGGCGCCGGAGGGCCAACAGGGGGCCCACGAGGCAGGGGGCGCGCCCCCACCCTCGTGGCCAGGGTGTGGGCCCCCTCTGGTATTTCTTCCGCTCAGTATTTTTCATTATTTCCAAAAATAACTTCCGTGGAGTTTCAGGACTTTTGGAGTTGTGCAGAATAGGTCTCTAATATTTGCTCCTTTTCCAGCCCAGAATTCCAGCTGCCGGCATTCTCCCTCCTTATGTAAACCTTCTAAAATAAGAGAGAATAGGCATAAGTATTGCGACATAATGTGTAATAACAACTCATAATGCAATAAATATTGATATAAAAGCATGATGCAAAATGGACGTATCATTTACCACAGACCTTCGGGTCCATAGTTATTAGCTAGATGGCTTCTTCTCTCTCTTTGGTTCTCAATACAAAGTTCTCCTCGAGGTTCTTGGAGATCTATTCGATGTAATTCTTTTTGCGGTGTGTTTGTCGAGATCCGATGAATTGTGGGTTTATGATCAAGATTATCTATGAACAATATTTGATTCTTCTCTGAATTCTTATATGCATGATTTAATATCTTTGCAAGTCTCTTTGAATTATCAGTTTGGTTTGGCCTACTAGATTGATCTTTCTTGCAATGGGAGAAGTGCTTAGCTTTGGGTTCAATCTTGCGGTGCTTGGTCCCAGTGACAGAAAGGGAACCGACACATATTGTATTGTTGCCATCGAGGATTAAAAGATGGGGTTTATATCATATTGCTTGAGTTTATCCCTCTACATCATGTCATTTTGCTTAATGCGTTACTCCGTTCTTATGAACTTAATACTCTAGATGCATGCTGGATAGCGGTCGATGTGTGGAGTAATAGTAGTAGATGCAGAATCGTTTCGGTCTACTTGAAACGGACGTGATGCCTATGTTCATGATCATGCCTAGATATTCTCATAACTATGCGCTTTTCTATCAATTGCTCGGCCGTAATTTTTTCACCCACCATAATATATGCTATCATGAGAGAAGCCACTAGTGAAACCTATGGCCCAGGGGTCTACTTTATATCATATAAGTTTCCGATCTACAATTCTAGTTTACTATTTACTTTGCAATCTTTATTTTCCAATCTATACAACAAAAATACCAAAAATATTTATCTTATTATCTTTATCAGATCTCACTTTTGCAAGTGGCCGTGAAGGGACTCACAACCCCTTTATCGCGTTGGTTGCAAGGTTCTTGACTGTTTGTGCAGGTACTAGGCGACTTGCGTGTAGTCTCCTACTGGATTGATACCTTGGTTCTCAAAATCTGAGGGAAATACTTACGCTACTTTGCTGCATCACCCTTTCCTCTTCAAGGGAAAACCAACGCATGCTCAAGAGGTAGCATTGACCAGTATTCGATCCCGATGCACTTTCTTACAAACAAGAAATTGTTTTGTTAAGAAATTTATTGCCATTTTAGCATATACTTTCCATACCTAGCGATGTCCCCTTTCCATCTCCGCCCAATTTTGGCATGGCCCATTTGCAGATTCTTAGACAACGAAGATGTTAATTTTGGTATTATTGTTCAACAATGATCACAAAGTTATCTAAGTGACATAAAATTCTGGTGGTCATAAGACTAGAGTAAGTTGTCACTCCGGGGTCCTAGTCAACTGCCCCCCTACCAAATGATGATTTGATGGTTTTCCTATGTGGTTGTATATCACAGATATTATGATTGCTTAGGTCCTTTTCTACTCTCATAGTGACGATGTATTATCTTTGCCAAGTTCATACAGATGATGCATGCAACTTGAGATGGCAAATGCAAAGGCATTATCAAGTTGTGGTCATCTACTATACTTTGAGCATGGATTGATATGGACAGAACATCTATCGGCGAGCTAATGTTCTGAGGAGGGTATAATCATAGTAGTTTAGACATGCCCATATGCTCTTTTTATTGCGGTATTGAAAAGCATGCACGAAAGCATTCATCGCATAGTTGTTGCACCACATGGTAGAAAGCAATGCCACATTGTACCTAATAGTGTTCCTATTTAAGAATGAGAAGAGAGATGGAACATAATCATAACTCGCAACAAAGCCACCCCGTACACCTGATGTCGAGCAAGGCGTAAAGCTTACTCGTTGGTAGGTTCATACTACCATATACCACATACGCAATGCACAAATGTTTTGCACTTGTTGTAATAGCTTTTGATATGATATGGTTGTATATCAACATACACCACATGTGTACGTGATGGGCACAAGTTTTGAACTTAGTTGTTGGAACCGCTTTTGCAATGTAGTCGAAACCTAGAGAGGTCCTAGGATTTGGAAGCATCAGGATATTCGGCTACACTATCCTTAATTACTCCAACACGAAGTAACACTCATGAACTTAGTTAGCTAGAGGAGGACTCATCTTCATGGTATCGTCGTGGAACCAGTACACACAGTCCCGTTGGTACAGAACATCACCATGTGTTCTCTATGCATGCGCTCAGTCCTGATCGGTATACCATGTTCTAGTGTGTAGAGTTTGCTGTATGTATGAGACTTGGACGAAAGTGCGCCAAATTGTAGTCATCCATTTAAACCATAAGAGAGTCCGTGGACTAAAATGATCACAAGTGCGAAGTTTCAAAAGACCCCAACGACATGTACTCAGTGATAAATGAGCTTGTTGGTAATATGAGAAGCTACGGAGAAAAAAGGCCAAGAGGCTAAAATCATTACTTAGAGTTAGGTAAATCCAGAATTTGCTTGAGAGAATCTAGTAAAAAAACATTGCTGGCTACTTTGGCCTCTAATAAGTCCGGCGCAATTTGCTAGGGCCCAAAAAAAGTCGTCTACCCCTTCACTTAGAGATTATAGTGTAGTTATAGCTTAAAGCGAGATCTTTTTAATCATGTTTATGTAGCTAAATGAACCACCAAAGTTGTTGCAGTATAGTGCTAAGTATTCCCGCCTGTCACCCCGGTGACCCGGGTTTAATCCACGGCAACAACGTTTTTATTTCATCTTTTTTCCTAAAATGGACTATTCTCTTTTACAAAATTCTATGATTTTTGCCCTCCTTTCCATTTTGGGATCTATATTTTTGTGCCCCACCTTCCTTAGTTCTACTCAGTTTTCCTCCGCCCATCTAACTTTGCTCACTTTCCACCTCCTCCACTCGCCCGTGCCTCGCAAAAGGCCAAACGATGCCTTGCCGTCGGGTCAAATTAAGCCGTTGACCCGTTGTTATGCCGGAGTTGACGTGTGGGACAAACCTGAAATGCTGACATGTGGGACCAGTTGGTGGACGGCTGGGTCATTTGTTTTTAAAAAGGGGGAGGAAATATCCCTCTCTCATTTCGCATCCCCCACGGCCCGAGCAGCCTACCTCCACCTGCCCCATCCCTTACCGCCCAATTCCATGTCCGTCATCGGCGATGACGACACCGTTGGAGGTGTTCTGCGTCGGTGATGCTGTCTTACCGGAGAAGTGCAAGGAGATCTGCTCTTGGTTTTCTAGAATGAAAGCTCTGGCGGAGCATGCGTTGCAATTGTTGATAGATGCGAGGCCAGATGTGATCCGACAGATAATTCGAGATCGAGTCAATGGGGTGACTGGTATCAGGGTTTTCATCTACGTGATGCATGAGGCAATGGGTTCGTCGGGTCCTTGTCGGCGAGCTCGCTGGTATTCATATGGGTCTCGACGCGGCCCGTCGGATACAAAGGTCAAACGAGAGCTCGCAGCTATTCCAGGGGTGAGATACGTGCATCCTCCTCCTAGTATGTCTCTTCACATAATTATGCCTGATAATGTGGAGGACTTTATGAGGACCATCGAAAGGCCTGCGCCCGAAGACGAGCAAATGGTACTTGACGATTTGGAGGAGGACGAGGATTGGTTGTCAAAGCCTACTTCGTCCGCCGACGAGGAGGCGGACGAGGATGAATATGAAGAGGAGGATAGGTATTCATATGTCGGAAAGCGTATGAGAGAAGACGACGATGTTTTAGGGGTTATCATTTACAAAGCAAAGTCGGAGGATGAGTGGTCGCCCGTAGTAGTGTATTTGGAGTTGTCATGTACTTCTAGTTTTTTTATCGCCATGTACTGAAGTTTTCTATGTTCATTGTTGACGTTCCAATGTTGCTGATCCGAGATGTGTATGCTACCTTATGTACCGAAGTTTGTTTGTTTGTTTATCATTAATTCTTCCAATGTTGTGGATCTGAGATGTGTATGCAACCTTATGTACTAAAATTTTTGCCCTTCCTTCACAAGAGATTCACCGTGGGCGCAATGAAATGTGAGAAAGATCATTTTTACCCAACCCATGCCCTCATGCCAAAGAATTTCAATTTTAGAGCCTTTTTCTTTTTATGTAATTTCTTTCAGATTGTTGTAAAAGATGCATGGATGAGTAATCATATGAAGTGGTTGGAAACTTGACATTTTTCTTTGTGTAGAATTCCAACATTCCTAATATGCAAGCTAAAATGATTTTTTAGAATAAATAATATTATTTATGGCACTTAGCGAGTAACAAATGGCACTAAAAAGTGGAAAATATTTTTTTATTAATCAAATCTCCAATCTTTTCTTTGAATTATTGATCACAATGGTAACACCTTGTTAGTTCCGAAAATGGGCATGGTCATCTTGGTTGAAAGTTATTGATCTTCATATGATATAGGTCAGTTTGTGAAGGTTTTTTTCTCAAGTTTGTGGTATTGTTAGTTTATAATTTTCCCACAAGCCCTTGTACATTAGAGGCCTCCGTGCAGAAGGATTTCAAATTTTTGAGCCTTTTTTCATTTTCTATATTTTTTTCTCAGATTGTTGTCAAAATTGCATGGATGACTAATCATATAAAATTGGTTGGTAATTTGAGTTTTCTTTGTGGATACTGCCTACATTCCTAATGTGAAAGGTGATAATTACTTTTTAGAATTTATTGGACCAAACTAGATCACATTGCAGTTCAAGTTTGAATTGCTTCATGTCAATCGCCAGAAATAAAACTAATCAATGAAATATGGCAATATCACTCTGAAATTCATGAAACATTGGAAGTTCGGATCCCATGTGGTATACTTTAGGTGGAAATTACAAGGGCACAATTTACAATATTATTTATGGCAGTTCCTTCACAAAAAGTCATGTAGGACACTATAACAATAGAAAATAAATTTTCATTAACCAAATCTTCAATCTTTTTGTGGAATTATTGCTCACAATGGTAACACTCTTGTTAGTTCCATAAATGGTCATGTTATCATCTACTATGCCATGAAGCTGCTCATGGACATGGTCATGTTGGTTGAAAGTCATTGATCTTCCTATGAGATAAGTCATTTTGTGATTTTTTTTAAGTTTGTGGTGTTGTCAGTTTATCATTTTCCCCGCAAACCATTGCAGATAATAGGCCTTCGTACAAAAGGATTTCAATTTTTGAGCTTTATTTCATTTTCTATAATTTATTTCAATCTATTGTAAAAATTAAATGGGTGACTAATAATGTAAAATGGTTGGGAATTTGTGTTTTCTATGTGAATACTGCCTACATTCTTAATGTGTAAGGTGAAAATGATTTTTCCAAATTTATTGGACCAAACTAGAGCACACTTCCAGTTCAAATTTGAATTACTTGATGTAAATCGTCAGGAATTCAAAAAATCAATGAAATATGGCAATATCACTCTAAAATTCATGAAAAAATTGCAGTTGGAATCCCATGTGATATACTTTTGGTGAAAATTGTAAGGGCACAATTTACAGTATTATTTATGGCACTTGCTTGACAAAAAAGTCATGTATGACACTAGGAAAATGGAAAATTAACTTTTTATTTATGGTATTATCAGTTTATCACTTTTCCCACAAACCATTGAACATAAGAGGCCTCCATGCAAAAGGATTTCTATTTTGAGCATTTTTTCATTTTCTAAAACTTTTCTAAGATTGATGTCAAAATTGCATGGAAAATCATACAAATTTGCACCCACTTTCTGATTTGCGCATATATTCAAACGAAATTCATACAAATCATGAGTCATTCCAAGTGCATGCAAACAACTCGAAATACAAAGCAGTTTTAGCATACAAATTCATACATATTTTATTCAAATAAAACGACAAGTTCGGCGCGGCCCTACTCCCAAATCCGAAACTAATCTTCTTCGTCAACCCGCCAGCGGCATGCGGCAATGACGTCGTCGAAGCTAAGGCCATCTCATAAGGCACGTTGCCAGCGATGTTTAAGTGCCGCATCGGGTTGGGGCCGTCGAAGTGCTGGATCCGAGCGGCCCGGTCCTGGTCGAGGATGTGTGACCATAATGGGCTGTTAGGCTCGAAGCCTGGATGTGCCCTCTCCTCTAGCGTCACACCTGCCCGAAACCTACGGACGGCGCGTGCAAAGGCGACCGTACCGATGTCGGGGACAGGCGCCACCAGAAGACCCCCCACACTCAGAACACATTCCCACCTGCGTGCTCGGCGGCCTCGGGACGTCGCAGATGGCGAGAAGCTCGGCTTCACCGAGAGTGATGATGCGCCACGCCATGGATGAGGAAGGGAAGGAGGGACAGGAGGGCTAGGGTTTGTGCTGCAGTGGCGGCGGCGGCGGATAAGGTTGTGGAGGCGAGCGGTGAAATGGGATGGGGGGGGCTGCATATATGGCACAGAAGGGGGTGGGTTGCGGTGTTAAGCCACCATTAATGGGTGCGGCAGCATGATTCCCCATGGGTGAAAACACGAGCAGTGGCTTATGTGCAAACAACAGGCGACGCTGATTCAGTTTTGCATACCGATGGGTCCCATGCGTTAGCCGTAGACTGTGTAGGATCAACCGCCGATGCGAAATCAATAATGCATGCAACCAAAATGTGGGTCCCACATGACTGTGCGGAGGGAAAAGTCGGCTATGCGAATGCATGCAGCCTTACATGTCGGTCCCACGCGTTAGCACCGGCATAGTGACGGTCAAAGGCTTTGACCGGATCGCAAGGCACGGTTTGGCCTTTTGTGAGGCGCGAGCGAGTGGAGGACAGCAAAAATGAGCAAAGTTACATGGGCGGGGGAAAACCGAGTAGCACTAAGGAAGGAGGGGCATCAAAATAGATATCCCTTCCATTTTGTCGTGTCATTTTTGCATATTCATCCTGTCTCCCAACTCTATCCATTTGCTCCCACCTCCGAACTCTTTCTTGCCGTTCTTGCAGATTCATGGAGCTAATAGTTGGCATTATTATTCAACAATTATCACAAACTGTATTAAATCTGTGCTGACACATAAGAAAGATCAGTAACTTTTCCCAGCAGCAGTACTACCTTCAGCCTACATCCACAGTTAAGCTTCCATTGCAAGCCTGCACAAATGGCATCATCACCTAACCTAAACACTTAGCTAGCTGTTAAATGAACTAATCACCATCATCCATGTGTTGGATTGGATTACAACACAGGATAGAGGAGTAGAGAGGAAAAGAATCCGGAGTGTCTCATTGACGAGAACCTTCCTTTTCTTCGCTTAGGTTCAGACAGGAACCTGCAGGCAGCACTGTTGCTAGTCAGCCATGGATATACATCGTTATCATGCCACTGTTGTGATGCTTTCCCATGCATCTCAAGTATGCCTTTGACCCCCCAATCCACAAACCAATCGCGCCAAGTTGCTCCTTGCTAAATTGGTCACATGCCTATTGTGTTTGTGCTAAGCTAGCTACATGCCTATTGTATTTGTATATAAATCAGGGCAAAGAAAAGGATTTGGTCTGTATAGGACCAGATTCATGATAAGTGTCGTGGTTTTAGTTCAAATTTCAACTAAAATAACGACACTTATTATGGATCAGAAGGAGTGCGACATTTTGTGACCCACCGTGTCCTGCGCACCCGTTAGTGGTGATGAGCTACTGGTTTAGCAGATTTAGTTGAGCAAATTCTGTCACCAGTGGAGGCACTTCGCTAGATTCCGGTGATCTGAGTCTAGCAAACAATTAACCATGCATAAACAACAGGCGGTTGAAGTTTCAACTACGTAATCCACTGCTCGAGATTAAGCAAGTAGTTATTGTCCGGCAAGGAGCGATAATTGCAAGGCATATGAAATAACTGAAGATCGAAGACCAGATTCAGTTTCACACACTGTTGCTTGTTGGCTATCTTTGGACATAAGGTGATAGCTTATGTCTGTTTTTCAGGTGCAGACACAGAGACTCAGGTGATAGCTTATGCTGAATTCCCTCCATGCTATTTATAAACTACTCCTGTTGCCAATAGCACAGACATGTTCTGTAACAAATCGGTTAACAAAAAGGGATCAATCTCACCAGCAAAGTCAAACTGATGCTACAATGCAACATCGTCCGCTTTCTCCAACTAACTGGATTAGATTAATGCAACAAACTAACATAGATTGCACAAGCTTTCAGGTCGCAGCCCTTGTCAGTTTTATTAATATGGCATGACACCGCGGATACCACATATGCATTGTAGTATGTCATTATTTACACAAATGGGTTTATTTTTATCCTAATTTCTTTATTTGGCATTACCTGAGAGTTAGAAACCCATGATAATTGCATATACATATTATTGAGAAAATATAATTATCGATATGATGACATCAACGTACGACAAGAGCAGATCGAGCATCAAATTGAATCTTTGATAGAGTCTTTGTCAATTCAAATGTTTGCTACTACCGGGTGTAGTTACTCTCACTTTTGTTTTGTATATTTTCGATAGTATCTATCATATCGGAGTGTATGTATGCATAGTATATACTCCCTCCGTCCCAAAATAAGTGTCTTAACCTTAATATAACTTTGCACTAAAGTTAGTATAAAGTTGAGACACTTATTTTGGGACGAAGGGATTAGTATATAAGAATGTTAAGGTAGCATATATATACTACTTTTTAGGTAGTATATATACAATATTTTGAGTATACTCTTTTTTATGTACATATATGTATTTCACATATATAATAAAAATTATGGGCCCACTTGCATAAAAAATTCATATAACTCACTTTGGAGTATCTTAGCTATAGTATATGAATATACTAAAAATAAGCAAAACGTCTAGCCATCAGGTGGACCCTCATAATTATGTATTATTTAGCTGTTCAGATTTATTCTTTCTTAACTTCTTTTTGAGAATGTAATTTTGGTGTTGTTGAGAAATACCTATAACTTCATTCAAAATCGCAACCATTACCTGTACACTGATATTGATGGAAGATCCAACAAATTACAAAGTAACTCTCACAACTAAGAATTGCAATAAAATTTCTTGAAGACATCTTCTCCTGGTATCATTTTCTACAGGAAAAAGTCTATTTTACTATCCTGAACAAAGTCGATGGTTCACATAACCACCTGAAGTCCAAAATGATTCGCTTAACCCCTTAATAAAACCAATACCGTTCAATACTCACACAAAGTGGATTTGGTGAGGTGGTTTTGCTGAGTTGGACTCGGTCAAGGCTGTTTTGCTGACCGTGTGGTCTCCTCCTTCTTCCCTGTGTAGCCTCAGGCCTTTCCGGCCGGCCGGCGACGCACATGGCCTGGCCACCGGCGGCGACAGGTGCAGGGAGCCGGGGGTCGCCAGCGGCAACCGGTACGTCAGGCTGGGGTTGAACTAGGAGCATCGTGGCTCATTCTTTCCTTGTCTCTCTCACATTGGAGCACCGCATCGAGCACTACAGAGCGCCGCCAGCGATCGACGTAGCCACCGGCCACCCCTCGCCAAACCACCATGTCCAGACCCTCCAAAATCTCACGCCGGTCCTCTGCGCCGAAGGATTCAAGCCCATATGCCGGGAGTCGACGTAATCGGGCTTTCTTCTCCGACTGCGGCCGACGAATGATTTGCCGTGCATAGAAGAGCCCCGGCCTAGCCTTAGCCACCGTTAGACTCGCAGGAAGCCTCTCTCAATTTCCCCTCTCCTTTAGAGCTCGCACTTGTGTTGTAGTCGTCGTCCATGCGAGCTCAGTGCCGCCGTCCACCATGGTCGCGGTGCTCCTCGTTCCCGAGCTCCCCTTGCGTCGTTATGCTACCTGCCGTGCCCCAATAGGTCCGTAGATTCCACCCAGCTTTCTAGTTCAGTTGGGTTCGTGTTGTAACACCGACATCGTCGGAGCCGTGCGTCTGCCACCGCTCAGCTCCGTTGGTAGCCTGCTTCCGGCCGTCGCACGGCCTCCTACAACCACCTATGGATGCGCGCGAGCGCAAGCTACGCCCTGGTAGCCTCCAACACCGCCGTCGTGGCCTCCGGCGGAACGCCGCCGTGATTTGAGGTCGCCGGCAGTTAACCCCGGCCGTGCCTGACACGCTGCGTCATTAGTTTAGGTTGATTAAGGTTAGTTGGAGATAGTGACATGTGGGTCCCCCACTGTTAATGATGCAGTTAGGTCTAAATAAACCCCCTGTTAGTTTCTGTGCAACCAAGATGTGGGCCCCATGTGTCATTTTTGACTGGCACAGTCAGCGTTGACCGGACCCATCAGTCAGTGAGAGTGGCTAGGAGAGAGGGACCCATCGTAGGTCAAATACCGCCATTGAACGTCTCCACGTCAGCGTCTGATTGGGGCAAACCACTCAGGGATGTTTTTGACTGGTATAGGATAGTTGAGGGGTGTAAAGGAGCATAAAAATAGATCAGGGGGTAAAGTGAACCACCCACTTTATTCAGGGTAGTAAAATGGACTTTTTTCTTTTTTACAAGATGAAATACCGTCAAAACTTTAGTAAAGATACTGCATTTTGACTGGAGCGGAGCTACTGCTACCCATTCGCCTGCACAGACCTGCTTGCCAATAAAGGTTTGGAAAAGCTCCTTGAGTAGCCCATCCAAAAAGATGTGAGGCCGTGAGCGTTGATCGTGCTTGGACTTGGATGATCCCCATCAGGTGTAGGCAACAAGTGTAGTCATCGAACCACAATGTCATGGAAAGATTCCAACTCCACGAAAAACCAAACCAACAAAAGTAACATGACATAAATAACATAAACTCATCATATCCGAATAATTGGCTCCGCGAGGACATAAGACTCTCTGTCTCCATGGCACAACCACAAAAAGTAAAGTAATGGAAGTAATTTATTCACAAAAGACCCAGATGAGTGTTAGATGTCGACCAAGACTTCTAACTCTCTTGAAGATCCGAGGTCCCCAACCTCCTATGTGATCTTATATTGCGGATATTACAATTGCTTGTGTCTGTTTTTTCTCTCATAGTGACAATTTATTATCTTTACCATGTTCATTGTGAAGATCCATGCAACTTGTGACGGCAAATGCAAAGGCATTGCCAAGTTGTGGTCATCAACTGCACTTTGAGCTTGAATAGATATGACCACCATCTATCTAAGAGGTCATGTATTGAGGGGATAACTGTAGTAGTTAAAAAAATGTCCATATGTTGCTTTTATCGCAGTATTGAAATGCATACTTGAAAGCATTCATCGCGTGGTTGTTGTGCCATAAGGTATCAAATGGTACAACAATGTATGTGATAGTGTTCCTATTTAAGCACGAGACGACATATGGAACATGATCATAACTTGCAACAAAGCCATCACGCACACCCGAGGCCGAACACGACATAAATCTTTGTCATTGCTAGGTTTTCATACTAGCATATACCATATACCACATACACAATGCACACAGTTTTTCCACTTAGTTTGAATAGCTTTTGATATGCTAGGTTTATACCAACATACAACACATGTGCACGAGATGGACACAAGTTTTGCACTTAGTTGGAACTGCTTTTGCAATGTAGATGAAACCCAAACACATTTCTAGGACTTGGAAGTATCAGGATCTTCGACCGCACTAGATTGTCTCCTCTAGAAAGAAGCATTCAGCACGTTCGTTAGCTTGCGAAGTACTCTTGTTCAAAGGGTCGTTGTTGAACTGGGACACTTGATTGTGGTATTACAAAACATAACCATATGTGTTCTGCGCATGCACTCAGTCCAAATCAGCATACCATAGTCCACGGTTGTAGATCTGATGGAAGTTTAAAGATCCCCGCTACATTTACTCAATGTGAAAATGACCTTGTTTGTAGCACAAAAGGTTCAAAAAAATGCCAATTTCTTGGAGGCTACAATCATAGAAATAAAGAAAGTGATATCTTAACAATTCACGTCTTCACTTTCCCTCAAAAAAGATATTCACGTCTTGACTTGGCGACCAAAACACCGTTATGAAATGACAGCATAATTATTCTACATCAAATAAGACATGTAGCTTTTTGTGAAAAGATCAGATCTATTATAAAAATTCTCCAGAAGTATAAAACACCTCAACATAAAAATAATTACATCGAGGACCATGGACCAGCGAATGACCATTGCCGCCGCCAGAACAAACCGTCGACGCGCTGCTTTCGCCGCTCCCAAACCGGAGCTGGCCTGACCTTGTCGATGATAACTGCGAAGTCTTCGTGCACGTGCCCCTAACACTAGTAGAAAATGGGCCTTTTGTCCAGGTTCAAGAGGGCCTTTAGTCCCGGTTCTGGAACTGGGACTAAAGAGTCGGGACTAAAGGCCCCCCCTTTAGTCCCGGTTCTGTTACGAACCGGGACTAAAGACCCTCCACGTGACCGTTGTCTGGAGCTCCACCTAAAGGAAATTTTTTAAAATTCTTTTTTGATTTTTTTTGATTTTTTGTTCCTGATTTTCAAAATTTTGAATTATTTTATAATTTAATCTCTAATCACCCCTCACCACTGCTCAATTTAATCTATAATCTCTATTCTCTAATCACCCCTCGTCAGTCCAAATCGTCTAACTTCCCGGCCGGTCATCCATCCTGTCACTACTCTAGCCTGAACACGCTTAACTTTCGAGTTCTATTCCCCCTAGTTTCCAAGTGTGCATTTGTTGTTTTCTTGACAATAGTAAGCTGTCAATCCTATTAACCCTCAGGAGTTTAGCTTGAGCATTAGATCACATGTTTCACCGTTTGAGCTTGAAACTATTATTCTAAAAACAATAATTATTTAGTAACACTACTATTTCTTGAATAAGTAGTTTGACCATAGTTTGACCAGATTTGACCAAAATTCAAAAAAACTGAAATAATTATTTAGTAACACTAATATTCTCGAATAATTATTTAGTACCACTAATACTTCTTGAATAAGTAGTTTGGCCACAGTTTGACCAGAATTCAAAAGAACTAAAATTTGAGCATAACTTTTTTTCCTTTTAGAATTTGAGGATTCTAAAAATTTGCAAAACGGCCTACGTGCATCAAAATCGGATGCGGATTTTCGTGCTGAACATTTTGATATATTATATATTTTTTCCGACATCGTATGCAAAAGTTATTCCCATTTTACTTTTTCATAACACTTTTTTGCAAAACATGTCCAAATTTATGTTTTTTAATTTTCCTAACTAGTAGATGTAGTAATATAACTACGTCTCGAAGGATTTTATTTTTTGAAGTTTTTATCATTTTGTTTTGTTTTTTTTTAAACTAAAATGGCGAGACAAGGGGGGGTAGAGTTTGAGACACGAACCCCTTTAGTACTGGTTTGGGACACGAACCGGGACTAAAGGGCATCGCACCCTTTAGTCCCTGTTCATGTTTCAAACTGGGACTAAAGGTCTAATCTTTAGTCCCGGTTTGAGACACGAACCGGGACTAAAGGGCATCGCACCCTTTAGTCCCGGTTTGAGACTCAAACCGGGACTAAAGGTCCCATTTGAACCGGGACTAATGCCTTCCCGACGCCCTAGTCCCGGTTCGTAATGCAACCGGGACTAATGTGTACATTGAGCTGTGACCAAAGCCCTGTTTTCTACTAGTGTAAGAATCAGCGTCCTGGAGCCGCATTCGTCGCCGTTGAATCCCTGAATCAATTTGAAGAATTTGACACCAAATAACACTGTTGCGTACGCACGACGAGAAACCCTAATCTTGCAACCCCGAGGAGCTGGCAGGAATCTACGCTGGATCTCCATCTAATATATCCCAGCGCACGGACTTGCGGAGCATTGGAGTCCAGAAGACTGACTAGAAGAAGAAGCACCGCCATCCGTCGAAACGCCGCCCAGTGAGAACTGAAACCCTACCTATCTACTAGCTGGAGACGAGGCACGAGAATTCCCATCCCCGCCACCAACCATCGGAGCGATAGGCGGAGAGGAGGCGAATCCACATGCTCGCCGGTGGAGATCGAGCGGAGCAAAGCTTTCCCTTGTCGACATGTAGCTTAACAGTCCATTGAAGTCGTTGTAGTATAGTGGTAAGTTTTCCTACTTGTCACCCTGGTGACTTGTGTACGTTCCCCGGCAGCGCTGCTTTTTTTCATTATCATTGTGCCTAAAATGTACCTTTTTTACAAAACTTTATGCATTTTACCCCCTTTCTATTTTCCCTTGTCGTTTTTGCAGATTCCTAGAGAAAGACCAAACTAATCATTCATTATTAGGCACTTCCAGTTCCAATAGGCAGTTGTAAAGCCCTCCCGACCCCCGCGTCGCCCGAGCCGAGTGACTCGGGGGAGGGGGGACCCTAGCTGCCGACGCCCCGTCGCCCGCCCTCCGCTCGCCCCTGCGTCGCCGCCGGCCGGCCGCCGCACCGGGCCCTGGGATGGCGGCGGCGGATCTGTCCTTCCTCCTCCCGCCCCCACCCCCTCGCGCCAGATCTAGGTCGGCTGTGGCGGCGGCCTCCCCTGCTTGCTGGCAGCTCGGGTGGACCGCCCCCCAGTTCCCCACGGTGATGCCCTGGTCCGCCCCGACATGATCTGGATGCCCTCTCCGGCTAGCCGCGGTGCTTCGGTCCGCCGGCCTCGGCAGGGCCCTGCTGGCTGCGGCTCCTCCCCCTCCGACCCTCCCGGCGAGTTTTTGGTCCGCCTCTTCGGGGGTCGGCCATGGAGGCTGCTGGCTACGGTTGTGCCTGTCGGTGTCTGCGTCCTTTGGCAAGCCTGTCAGGTTTGGCTGCACGCTAATTCACTTCGACACGACCACCTCGCCCCCTCCCCCCCACAGGGGCGGCTTCGGCCCGGCGGCAATGGACTTGCGTCCATTGCCGGCCGGCACGGCTTCGGACCTGACGATCCTCGAAAGCTGCACTCTTTCCGGCTCTCTTGGCTCTTTGGCTCCTCGGCATATCCCCACCATCACCACCCTGCGGTGTCTTGGTTGGCCATCCATCCCGGTGCATCTTCATCACCGGCATGCTCCGAGAGCTGCGTCCCCTTCCAGTTCCCTGGGCCCGTCGGCGTCCCTGCTGCTCCGGTCCCAGTGGCCCGGATCTGCGTTCCTTCCAGATCCTGGCTTATCCGGGGCTATGGTCACCGTCCCATCCCCACTTCATTCCGCGCAGCCATGCATCCTCGTCCTCCTTGGAGTTTGCACGCCCGGCGATGCACGGTGCCTCCTTTGGTACCGTGCGTGGCTCCCTTTCCTGCAGTCGCAGCATCGTTCTACACCCGACGACCTCCTCTTTGACTTGTGTTCCGACGGCTTGGGATTGCTTGGAATTGGCCAGGGTGAAAGCCCTGCATCTTTTGCTGGCAGCAGTGACACCCGCATGTGTCGTCACCTTCCTGGAGGCATTGTCCGTGCTATGCCCCTCTTCGAGCATCAGGGTATGGACCAGAAGTTCTTGCCAATACAATGACTGGCCTACTAGGAATTTCTCGCCAATACAATATTTTCCCTCGTTTTTGTGCGGATTCTTGAAAAAAGGTAAGGGATATGGACCAGAAGTTCGAGGTCTCCGACAAAACCAAGTCCACGCTGGCTACGGCTGAGCAGACGATGAGCAGCGTGGGGTCCGCCATCATGAAGAGAAAGTGTGTATCCATGAGTATGTCGTGGGTCACCAGTGCGTTCGGCAAGGTCACCAAGGCCACCGCCGACGCTGACATGATGGCAAAGGAGAATTCTTTGGCCGAGGACTAACAAAAGGGTTCCTGGGGCAACTCGTAGATGTCCTTCCGCTGATCATCATCCTCCATTCCTCTATTTGCCTCACAATGTTGTATTATTTATTGGTGGATTGGAAAACAATATTTTAGATATATAGAAAACCTGAATGAGACCATCCATTCCATATGTGAACTATTGCAACCTAGTATTTTTTTTCCTTTCTTTGTAAAAGAACAAAATAAAAAAACTTTTGGGCTTTACATGTTACAAAATGGTTCAAGGCAGATTGGAATGAATCTTTTACTTTGTTAAGTTGTTGAAGGGTGCTGTAATAGTATTGCTAGTGTTGTGTTGATCATAGCGGTACATAAATGCCCATGTGCTCAATATGAAGTATTGAATTACTTCCATGAAAGCTTCCATCGTATGGTTGTTGCATGTAGCATAGGGCTTCTATTTAAGCATGAGAGATGCAACTGGATCATAGCCCGTAAGTCATAGCAGAGCCATTTTGTGTATCCGAGGGCGAGCAAGGCATAAATCCTAGTCGTTGATAGGTTCATACTAGCATACATCACATAAGCAATGCAAGCAAGTTTTTGCACTTAGTGGGAACATCTTTTGATATGTTACATATCAACATATACACCACATGCATACACAACTGACACGGGCTTGGCACTTAGTCGAAGTTGATTTTGTAATGTTGTCGAAACAAACAAACATTCTAGGATTTGGAAGCATTAGGGTTTCTAACTCCATGATCTTGCTTTAAATGAGAAGTCGGGATCAACAAGGTTGTTAGCTTGAGAAGGACTCTTCTTGTGTGCACCGTTAAGGAACTAGCATATCTAATTCAAATGGTACTGAGTGTTTTTGTCAGGGGAACAAATTTGATGTTGGGAAGTAGTAAAGGGCTTGGTGCTTTTTGAACATTTTCATGCTTGTTCTTTAGATGTTCACAGGCTCAGTTATGGGGTTATTACCCTTTTCCCCAAACTTTCCAATGCCAACAAGATTGAGCAATATAGGCCCATCTGCTTGTTAAGAAGCATCTATAAATGGATTACAAAACCTCTACATTTAAGAGCGGAATATTTTGTTCGTAAATTATGTAGTACACAACAAAATGCTTTTATCAAGAATAGGTACATTGTTGATGGGATTTTATCCTTACATGAGCTAATGCATCACCCATGGTATATAGACAAACCCCTTAGCGAGCATGCACCTGTATTTTGATGTGTATCAAAATCATCAATGTACTTTTGTTGAGGCCTGTAGCATTGATTTCCAATTATCCTTCCGCCGTCGTTTGTCGGATGAGCTACAGTGCCAATGGGATGGCTTGGTTGAGGCAGCCAAGAAGATACGTTTATCTGAAGCGCCTTATAATGTGACATGGGCACTTAATTAAAACAGGGAATTCTCTACTAAGTCAGTTTATCGTTGGCAGGAGAGAAAATTTTTGGGGGTCTAGTAATAAATGGATTTGGAAGGCTCCCATTCCTTTGATTTTTTTTATGTGGCAAGTGTTCCGTGATTCCATTTTTACCAGAGATAAGATGAAGAAAAGGAATTGGTTGATTGGCAAGTGTTTCGTGATTCCATTCTTACTGGAGGTCCGTACCGCCGGGGCATAAATGGATTTGTAGCAGCTTTAGTACAAGTAATATGGATCGGAGAGTGTAGAAGAAGTTTGAAAAGTCAAGTTAGTGTACTGGAGGCATGTTACACCGTATGGTTGACTAGATAATATGGTGTGCACATATATGAAATAAAAATTATAGGAATATATTTGGAAATGAATTCATTGATAGGGAGGAAAGAACGCGCAATTCTTTTTTTGAAAGCAATATGTTCATGGTATGCACAATACGCATTAGCGGGTATAGCTTACACTAACTGGTTGGAGGAGAAAATTGCCCTATGGGTTGCACGCATCAACTATCAATCCGATGGTTCTCAATAGATATATACTATCTAAGCCCACAATTAATTATCACAATTTTAGCACATAGATCTGAAGAAAAATAGTTATTGGCATTTTAGCATACGTTACCCTTCATCCCCAACAATTTCATTCCCAATACAGTTTCTTCTGATCGCTTTGCTTAGATTCTTGGGCAAAGTTGTATATCAATTAGTGACCAGTGTTTAAGCCCTGACACATATTTTTCGTTAGGAAAACACATTTTGCAAACAAAATAATTTCTTACCATTTTAGCATATACTTTCCATCTCTAGCAACATCCACTTTCCATTTCCTCCCAATTTTTGCTGTCATTTTTTTGCAGATTTTGGACAAAGAAACAATTAATCATTTGAATTATTGTTCAACAATCATCACAAAGTTTTCTTAGCGACCCATAAATGCAGTGATCACAACACCAGAGGAGTAGGTTGTCACTGATGGGCCCTGGTCGGTTGCTGCGCCCCTATTACCGAATGATGGTTCCAACAGATAATACCGAATGATGGTTCGATGTTTTTCATTGATATATGACCGTATAATGCAAATTTATGACCGCTTACATTGGTTTTTGCTCTCCCTGTGATATTTTTTTATTTACCCTCTAAATTGTGATAATGCATTCGACCTTAGATAGAGAATGCGAATGCCGTGTCAATTTGTGGTGTGGGCATCTAGATCTTGAACTGATATGATCACAACATCTATCAGCGAGCTAATGTACCGAGGAAGGGATTTATCATAGTATTGAACTGCATGAGTTGCACCATATGGTATCAAACGACATGGTAATTTAATATTGTTCCTATTTAAGCATGATAGCACAGTTGGAAGAAGATCATCGGTCGCAACAAAGCCATCTTGCATACCCAAGGTTGAGCAGGTCTAAAGTTTAGTCATTGCTAGGTGCATACTAGCATATACCACATATGCAATGCATACAACTTTTGCGCTTAGTTGAAATTGCTTATGGAATGTAGTGAAACCCATGGCAATCCTAGGACTTGGAAGCATTGGGATTTTTTATTGCACCGCCGTGCTGTCTCATACATGAAGTAACATCATCATGATGGAAAGCTTGAGAAGGACTCTTCTTAGGTATCATCATGGAACCCATGCAGTTGATTGGAGTAGTGCTGAATATCTCGGAAGTGCAACAACTCCAATGTTCCATGGACTGTTTTTATTCCTTAAAAAATATGGAGAAGTATGTAACAGTCATTAATTTAAATGTTGTACATGGGCCAGGCCAATAACTTTTGGTGCATAATGTTGACAAACAGTGAGAACGTTGTCACCATCACCTTTTTGTTAACCAGTGAAATTTATATTTATCATATTATTTTAGAAAATTAAACATGGGGAGCTTTGACACGGTTGATCGTAGCTTGGAAAACAAATTCTGGTACATAAAAATAAGGAACTCGGTCATAGGAGACTAAAGAAACACTAGACACGTATGCAGAAGTACTATAGAAAAAAGGTAAATGATGGGGATTGGCCCACCGATTCTCGCGCTGGATTTGTGGCACCCACACTCTCCACGTCCACACCCTATCCTCTCCCTTTTCCATTTGAGGATCATATTCACTGCGTACTTTTCCAAGTGAAAAGCAGAGAACCATCACAATACTGGCGCCATTAACAAAAATTCCCACTTTACATTTTATTAGAAAATTGCACCAAACACAATGGTAATCCGTGACAAAAAGCACTGATCACGTTTTGACATGGCGAATTTTAGTACATATGTACTCTCCACCCCGACAAATAATTCTTGACATTTTAGCAAATACATCCTCTCGATCCCCATCAATTTGTCCACAATACAATATTTCCCTCATTTTTGTGCGGATTATAGGACAACATAGAAAGATGTATTTTACAATAGTTGACCCGGATTTTGATCCGGGTGCACTTTCTTTTACATTAGGACACTGTTTTGTTAAGAACTTTACTGCCACTTTAACATATATATATCCATCCATAGCAATGTCCTCTTCCCATTTCCTCCCAATTGTGGGTTGGCACTTTTGCCTTTTTTAGACAAAGAACAAAGTAATCTATCATTGGCATTATTATTCAACAATCGTCACAAAGTTGTCTAAATGACACATAATCATGGTGGTCTGAAGGCTAGAGGAGCAAGTTGTCACTCCTAGGCCCGGGTCAGCTGCCCCCTCCCCCCACCACACTCTTCAAGTGCCACTCTCCCAACAGATACTACCAAACGTAATTCGATGTTTTTATATGCATTGTTATATTGCAGATATTATGATTGCTTAGGTTTGTTTCTGCTCCCATAGTGACGATTATTGTCTTTGCCACGTTCATAGTGATGATGCATTCGACTTTGAGATGACGAATACGAAGACATTGTCAAGTTGTGGTGGTATACTAAACTTTGAGCCTGAACTGAGTTGACGAGAACATGTGTATCAGCGAGCTAATGTATTGAGGGAGGGGATAATCTTAGTAGTTGAGAAATTCCCATATGCTCCTTTTACGGTAGTATTGATATGCATGCATGAAAGCATTCATCGCATGGTTGTTGCATGCGGTGGTCTCAAACAGTATGGTAATGTAGGTGATTGTGTTCCTATTAAAGCATGAGAAGAGAGATGGGACATGATCATAAGTCACAACAAGGCAACCTTGAAAACTTGAGGCCGAGGAAGGCGTAAAGCTTAGTTATTCGTGGGTTCATAGTAGCAAACACCGCATATGCAATGAAGTACGCGATGAGCACAAGTTTTGAACTTACTTGCTAGAAATTCTTTTGCAATCTAGCCGAAACCTATAGACAATCTAGGACTTGGAAGCAGGATCTTTGACTGCACCATACTATCTTCTCAGCGAAGTTGTTAGCTTGAGGAGTCTTCTTCGGGGTACCGTCATGGAATTGGGACACTAGATTGGGGTAGTACAAAACATCACCATGTGTGTTTCGTGCATGAACTCAGTCCTAATTAGCATACCATGCTCCATGGTCTGAAATTAGATGGATGTATTAGACTTGGATGATAGTGAGCTAGACCGACGACATCAACATACCATATGAGAGTTTATGGACTATATTAAGAAAAAAGAGTTTATGCACTAAAGTGAGCTTAAGTGTGAAGCTCAAAAGACCCACGCCATGTCGCCACATGTACTCAATGAAAATCGACCTTGTTGGTAACAGAAAAAGCTAAAAAAAGTAAACTTTTTGGAGGTTGCAATCATTTCTTAAAAGTGAGGCAAATCCAGAATTTGTTGGAGAGATCTTAGTAAAGAAACAGTGGATTTGATACTTTGGCCTCTAATAAGTCAGGCACATTTTTGTGGGCCCAAAAGAAGATTCCATCCCTTTGATAGGAGATGAGAATGCTGTTATCACTTAACACATATACAATAAACGTTCTTTGCATAATAAGATAAGTAAGTTGTCGTAGTATAGTGGTAAGTATTCTCGCCTGTCACGCAGGTGACCCGGGCCCTGCGACGGCGTTTTTTCTCATATTTTGCCTGAAACGTACTATTTTCTTTTACAAAATTCTATGCATTTTACCCCCCTTTCCAGTTTTCCTGTCGTTTTTGCAGATTCCACCAGCCTCCCAACTCTTTCAATTTGCTCTCACCTCAGAACTCTTTCTTGCCGTTCTTGCAGATTCATGGAGCTAATCATTGGCATTATTATTCAACAATCATCACAAACTGTATTAAATCTGTGCTGACACATAAGGAAGAGGAGTAACTTTTCCCAGCAGCAGTGCTACCTTCAGCCTACATCCACAACTGAGCTTCCCTTGCAAGCCAGCACAAATGGCATCACCACCTGACCTAACCACTTAGCTAGCTGTTAAATAAACCAATCACCATCATCCATGTGTTGGATTGGATCACAACGCAAGGCTCCATCTCTATTTCTGTGTGTACTGCTTGTTACTGGTCAGAGTGATAACACAAGCTTGAGGAAAAGAATCCAGAGTGTCTCATTGACAAGAACCTTCCTCTCTTTTTTTCTTAGGTTCAGACAGGAACATGCAGGCAACACTATTGCTAGTCAGCCATGGATATGCATCACTGTCAAGTTTCCCATGCGTCTCAACTATGCCTTTGACTCCCAATCCACATACAACTGTGCCAAGTTGCTGCTTGCTAAATTGGCCCCATGCCTACTGTCTTTGTGCTAAGCTGTCTACATGCCTATTGTATTTGTATATAAATCAGGGCAAAGAACAGGATTTGGTCTTTATAGGACCAGATTCTGAAGCAACAATTCTCATTGGCTCGTCTGTGCGGCTTGATGGATTATACTACATTTCTCCTAGCTAACTGGATTAGATTAATGCAACAAACTAAGGTAGATTGCACAAGCTTTCACAGGGCGCAACACTGGCCTGTTTATTGCTATGGCATGACACCGAGGGATACCACGTATACATTGAAATATGCCTAGGCTTATTGGTCAATACTTCAATACAACCCTGTCTTGCGAGTAACTTCGTTTTTTTTTTGAGGGAACTGCCCGGTTTAACTGTTATTCTTTACCTAGAGCAATGTCCAAATTGCGATCAATCCTAGTCTAGGTTGTTAATTTAGCATCTAGTATAAGCACAAACACACAAGTGAAGTAGTGCAAACTTGGAGACAATCCTGACCAAACTGTAACAACCTAACAGTGACATGTGGTGAACAATTGGATCACGCAAAAATTTGGTCCGGTTTCTTTACCAGATTCTGTTTACTGACTATACTACTCAATATTATAATAATTATCCGATGCAGTCGGGGGCATGTCGCGGCAGATCATGCATGTTGTTAATTCTCGCTGATTCAGACAATTTTCAAGCAATGCAGTATCATATGAAAGATGTGAGAACAAGTCTCTTCCCATATGTTAAGGTGGATGCATTAGACTAAGTTAAGACTCTAATTAACCCAAAGAGGCGGTGTAGACATTAAGCTTGAGTTGGCCATTTGGGTTCTTTTTTTATTCATCAAATGAACTGCACGTTAAGTTTGAGTTGTTTAATGGGTTTTAGTATGGACTATTCACCATAGTGTAGGACGACATGTCATTGGGAATCAGAAATGTTCACTAGTGTTAGGGCATTGGGCCATATATAGAGATTCTACACTGACATGTGCATGCTACAAACGTATATATATAGATGATTTTAGCTGCCCGATAGCATTCAAATTCATCATGTCACTCTCATATAATCTAAATCAAAGCTGCAGATACTGGTGCATTGGCGTCTCAATCCTCCTAAGACGCGACACTGCAAAACAGACCTCGCGCATAGCCCTCTCTGGCGACGTAGGGGCGATCCAATCGCGCTGCCGCCTGAGGCCCTATCGGCCAAGAGCGGGCTGGTCTCACTACTAGGAAAAGGGCTATAGATGGAATGGCCACTAATGGCGCACCAGACATGTGGTGCGCCATTGCTATGTAGCAGTGGCGCACCATGTGCTGGTGCGCCATTAGTGTGAAATACACTAATGGCGCACCAGACACACGGTGCGCCATTAGTAACAATTTTTATTTTTATTTTTCCAGACATAGTGGCGCACCAGGGCACAGTGCGCCATTACTAGTTCTAACTAGTAATGGCGCACCAGCCACATAGTGTGCCACTACAATTTTTTTTTACTTTTTTGCAAAACTACTAATGGCGCACCTGGGGTTCCCTGGTGCGCCATTAGTGTTTTTTTTGCAAAACTACTAATGGCGCACCAGGTGCGCCATTAGTAACCTGGGACGAGCTAGATATTTTGGACAGCCACACCTACCCACTCACTTTCCCCACTTCATTCTCTCCTCCTCCTCCTCCAAGCTTGTCTCGGCTGCCTCCTCCTCCTCACCTCATTTGCACCATAAATTCATCCAAATTAAGTGGTTAAACCCCCTTTTTTGATAGGTAAGTAAGGGGGAAGCTATCTTTATGTTGTTCTCCCTCCAACAACGTGCACATGCACTTTTTATGTCCTAGCTAGATCTATGTATGTTTGTGGTGTTGCATATGTTTGTGGTGTTGCATATATGTTTGTGTTTGCAGGTACCGGTATTTGAAATGCGATAGTTGCCAATATTTTGCCGGAATGTTGATTCATTTCCGTTTCGGCGAGAATTTTGGCACTATGCATTCTTTTTGGTCCTATTTTTAGGGAAAGTCATGCCAAGTTTTTTCTTGGTTCTAAAATATCGTTTTGCTCTGCCCCGCAGGCGACCATGGTCCGCACGATGACCGAAGGCATCGTGAATAGGTTTTTGAGCTCCGCGAAGGCCGAGATGCTTGAAAAGAACGAGACGGAGATAAGATGTCCGTGTCGAAGATGCAAGCTGAAGAGCCTTATTGCGGACCCGGATTCCGGGCAGGTGCGGGACCACCTGCTCTTGCGTGGTTTCATGGATGGCTATCGGTGGCAAGGTGATGAAGATGACTATGAAGTCGTCCATGGGGGTCGGGCAAGAAATGAGGATGGGCAGCAAGACAACCACCGCGGCTCGGGCGGGCGAGAAGATGAAGAATCTCCAGGACATGATCACGACGGTGATGCTGTACACAGTCATCATGTAGAAGATGCCGGATATGATGATGAGGAAGATGCGGGAGCAAACGAAGGGCAGGATCATGAAGATGAAGATGCCGGCGGAGCAGACGACGATGGTCCATCGATGGGCTGGGTGCAGGACCCTCATATTCAAGAGCTGCTTCTCAAGCAGACGGATAACGCAAGAGCTGCCGCCCGAGAGAAAGCCGAGCTGGATCAACTGGAGATAGACGCGGTTACTCCATTGTATGAAGGATGCAGGCCCGAGGATACCCGCCTGAAAGTAACGCTCATGGCTCTGGAGATGAAGGTAAAACACAAAATGACCGACGCCTGCTTCGACGAGAACATGTCATTCTGGCACGAACGTCTTCCCAAGGAGAACAAGTGCCTGACCAGTTTCGAGGAGGCGAAGAAAATCGTGTGTCCTCTGGATTTACCGCACGTGAAATACCATGTGTGCATGAACAATTGCATCATTTATCGGGACGAGCACGCGGAGTCTACCATATATCCAGTGTGCGGCGTCACTCGATACAAGAAGAGGAAGAAAGCTCCTCGAAAAGTGGTGTGGTACTTTCCGATCACTCCTTGTCTGCAGCGGTATTTCGCGGACCCTAAGGTAGCAAAGCTCCTGCGTTGGCACACGGATAGGGAGGAGAAGAAGCGAGAAGATGACGCAAATGATCCAGAGATAAATAAAAAAGACAAGATGCTGAGTCACCCTAAGGATGGGAGCCAGTGGCAAGCGTTGAACTTCGAACACCCAAAATTTGGGAACGATCCAAGGAACATCGTGCTGGGCACGAGCACCGATGGAGTCAATCCGTTTGGCAGCCAGAGAAGCACACATAGCACCTAGCCTGTGTTTGTGTGGATGTACAACCTTCCCCCCTGGTTGTGCATGAAGAGGAAGTACATTCACATGAGTATGCTAATTGAAGGGCCGAAACAACCAGGGAACGACATCAATCTGTATCTGGGGCTGCTGAAAGAGGAGCTAGACATGCTGTGGAAAACGCCGGCCAATACGTGGGACGCCGCAGAGAAAGAATATTTCTCTATGAGAGTCGCACTGCTCACGACGGTGCACGACTATCTCGGTTACGGATATCTCGCGGGGCAGGTGGTCCACGGATTTTCTGGATGCGTCAGGTGCATGGATGACACAATGTATCGCCAGCTAGATAGAGATCCCGGGTCTTCGAAAACCGTGTTCATGGGACATCGAAGGTGGCTTCGCGACGATGACACGTGGAGGAAACGCAAGGATCTGTTCAATGGTGAAACCGAACCCCGAAGGCGCCCGCGTACGAGGAGCGGCGAGGAAATAGACGAGTTGTTGAAAAATTGGAAAGATTGCCCACTGCCGGGAAAGAAGCAAAAGGCGCCAGAGCCGGGAAAGAAGCGGAAGCTTAAGGCGCCAGAGCCACTGCTGAAGGTATGGAAAACAAGGTCTGTTTTCTGGGACTTGCCGTACTGGAAGATCCACCGTGTGCCTCACAGCCTTGATGTCATGCATATCATGAAGAACGTGTGCGAGAGTCTGCTTGGTACCTTGCTCAACATGCCAGAGAGGACCAAAGATGGGCCGAAAGCAAGGGCAGACTTGAAATCAATGGGCATCAGGGAGGAGCTTCACGCTAATGATGATGATGATGATGAGGCGAAGCAGGACACGGAAAGTCGTTGCAAAGGCAAAAAGGCGAAGAAGACCGGAAATGACTTCCCTCCCGCGTGCTTCACTCTAAGTCAGGAGGAGATCGATCAGTTTTTCACCTGCCTCGTAGGAGTAAAACTTCCTTACGGTTACACGGGGAAGATAAGCAGATACCTAGACTCAGCGAAGCAGAAGTTCAGCGGGATGAAGTCTCACGACTGTCACGTGCTGATGACGCAGATACTTCTAGTTGCAATCCGTGGGATCATGGACGCGCACGTCTGTGAAATGCTATTTGGCCTATGCAACTTTTTCGACGTCATCTCTGGGAAGTCGGTTGGCGTGAGGCAACTCAGAAGGCTACAGGAAGAGATCGTGGTGATACTATGCGAGCTTGAGATGTACTTCCCGCCCGCATTCTTCGACGTTATGGTGCATCTGCTGGTCCATATCGTGGACGATATCATCCAACTCGGGCCGACATTCCTGCACAGCATGATGCCGTTTGAAAGGATGAATGGTGTCATCAAAGGATACGTTCGCAACATGTCACGTCCAGAGGGAAGCATAGCCAGGGGCTTTCTGACCAAAGAGTGCATCTCCTACTGCACGAATTATCTAGGCATCGAGAACCCCGTTGGTCTGCCCGTCAACAGGCACCTCGGCAGGCTCGCTGGATGGGGTCACCGTGAGGGTCGCCGCGAAATGCATGTCGACTTCGATGGTCGACTCGCCGACTTTGAAAGAGCAAACCTAGTAGCGCTACAACACATAGATGTGGTCGATCCTTGGGTGGTAGAGCACAAAACGTTTATTGACAAGACGTACAATGACCAAGGCCAACAGAGGACGGATGAAGATATAATCAAAGAGCACAACTCATGTTTCACGCGTTGGTTCAAGCAGAATCTTCTGTCGTACCTGTCGTGGAATTGTCACGGCAGATGTCCTCGCGCAAGGACTTAGTCGTGGAGCCATCGCAGCTAGGAAGCTTAAAGGGGTTAAACGGGACAAGGAACACGAGGGTTATACTGGTTCGGCCCCTTACGGTGAAGGTAAAAGCCTACGTCCAGTTGAGGTGGTATTGATTAGGGTTTCGATGACCAAGGAGCCTAATTGCTATGCCTGGCTCTCGACGAGATCTTGTCCCTTAACCGCCGCTGGGTCGCCCCTTTATATAGAGAGGTTGACGCCCAGCGGCTCTCAGAGTCCCGGCCGGCTCATAAGAGTGTCCGGCTCGGACTCCCAACTATTCTTGCCTTACACTACAAGTCTTACCATACGGCGGTTTATCACTACGGGCCTTAAGCCATCGCCGGGTCTTAGGCCCATCATTGACCCGCCGTCTTCAAGCTCGGTATTGGGCTTCACGTGATGACCATTATGAGTAACCCGGCCCCTCCTGGCGGGTGACTCTAAGGGTTATATCCTCAACATTAGGCCCAAGATTGATTTGAACCGGTTCATGTCAATCTTCAATTCTTTTGAGAGAAAAGATCTTCTGGCTTATGGTCGTGTGAAAGTTATAACCCGCCGTGACGTCATCTTCTGGATTCCTGGTAACCCGCCATGACGTCATCTTCCATTAAGTCCATTTTTTTATCCCACCATATCCTCAACGGATCTTATCTTTAAAGGCCATCCCGAAAATCGAGGCGTTTTTGTGGTGAGATAATCACGCCGTGGCCTCCTCGTTTCTTGCGCCCACTTATGAGCCTCACTTTATAAATAGCCCGGCCCATGAGCCTCCAGTCACTCGTCGCCTCCATCTTCTTCCTCCTCTCGCCACTGTGCTGCCGCCCGAGCTCCGCCGCCGCCGCCGCGGGTTTCCTCATCTTCACCAACTCAGGCCGCTGCATCAACCTGACGTGACCAGAGAAACGCGACGAACCCCCGCCGTAACTCCGCACCTGTAAGTCCCTGCACCTCTCCACCGTAGATCCGCATTAGGGTTCCACTGTTCTTCCTCTGTTCTTCGCTGTTCTTCTCGAATCCTCTGTAGTTCTTCCACTGTAGTTATGTTTGATCCAAGAGTAGTACAGAGCTCCTGCGGTAGTTGTTGTACTTCCATTTTTCCACTAGTAGATCCCCTTTGTTTGAAATAAGATCCCACTCTGAATCCATGAACTTCCTCTGCGTCAGTTCTAGGTCTAGAAAATTTTCTCTTTAGCCGACCGTTTTGATCCAAAATAATTACTGCGATCTGTGAAACTTGTTTTCACCACACTTAGTGAAAAATTGCATCTGCTGAGCTATGGCGGCTTACATTTCCGGCTCAAAAGAAGCCATGCGCCGTAAAATTTCTGGCTCATTTATGATAAAGCTGTAGACAATTTGAATTACTCGCGATACCTTCAGCGGCTTATATAACCCGATGCACTTAACCATATGTCATTAGGCCCCTCTCATAAGCTGCCATTGAGTATTAAACTGTAGACGTCTGCCGGCTTATAATTGAACCGGACATTTTCCTTTTGTCATAGGCTTCATCTTTCACAATGCCTCCCAAAGCTCCCAAGGCACCCATCACGTGCAACTGGATGAGGTCCAATGTCACCGACGATACCTTAGCTGATTTCGTAAAGACGGGTTACTTGCCCAAGAAGGAAATCATGTCTTATCGTGTCCCTGACCCGTCGGAGGAAAGACCTCAACCAAGAGATAATATTTGCTGATCACATGAGCCGGGGCTTCGCACCGCCCGGCTCAAGATTCTTTAGAGAGGTTCTGAACTTCTTTGACCTGCGGCCGCAAGACATAGGACCCAATTCCGTGTCAAATATATGCAACTTCCAAGTATTCTGCGAAGTCTATCTTGGAGAAGAGCCCAGCCTACTGCTCTTTAGAGAGCTATTTTATCTGAACCGCCAGAATGAGTGCGCCAACGGGCTGAGCCTGGAACTTGGTGGAATCTCCATTCAACGCCGGAGAGACTGCCTCTTTCCTTATGCTGAGCCGCCAAGTCATCCAAAGGACTGGAACCAGACGTGGTTTTATTGCCAGGACACTTCTCCGGCTGACGAGAGCCCTCTGCCCGGCTTTCGTGCCCTGCGTCTGGAGCCAAATCACCCTTTGCCAGACAAACTCTCTCAAGCTGAGCGTCAACCTCTGATCCCTACCATCAATAAGATCAAGGCTCTCCTGGGAAACGGTCTCAACGGCATTGATCTGGTCCGGGTTTGGATCTCTTGGCGGGTGATCCCTTTGAGCCGCCGCCCCGGCTTAATGTGTGATTACACGGGCCGGAAGGATGACCCTCTGCGGCACAGTCCCAATGATCTTTCTGAGGATGTTGTGGACGACATGACCAAGTCTCTCCTGAATGAGAGCTTAGCCGACTGTGGGAGAACCGGCCTGGACCCCTTCTGCCAAGCTAACCCGGCTCCGGCGGTAAGCCACTGACCTGAATACCTCGGCTTTCTTTTTAATAGTTTCCATATGAACCTTAAGAAATCTTTGTTGTATGTTTCAGGCTAATGACAAGTTCTGGAAGGTCAAATATGACCATGAGGCGGCCAAAAAAGCCAGGAAGGCTAAGAAAGCCGCCAGGAGAGCCGCCCCTCGCAAGAAGGGAAGCAGGCCTACTGCCTCAGAGCTACTTCATCTAAGTGATAGCTCCGAGTCAGAGGTAACCCTTGATTCCTCAGGCTCTTCTTCTGCTTTTCATCTGTTTTTAACTATCCCACTGACTTGATTATCCGCAGGATGATACCGGAGCAAGTAACCCGGTGATTGAAGAGGTAACTATACTTTCCTCCGACTCGGAGCCCTTGCCACGGCCGAAAGTCCGAAGAGTGACCCGGAAAGTAAGATTTTCACATCCTTTAGCTTATCAAGATCCTCAATTTCTTTTGAAGCGACAGATTCATGAGAGCCGGCGGCACACCCGGACCAACAAGGACGCAGACCTCTCCTCCGGCTTACCTGAAGCATTGAGGAAGCGCCGGACCGAGGTTATCTCCAACTTATATCCTTTTCATCCTTTGGCGGGCGTTACTCGTCAACCGCTCAATTCTTCTGATTCAAATTATCAGGAAACTTCACCTTCCTCTGGTGATTCTATGCAATCTAACCTGCCGGCTTTCAAGACCGCACCCGGGTAACAATGATCATCTTATGTTGTACTTATCTTTACTCATGCTTCTGTACTAACCTTTTGTCCTTTCAGTGCCCAGGCAAAGCTCAGCAAGAGGGCGAAGAAGAATAAACCGGTCGAAGAGCCGGTCTTGACTGAGCCGGAGGTTTCAGCTCAAGAGCCGCCAGCTGCCTCTACTCCTGAAGCCACCGCTCCAACCGACGAGCCAATCACAGAGACTTCTGCTAACCCGGAGATCTCCAACCCAGCTCAGCCGACCGATGACCCGGACGTGGTAATCACCCGGACGGAATTTGTCGAGCCGGGGAGACCCACTGCGTTGGCTAAGTGCTCTGCCAAGGAAGAGCTGCTAGAGCGCCGCAGGGCCAAGCTAGACATCACCAACTACGCTAACTTGAGCATTGGAGATATCATCTCCGGCTATGTCAATCAGGTGCACAACAGCCGGGACCTGGAGATCGACATGGTGAAGCAGATACAGCAGAAATCTGAGGTACCACTCTCTTGCGTACTGCATAGCCATCTTTACCATACTAGCCCCCAAGTCTACTACTTATGATAGAATATGTTGTAGACTTAACTTCCGGCTTACTTTCATGAACCGGCAATTTGTAGATAGAACCTTTCAGCATACATTAGCCCCCAAGTGCCAAGTGTCTTTGTTTGGAAAGTGCTTGGGACTTTAAAGTTGTATAATAATGATTCATACTATAACCCGGAAATTGTACAGGCTGCTTGCAAGAAATTTGAAGCTGATATCTCTAAGCTGAAGAACCGCCTGAAGACTCAGGAAACTGAAACCCGGAAGGCCAACGCTAAATTTGAGTCCAGTGTTGCCGCTCAAGAGAAGCTGAAGAAGAGGTTTGAAACCGAGAGGAAGACTTGGGCCGAAGAGAAGGTTGTTCTGGTCAGCCGGGCCGAACAGGCGGAGGCAGCTCTGACGGAGAGAACCGCCGAACTCTCCGGCTTAAAGCGCCATGTATCACAGATGGTCGCCGCAATCTTCGGTAAGTCATTCTGCAGACTTTCAACAAGTTTACATTCTCTATGTCTCATAAGTCCCATCATTGCTAGCGGCTTACCTGACGTTGTAAAACAGGTCCCAGAAGCGCCAACCTCAATCAAAATGTGCTGACCAAGCTGAAGGCCGTGTATACTTTGGTGGAGCAACTCTACACCGGGTCACAGCGCGCCTTGGCCGTTGTGGCCCTGTCCAATGAGGTTCCGACTCACCTGGCGGACGTACTTCACCGGCTTGTTGTTCTTCCTCAGTGTTTCCAAGAGCTGCGACGGGCCTCTGCAAGAGCCGGAGCCATAGCTGCTCTGAGCCGGGCCAAGGCTTAACTTCCAGAGCTAGACCCGGCTGACATCGCACTTGGATATCCCAGCCTGAAGGAAGACGGCACCCCCTTCGACCAAAAAGACTTTGCTGCCTGTGTGAAGATCGTACGCCCGGTGGCCACCCAGATTGGGAATGACACCGACCTTGGCAAGTACCAGTCGGGCTACGACGCAGAGAATCAGAGGATCCCCACTCCGCCTTATGAAGCCATCAGCTTGGTCCCGCCGACTCGTAAGCACACCTTTGCCCCAGAAATTGACCCGGCCGGGTTAATTGACGAGGAGGCTCAATTTGAAGCTTTGAGCGGCATTGACTGGAAATCGTCAACCTTCCAGGTCATGGGAACAGCCGGAGGAGCGGAGAGGGATGAGCCGGAAGCGTCGACCCAGCAAGCATCTTGACTCTTAGGCGGCCCATGATTATGCCTTTAAAACAATGCCTCATCTTTTGGACTCGGGGAGTCTTGTAATAGAGTAGGACAAACATGTTAATCTTGTCATGCCATCGTGCACATGTTGAATGCTTAGCTCCGTTAAAATTGCTTCCTTATATTCCTCCGGGTCATAATTGATCATTTGTTGTTCTTAACCATCCTGCATAGAAAAACAAGTCACAAGTCTCTAGGCGGCTTACCGCACTGAGAACCATAGACCATATATATAACCCGGAAAAAATCACCGAAGACTGGCCCTTAATTATATCTTTTATGTAACCATAACAGCATACTTACGAGCCTTCGAGTACAGTTCCGGCTTATGTAACCCGAATAATGAGGTGAAGATCTCAACTCCGGTTTACCAGCGTCAAGAATACTTACTGTATGTTATCAACATTGTGAATCAAAAGTAAGTCGGCAAAGGAAAAGCCGCCCTTGCACACTGTTGATGTGACCAACAAAACTTGTTGTAAGTCAAAAGATCAAAAACTTAGGGGCTTCCGGTTCGAATACGACCAGAGAACCGTCCCAAAGGGGTTAAGCTAAGATTCGAATGCGATCATATAGCCCCCAGTGGCTTTGGCGATGCCGATCAAGAGGGTACCGACAGCTATGTTCTCTTTGGTTCGAATACGACCCATGTTTGAACAGGAAGCCCCCAAATGACCTTAAGAGTTGTTTAACGACGCTGATTCGAATACGATCCACGTCGGTTCCCAAAGGGGGTTGAGCTATGATTCAAATATGATCAAAGAAAACTCCCCAATGAGCTCGGCACTTTGCCAATCAAGTGGGTATCGACAGCTATGTTCTCTTTGGTTCGAATACGACCTATGTTTGAACAGGAAGCCCCCAGGTGATTATATTGCTTACGGCTAGATTCGAATACGATCATAAGCCGGATCCACCTCCAAGCAACCATGTGATGTTGTAATGGAAATAACACATTTACCTTTGGAGGAGAAAAGGACAGAGGTCCTGCTTTATTATTTAACATGATATATACATGGCTATAGAAATATGTACATTACGAGAGCCGGTGGCTCAAGTGTAATAAGGCCGAAGCTGAGCTATGTTCCACGGCCGACGGGTCTCCTCCTCCGACTTGCGTGAATCTTTATGCTCCCGAACGTCAATAAGGTAATATGACCCGTTGTGCAAGTTCTTGCTGACCACAAAGGGTCCTTCCCAAGGCGGGGATAGCTTGTGTGCATCTGTTTGATCTTGGATGAGCCGGAGCACCAGATACCTTCCTGGAAGACCCGGGACTTAACCCGGCGACTGTGATAACGGCGCAGGTCTTGTTGGTAAATTGCTGAGCGAGCTGCTGCCACGTCACGCTGCTCGTCCAACAAGTCAAGAGCATCTTGGCGCGCCTGTTCATTATCTGCCTCAACATAAGCCGCCACTCGAGGCGAGTCATGACGGATGTCACTGGGGAGGACTGCTTCCGCTCCATAAACCATGAAGAAAGGCGTGTAACCCGTAGACCTGTTAGGAGTAGTATTGATGCTCCATAACACGGAGGGTAACTCCTCCACCCAACAACCCGGCGTCCGTTGCAAAGGGACCAAAAGCCGGGGCTTAATGCCCTTCAAGATCTCCTGATTAGCTCTCTCAGCTTGACAATTGGATTGAGGATGAGCCACTGATGAAACATCAAGTCGAATATGCTCTTGTTGACAAAACTCCTCCATGGCGCCTTTAGACAGATTGGTACCATTGTCAGTTATAATGCTGTGTGGAAAGCCAAAGCGAAATATCACCCTTTTCATGAACTGAACCGCCGTGGCTGCGTCACACTTGCTAACTGGCTCTGCTTCAACCCACTTTGTGAATTTGTCAACTGCCACCAAGAGGTGAGTCTTCTTATCCTTGGACCTTTTGAAAGGCCCAACCATGTCAAGCCCCCAGACCGCAAATGGCCAAGTAATTGGAATCATCCTCAGCTCCTGAGCCGGCACATGAGCCCGTCGCGAGAACCTCTAGCAACCATCACATTTACTGACCAAGTCCTCCGCATCCGCGTGAGCCGTCAGCCAATAAAAACCATGACGAAAAGCCTTGGCCACAAGGGATTTTGAGCCGGCATGATGGCCACAATCCCCTTCGTGAATCTCACGCAAGATTTCTTGACCCTCCTCAGGGGAAACACAACGCTGGAATGCTCCCGTAACACTGCGGCGATGCAACTCACCATTGATAACAACCATTGACTTAGACCGCCGGGTTATTTGTCTGGCCAAAGTTTCATCCTCAGGCAAATCTCCCCGGGTCATGTAAGCCAAGTATGGCACCGTCCAGTCCGGGGTGATGTGGAGAGCCGCCACCAACTGTACCTCCGGGTCAGGGACAGCCAAATCTTCCTCTGTAGGTACCTTAACAGAAGGGTTATGCAAGATGTCCAGGAAAGTATTAGGCGGCACCAGTTTTCGCTGAGAGCCCAGCCGGCTTAATGCATCAGCCGCCTCGTTCTTCCTGCGATCGATGTGCTCTACTTGGTAACCCTGAAAGTGTCCAGCAATGGCATCAACTTCACAGCGATAAGCCGCCATGAGAGGGTCCTTGGAATCCCACTTGCCTGATACTTGTTGAGCCACTAAGTCTGAGTCGCCGAAGCACCTTACCCGGCTCAAGCTCATCTCCTTAGCCATCCGAAGACCATGGAGCAAGGCCTCGTACTCAGCCGCATTGTTAGTGCAAGGAAACATCAACCGTAGCACATAATGAAACTTGTCACCTTTAGGGGAAGCCAATACAACTCCAGCCCCCGAGCCCTCCAATTGCCTGGACCCATCGAAGTGAATAGTCCAATATGTATTATCCGGCTTTTCTTCGGGCACTTGTAGCTCTGTCCAATCGTTGATGAAATCCACCATAGCTTGAGATTTAACAGCAGTGCGTGGTACGTATTTCAGACCATGAGGCCCGAGCTCTATAGCCCACTTAGCCACTCTTCCTGTGGCTTCTCTGTTTTGGATGATATCTCCAAGGGGAGCAGAACTGACCACAGTGATAGGGTGACCCTGGAAATAATGCTTAAGCTTCCGGCTTGCCATGAACACACCATAAACAAGCTTCTACCAATGTGGATACCGCTGTTTGGACTCGATGAGCACTTCACTGACGTAATAAACCGGCCGCTGAACCGGATGTTCCTTACCCTCTTCCTTGCGCTCCACCACCACAGCCACACTGACGGCTTGTGCGTTAGCAGCTACATACAGTAATAAAGGCTCCTTCTCAACCAGAGCAGCAAGGACTGGGGGCTCCGCCAGCTGTCTCTTCAAATCCTCAAAAGCAGTATTAGCAGCATCATTCCAGACAAAGTCATCAGTTTTCTTCATCAACTGGTACAGTGGCATGGCCTTTTCACCCAAGCGGCTTATAAACCGGCTCAAAGCAGCAATGCGGCCTGCTAGACGCTGGACGTCGTTTAGACACGCCGGCTTAGCCAGAGAGGTGATTGCCTTGATTTTTTTCGGGTTAGCTTCAATGCCTCTGTTAGAAACCAGGAAACCCAAGAGCTTTCCTGCAGGAACACCAAAAACACACTTGGCCGGGTTGAGCATCATCTTGTAAACCCGGAGATTATCAAAGGTTTCTCTAAGGTCATCGACCAGAGTCTCTTTTTCCCTGGATTTAACCACGATATCATCCACATAGGCATGAACATTGCGCCCAATCTGGTTATGAAGACAATTCTGCACACAACGCTGGTAAGTCGCCTGTGCACTCTTGAGTCCGAAAGGCATAGACACATAACAGAAGGCTCCAAAGGGAGTGATAAACGCCATCTTCTCCTGGTCCTTAATGTTGGAAATATGCCCTAGAGGCAATAATAAAATGGTTATTATTGTATTTCCTTGTTCATGATAATTTTCTGTTGTTCATGCTATAATTGTATTAACTGGAAACCGTAATACATGTGTGAATACATAGACCACAACATGTCCCTAGTAAGCCTCTAGTTGACTAGCTCGTTGATCAATAGATGGTTATGGTTTCCTGACCATGGACATTGGATGTCATTGATAACGGGATCACATCATTAGGAGAATGATGTGATGGATAAGACCCAATCCTAAGCATAGCACAAGATCGTGTATCATTTCCTTAGACCATGAGATTGTGCAACTCCCGGATACCGTAGGAATGCTTTGGGTGTACTAAACGTCACAACGTAACTGGGTGGCTATAAAGGTGCACTACAGGTATCTCCGAAAGTGTCTGTTGGGTTGGCACGAATCGAGACTGGGATTTGTCACTCCGTATGACGGAGAGGTATCTCTGGGCCCACTCGGTAATGCATCATCATAATGAGCTCAATGTGACTAAGGAGTTAGCCACGGGATCATGCGTTACGGTACGAGTAAAGTGACTTGCCGGTAACGAGATTGAACAAGGTATTGGGATACCGACGATCGAATCTCGGGCAAGTAACGTACCGATTGACAAAGGGAATTGTATACGGGATTGATTGAATCCTCGACATCTTGGTTCATCCGATGAGATCATCGTGGAACATGTGGGAGCCAACATGGGTATCCAGATCCCGCTGTTGGTTATTGACCGGAGAGTCGTCTCGGTCATGTCTGCATGTCTCCCGAACCCGTAGGGTCTACACACTTAAGGTTCGGTGACGCTAGAGTTGTAGAGATATTAGTATGTGGTTAACCGAAAGTTGTTCAGAGTCCCGGATGAGATCCCGGACGTCACGAGGAGTTCCGAAATGGTCCGGAGGTAAAGATTTATATATGGGAAGTCCTATTTTGGCCACCGGAAAATGTTCGGGATTTTTCGGTATTGTACCGGGAAGGTTCTAGAAGGTTCCGAAGTGGGGCCCACCTGCATGGGGGGACCCACATGAACGTGGGTAGTGGGGGCAAGGCCCCACACCCCTGGTCAAGGCGCACCAAGATCCCACCTTAGAAGGAATAAGATCATATCCCGAAGGGATAAGATCAAGATCCCTAAAAAGGGGGGATAACAATCGGTGGGGAAGGGAAATGATGGGATTTCTTTCCCCCACCTTTGCCAAGGCCCCAATGGACTTGGAGGGCAAGAAACCAGCCCCCTCCACCCCTATATATAGTGGGGAGGCGCATGGGAGCAGCACCCCAAGCCCTGGCGCCTCCCTCCCTCCCGTGACACCTCTTCCTCCCCGCTTGCGCTTGGCGAAGCCCTGCCGGGATCCCGCTACTTCCACCACCACGCCGTCGTGCTGCTGGATCTCCATCAACTTCTCCTCCCCCCTTGCTGGATCAAGAAGGAGGAGACGTCCCCGCTCCGTACGTGTGTTGAACGCGGAGGTGCCGTCCGTTCGGCGCTAGGATCATCGGTGATTTGGATCACGACGAGTACGACTCCATCAACCCCGTTCTCTTGAACGCTTCCGCGCGCGATCTACAAGGGTATGTAGATGCACTCCCCTCTCTCTCGTTGCTAGATGACTCCATAGATTGATCTTGGTGATACGTAGAAAATTTGAATTATTGCTACGTTCCCCAACACTTAACTGCCATTTTAATATGATGGTATCCAGAATAAGCATCCAAGAAACTTAAGCGTTCACAACCCGCCGTAGCATCAATTATTTGATCAATACGGGGGAGAGCAAAAGGATCAGCCAGACACGCCTTGTTTAAGTCCGTGTAATCCACACACATCCGCCAGGTGCCGTTCTTCTTGAGCACGAGCACCGGGTTAGCTAACCATTCTGGATGAAAGACTTCGACAATAAACCCGGCCGCCAAGAGCCGGGCCACCTCCTCACCAATGGCTTTTCGCCGCTCTTCATTAAACCGCCGAAGGAATTGCCTGACCGGCTTAAATTTCGGATCAACATTGAGAGTGTGCTCAGCGAGTTCTCTAGGTACACCTGGCATGCCAGAAGGTTTCCATGCAAAAATGTCCCTGTTCTCACGGATGAACTCGATGAGCGCGCTTTCCTATTTTGGATCCAGATTGGCACTGATGCTAAACTGCTAAGATGAGTC
This sequence comes from Triticum aestivum, assembly GCF_018294505.1. Classification (NCBI taxonomy): domain Eukaryota; kingdom Viridiplantae; phylum Streptophyta; class Magnoliopsida; order Poales; family Poaceae; genus Triticum; species Triticum aestivum. The sequence goes on along the minus strand of NC_057814.1, from coordinate 13,667,812 downwards.
ACCTGGAACGAAATCAATGAGTTTAGTCTCATCAGCCGACTTAAATTTCATCGCCGGCTCATGCTCCGTGGTCGGTTTTTTCAGAGACGTCATATCTGTTGGGTCAACATTGTCTTTATAAAACTTCAACTCCTCTGTTGCACAAACAGACTCTGCATAAGCCGCGTCGCCTTCCTCACATTCCAAGGCTATCTTTCGGCTACCATGAACCGTAATGGTCCCATTGTGACCCGGCATCTTGAGCTGTAAGTATATGTAACACGGCCGTGCCATGAACTTAGCGTAAGCCGGCCGCCCAAATATGGCATGGTACGGACTTCTTATCTTGACCACCTCAAAGGTCAGTTTTTCCACCCTGTAGTTGTATTCATCTCCAAAGGCCACTTCCAGTTCGATCTTACCAACTGGATAAGCCGACTTACCAGGCACCACACCATGGAAAACGGTATTGGACTGGCTGAGGTTCTTATCAATCAACCCCATACGACGGAAGGTCTCATAGTAGAGGATGTTGATGATGCTGCCTCCATCCATGAGCACCTTAGTGAACTTATATCCTCCCACCTGAGGAGCCACCACCAAGGCCAAGTGACCCGGATTATCAACCCGGGGAGGATGATCCTGCCTACTGCACATAATAGGCCGCTCAGACCATCTTAAATAGCGTGGAACCGCCGGCTCAACAGCATTCACTGCCCTCTTGTGAAGCTTCTGATCTCGCTTACACGGACTGGTGGTAAACACATGGTACTGTCCACCATTGAGCTGCTTTGGATTGGTCTGGTATCCCTCCTGTTGCTGTTGATGACCCTGGCCGGACTGCTGATTAAAGCCCCTTGAACATTCTGAGGATTGGAATTTGAGCCGCCGCCCGGGCCATTGTTGCCATTAAAGGCGTTGGAATTCTTAAAGGCCTTCATGATTGCGCAATCTTTCCATAGATGAGTAGCTGGCTTCTCCCTGGAGCCATGCCTTGGAGAAGGCTCATTCAACAACTGCTCAAGCGTTGGGCCTGAACCACCGGCTCGGGGAGGTGGCCTCCCTTTACGTCGCTGGTTGTTACCCTGTGAGCTGGCATTGGCCACAAACTCCATGCTGCCATCAGCCTTACGCTTGTTACCTCCTTGATTTGTCGGGTTATGCTGAGGGCCCTTGCCATTGCCGTTCTTCTTTCCCTTCCCTGTCCTTTCATCATCTGAAGCGGGGTCCTTGGTACTATCAGAGTCGGCGTACTTGACGAGAGCCACCATCAGCGTACCCATGTCATTGCAGTCGCGTTTGAGCCGCCCGAGTTTCATCTTCAGGGGCAGGAAGTGACAATTCTGCTCCAACATCAAGACTGCAGAGCCGGCATCCATCTTATTCGATGAATGTATTATCTCCTTGACCCGGCGAACCCAATGTGTCGTAGACTCACCCTCCTGCTGTTTACAGTTAGTCAAATCCACAATTGACATAGACTGCCTACAGGTATCTTTGAAGTTTTGGATGAACCGGGCTTTCAACTCAGCCCAAGACCCGATAGAATTCGGCGGCAGCCCTTTCAACCAAGTGCGGGCAGTCCCATCTAACATCATGGTGAAGTACTTGGCCATCGCCGCTTCACTGACCTCCAGCAATTCCATGGCCATCTCATAACTCTCAATCCAGGCTCCGGGTTGTAAATCAGCCGTGTAATTGGGCACCTTCCTAGGCCCTTTGAAGTCCTTGGGTAGACGTTCGTTGCGGAGAGCCGGCACTAAACAAGGGACGCCTCCAGTCCTCGTAGGGATACCCACGTCGACGGAAGTCGTCGGATAAGCCGGGGGTGTCTGGTAAGCCGTCAACTGAGGCACCTGCTCCGCCTCTTGCCGTGCTCTGTCTTGATCTGCTGCGTGAAAGGCCCCGTTATGAGCCGGGCCGTGGCCAGGTGGCAAGTCATGGCGTCGGACATTACTTGAGCCGGTCGCTGAAACCATGTGTCTGCTATAACTCGGGCTCCGGCCTGGACGAGGGGTTGAATGGATCCTGTCCCGACTGTAAGAGTACGCCTCTTGCTGCGCCAGAGCTGTCTGAAGGAGTTCTCTGACCCGGCGGGTTTCAACAGCCGTTGGAGAGTCGCCGTCAATTGGGAGATCCGCCAGCCGTGCCGCCGCGGCGACCATGTTTTCCAGCGAGTTAGCATAATGACCCGGTGTTATTGGCACGTACTGAGGCGGGGCAGGGTTCACCCGGGGAGGCCCCATCACTTGGGGCTGAATAGGTGTCCCAGCCCCGGGCACTATGATCCCTGGCGGGTTACTAGACTCTGCACCCGGCGTGTTGAAGAGATTTCGAGGATCGTAAACCGGAGGGAGTCGAGATTGGGCCTTTTGATGCCTCCTTCTCATGACCTCATTGGATGCGTTTTGATCCATCGTGAGCCAGAAGGACTGTGCTTGAATCAGCTGAGTCTGGGCGTCAAGAGCCGCCCTCTCTACAGCCATCCTGATCCCCTCCGCCGCCAGATCCTCCTTGGCCTTTGCTAGATCCAACTTTAACTGGGCCACCTCCGCGTCATGCTGAACTTGATCCGCCGGAGCCACCGTAGCGGTCAACAGGACCGTCAGCTTGTCTGTGAGATCCATCAGCACCTGAGCCGGTGAAGGCACCGGGCTTCCTGACCCGGAGGCGGGGTTTTGAACAGGTTGCGCGCCGGCCATGAAGATTCCAACCCGGCTCGGCGGTTCAAAAGGGTCCGGAATGCTGTCGCCATCGGAACAACCCCTGAGCCTGCCATCCTGAAGTTGATACAACAAATTTGACTCATCCGTAGACGACTCGCCGTCAGAGCCGGCAGCTGTCTCATCGCCAGATCCAGACCCTTCAGAGAGTCCTCCATGAACACATCCCACAAAAGCATGTTTCAAGGCAGGTAGAGCCCGGGCGGGTCGTGCACACTGAGCCGTCTCAATGATATCGGCGCAGAGATCCGGCTCAGGGCCCGGCTCACCAATCTTGCCAATGAAAACATGAATTCCGCCAAAGGGGACCCGGTACCCGTACTCAATTGAGCCGGCGTCGGGGCCCCAGTTTGCATTGTCGATGTAGAGCTTGCCGCGACGACTCTTGGTCATCCGGCCCATAGCGTATCCCTTGAGCCCTTCGAAGCTGCCCTTCAAGAACTCAAATCCACCGTGCGCTGGCCCCACAGTGGGCGCCAACTATCGTGGAATTGTCACGGCAGATGTCCTCGTGCAAGGACATAGTCGTGGAGCCATCGCAGCTAGGAAGCTTAAAGGGGTTAAACGGGACAAGGAACACGAGGGTTATACTGGTTCGGCCCCTTACGGTGAAGGTAAAAGCCTACGTCCGGTTGAGGTGGTATTGGTTAGGGTTTCGATGACCAGGGAGCTTAATTGCTATGCCTGGCTCTCAACGAGATCTTACTTGTCCCTTAACCGCCGCCGGGTCGCCCCTTTATATAGAGAGGTTGACGCCCAGCGGCTCTCAGAGTCCCGGACGGCTCATAAGAGTGTCCAGCTTGGACTCCCAACTATTCTTGCCTTACACTACAAGTCTTGCCATATGGCGGTTTATCACTACGGGCCTTAAGCCGTCGCCGGGTCTTAGGCCCATCATTGACCTGCCGTCTTCAAGCTCGGTATTGGGCTTCACGTGATGACCATTATTTGTAACCTGGCCCCTCCTGGCGGGTGACTCTAAGGGTTATATCCTCAACAGTAGCCTTTACATGAGGATTCTTCCGCGGAAGAACAACTCATATTCGCCTTGTCACAGGGCGCCGAGCACAACCTGATGACGTATGAGGCGTACGATATCGACGGCTACACATTCTACACCGAGGACAAGGACATGAAGAGCGATGGTTATCAGAACTCCGGGGTAACATGGAATCCTACACCGGTAACGACAAGGACAGATACTACGGAAGGGTCGAGGAGATCTGGGAGCTGAGCTACGCTGGAGAGAAGGTCCCGATGTTCCGTGTCAGATGGGCCAAGAGCGTCATAAAAGAAGACCGGTATTTCACCACCATGGTTATACCCGAAGCCAAATCCAAGACCGCAGGCGCGAACGTCACCGTGAAAAATGAGCCATGGGTACTGGCTTCCCAAGTGGACCAATGCTTCTTCATTACCGACCCGCCAAAGCCCAGTCGTGTTGTCGTGAGGAGAGGCAAAAGGAAGATCATCGGAATGGATGGAGTCACCAATGAGCAAGACTTCGACAAGTACGGCGACCCGAAGATGGAACATGACGACGACGATGAAGTACCAGCATACACCACAAGAAGAAGCAGGACCACCCTACCTAAAGGACGTCCGTTCAAGAGAAGAACTCCATTTACAAAAAATAAGGGCAAGAAGATTGTGAACAGATAGCTAGCTAAGATCGATTATATTTAAATTGCAGTCTTCATTTCTCGATTGTATTTCATGGGCACTTTTTGAACTCATGAATGTTTTTAAATTTCATGGACACTCGATCTCGATCCCCCTCCATCTCGATCGCTATCCCACCTCGCCGGATCCGGTCCCCCTCGCCGCCGAGCACCCCCTGCACCATCTCCCCCGCTCCACCGGCCCCCGCCGCCGACCCCCCGCATCCTCCCCCACTCCACCGCCGCCGACGACCCACCGCACCCTCCCCCGCTCCACCGCCGCCGAGCACCCCCCGCACCCTCTCCCCCGCACCCTCCCCGGCCCACTCCACCGTCACAAAAGAATGCAACTAAAATTGCAAAAAAAAACAAACTTGATTATATTTTCAAATAACAAATTTGATGATATTTTCAAATAATAAATTTGATGATATTTTCAAATAATAAATTTGATGATATTTTTAACAAATTATTACTGTTTTTATAAAAAAATATTACTGTTATGATTTAAACAAGTTTGAACATATTTAAACACAAATAAATATCAAACATCATTTTAAATGCATAAAAACAAAAATTGGGGAGCCTGGGAATCGAACCGAGGACTTCCTAGTGTGTGTGCCGCGTGCTGACCAGTCGAGCTAGTGGGCGTGTTCTGATGGAGATAGGGTTAGGTGGAATATAACCTGACCAGTCGGGCTAGTAATTTCTAATGGTGCACTAGGGTGAGGTGCGCCATTGCTATCGTCGTACTTATGGCGCACTTGGGGGAGGTGCGCCATTGCTAACCCTCCCCCACTCCACCTATTCCCCTCGCACTGTGGCCTCCCTCCCTCCCTCGCCAGATCCCCCACTCGACCCCAACCGTACGCCGCCGCCCCCTTGCTCCGCACGTCCGTTCGCCGCGCCTGCACGCCGTCGGCGACGCCGCCGCCGCTGTGGTCTTGCGCTGCCCCGACGCCGCCGCCCCGACCCCCGCGGGACTCCACCCCCGCCGCCCCCGCGCCCCCCGAACGAGATCGGCCGAGCGCTCCTCTCCTCTCCTCCTCCCTCTGACGAGCGAGGGCCTCCTCCGGCCCCTGCAGCAGCCGGCGAGCGCAGCCCCGACGTGCCCACACCCCGCCTGCCCCTGCCGTCCTCCGCCACCGGTCACCTCCGCAGCAGCCGGCGAGCCAAGGACGGTGCCATGACCCTTCCCGCCACCTCCCGCCGTCTCTTCCTGCGCGTGACCAGCGGCTGCTCTCCTTCGACCACGGCCTGGGGTGAGCCTCTCTTCCGTGCCTCTATGCTTCTTGTCCATGTCACTGTTCCCTGTTCCTCTCTTGTTCATGCTGCTAGTTACACGGATCATTGGATGTTAGATAGATGTATGTATGTTGATGTTAGTTAGGTATATGATGCTTGATGGATGGATGGATGAGTTGTGCTAGTTGCTTGCTAGATGGATGGATAGTAGTTTGGTTCTGTTTTTGCTGTTGTTTGGTTCTGAAGATGAGTAGCAAGTATAGTAGGAAGATGATGCATAGTAGTTTTATGTTGTTGTAGTAGTTATAGTTATAGATATAGTAGCAGTATCATGTGCTACAGTAACAAGTGTCATGTTGTTGTATTAGATACAGTAGCAGTATCATGTGCTGCTGAAGATGAGTAGTTGTAGGAAGATGATGCCCTAATGGAAGTGACATGAGTATTTGGCCTGCCCGTCATGTTTGTTGGTTGTTTGCTGTCATGTTGTTATTACTTCCATTAGGGCATCTTTTGGTTCATTAATCTTAAGCCCATTATTCCACGGAATAGCTGAACTATAATACTATTATTCATTTATGATAGTTTGTGAGATACAGAAATAGATAAATTTAAGTTTGTAATGGCTAACAGCCGGACATGTGAATCTGTTCTTGATACTCCTTTTCCCTTTTCTTAGAATCATCATATACAAATTAGAACCTTTCTAACATCTGCATATTTCAGGTTTCCGAGGAGGTAAAGGAAGTGAAGTCCAGACAGTGCAGCAGCAGCAACACCACCAAGGTGAGAAATATGTTCCTATTTATCTTTTTTTGCTCAAGTTCTTCAGTACATCATATAATATAGAGAAGTGCAGATCAAGTGGTGCAATCATATACATCTGGCCACTTAAGTCATCCTTCCCTTTAAGCAGAGTGATGCCTTTCGATGTCACACAATAATGTTTGTTGCAAGAACATTCTGCTCTTAGTGTTCGTTTGTTTACAAAGATCCTGCTTATATATACTGATGATGAGTCTTGTTGAAACCTTACATATGTTGGTTCCTGCTTATTTGCTCCAATGGCACAAACTTGAGCTGCTAGCATAAAAAGTGTTGCAGGCGACAGACAGTGAGGAGCTACTGTCAAAAACTTGAGCTACTGTAAAAAAAATTCAGTTATGGCATCTAGAATTATGTCAGTTTTGTTTTGTAACTAGAAGACCAAAGTGTTAGGAATTCTGTCCAAACTGTAGTTTTCAGTATTCTGTCCAAACTGAAAACTGTTAAAAAGACCATGTGTTTTTTGGTCAAAATCTGCATGTAAAACTGAAATAATCAGTCATAAAGAATATCCTCAAGACCATGTGTTTCTTGGATTTCTGTAATGATGATGGAACATTATAAAGCATTGTACTCCAGTGTGTATGAAGGATACAAAAAATTTAGCAACTTCTCTGATTTTATAAAGTTGTTCTTATATGGGTGAAACTTCACTTGTTTTTAGGCTACTGCAGGGTGTTGCTTTATTGTGATGCCTCTGAATTACTTGTGATCACATTGAGAAAGACTTGCAAAGATGATGATCATCTTTTAGAGAAAACAATTTCTGTAAACACGTCAGTAACTTTGCTAGTTTGCTGGGTTTTGTCTCCGACCATTGTGTCGTGATGAATTTGCAGGTACCCCAAGAGGCCCTTGAGTTTGCTGGAATGTCGATTAACTTCCGTTCCGGCAAATTCAGGTACTCCATATGTCCTATTTTCAGCAAAGGTCATGCTGAAATTTTCCGTGAATTTTAGCATGACTTTGCTAAAAATAGGACATATGGGGTACTTGCGACTAATGCATGGGCCGGGGTATCTTAGTACTTAGTTAAGTAGGATCAACTGCCCCGCCATTCTTGCTGCATTAAACCATAGGTGGCAATAGAGCCAAGTGATTAGGCCCAACTTAGAATTCTCCTTAGCATCGATAAACCCTAGATGATAAATCCAACATAGGTGGCAATAGAGCCAAGTGATTAGTGCCAAGTGATGTACGCTTAGGCTTTTAGGGTGCCTCGGTGTCGACAAACCCTAAATGATAAAAGCTTAGCTTTTAGGATGCCTCGGTGTCAACAAACCCTAAATGATGAGACCATGATCTTGTTCCTTGACAATAACCAACTTTTTGACCAAACTTTTTTCCTATTTAGAGCGAAACATGGCCCACAACGATGAGGCCGGCGGTTCGGGCGGCAAGCAATTCTAGGAGATGGAGGACTCCGCGGAAGACACCGATCCTGACTACACAACCCCTAGTGGCGTCGGGGATGACACCACTCATGGTGCCGCCGAGGATGCCACCACTGATGATGGCGGCGCACGCATAGATGGCAGCCAACCGAAGAGGCAACGGAAGGACCGGCGCCCGAACATGCTCGGCACCATCAAGGAGGAATTTACTGAAGTGAACTCCGACGGGCATCCAACGGCGCCCAAACATGTAGTCAAGGGGTACTCGGTTCAGCTCGGGTGCATTCTCCGGAGCACCGTCTTGATCAACACCGAGAACCTAAGGCATAAGGACCGAAGGAATTTGCGCAGCCTCCTCTTCACGAAGCTGCACGAACGATACAAGTTCCCCGCTGAGTTTGCAAACACACGCCTCTCAGGGAATAAAGTGAACAGTGCCGCCCTCACGAGGATGAGCACGGCCCTGTCTACATGGAGAAGCACGGTGAAGGCAATGATTGAAAAAGGTGATAGTTATGACAAGATCAAGGCGAAATATCCTTTGATGAGCGAAGATGACTACAAGGAGTTCAAGATCAAGTGCGAGAGCAGCGCAACCTCCGAATCAAGTCAGTGGGGGAAAGAAATGTGGGAGTTGAACTTAGGGGTCCACCAACTCGGTCCCGGCGGTTACAGAGTGGCGGAGCCTATATGGGACAAGGAGGACGCGGAGCGTGCCGAGCAAGGCCTACCGCCCCGCTTCGAGAAATTACGTGACAAGCAGACCAGGAACTTTTTCAGGGCCCGGTACAAGGAGGACCCGGTAACAAAGGAGCTTACCACGGATCAGAAGACCAGGGCGCTTGAGCTTGTTCTGGTAAGGAATACACCCCCGCGTAATTAGCTCCATATGGTTGCATTCTAATTAATGAAGTCAAATTTCTAAATGGTTCACATTCCTTCCGCAGGAGGCTGAAAGTAGTAGCGCGGGGTCATCTCAGAGCTCCCCTTTTGACACCCCTTTAAATAGGGCGTTGAACGTAATGAAAAACAAGGATAAGCTCAGTAAGCCGTCGTCAGCTGGTCGTGTGGCCGGGAAAGGCTTGTCCACAAAATGGTCGTCATACTATACCGTTGGTGGGCGAAAGGAGAAAAAGACCAGCTCGGAAAGCCAGTCGCGCGAGGTTCAAGAACTCAAGGCACTAGTGGCGCGGATTCCGGAGATTGTCCAAGAGCAAGTGCAACAACAACTGGGAATGACGCTCACCGCCATTGTGCCTACCTTGATTCAGGGGCTGACGACGTGGATTGCGGGCGGCCAACAGGGGCCTCCCCCAGTTCCTAGCTTCACGGCCAGCAACTCGCACAACGCGCAGGCGGCGCCATTGGTGTCTCCGGCGGAGGCGGTATTCGTGTCTCCGGCGCCGGCACAGGCATTGGAGCTTAATGCACCCGGGTGTACGCCGGCCGGCACCTCGCCAGCAAGCGGCCCCTCCGTCAGTTGCACGCACACGCCCGCCGTTGGCGGTGCCTCGACATTAGCCGAGCTCGACGGCATCATGGTAACTAAGCCTCTCGGCCGATGACTTCATCTCCTTGCCTTTGACTGGGCATCCCTGACGCCCTACATGTTTTCACAGGGCGCCACCGATGTTCCTTGCACTCTCCTGCACTTCGTGGGCGGCGAGTTGGTCGATGTCGCCAAGGACAGAATCGTTCAACCGGGCAACCGCGTGTTCCACGGTAATCCGATGCCACCCACCTTGTATAGGGTTGAACTGGTTCGGGTGCTGCCAGGCTGCGACGAGTTGTTACCTCCGATTCGACCCGCTGGGGCCGACGAAGATGATGTGATGACCCTCAGCGCCTGTGTAAGCTGGCCCCTGCTTTGGCCGAAGAGCCAGATTCGTTTGGGGGCGGGGGACACCACCCCACAGACAAGACCGCCAGTCGTGACAGCGCCAAGCCATGGCAAGAACGCCGCAACGCTACCGGACATGCCGGACATCCCTATGGCACAGGATCCGGACATGCATATGGCACAGGATCCGGACGACGACGACAACGACGGCGGTACATTTTCCAACATCGATAAGTACTTTGCCGAACATGGGTACGGTGACGAGTTCTGCGGGCCTCCTTCTCAAGAACCCAACCCTGAAAAAGACGACCGCGATCTAGCTGGTACGGCGAAGAAACCCAATTGCAACAGGCGTCGTCTGGCGTTCAGTTCTCAGGAGACGCCTCCAGCTGCCGCCTTCACCGAGCCTCAGATAGCTGAGGTGCCAAATATTATCAGCCCCAACACACTCAAGAAGGCGGTCTGTGAGCAGAACTCGATCCCATTACAACAGATCAGGAAGAAGGGACGGAAACGAAAGACTAACAAGGGCGCCAGTGCGAGCCAGCCGGCACCGAGTACGATCCGTGCTCAGGACGGGCCACCTTCACCTAAGGATATCTCGAGGAGGGTGCATGTGGCGGGTAGGCCGATGCTACCGACAAATATGCTCAATGCTGCAACCGGTGCTATGCGGAGTCTGCATGACAGTGTTCTTTCTTTGGAGAAGCGGCGTCTCAGAGAGAATGATGTGGCATACCCGGTTTTCGTGGCCAAGGTGCCAGAGGGCAAGGGCTTTGTGGATAGCGTCGTCGGGGGTACGATCGTCCTGTGGTTTGATGACATCTTTGCTATGCTTAACCTTCATCCGCTGCACTACACCTTCATTCGGCTGTTTTTGCTGAGTATGGAGATGCGGATCATTAGAGACAAGACCCAGGACATTGTGATAGTCGACCCCTTCTACATGTGTGCCAAGATCTTGGGCAGCGCTGGGGACTGGCAAGTCGCGAGTTCACACCTCGAAGGCGTCATTCTGGCAAACCCAGATAAGGATAACTTCCTCGTGCCTTACTTTCCCGAGTAAGTCATCTCCTAACTGCCCCGTAACATATGATTTCTTAGATTTCAATCGTTCTTTTTTTCTAACATTCCGTGTTCTGTGCAGTGACACACATTGCACACTCATCCTCTTAAGCCCGAAATATTCCATGGCCACGTATTTCGACCCGGACCATGACTCCAAGATAGACTACACAAATATCGAGAAAGTTCTTGATGATGCTCTCCCCAGCTACGCCGCATCTGGAGGCACCTTTAAGAGGCCAGTTCGTAGGTACGGCAGGCACGTGTTCACCCACAATACGACGTTCCCCTGCGTCAAGCAGCCGCCTGGCGGTCAGAAGGATGCCTACTACGCCCTCCATCACATGCGGGCGATCGTGCGGGACCATAATCACCTTCTGCTACCAAATAATCTCAAAGATTGGGCCGCAAGCTTGGCGGCAATCCAGGACGCGGACATCCGACAAGAATTCTTTCGCATCCAGTCGGAGTTTGCAGAAATCATCCATCAAGATGTCCTTCGTACCTCGGGGCAGTTCTACCTCAAATTTCAACCGTCCAACAGTGAGATAGACACAACGCTACAAATGCAGGCTGACAACGCCCGTGACTTCATGACCATCACGACAGACGGCGGCTTCATCCACGCTCCGGTCCCCCGAGTCGAGTCGAAAGTAGTGATGCTATGTGTAGTTCTGAAACATTGATTACCTCATGTTGTAATTAAACTTTAATGAACTTGTATGTCTCTTTGGTTTGGACAGTCGTTCAACTTAGATGTAATCGATGCTATTTATTAGTAGGACCATGAATCGTGGTATTAATGTCTTGCTTTTCTCTTCCGATCCTTTTGTTGCATACTTATATATTGCTTATGTATTGTCTGTTGTTTGGCTAGTGCATAGAGATGCCGTCGTATGTCGTGTACAAGGGTAAGGTTCCCGGAGTCTACGACGACTGGGAGGAGTGTTGGAGATAGGTTAACCGTTTCAGCGGTAACAGTTACAAAGGGTACACCACTAGGGCGGAGGCAGAATCTAGATACGCGCGCTATCTAGCGTGAGAGAGGAGGGAGCATTGGAGGAACCGGATGAAGACCAGTTTCATTGCGATGATGCTCATCGTGATGACCGCAGCTCTCTTCTATGTGATGGTAGTTTAGATGATCGATATCGACTTGTAATGTGAAGACAAACTCGCTACTCGCGGTCTCGAGACTTGTAATGTTCTATCTTTGTTCGGTCTTTTGAATTCGAGACTAATATGATGAACTGTATTCGGAGACTAGTCTTCTATTGTATTCGATGAATCTGCTATTGCTGTGTGGTGCTGCTTATATTCTGTCCAATAATATATTTTGTAATCTGTGCAAAAATCAGAAAAGAAAAGAAAATAATCCCTAATATACATACTAATGGCGCATCACACCAACGTGCGCCATTAGTATGCCAAAGGATACTAATGGCGCATCACACCGCAGTGCGCCATTAGTATGCCAGAGGATACTAATGGCGCATCACCCAGCAGTGCGCCATTAGTATGCCAAAGGATACTAATGGCGCATCACCCCGCAGTGCGCCATTAGTATGGCAAAGCACATGGGTATATATGGCCCCTGGGAGGCATACTAATGGCGCACCGTGGCCTATACTAATGGCGCACTGCCTGGTGCGCCATTAGTATACCAGATACTAATGGCGCACCGGGGGTGCGCCATTAGTAAAAAATACTAGTGGCGTGGTGCTAGTGGCGCACCAGTAGTGCGCCATTAGTAGGCAAAACTGGTGCGCCACTAGTAAGCCTTTTTCTAGTAGTGTCTAGGGACGATGGCAGCGGGGAGTTCCCCTTCCCCGACCTCCCCCCCTGTCTGGAGCCCATCAGCGGCAGCCCACGGGATGCCTTGGCATCCGATCCCAGCGGCGGCTGTCCACGGGATGCCTTTGACTGAATCTGGGGGGAGACGGTGGTGTAGGGCAATAAGCCATGGCGGGCTCGGACGCGGTGCGTGTGTGCACACGTGGTGGATGCGTCGGGCTCGGCCCGTGGCAGGCTCAGGCGTGTGTGTGCGTGACCGAGAGTGTGTGCATGCGTGCGTGGGTTTGTTGGGGAGGTGTGCGGGTGTGTGACCGCGTCGGGCGCTGGACCCGGTTGTGCCCGGAGCGCGTCGGGGGCGCGAGCCGCGGAGTGCGGGACGTGGGGGGTGCGTGGGTGGGAGCGTTAGGTGCGCGGCATGGCATGTCCGTGCACGCGCGTATAAAGCCCACTCCTCGCCTGTGTACGCGCTGCCTGGATCGAGTTCGTGCTAGAGGTGAAAAACAGAAAAAAAAATCGTCTGTGCGGCATGGTGTTTGTGCGCCTGCAAATCGTCCGTGTCCTTCTTCTTCCCCTCCGACTGTGTCTCCGGTGATCGCCTTCGTGTGCTAGGTCCGGTTGCGCCAACAGGTGGTGGGGCTGCCGTGCTCATCGGCGGGCTACGACGTGGTGTCGGCAATGTTGGGAGGTCCAGATGGGTGACGTGGCGTTGGCAGGATGGCGTGCTGGGGGCGGTGGCGATCCGGTGCTCTAACATGGCATCTTCTACGGGGGCGCAGTACTCGATTTGATTCAGATCTCATCCAGATGAGCCTCATGATTGTCCGACCTGGAAGGATCCAGTTATCCTGTCGTGGTGGTCCTGTGGTGACGATGGTGCACATGGCGGTGCAGCTAGGTTCATTTTACTGGAGGGGACAAAGACTTCCATGGAAAGCTAGACTTCGACTATGGTCAAAGCTAACAACGGTGGTGCGTGCGAGCATTGCTACCTTGCTGAAGGCGCCGACATCTATCCCCGACTCCCCTCCCAGAACACTTCAGGAAAACCCTAGGCCTGGGTCTACTTGGATCGGATGATGGCGGCGCTATAAGTTGTGTTCCCCATTGGGGGAATGATCTTGGAGTTGTGTCTTGCTGACGAGATTAGTGGCTAGTGGCAGTTCATCGGTTGCTTGCATGCCGGCGGGTAGTGATGATCCGTTTCTAGCATTGTGTTGTTTGACAATGGCCCCGCCTCTGCAGAAATGCACTGTACTTAGATGGTCATCTGTATAAAAAAGACCCATGTGCTCCTTATGCATGTATTGAATTGTTTGCATGAACGCATCCTCCATATGGTTGTTGCATCTATCAAATGCTAATGCAATAATGTTTCTATTTAAGCATGAGAGGAGAGATGAAACATGATCATAGATCCACTACACCACAATACTTGATTGGGGGCAGTTAACTGCCGGAAGAAAAACCTATTTAAGGGCAAACTAACTGCCGGGACATGTGTTACTGCCGCTAGAAGCATGTTAGGGCGGTATAACTGCCGGGAGAACTTTAACAACAACGGCATCCGCACTGCCGGTACACTTTACGGCACATAATCTGCCGGGAGAACGAAATCTCGGCCCATAATCTGCCGGCCCATGCCGGAGACCGTCTTTGGCGCGAAACGGAAAACGGCCCTAATAAGCGCGCGCCAGAGAGGAAAAAAAGCACGCGACTTGACCAATATTTTGGCCCATTGAGAAATAATAGCGCCGGCCCTCCCACGACCAGATCCACAACACGCCACCCCCAAATACCCTGCCTCCAGCAGATCCCCCGCCACCGCCGCCCGAAACCTAGCTAGTTCGCGCACCGCGCGGCCGCCTCCGCGCTCGACCACCGCCTCCGCGCTCGACCACCGCGCGCCAGCGTAGCTCCCCCGCCCCCACCGCCGGCGTAGCCCCTCACCAACGCAGCTCCTCTACCGCCGCGCACCCCAATCCGCCCTCCACTGGACCGCAAGCCGCCGCTGCCCCCAACTATCCACCGCCGGCGGAGGCCCTCCAACCAGCAAACCACTGCCGTCGTCGCCCCCCATCACGCGCGGCAGACACTCCGCCCCTCCGCTGCCCCAACAACCACTGCATCCTGCTGCCGTCGTCACCCCACTCCAGAGCGGCACCTCCGAGCACCCCGTCGGCCACCATCGTCATCGCCAAGCCACACCACCGGCGGACACCATCCTCCATGGAAGGGCTTCGTCGCAGCAACTACGTACTACGCTCGTGCACTTCCTCCCCGAGCAGGCTTCACCGAGCATCAAGTGACGGGTCCGCCTCCTCCACAAGCCCCCGAAGCAGCAGACCACGTGTTGGCCCTCCTCTCCAGCGAGCAGCTTTGCCTGCTGAACATCCTTTCCCTGGACATCGCTGCCTCCTGTACTTCATTGGACAGGTGAGGTTTGGTAGCAATTTGTGCGCCTTCTTTTGTTCTGAATGTGCAGCACTGAACTATTCCGTCAGTTAGAACAAAGCATCAATTTTTAATTGCTTTGGTGTAATAACAGCAAAAAAACAGATTCATTTAATTTGGGATGAAAGAAAGCTAGTTTTGGAGTTCATTTGTAGCCCTTCAGAACACTGCTACTGCAAGTGCAATGTTATTACTGAACTTTTTGCTTGTCTACGAACGAACACTGCTACTGTTATTAGCCCTTCAGATCAAAGAACAGGGACCATTGGAGATTAACAAGTGCATAGCTTAATTAGATTCGTTGACACCTGACTAAGTTGTTTCATTGAGCTTTGGAGTTCATTTAATTTGAGATGAAAGAAAGCTAGTTATTTAAGTCTTTGTTTGTTTAGTTGATGCCCCAAAGTAGTACCATATTTGTTTGTGCTTTGCGAAACAGGAGATGTGGACAGAACAGGTGCTATGCTTTTATGACATAGATGATGACATTCTTGCTGCTATTTTGGTTTTTGTATTTTCTGAAATTACATGTTTCGGTTAATTATATTCTGTTGTGTGATGGCATTTCTTCTTCGTATTGTATTTCTTGTCGCCTGTACTAGATATTGATGATATGCATTTTGTTACTAGATTTTTTCATTAATAGAAGTAAACTTTCTTTCGCATGTTAGGCAATTTTAGTGAAACTGGTCAAGATTGGACAAGTGTTGGATGGATAAAGCTAGAAATACACAAGCAT
Organism: Triticum aestivum; assembly: GCF_018294505.1. Classification (NCBI taxonomy): domain Eukaryota; kingdom Viridiplantae; phylum Streptophyta; class Magnoliopsida; order Poales; family Poaceae; genus Triticum; species Triticum aestivum. The sequence continues at coordinate 13,652,096 of NC_057814.1, read as the reverse complement.
ATATAGACGGGGTAGAGAAATTCATAGATTTTGCTTTTACTCATTCAGCAAGAGGGAACACTATACTATGTCCTTGTAGAATTTGCTTGAACTGTTGTTGGTTTGAAGCTAGTGTTGTCTATGAGCACTTGTTATGCGATGGGTTTATTAGTGGGTACAAAAGATGGATATATCATGGGGAGGCATCATCACCTCTTGCATCCGAGAGTGACAATGATGAGGTTCAACCTGATAATTTTCAAGAGGAGATTGACCTAGATGACTATGATGAGATGCTTGAAATGATTCAAGATATAGCACATCAAAATGGGGATTTTAGTGATAGTAGTGAGGAGGATCCAAGTCACCAGGATGCTGAGCCTGAGGGCGTCGACCCTCTTCTAGAGAAGAAAAAGAAGAAGGATGAAGATGCTTTCCGACAATTCATAGCTGATTATAGGGAGGAGCTTTATCCAGGGTGCACAACCTTCTCAAAGCTACGTTTCGTTGTTAGGTTACTCCATACAAAATCTCTTGGAGGTTGGAGTGATAAAAGTTTCGACATACTGCTAGAGTTGCTAAAAGAGGCCTTTCCAACAGCAAAGCTACCCAAAAAAATTTATGAAGCTAAGAAGATGATAAAATGCCTTGAGCTTGGTTATATAAAACTTCATGCATGTGAGAATGATTGCATTTTGTTCTGGAAGGAACATGCAAATAAGGATATTTGTCCTACATGCAAAACTTCTGGGTGGAAATCTGAAAAGAATAGTCTTGATGGGAAACATGTACACAAGGTCCCAAGGAAGGTTCTTCGTTATTTTCCAATAAAGAAGAGGCTACAACGCATTTTTGTGTCCCCAAAGAGTGCAGCGGACTGCAGATGGCATGCTGAAGAACGTACAAGAGATGGACTAATGAGGCATCCAGCGGATGCGCCTGTTTGGAAGGACTTTGATGGCAAATATCCAGATTTTGCTAAAGATAGTCGCAACATGAGGCTGCTTGTAGTATCTGATGGTTTTAATCCATTTAGGACAATGAAGTTATCCTATATTATCTGGCCTGTTGTAGTAATTCCGTTGAATCTTCCTCCTTGGTTGTGCATGAAGCAGCATAATTTCATCCTCTCTTTGCTAATTCCTGGTCCAAGGTCACCTGGGGGAGATATAGATGTCTTTCTTGAACCACTTATTGATGATTTGAACTCGCTTTTTGAGGAGGGTGTTAAAACCTATGATGCCTCCACCGGTAAACCCTTCAACCTGCATGCTGCTGTATTGTCAACTGCATCAGACCTCCCAGGCTTATGCACTCTATCCGAGATTGTAACCTCTGGTGAATTTGGCTCTCCATTGTGTGGCTCACATACTTGCTCTCTTCGGTTGAAGGAAGGCAAGAAATTTTGCTATATGGGTCATCGAAGGTTTCTTGATCCTAACCATGAATACAGATTTGATGAAGAATCCTTTGATGGTGTGGAATTAGGGACAGCACCTGTACCACTTACTGAGGAGGAAGTTTTATCCCTCACTGAAAATATGAAGACTGTTTTTGGAAAGGACCCTTCCGGGAAAACAACCACCAAGAAGCGCAAGGTTGGTGAACCACCAATGGTTCGGAAAAGAAAATCCATATGGTTTAGGTTGAGATACTGGAAAGACTTGCTGCAGCCTCATAATCTTGATGCAATGCACATTGAAAAGAATGTATGTGAAAATATAATTAACACACTTCTATGCATGGACCGAAAATCAATAGATAATTATAGCTCTCGTAGAGATCTAGAGCATCTCGGAATAAGAAAAGCTCTCCAACCTGTCCCAGTAGGTGAACAATTTGATTTTCCTGCTGCACCCTATGCAATGGACAATGAAAAGAAGAAATTGTTTTGCAAAATTTGTAAGGAAGCTAGGTTCCCTGATGGTTGTGCATCTGATATACGCCGGAATGTCCTTGTGAAGCAGAAAAAGATCATTGGGCTAAAGATCCATGACAATCACATTCTTTTGCAGCAATTGCTTCCGCTAGCTGTTCGGAACACATTGCCAAAGGAAGTCGGTGTTGCCTTGGTTCGTCAGCAGATCCTTCAAGCAAATATATTCTCCTGTCATTAGCATAAGTTACATGGAGAAGCTAGAGGGAGAAATAGCTGAGACCTTGAGCATTCTTGAGGCCATATTTCTGCCATCATTTTTTGATCTTATGGTTCACTTGATGGTTCATCTTCCAACCCAAGTGAGGCTAGGGGGGCCAGTAAAGTACAGTAGCATGTACCCAGTAGAAAGGTCATCCCTATAAACCTATTTTCTTGGTATCATATGGTTTCTTGCTCTTCAAAATAATCTGATATATGTTACGTATATACTATATAGGTATAATATGAAGCTAAAGGGGTTTGTTCGTACCAAGAGCCACCCCGAGGGGTCAATTGCAGAGGGCTATGTGTTTGATGAGAGCCTTACATTCTGCTCCCGTTATTTGCATGGATGTGAGACTAGATTTAACAGAAAATGCAGAAATGACGCCCCTGAGACCAATGTATCTACTATGCCATTTTTTACCAACAAGGGTCGATTTTTGGCTGGAAGACATATAGTGACCTTAGATCACAAGTCATGGATGCAAGTACATCGATATGTTTTGTTTAATTATGATAACATAGATTCATATTTGAGGTATTTTATTTCTAAGAATTTCTTTCATTTGAGCCTATGAACGATATTTGTCATATTGCTGAATTTGCATACTTAACTCCTGCAGCAAGTATGATGCCTATTTAACTTTTATTGGCCACGGGAATAACTTAGAGATTAGTCGCATTCGCCAAGAGAAATTCCATGAGTGGTTTAAGCTCCATGTGGCACAACTAATTGCGAATGGTGAAGATATTTTTGAAGAGATTCAAACTTTAGCTAACGGGCCCTTCTTAGCTGCAAGGAAGTGTAATAGCTATACCATAGATGGGTACAATTTCCACACAAATTCGTATGATCAGGGTAGACCTAACCAAAGCAGCGGGGTTGCTCTTGTATCTCAGATTTTGTCTTCCACAAGTGAAGATAATGAAAATCTTATGGTCAGCAATAAAATATATTATGGTGTGATAACTGAAATCCTTGAGTTAAATTATAACAACAAAGGAAGTATTGTGCTTTTCAAATGTGATTGGATTGACAACTGCTGGGGAACATAGTAATTTCAAAAAAATTCCTACGCACACGCAAGATCATGGTGATGCATAGCAACGAGAGGGGAGAGTGTGTCCACGTACCCTCGTAGACCGAAAGCGGAAGCGTTAGCACAACGCGGTTGATGTAGTCGTACGTTTTCACGATCCGACTGATCAAGTACCGAACGCACGACACCTCCGAGTTCAGCACATGTTTAACTCGATGACGTCCCTCGAACTCCGATCCAGCCGAGCTTTGAGGGAGAGTTCCGTCAGCACAACGGCGTGGTGACGATGATGATGTTCTACCGACACAGGGCTTCGCCTAAGCACCGCTACGATATGACCGAGGTGGATTATGGTGGAGGGGGGCACCGCACACGGCTAAGAGATCCAAGGGATCAATTGTTGTGTCTATGGGGTGCCCCCTGCCCCCGTATATAAAGGAGCAAGGGAGGAGGAGGCCAGCCCTAGGAGGGGCGCGCCAAGGGAGTAGGATTCCTACTCCTAGTTGGAGTAGGTTTCCTCCTTTCCTAGTCCAACTAGGAGAAGGGGGGAAAGGGGGCAAGAGGAGAAGGAAGGGAGAGGGGGGCCGCGCCCCAAACCCCTTGTCCAATTCGGACTGGGCTTGGGAGGGGCGCGCGCCACCTCCTGGCTGCTGCCTCTCCTTCCCACTAAGGCCCATTAAGGCCCAATACTTCTTTCCCGTATTCCCGTAACTCCCCGCTACTCTGAAAAATATCCGAATCACTCGGAACCTTTCCGATGTCCGAATATAGTCGTCCAATATATCGATCTTTACGTCTCGATCATTTCGAGACTCCTCGTCATGTCCCCGATCTCATCCGGGACTCTGAACTACCTTCGGTACATCAAAACACATAAACTCATAATATAACCGTCATCGAACTTTAAGCGTGCAGACCTACGGGTTCGAGAACTATGTAGACATGACCGAGACACGTCTTCGGTCAATAACCAATAGCGGAACCTGGATGCTCATATTGGCTCCCACATATTCTACGAAGATATTTATCGGTCACACCGCATAACAACATACGTTGTTCCCTTTGTCATCGGTATGTTACTTGCCCGAGATTCGATCATCGGTATCTCAATACCTAGTTCAATCTCGTTACCGGCAAGTCTCTTTACTCATTCTGTAATACATCATTCGCAACTAACTCATTATTTGCAATGCTTGCAAGGCTTAAGTGATGTGCATTACCGAGTGGGCCCAGAGATACCTCTCCGACAATCGGAGTGACAAATCCTAATCTCGAAATACGCCAACCCAACAAGTACCTTCGGAGACACCTGTAGAGCACCTTTATAATCACCCAGTTACGTTGTGACATTTGGTAGCACACAAAGTGTTCCTCCGGTAATCGGGAGTTACATAATCTCATAGTCACAGGAACATGTATAAGTCATGAAGAAAGCAATAGCAACATACTAAACGATCAAGTGCTAAGCTAACGGAATGGGTCAAGTCAATCACATTATTCTCCTAATGATATGATCCCGTTAATCAAATGACAACTCATGTCTATGGCTAGGAAACTCAACCATCTTTGATTAACGAGCTAGTCAAGTAGAGGCATACTAGTGACACTATGTTTGTCTATGTATTCACACATGTATCAAGTTTCCTGTTAATACAATTTTAGCATGAATAATAAACATTTATCATGAAATAAGGAAATAAATAATAACTTTATTATTGCCTCTAGGGCATATTTCCTTCAGTCTCCCACTTGCAGTAGAGTCAATAATCTAGTTCACATCGCAATGTGATTTAACATCAATAGTTCACATCACCATGTGATTAACACCCATAGTTCACATCGTCATGTGACCAACACCCAAAGGGTTTACTAGAGTCAATAATCTAGTTCACATCGCTATGTGATTAACACCCAAAGAGTACTAAGGTGTGATCATGTTTTGCTTGTGAGATAATTTTAGTCAACGGGTCTGTCACATTCAGATCCGTAAGTATTTTGCAAATTTCTATGTCTACAATGCTCTGCACGGAGCTACTCTAGCTAATTGCTCCCACTTTCAATATGTATCTAGACCGAGACTTAGAGTCATCTAGATTAGTGTCAAAACTTGCATCGACGTAACCCTTTACGACAAACCTTTTGTCACTTCCATAATCGAGAAACATATCCTTATTCCACTAAGGATAATTTTGACCGATGTCCAATGATCTACTCCTAGATCACTATTGTACTCCCTTGCCAAAATCAGTGTAGGGTATACAATAGATTTGGTACACAGCATGGCATACTTTATAGAACCTATGGCCGAGGCATAGGGAATGACTTTCATTCTCTTTCTATCTTCTGCCGTGGTCGGGCTTTGAGTCTTACTCAATTTCACACCTTGTAACACAGGCAACAAACTCTTTCTTTGACTGTTCCATTTTGAACTACTTCAAAATCTTGTCAAGGTATGTACTCATTGAAAAAACTTATCAAGCGTCTTGATCTATCTCTATAGATCTTGATGCTCAATATGTAAGCAGCTTCACCGAGGTCCTTCTTTGAAAAACTCCTTTCAGATACTCCTTTATGCTTTGCAGAATAATTCTACATTATTTCCGATCAACAATATGTCATTCACATATACTTATCAAAAATGTTGTAGTGTTTCCACTCACTTTCTTGTAAATACAGGCTTGACCGCAAGTCTGTATAAAACTATATGCTTTGATCAACTTAGCAAAGCGTATATTCCAACTCCGAGATGCTTGCACTAGTCCATAGATGGATCGCTGGAGCTTGCATATTTTGTTAGCACCTTTAGGATTGACAAAACCTTTTGGTTGCATCATATACAACTCTTCTTTAAGAAATCCATTAAGGAATGTAGTTTCGACATCCATTTGCCAGATTTCATAAAATGTGGCAATGTGCTAACATGATTCGGACAGACTTAAGCATCGCTACGAGTGAGAAAATCTCATCGTAGTCAACACCTTGAACTTTGTCAAAAACCTTTTTCCGACAAGTCTAGCTTTGTAGATAATAACACTACTATCAGCGTCCGTCTTCCTCTTGAAGATCCATTTATTTTCTATGGCTTGCCGATCACCGGGCAAGTCAACCAAAGTCCACACTTTGTTCTGATACATGGATCCCATGTCAGATTTCATGGCCTCAAGCCATTTTGCGGAATCTGGACTCATCATCGCTTCCTCATAGTTCATAGGTTCGTCATGGTCAAGTAACATGACCTCCAGAACTGGATTACCGTACCACTCTGGTGCGGATTTCATTCTGGTTGACCTACGAGGTTCAGTAGTAACTTGATCTGAAGTTACATGATCATCATCATTAGCTTCCTCACTAATTGGTGTAGGAGTCACAGGAACAGACTTTCCAATAAGGGAGCAGGTACAGTTACCTCATCAAGTTCTACTTTCCCCCCACTCACTTCTTTCGAGAGAAACTCCTTCTCTAGAAAGGATCCATTCTTAGCAATGAATATCTTGCCTTCGGATCTGTTAGAAGGTGTACCCAATTGTCTCCTTTGGGTATCCTATGAAGACACATTTCTCCGATTTGGGTTTGAGCTTATTAGGATGAAACTTTTTCTTATAAGCATCGCAACCCCAAACTTTAAGAAACCACAACTTTGGTTTCTTGCCAAACCACAGTTCGTATGGTGTCGTCTCAAACGGATTTAGATGGTGCCCTTTTTTACGTGAATGCAGCTGTCTCTAATGCATAACCCCAAAACTATAGTGGTAAATCGGTAAGAAACATCATAGATTGCACTATATCCAATAAAGTACGGTTATGATGTTCGGACACACCATTATGTTGTGGTATTCTAGGTGGCACGAATTTGTGAAACTATTCCACATTGTTTTAATTGAAGATCAAACTCGTAACTCAAATATTTGTCTCCGTGATCAGATCGTAGAAACCTTATTTTCTTGTCACGATGATTTTCCACTTCACTCTGAAATTCTTTGAACTTTTCAAATGTTTCACACTTATGTTTCATCAAGTAGATATACCCATATCTGCTCAAATCATCTGTGAAAGTCAGAAAATAGCGATACCCGTCGCGAGCCTCAACACTCATCGGATCGCATACATCAGTATGTATTATTTCCAATAAGTCAGTTGCTCGCTCCATTGTTCCGGAGAACGGAGTCTTAGTCATCTTGCCCATAAGGCATGGTTCGCAAGCATCAAGTGATTCATAATCAAGTGATTCCAAAAGCCCATCAGCATGGAGTTTCTTCATGCGCTTTACACCAATATGACCTAAACGGCAGTGCCACAAATAAGTTGCACTGTCATTATTAACTTTGCATCTTTTGGCTTCAATATTATGAATATGTGTATCACTTGATCGAGATCCAACGAACCATTTTCATTGGGTGTGTAACCATATAAGGTTTTATTCATGTAAACAGAACAACAATTATTCTCTAACTTAAATGAATAACCGTATTGCAATAAACATGATCAAATCATATTCATGCTCAACGCAAACACCAAATAGGTTCAACACTAATCCCGAAAGTATAGGGAGTGTGCGATGATGATCATATCAATCTTGGAACCACTTCCAATACACATCGTCACTTCATCCTTAACTAGTTTCTGTTCATTATGCAACTCCCGTTTCGAGTTACTACTCTTTAGCAACTGAACCAGTATCAAATACCGAGGGGTTGCTACAAACACTAGTAAAATACACATCAATAATCTATATATCAAATATACCTTTGTTCACTTTGCCATCCTTCTTATCCACCAAATACTTGGGGCAGTTCCGCTTCCAGTGACCAGTCCCTTTGTAGTAGAAGCACTTAGTCTCAGGCTTAGGTCCAGACTTCGGCTTCTTCACTTGAGCAGCAACTTGCTTGCCGTTCTTCTTGAAGTTCCCCTTCTATCCCTTTGCCCTTTTCTTGAAACTAGTGGTCTTGTTAACCATCAACACTTGATGCTCTTTCTTGATTTCTACCTTCGTCGATTTCAGCATCGCGAAGAGCTCGGGAATTACTTTCGTCATCCCTTGCATACTATAGCTCATCACGAAGTTCTACTAACTTGGTGATGGTGACTAGAGAATTCTGTCAATCACTATTTTATCTGGAATATTAACTCCCACTTGATTCAAGCGATTGTAGTACCCAGACAATCTGAGCACATGCTCACTACTTAAGCTATTCTCCTCCATCTTTTAGCTATAGAACTTGTTGGAGACTTCATATCTCTCAACTCGGGTATTTGCTTGAAATATTAACTTCAACTCATGGAACATCTCATATGGTCCATGACGTTCAAAACGTCTTTGAAGTCCCGATTCTAAGCCGTTAAGCATGGTGCACTAAACTATCAAGTAGTCATCATATTGAGCTAGCCAAACGTTCATAACGTCTGCATCTGCTCCTGCAATAGGTCTGTCACCTAGCGGTGCATCAAGGACATAATTCTTCTATGCAGCAATGAGGATAATCCTCAGATCACGGATCCAATCCGCATCATTGCTACTAACATCTTTCAACATAATTTTTCTCTAGGAACATATCAAAATAAACATAGGGAAGCAACAACACGAGCTATTGATCTACAACATAATTTGCAAAATACTATCAGGACTAAGTTCATGATAAATTTAAGTTCACTTAATCATATTACTTAAGAACTCCCACGTAGATAGACATCCCTCTAATCTTCTAAGTGATCATCGTGATCCATATCAACTAAACCATGTCCGATCATCACGTGAGATGGAGTAGTTTCAATGGTGAACATCACTATGTTGATCATATCTACTATATGATTCACGCTCGACCTTTCGGTCTCAGTGTTCCGAGGCCATATCTGTTATATTCTAGGCTCGTCAAGTTTAACCTAAGTATTCGGCGTGTGCAACTGTTTTGCACCCGTTGTATTTGAACATAGAGCCTATCACACCCGATCATCACGTGGTGTCTCAGCACGAAGAACTTTCGCAATGGTGCATACTCAGGGAGAACACTTATACTTTGATAATTTAGTGAGGGATCATCTTATAATGCTACCGTCAATCAAACCAAGATAAGATGCATAAAAGATAAACATCACATGCAATCAATATAAGTGATATGATATGGCCATCATCATCTTGTGCTTGTGATCTCCATCTCCGAAGCACCGTCATGATCACCATTGTCACCGGCGCGACACCTTGATCTCCATCGTAGCATCGTTGTCGTCTCGCCAATCTTATGCTTCTACGACTATCGCTACCGCTTAGTGATAAAGTAAAGCATTATAGGGCGATTGCATTGCATACAATAAAGCGACAACCATATGGCTCCTGCCAGTTGCCGATAACTCGATTACAAAACATGATCATCTCATACAATAAAATTTAGCATCATGTCTTGACCATATCACATCACAACATGCCCTGCAAAAACAAGTTAGACGTCCTCTACTTTGTTGTTGCAAGTTTTACGTGGCTGCTATGGGCTTAGCAAGAACCGTTTTCACCTACGCATCAAAACCACAACGATAGTTTGTCAAGTTGGTGTTGTTTTAACCTTCCCAAGGACCGGGCATAGCCACACTCGGTTCAACTAAAGTTGGAGAAACTGACACCCGCCAGCCACCTCTGTGCAAAGCACGTCGGAAGAACCAGTCTCGCGTAAGCGTACGCGTAATGTCGGTCCGGGCCGCTTCATCCAACAATACCGCCGAACCAACGTATGACATGCTGGTAAGCAGTATGACTTGTATCGCCCACAACTCACTTGTGTTCTACTCGTGCATATGACATCTACGCATAAAACCAGGCTCTGATACCACTGTTGGGGAACGTAGTAATTTCAAAAAAATTCCTACGCACACACAAGATCATGGTGATGCATAGCAACGAGAGGGGAGAGTGTGTCCACGCACCCTCGTAGACCGAAAGCGGAAGCGTTAGCACAACGCGGTTGATGTAGTCGTACGTCTTCACGATCCGACCGATCAAGTACCAAACGCACGGCACCTCCGAGTTCATCACACGTTCAACTCGATGACGTCCCTCGAACTCCGATCCAGCCGAGCTTTGAGGGAGAGTTCCGTCAGCACGATGGCGTGGTGACGATGATGATGTTCTACCGACGCAGGGCTTCGCCTAAGCACCGCTACGATATGACCGAGGTGGATTATGGTGGAGGAGGGCACCGCACACGGCTAAGAGATCCAAGGGATCAATTGTTGTGTCTATGGGGTGCCCCCCTACCCCCGTATATAAAGGAGCAAGGGAGGAGGAGGCCGGCCCTAGGAGGGGCGGAAGAAAGGGAGTTTGAGGTTTCCAAACCGACCGACCATTGTTCGGGACAGAGTAGTTCCACTCGTGAGAGTGGTTTCCAAAAATTTAGAAAAATTTAGAGTTTTTCTAAAGTTTTTGCCCAAGGGAGTAGGATTCCTACTCCTAGTTGGAGTAGGTTTCCTCCTTTCCTAGTCCAACTAGGAGAAGGGGGGAAAGGGGGCAAGAGGAGAAGGAAGGGAGAGGGGGGCCGCGCCCCAAACCCCTTGTCCAATTCGGACTGGGCTTGGGAGGGGCGCGCGCCACCTCCTGGCTGCTGCCTCTCCTTCCCACTAAGGCCCATTAAGGCCCAATACTTCTTTCCCGTATTCCCGTAACTCCCCGATACTCTGAAAAATACCCGAATCACTCGGAACCTTTCCGATGTCCGAATATAGTCGTCTAATAGATCGATCTTTATGTCTCGATCATTTCGAGACTCCTCGTCATGTCCCCGATCTCATCCGGGACTCTGAACTACCTTCGGTACATCAAAACACATAAACTCATAATATAACCGTCATCGAACTTTAAGCGTGCGGACCTACGGGTTCGAGAACTATGTAGACATGACCGAGACACGTCTTCGGTCAATAACCAATAGCGGAACCTGGATGCTCATATTGGCTCCCACATATTCTACGAAGATCTTTATCGGTCAGACCGCATAACAACATACGTTGTTCCCTTTGTCATCGGTATGTTACTGCCCGAGATTCGATCGTCGGTATCTCAATACCTAGTTCAATCTCGTTACCGGCAAGTCTCTTTACTCGTTCTGTAATACATGATCCGCAACTAACTCATTAGTTGCAATGCTTGCAAGGCTTAAGTGATGTGCATTACCGAGTGGGCCCAGAGATACCTCTCCGACAATCGGAGTGACAAATCCTAATCTCGAAATACTCCAACCCAACAAGTACCTTCGGAGACACCTGTAGAGCACCTTTATAATCACCCAGTTACGTTGTGACGTTTGGTAGCACACAAAGTGTTCCTCCGGTAAACGGGAGTTGCATAATCTCATAGTCATAGGAACATGTATAAGTCATGAAGAAAGCAATAGCAACATACTAAACGATCAAGTGCTAAGCTAACGGAATGGGTCAAGTCAATCACATCATTCTCCTAATGATTTGATCCCATTAATCAAATGACAACTCATGTCTATGGCTAGGAAACTCAACCATCTTTGATTAACGAGCTAGTCAAGTAGAGGCATTTTAGTGACACTATGTTTGTCTATGTATTCACACATGTATCAAGTTTCCGGTTAATACAATTTTAGCATGAATAATAAACATTTATCATGAAATAAGGAAATAAATAATAACTTTATTATTGCCTCTAGGGCATATATCCTTCAACAACAGTGCACAAGACAAGGGGGTTCAAGTCGATGATCTTGGTGTCACACGTGTGAACTTCAAGCATTTACTCAAGTCTGATGAACCTTTCATTTTGGCATCTCAAGCAACCCAAGTGTACTATGTGCAAGATAAGCTTGATAAAGATTGGTATTCTGTTAGAAGCTTTCCTCATCCATGAGACCTGTATGATATGTTTGGAGTGGGAGATGAAGATTTTGACCACCATGATGCACCTACTGTGTCAGTTGCTGATCTGGATGCCAATGTAGATCTTAGTGTTGATGTTAGAAATATACCTCGTAGTAGGATGGATATAGATGGAACACTTGATCCTGTAGTTTAGCAACCAAAGTGTGTGCCTTTTCCTTTCATTTTTCAGTTACATGCTAATATACTTGATATCCAATGTGTCAATTCTAATGTGCTATAAATTTTCTTTTCAGGAAAAAAAATGGAAAAAGGAAGAGACGAAGACAATGCTGAAGCACGAGAGGAAGAGAGGCTAGCGAATCTTAAAGCAAGAAACGGTGAGGATTTTGCACGATTTGGGTCTTTCAGATTTGCAGATGCTAACGAAGTTTCTGGAGGCAAAGCCAGTCAGCACCAAACTAAAAGAAACAAGGTGATATAACATGTTTCTATTTGGTTATTGCATCTATTACTTCAGTTTTACATATCTTGTTTCGTTATGTGTAGAGCACCGTAGAAAAGCCTACTGTTGAAGTAACTTGAGTTCTTAGGTCCCAAATGACTAGAGATGTTGATGACATGCCAAGTGATAACATTGAAGAGCATGAAGGTACGTAGCTATTTTCCATGTTAGTTAAATGATGATATATAGCCTACTAACTATTTTCCATGTTTAGACCATGAGTTGGTTCAAGAAACGAAGGGGAAGAAGGGGGAAAACGCACTAGAATGCAAAATGTGTATGATAGATTGGGGACAGTCCCACCAATTTGTGTGGAGTACAATGGTGATGGACAACCAATTGGGGAAAATGCATCGGAGTTTTCAAACTTCATCTCCACACTTGTGAAAAGTAAAATATCTCTTGGGCATAAAGATTGGAGAAAGGTTGATGTTGAGCAGAAAAATCATTTGTGGAAAACCTTAAAGGTATAATCTATGATTTCTGGTATAACTTGCCCCTTTATCTCTAGATGACTTGTAGTATAACTTTCCCCTTTATCTAATACATCACCCTTACACTCTCCATTTACACTTGCTTGAAAGCAGATGTACTATGTTATGGATGACAAACTGAAGGATTGGGTAATGGGAGGCGCTGCGAAGAAATGGAGGGATTTCAAATCTGAGTTGAAGACTTTGTATTTTGATGAGAAGATGACCGATGGGGAACTTCAAGTTGTCCCAGATAACAGAGTTAGCCCAACTGATTGGAAAGAGCTTGTTGCTTTTTGGAAAACTCAAGCAGGGAAGGTACACTGCAAGAAAAAATGTGTAGTTTCCTGCAGTTTTGCTCTAATTTACAATTCATTGAATCAATATTTGTAGCAATGTAGCGAGCAAGGAAGAAAAAATCGAATGGAGATGGAATTATTGCATACATCAAGCAGCATGCTCGTGTTTCTCATGAAATGGTATATAATGATCTTATATAACTCTATTTTGCACCGTTTCTTGATTGTTATGAACTAATTATAAGAAAATGAATGTAGCATAAGAAGAATGGATATCCCCCTCAGAGACACGAACTGTTTATAGAAACACACACGTGCAAGAAGACCGGTGCCCCTTCAAGTGTGACTGCAACAACTATGTTTGTAAGTATTTGAGTTGCAACAATCTTTAGGCTTTGTACTTGTTAGTTTTTTCTGTAGAACATTGGAGTTATAGTCTTTAGTAGACACTATGTTGCTGATGTGTTCATGGATCATATGTTCTGTCTTGTAGAAAAAGATAGAAGAGAAGTCAAATGAGCGTCCAGAACTTTTAGAAAAAAGCATCAAGCAAGGTGACCTCTTTTCGCATGTCGCGGGAAAGGAGAGGAATGGGTATGTGAGGTGTATAGGTCTAGGACCAAGTGCTGCAGGTTTGGGCATGCCGGGTACTAGAAAGCTGAAATCCACGAAGCTTCAAATGGCCGAGGAAGAAGCAAAAGAAGCTCTGCAATCAAATGCAATTCTTGTCGAGCATGTAGATAAAATGGAGCATAATTTCCAAACAGTAGTTACAACTCTGAAGGATGAACTTCAACAAATGAGGAGACTGTTACAATCAAATGTGCAGTAAAATATTCAGTTCAATCCAGACTATGACTTGTCTCACTCTGGATATGGATATGGATATCGATATGAAGGTGGATATGGAGGTGGCCATGGAGGTGGATATCGACATGAAGATGGATATGAAGGTGGATATGGAGGTGGATATGGACATGAAGGGGGGTATGAACATGAAGGGGAGTATGAGCATGAAGAGAGTGCAAAATCTGCCACCCGCAGCCATGAGGTGCAGCAAGAGAAAGAAGCAACCATTTTGCATAAGAAGGCTGAAGAAGCACTCCTGCAAAAGAAGTTAACATCACCCACTCAGAAAAACTTTGTACTTTCTAGTACCGCTCTACATGAGGTGCTGCAAGAGAAGGAATCAACCATTTTGCAAAAGAAGAAGGCAACAGGGCTAACACAACAAAGTAAGGATGTGGCACTTCATCGCCACAAGATGGCAACAAGGAAGGAAGTTGCAATCACACAAAAAAAATCAGCAGGTCAGATTGTACTTTGTTTATATTTTGTTGCTCTTTCTTGTTTAGGATGACAAACACACTTTTTCTTATCTGAGTTCTTTTTCATGCTTACTCAGAAAGGAAAGGATGTGATCTTGTACAATGTTTATCGAGATCATAGTATCCCAGTGGCAAAAGCAACCATTCTATCAATTGATCGTAGAAAGGTGGTAGGTGGTCAGGAGCTTGGCTCTGAATATTGTGAGGTTGCCGTGAACTATGTAATAAAAAGGGATGCTATACTACCTCGTGGTGTTGGGAACATGACCACCAGGGGGCAAGTTCAAGGGCGATGTATCGCGTGGCCATACAAGCATGTGAGCTTTTGTTCTTATTTTCTTATGATTAAACTTACCAATGACGACTATGATGGTTGATTGCTGAAAAAGCTTTGCTTCTATGTATGCAGTTGGAAGTGGACAAGTCTATGGAAAAAGCAGGAATGCGACCACAAGCAGGCTGAGGAGGTAATATACATGTTTCTCTTGGCTGCTATGTGGGTGATGTTAACTTGCTGCATGGTTAATTGCTTGATCTATGTGACTGGGCCGATGGAGACTTTTATTGGATGTTGTTCTTGCATGTCCTGTGTATGCATGTTAGTGGTAGCTTTTACATGTCCGTTGAAAAGAGTATTTAGTTTGACAAAGTTCTTGATTTGTTCTTAAATGCCAGTCCAATTCTGAATCTGCTGCTGAAAATTTACTATTTCTGAATTGCATGTTAAGTCACCAAGTTCCACTACTGTATCAGACTATTTTGCTGATTTCCTATTGAAATATTGATTGCTTGATGCCTTGTTCGCTACTACTTGGCAGTACATGAGCAATATTTGTGTTCCTGTATACTAGACGATGCATAGGCGCATAGTTTTGTTTGTCAAAAAATTGCAACTTTGTACTATGGTGTATTCTTTTGTACATGTGTCATATTATTCCTTGAGATGCAAAGAATGACTACTCTCCAGGTCTTTGTAAATGTAACTTGAGTTAAACTGTAGCATGTCAACTTGAATGTTAATTTAAATTCTGAAACACGAGCTCCCTATTGAGTATCCTATCTGTTGCAGGTTTCCCAAAGGTACACAAGTCGATGAAGGTTTCGAAGATTTTCAAACTCCTGAAGATTTGGAATACCTACAACAGTTGGTGGAGTGATTATGTAATATGCTTGTTTAGTTTGTGAAACCTGGACACTTGCTCCACTCCTTTTGCTGGTTGTTAAGCCACTGTGCTCATTTTGGTTGTGTGGCACACCCAGAAACATGTACTTCCCCATTTGTCGCACTATTTCATTTTGTTGGTTGTGTGGCACATTTTAAAATATATATGCACTGTACCTTTTGTGGCACAACCTCCATATATATATATATATATATATATATATATATATATATATATATATATATATATATATATTTGGTTGTTAATTATGTTTATCCAATGATGTTTTAAGGTTCTGGATGAGGCCTGGAGTTATTTTGATTGAAGTGTATGGATGAGACATATATGTGACTTTGATAGAAATATGTATAAATTGTACGTGTGATATGTCCTGATTGCTTGAACATATTAAATGGATATTACATAGGGGACGCCTAGACCAATTAGGTAGCGAAATTTGCATACTGGCAAAATAACTGCCGGGTCAACACTCTTCTGCCGGCAGTTTGACTGCCAGTAATTGATGTTCCACGTGTCTTGCCTAATCTGCCGGGAGAAAAGAAACTGCCGGCAAATAAATGCACTAGGGCAGTTGGACTGCCGGGAATATTTTATCTGCCGGGACAAGCAATCCCCGGCAGCCGTTCTCGTGGCAGTTCTATCTGCCGAGAGAAATATTGTCCCGGCAGATAGTCTGTCGCTTAAAGTGCTTTCTCACGGCTGTTTACATGTCGTTGCATCAATGTTGTGGTGTAGTGTCTCAAAAAAGCCATTATGTGTACCTAAGGGTGACCAGGGCGTAAATAGTCGGTTATAGGTTCATAGTAGCATACACCACATAAGCAATGCACACATGTTTTACATTTAGCTGGAATAGGTATTGATATGCCGCACATAAACATGTACACCACATGCATATGCAATGGACGCAATTTTAGCCTTCTCTTGGAATTGCTATTGTAATGTTGTCGAAACCCGCGAACATCCTGGGACTTGGAAGCATCGGAATTTCTGACTACATGACCTTGCTTTCCAGACAAAGACACATTCCCATTAGTGGTTAGCTTGAGAATTACTATTCTTGTGTGCACCGTCAGAGAACAAGCACACTTGAAAGCGCTACTTTGTATGTACAAAGTCGAACAATCTCAGTCTCCTTCACTCTATTTTATTCTGTTAAGACACACTAAACATTTGGTAATAGTCAGTTCATTGTTGTATGTTGCAATAAATAATATCCACAACTATGAGAACATCATCAATGACATTTTTTTAACCAGTGAAATTTTTATTTAAGATATTATTACAAACAATTAACAGTGGGGAACACATTCATAAGTTATCATAGTAACTAAGAAAGTAATATCTTATGCGCAAAAAAGGTACTCGAGTATAGGAGACTACGGAAATAATACAAATGACAAGCTACACTAAATAAAAATACACAAGCATGAGAGACCAAAATGCATACTTGATGTACACCTACACTAAATTAAGCTGCCAAATAATGGAAAGTATCACCCCCAAGAAACCTGGGTTGCCAAATGTGCACCAATTCTTCATCAATGTATTTTCCGTCCGAATATGAACAAGTAGTAAGATAGTCCACCAAGATGTGTGGTTCCATCAGTAGTCCTTAGGTAATCATGGCCCTTGCAATGTGCCATGACTCTTATGTTCTTACAAGGTTGAAGCAGTTGGCAATGCGAATGTTTTCGAGGGGAAGCATGGCTTCACATACACTGCTGGTGCCAAGGTGGCCTCCATCAACAAGAATATCGGGCTTAGCCAAAAATTCACCTTGGGCACTACAGTGGTCAATGAGAAGGTCAAGGGGATGGATCAGAAGTTCCAGGTCTTCAACAAGACCAAGTCACGTTGGCTGTAGCCGAGTAGATGGTGAGCAGCGTGGGGTCCGCCAGCATGAAGAACATGTACGTCCTCACAAGTGTGTCATGGGCAACCAACATGGTTAGCAAGGCTGCCACCAACGTCAACACAGTGACAAAGGAGAGGATGTCGGCCAAGGACTAGCAGAAGGAATTTGGGGGCAGCTCGTACACTCCAATCCGCTGATCATCTCATGTTCCTTGGTGCGTCTCATCATGTTGTATTGGTGTATTAGAAACATAGATATATAACACATCAGACCATCCTCCTGCATGTAAACTTTTGCAGGTTTTTGTGTCAATACAAGAACATGCTGCTAGTGGTCACATTATATTATAGGTGTTTATACTATGTTCAAGATTGCTTTAGAGTAGAATTAGAATGAACCTTTTACTTTATTAAAGTTGTGGAAGGGTGTTGTAATAATAATTCTGGTGATGTGTGGTTCCTAGGAGTTGTTTAACATGGCCGGGGCTATGTTCTCAGTCACCATATGATAGTTAGCTCTCAGGGAAAGAGAGCCGTTTAGTTCATGCGGCGTATGAATATATTTCTTACTCAACAAGTGACTATGCATTAAATCTGCTCTAGCTGCAACATTGCCGATAGTCCATGTCAGCAATTTTCTAAGAATTATCATGCCATATTTTTGATAGAATGAATGAGAATATGTGACAACATGGATCAAGGTATAACTGAAATGGATCTTTTGTTGTTAATTTGTGGAAGGGTGATGTAACAATATTGCTAATGTTGTGATGTTCCTGCGGTTCTATGTTGTTAACGTTTAGCCCTAGCTCTGTAGAAATGTACTACATTAAGGGAGAGTATGATCATAGCAAAACAAAAATGTCCATTTGTTACTTATGGAAGTATTGCATTGCTTGCATCAAAGCATCCCTCCCATGGTTGTTGCACCACATGGTATGAAATGACAATGTAATTATGACCCTAATTAAGCCTGAGAGGAGAGATGGAACTGGATCATAACTAGAACAAAATCATCATACGTACTAGAGGACTTGGACTAGTTGGAACTTCTTTCGAAACGTTGTCGGAACTCACATTCATCCTAGGATTGGGAAGCATCGAAATTTCTGACTGCATGTCGTTGCTCTCCTAATGAAGAAAAATTCAGCATGGTGGTTAGGTTGAGAATGACTCTTCTTATAAAGATTACCATTATGATACTAAAACACCGGGTTGGATTATTTCTGAAATTCTTTGAAATAGAACAACTACAAGGTTCCACGTTGTGTGTTTGTTCCGTTAAGACACAATGATGTAGATATTTGTAAATACCAACGCACAATGTAAAAAATTGTTAGAACATTTTTGGGGTCTCTTATATGTTCGGTGAAATGTATGTTCATCATATCTATCTATTTATTTTATACTGAGAAATAATAGGAATCGAAAGGGACAGGCGAAGATTTCTCCAGAAAAATCAAATCATCTAGCCACCAGGTGGACCCTCATAATTACATAGTATTATTTAGTGGTTCGGGTTTAATAGTTCTTAACTTTTTGGAGAATGTAATATTACCAGCACATTGATTGGATCCCAAGAAATAAAAGGTAACCCTCACAAACATAGAATTACCATAAAATCTCTTGGAGACATCTTCTCCTTGGTATCAATTTCTGCAAGATGAAATACCTTCAAGACTTTAGTAAAGATACAACAATTTTACTAGAGCAGAGATAACGCTACTCATTCACCTTCACAGACTTGATTACCAAAAAAGGTTTCTAAAAGCTCCTTGAGTAGCCCATCCAAAAAGATGTGAAACTGTGAGCGTTGAACGTGCTTAGGCCAGGATTATCCCCAAAAAGTGCAGTAGTCGAACCACAATGTTGTGAAAGCACTGTAACTCCACAAAATAAACCCAACAAAAGTAACATGACACAATAGCATAAACTTGTCAAGATCCAAATAATCGGCCCTTGGAAGAAATAACACTCCGTGTCTCCATGGCACTGCCACAACGAACCAGAGTGATTTATTCACAAAAGTACCAAGAAGATTTCTATATGTGACAAAGACTCCTAAATTTCTTGAAGATTCGAGGTCCTCCACCTCCTAACGTGAAGATGGCATATGGAGGCAAGGGGAATAATAATTCCATGAGGCGGCTATACAACCTTTCTTAACCCACTGTGTCAGCATGATGGCCCTTTTTTGACTTGATGAACTTTTCTTTCACTTGATGACCTCTTAAGGCCCAAACTGGCCCAACAAGGGGCACACAAAATATCCAACTGGGCTATATCTCGCTCATTATGAGTTATACCCTGGTCTCACCTCCTTTAATCAGGCTCGTGGGCCAGCCATTACTCTAGATCATTTTTCTTCTGTTTTTCTATGGGTTTTTTTTCGTTTCTTCACATGTTTTTCCTGGTTTACTTCTGTTTATCATATTTTCTTTGTTTTTTCACTGGTTTTCTTTGGTTTTTTGGTGTTTCTTCGTCTATTTTTGTTGTTTTTTCCTTTTATATTCCTTTTTTCTACACATCTACACTTTTACACAATGTACATTTCTTTACACGTGAATCATTTTTTTGATACACATTGACCATTTTGAAATACAAAATGCACATTTTTTACTAATTGTTTTGAACATTTTCTGAACACATGCTCGACATTTTTGAAATAAACTTTCAACATTTTCTAAATGGCAATAAACATTTTTCCTTTATTTTTCTTTCCCTTTACTTTTCTTTCTATTTTTATAGCACATAACTATATTTTTTCTACACATTTTACATTTTTCGTATATATCAGGAACATTTCTATTTAGCTTTAAGATTCTTAAAATACATGACTAACATGTTTTAAAATACATGTTTTTGATGTCTATGTTTTTTTGATACACACCGTATGCTTTTGGTGTACATCTACACTATTTCTATATATGTTGAAAAAAAATACATGATTAACATTTTTTGTAAACACAAGTTTTTGAATTGTTTTAGAATACATGTTAAAAACATTCAAATACACGTTAAAACATGTTTTTGAATGGTATAAAATATTTGTTCGAACTATGGTTATATTTTTGTAGATTGTATAAGCATTTAACAAAAATGTCATAACATGCTTTTAGAATGCGTGAACATTTCTGAAGGTGTAACGTACATATTTTTTGAATGGTACAAACTTTTTTTTTACATTTTACAAACATTTTACAAAAATGTCACAAACATGTTTTTGGAATGCGTTACCATTTTTAGGTGTCACAAACAATTTTTGATTGCTATCAACATTTGTTGTGAATTAAGCTTACAAACGTTTTACACTGCATTGACATTTTATATAATTCATGGTGTTATGATTAATTTTATATTTTGGAATATATGTATAAAAATAGTTTCCAAATAAGAACCACAGAAAAAAACTGAAGGAATGTAACAAAACTAATAAACAAACTAACTAACTAACTTCAAAAAACAAACTAACTTGGAAACTACCTGGGCCGGCCTATTTATAGCGAGGCCAGACATGAGTGGACACTTTGTCTCGCACTAAGAGGGACATAGTGGCTCAGGGCGCGGCCATGTACCGCCTGCAATGACTCCTATGCGTGGGTCGCCTGCAGTGAGGCGGTACACAGCTGGCTTGGTAACCACGTGGCGTCGTCATGCTGACGCCATGCTAACATCACATGTTTTTTTTTCTTTTGCTGTTTTTGTTCAACTAATTTATTTAACTGAAAAATAAATAGTTAATTCTTTTTAGAAGTGTTCAGCGCTAGTGTAAAAAAGTGACCAGTCAACCTCTGTAAATGTTTGTACCATTCAAAAAGTATGTGAGATTACAAAAAAGTCATGCTTTCTGAAAAATGTATGCGACACTTAAGAAAAAAGTTATATATGTCAAAAATGTTTGTTTATTTGAAAAAAAGTTAATCATGTGTTTGTAAAATGTTAAACATGTATAAAAATATTCATCATTTATACAACAAATATACCGTGCGTATGAAAACAAATAATATATAGGGTGAAAAAGAAAAAAATAGGAATAGAAAAGAAACCCAAAGAAAAGCATTGAAAACTGAAGGAAAAAAACAAAGAAATACGAAAAAAAATGTAAAATGGAATGCCCAAAAGAAAGTATAGAGACACGGAAGAAAACCCGAGGAAAACCTTGCTACAAATAGTGGAAAATCCGCAAAAAAATAGCACATAAATTCATGCTACAGTGTTTGGATGGCCCGGTATCCCCTGCTCTAGGCGATTCGTAATAGTAATTGGTACGTGTGACACATAGCCCTGACACATAACCCTTAATTAGTTGGTCGTGCCAAAGTGTGATTATACTTGTACATACAATATACTATTATCTACTCCCTCGGTTCCTAAATATAGGTCTTCTTAGAGATTGCAATACAAACTACATACGAATGTATATAGATATATTTTAGAATGTAGATTCACTCATTTTGCTTTGTATTTAGTATTCAAATCTCTAAAAAGACTTATATTTAGGAACAGAGGGAGTAGTTATTTGGGGGCACCAATTTTTTTGGGCCCTGCGCAGTTGCCCACCTCAGCCACCTCCAGACGGGCCTGATCTTATGGTTTTTGCACCATATAGTATCAAACAGCAATGTTTGTTTCATGTAATAGCCTTTATATTTGAGCATGAAAAGAGATATAGAACATGATGATAGCTTGCAACAAAGCCATCGTGCATACCTGAGGCCGAGCCAGGCATAAAGTTTAGTCAATGATAGACGTAAGCTTTGCACTTCATAAACCACATGCGTACTCAGTTGACACAGGTTTTACCCTTAATTGTATCCGCTTCTGCAATGCTGTAGAAACCTACTAACAACCTAGGACTAGGAGTCATCAGAATTTGCAACTGTACTAACCTAGATTCCTAAACGAAGTTACATCAGTATGATGGTTAGATGGAGAAGGACTCTTCTTTAGGGGATCATCATGGAACTAGCACAGCCGATTCAGGTGGTACAAGATGTCTTTAAACTGGAATAATATAAACATCCCACACTCTGTTTTTTTTTTCGTTAAGACACGTTGAAAATTAAGTAATGGCCACTTTGTACGTTGTCAACAGCACTAACATACAGTGCATAGTGTCACAACCGTGAGAACATAATCGGTGGTGCTTTTTCAGTTTTATGTTATACTATTACTAGCAAATATGTCCATGCGATGCAACGGGAGATAAAATAGTATGCATTTAAAGTCAGTGAGAATTATATGTGGGCACACGAAAAAGAAACATTTAGCTTATCGGTTTCGCCGCGTGTGGAGGAATCAACCTGCTATTTTTTCATTCATTGATCGATGGCATTTAAGAGTTTGCGCATGAGTTATTCAATCTACTATTCCTTTCAACCCTTTTAATCGAGGGGATTTTAAGGTATGAAGTTTCTGAATATTCTAAGAAATATGAACAAATTTTTAAATGCTGAACAGTTTATAAAAAATTAACTACACTTTTAATATTCAAAAACATTTTATGAAAACCCCAATTTTTTAAAATAAAAACATGAACATTTATTTAAAACGGGAACATGTGTTGACAATTCATAAGATTTTTAGAAAATGTGTATCTTTTCTACACGAACATTATTTTTAATTTTGAAATTTCACGAAACCATGAATATTTTTCAAATTTGGAGAATTTTTGGAAACACCATTTTCTTTTTATGAAATTCCGAACAATTTCGAAAAACAATAATTTCTTAAAAACTGGGCAACTTTTTGAAATTTTAGAATTTTTTAAAAATAGCAACAAAATTTTGGAATTCCGAACATTTTCCAAATTTTCTTTTTTTATTCTGAACTTTTTTGAGAACTTTCAATTTACGAAATAAATTCCAAAAGAAAAATAAACTTGGAAGGGAAAAAAGATATAGGAAAAGGAGAATCAAAATAGATGTAAAACACAGAAGAAATAAACATTATATGAATTTGTGAACCTTTTTTTAACGGGAACATGTGTTGAGAATTCATAAGATTAACAGAAAATGTGTATCTTTTATACACGAACATTATTTTTAATATTAAAATTTCACTAAAACAGGAATATTTTTCAAATTTGGGGCACTTGGAGCAGAGGAGGGAGAACCTCGCCGCGCCGCGACCACTGCCCGCCAGGACCTCGCTGCCCGAGCAGCCGAGGGATCCGGCCCGCACCTCCCGCGCGCGCCGCTAGCCGAAGGACGACGCCGCCTCACCAACCGGGCCGCCGCCCGGCTTCCGGGGTCCAACGCAAGCGAGCGACGCGACGAAGCCCCGCCGCCACCGTCATCAGCAGTCGTCCAGGCGAAGCCCGACGACTCCCTCGGCTGACAGCAGGGGAGGAGGGGTGGAGGGAGCGGCGCCTAGGGAAACCCTAGGGGCCCTCGGGTCGCCCGGGGGAGGACGACGCGAGGGGAGGGGAAAGGAGCTTCCGGGGTCCAACGCAAGCGAGCGAAGCGACGAAGCCCCGCCGCCACCGTCATCAGCAGTCGCCCAGGCGAAGCCCGACGACTCCCTCGGGTGACGGCAGGGGAGGAGGGGTGGAGGGAGCGGCGCCTAGGGAAACCCTAGGGGCCCTCGGGTCGCCCCGGGAAGGACGACGCGAGGGGAGGGGACAGGTTCTCCCTCTCTCTGCTCTCCCTTGCTGGATTCGCCTGATTCCGGGCCTCTGATCCCCGGATCCGGTGCCGGCGGGGTGCTCCCTGAGCTGGTGGTGCTGTACGAGCCCGGGGGAAACCCCTGTTGGTATTCCCAACACGGCGGTGGTGGCGCCCCTTTTGCGTCGGTCTGCCCGTTGGAGTTGCAGCCGTGGGCTCCCATCCACACCCCGGCCATGCCTCCCGGGCGAAAGCTCAAATCCCGGCGTGGGATGGACGGCGGCGGCGCCTGGTGCGTCGTGTCCTCCTTGGAGGCGCCCTCTGGGGAAGGTTGGTGCTTTGGGGGCGTGTAGCAGCTGCAGGTGGGCGCCTGGCGTCTGTAGAGTCGATGGCGTATATATTCGGTGCAGGTTTCAGATCCAGCCACAAGTTGCTCAGCGGCGGTGTTTTGCAATGCCCCGGCGGGTCGGCGCCCTCGAGACAGGGCGGAAGGGGATCGGGTTCCCCTTCCTGGCAGCAGCAACGCCGTTGGTGCCGATTCGGCTGGTTCCTGAGTTCCTCGGACCTAATCTTCGCCATGGGGCTTGGCAGCTTCTTCCTTTCGGCGACTCTCCTGGCGGCTTACCCTCTTCCATCGGTTCCCTACGGCGTCTGCGTCGCAGCCTCCGTGTGTGTGCTCCGGCGTGATGTTGGTCGTGATCCATGGCTGGCCCGGACTTGAGGCCAACCTTGCTTTAGCTCTCGGGTGAGCGTCTCTACACTTTGACGGTTCGGCGCCTTCGAGCCTAGGCGAGGGGAAGGGTTCCCCTTCGGTGTTAGAGAAAGCATGTGTTAAGCCATCTCCAGTTCCTGGTTTCAGTCATGTGCCCGACCTATTCTAGCGGCTGCAGATCCTCGTGGCTTCTTCCGTAGTCGTTTCAGGGCCTTTGTGTAGTGGGCTTATCCTCAATTAGCTGCACTTCATTGTAATTTTCCGTTCGCTGGTTGTAGGTGTAGCGTTGTAAGCTGTTCTGCTTTCTCCCTTGTATCCTTTAGCCGTTGCTTTGTTCGTGGTCTGCTCTTGTACTCCTGGCCGGTTGATGGCTTTGTTAATTCAAAGTCGGGCTCCTCTGGAGCCTCTGTTCCAAAAACAATTTTGGGGCACTTTTTGAAATGCCATTTTATTTTTTGACATCCCTAACAATTATGCAAAACAATATTATTTTTGAAAAGGGCAACTTTTTATAATTTCCGAATATTTTTTGAAATAGAAACAAAATTTTGGAATTCTGAACTTTTTTGAGAATTTTAGTTTACGAAATAAATTCCAAAAGAAAAATAAACTTGGAAGGGAAAAAATATATAGGGAAAGGAGAATAAAAATAAAAGTAAAACATAGAAAAAATATAAATGGGCCAGCCCATTATTGTTTGCCCTGTGCGAAATTCTGACTATTTATCGCACTGTGCGGAAAATAGAGTTTTGCCAGAAGCATGGGCAGAAAAATAAGTGGGCTGGCTTTGCTGGGCCACCACATGCAGCCCACGTACAACAGTTCTTTTTCTAGCAAACAAACGCATAAGACTTTAGTACCACCTCGTGTAGAAAGTTTTTTTTTTCCAACGGTGAACGATTTTTTTTCCCGACGGTGAACGGATGAAAATATAGGCGAAACACACCTTGCTTTATTAGTAGGTATAGATATAGATATAGATATAAATATAGATATAGATATAGATATAGATTGTAGTGAATTAACAAAACGTGTCACAGTAACTAAACTAAAATCTTGAAAGAAACTCAAGTATAGAAGACCTCAGAAACAGTACAAAAACGACAAGCTGCACCATAACGTACGGGTGCACATGTACAAGAGACGAAGCCGACCCTTGATGTTATTCCTAGAATGAGATTAAGCTGCTAAATGCTCAGACATGCCAACAACCCAACACCATAAACCTAGCTTGCGGAATTTGCTCCATCTCTTCATCACTGTATAAAAACATTAATTTTTACTGAATAGAAGATGAAATAAGTAGTAAGATAGTTGGCGGGGACGTGCAGTTCCACCGCCGCTCTCCGGCCAATCACCACCTTATGGTGCGCTTGTATGTGATGGCCATTTCCCGCCACACGGTCTGTCGGTTGAGTTAGAGTAACACGAAGGGTGTTTTACAAAGACATGGTGTGTCAGGCTTGTAGACGTGCCCCTGTTTCCCTTCTTTATGTTTTCCACGAAACAGAATGTCGCCCCCTTTATATATAAAGCCACAAACGGCTGAACCGATTCAAAATGATGAGAAAATCCTCGTAAAAGCAGGTAAAAAAATGGCATTCAAGCTAGTTGCACCCCAACACCAAGCAAGAAAACAGGAGATGTCACACCTAACATAAGAGACCCTAGACAACCGAACAGGACAGGAGCTGAGCCAACAAGAGAAACCATCGGACACCACGATACCAAACACACCGAGCCATCGCCGGAAAGGGCTGACTCAGCGTTGAGATTGCCCCCTCGCTCCGGGCCGTGGAGCGCTGCTGTTGCCAGGAGATCGCAAGGGCCGAGAACGAAGACCACAGGGACACGTGTAAAAGATAGGAGAACACCGAGATCACCCCACACCAGCGTCGAGGATGCCACCTGCCAGGGACAAGGCATGTCCGATGCCGTTGTCTAGCTACAACCAAAGATACCGGGGCTCCATGATAGCGCCCTCAAAAGGGTGAGATGACGCCAAGCGCCACCGTCATCGAGCCTGAGAGGACAAACTAGGGTTTTCACCCTGGAGCCCTGACATCGTGAAGGGACCCACAACAACGTCCCCAAGAGGGAAGTGACACCCTCAGGCGTCACCGTCGACGGCGCCGAAGCATAGAGCTTTCGCTTGTTTATGTTTTGGCGTGTACTCAATCCATATTTGCATTTTGTGGAGACCAAAAATGCAATTCATCTCTTCACTTAGAGATAAACGACATGGTTATAGCTTGACAAGATTTTTTTGTTGAGTTGGTTGCAAGATCATTGAGTAACCTTTATAAATCGTATGTTACTAAACTGTCAACCCAGTCATTGTAACATAGTGGTAAGTATTCATGGTTGTCACGTGGGTAGCCTAGGTTTTATCACTAGAAATGCCGCATTTGTTTTCATTAGTAAAACTACATTTTCGCTTACAATAGTTCTTGGCATTTTAGTGTATATGTACTTTCCATCCCAATAAATAATTCTTGACATTTTAGCAACACATACTCTCTATCCCAACAGTTTCTCTCCAATACAAACTTTCCCCTCGTTTTTGTGCGGATTCTTGGACAAAGGACAAAGTTGTATATTAATTATTGACCTATATTAGATCCTGATGCACTTTCAATGATTTTCGCTGATATGTGTTCCGATATCATGATTCTGCTCTGACGAATTATTATCTTTACCATGTTCATAGTGCCGATGCATGCGACTTGAGACAGTGAATGGAAAGGTAAGTTGTGGTCATCTACCACACTTTGAGCTTGTACTGATATGGCGACCACCTACCTACGAGGTAATGTATTGAGGGGAAAACCGTAGTAGTTCTGAAATTTCCATAGGCTCCTTTTATGGCAGTATTCAAATGCATACATAAAAGCATTCATGGCATGGTTGTTGTGCCATATGGTATCAAATAGTACGGTAATGTACGTGATGGTGTTCCTTTTTAAGCTTGAGAAGATGGATGAAACATGATTATAACTCGCTACAAAGCCATCCTGCACACCTGAGGCCGAGCAAGGCGTAAAGCTTAGTCGTTGCTAGGTTTATACTAGTATATACCACACAATGCACAAAGGTTTTGCACTTAGTTGGAATAGCTTTTGATATGCTAAGATTATATCAACGTACAACATGTGTACGCGATGGGCACAAGTTTTGAACTTAGTTGTTGGATACTACTTTTACAAGCTAGCCAAAACCAAAAGACATCATAGGACATGGAAGCATCAGGATCTCTGACTGCGCCACACAGTATTTTCTCCCGGTGTCGTAGTCACTTGAATTGTTAGCTTGAGAAGGAGTCTTCTTCAGGGTACCATCATGGAACCGGACACTTGATTGGGGTGGTACAAAACATCACCATGTAAGTTCTGTTCATACGGTCAGTCCAAATCGACATACCATGTTCAATGGTAGCAAGTTTGCTCGGTGTATTAGACTTGGACGACACTGAGCTAGATGGACGCCAAGAACTTAACCATATGAGAGTTTATGGACTAAAGTGAGTTCGAGTGTGGAGTTCAAAGATAAAAAACCGTCACATGTACTTGATGGAAATTACCTTTTTGGCAACACAAAACGCTAGAAAAAGGTGATTTTTTTTGGGAGCCTACAATCATTACTTTAAAATCAGGTCAATCCAAAATTTGCTTGGGAGATGAGATCTTACTAAGGAAACTGTTGACTGGCTACTTTGGCCTCTAATAAGACAGGCGCAATTTTCTGTGGCCGAGTCCCACCCTTTCGGTTAGACAAGAGGGATGCTCTTATATGTTAACACCATAGTTCCGTAAGGTAGAGTGCTTATATCCTATAAATTCGGCAATGTCGTTGTAGTATAGTGTAAGTATTCCCGCCTGTCATGCGGGTGACCAGTGTTCGATCACCGGCAACGGTGCCCATATTTTTGCTTAAAAAATGTGCTCTCGTTTTTTTGACAAAATTCTATGCATTTTCCCCTGTCGTTTTAGCAGATTCCTGGAGAAAGAACGAACTAATCACTGGCATTATTATATAACAATCATCACAACCTCGAGCTGCCAGTTTTCCCAGCAGCAGTACTACCATGAGTCACTTCAGCCTACATCCACAACAGAGCTTCCCTTGCAAGCATGCACAAATGGCATCATCACCACATAACCTAACCATCCTGTAAGCCACAACCCTGCCTACCTAACTAGCTCTTAAATAATCCAATCACCATCATCCATGTGTTGGATTGGATCACAGCACAATCCTCTCTCTCTCTCTCTCTCTCTCTCTCTCTGTTTCTCTGCCTCTGTGTCCTGCTTGTGACTGTTCAGACTTCAGAGTGACAACACAATAGTTCCTCATTGACAAGAACCTTCCTTTTCCTCAGAGGTTCAGATAGGAACCTGCAGGCACTACTGTTGCTAGTCAGCCATGGATATGCATCACTGTCATGCCACTTTTGTGATGCTTTCCCATGCGTCTCAACTATGCCTTTGACCCCCCAGTCCACAAACCAATTGCGCCGAGTTGCTGCTTGCTAAGAGCCTACTGCCTTTGTAAATAAATCAGGGCAAAGAACAGGATTTGGTCTGTATAGGACCACATTCTGAAGTCACATTTCTCATTGGCTCTTCTGCGCAGCCTGATGGATTACACTACATTTTGTGACCTGGGGGTCACATCCGTGTCGTGCGTACACGCTAGTAATGCTGAGGTACTGCCGTACTGGTGTAGCAGATTCATTTGATCAAATTATATCCCCGAGGGGACGCACCTCACTAGGTCCCAGTGATCTGAGTCTAGCGATTAACTGTGCGTAAACTACTGGCGGTTGAAGTTTCAACTCCGTAATCCCCTGTACTCTAGATTAAGCAAGTACTCCCTCCGTAAACTAATATAAGAGCGTTTAGAGTACTAAAGTAGTGATCTAAACGCTCTTATATTAGTTTACAAACGGAGTAATTAGTATTGTCAAGGATCGATAATTACAAGACATATGAGATAACTGAAGATCTAAGACCAGATTCAGTTTCATACACCGTGACTTGTTGGCAATCTTTGGACAACAGGTGATAGCTTGTGCATGCTTTTCAGGTGCAGACACAGACACACAGGTTCAGGGTTGAATTCCTTCCATGAAATTTATAAATAATTCCTGTTGCCAATAGCACAGACATGTTCTTACACAAACCGGTAAATAAAAAAGGGGTCAATCTCAAGAGCAAAGTCAAACTGATACAAATGCAACATGGTCCGCTTTCTCATCATTAACTGGATTAGATTAATGCAACAAACTAAGATAGATCGAACAAGTTTTCTTGTTGCGGCTCTTGTCGGGTTTATTGCTACGGCATGACACCGCGGACACCATATGTATTGAAATATGTCCTTACCTGAAACCGAAGGTAATTGCAGATATATTTTTGAGCAAATATAATTATAGATATGGTTTTTACTGGTATATGAATATGATGCCTGCACATCCGAATACCAAATTTTTTTGTTTATGTAACTGATGACATTAACGAGACGAGCAAATCGGCCGAGGCCTTGATATAGTCTTTGTCAACTCAGCCAAATTATCACCATATCATACTACTGGAGCCTTTCTACACGTCTGCTATTAGGACAGTGAACCTATTGACTTGAGAAAGCCTAGGCCAATAGGCCTAGCTTAGCATTGGCTAATACTTAATACAACCCCGTCTTGCAAGTAGACTGCTAAGTTTAACTATCCTTTATGTAGATCGATGCGCAAACTGCGATCAATCCAGGTCTAGGTCGTTAATACAGCGTCTAGAATAAGCGCGGAGGTACAAGTGAAGTAGTACAAACTTGGACACAATCCTCACCAAACTGCAACAACTATATGCCTAACAGTGACATGCGATGAGCAATTGGATCAGGCAAAGATTGGGTCCGATTTCTTTATCAGATTCTGTTTACTAACTGTCTATAATATATTTATTATAATCAACGGATGCAGACTGGCCGGGGCATGTCGCGGCAGATCATGTTGTTAATTCTTATTGATTCAGTCAAACAAAAATTTGAGGAATTTTCCGATAATTTTTAAGCAATGCAGTATCATATGAAGGACATGAGAACAGTCTCTTCACGCATGTTAAGGTTTCATCAGACTAAGTTAAGACCCTAGTTAGAAGACACCACAAGGCTGTATAAACATTTAAGCTTGACTTATCCGTTCGGATCGTTGTTTTATTCGTCAACCGGACAACATTGAAGTTTGAATGGTATATTATAATGAAGAAAACACATTAAAGGTGACAAAAAACTTCCTTTCTCTGCCATCTTCAAGCTTCATATGTGATCAAGTACTCCTTAGTAAGTATGTTGTGTATTGTCCTCAGGATGATCCCAAAATTCAGCAAGAACGTATCTATCCATATTATGCATATGTTGATTTTCGTTATGATTTTGAATAGACTAAATTAACTAGCCAATTACAGAACAAGGGAGAAGAGCCAAAAGATAGGAACTACATTCCTCAGAAAATGATAGACATTATTAATTAACTCTGTGAATGACGTATATAACTGGGTAGTCCTTATGTCATTTTGCAACACGGTTGATTCCAGTGAGACACAATAATGATGGGCTGAAAAGGATTGCCTCCTTATATAAACACATAGTCATATAAGATGTCCATATAAGATTTCTTCTTAGAATAACTTACTCTTCAGTCGAGGCTGTCACGCGCGTCAGGAAAGAAGAATTGGCAAGAGGTATATGACGAGATGTTTGCACTGCAGTTTAATTAAGTTCTCCCTCTGATTAGCTCAAGCATATCTAATTTATAGTATGAACTATGAACTATTCAACATTGTGTAGGAGCCAGGATGACGTGTCATTGGCAATTAGAAATTTTAGTAGTGTTAGGGTATTGGGCCGTATATGAAGATTCTACACGCATGCTACAATCGTACATATTGGAGACACTATGCTGTTAACAGATAGGTTTATAGCTATGTAACGTGACATATGTGTCACGGTTGTGTATGCGTGCGCATTGTGTAATCTAGGCAGGTGGTTAGAGTAGATATGATCTCATCTCATGTATAGCTTGGAGTATGGGTCAAGACTACCAACTATCTGCCGATCTTTGTAAACTTGTTGAGCTATATAACATGCACGCGTCCCTGCAGGATTGCATACACTTCCACATCTTAGTTTTACATATGCAATAGCATTCAAATTCATCATGTCACTCTCCTATACTATGAATCAAAGTTGGCGTCTCAATGCTACTAACAGGCAAAAAACAGCCATTGTCTTTTGTCCTAGTAGCTCGATGCCTAGTCAGGTACTTATATCTGAATTCTACAGTGGGATGTTGACCAATTCATCCATAATAAGCTGGAGTACTTGCAGAACCTATCAGAATGAAAACTAAGTTTTTTCTTCCTGTCACATCTACTAGCTCACACATTATCAAAGACACTGAAATATGCTTTGTATGTTCAGTTATTAACATGAGCACATAATGCCAGTGACCGACAGAGACATACTAGTTTTTCTTGTTGTCAGAAACCGAAGTTTCGCAAGTTCAGTTCAGTGATTGCATCGGACCGAATCTTCTACTTTTTTTTGAACCAGAGGAAGCAATTTAAGAAATCAGGTTTGCTGAAGGGAAAGTCTTATTAATTGACCAATCAGCTAGTCTTGTCCATGCAGCAATGCTAATGGAAACTAGTTCAATAAGCCCTCTGACAGTGACAGTGATCGTGTTGTGATGGCGAAGAAGACAAAGAGACCTGACAAGACCACTGACATATATCTCCATATAGAGCATATCATGATTTTAGCATGCATGGCTTGTTCATACCGACTGAAGGCTGCAGGCTGCAATAAGATGAACCAGAAGCTTCTACATAAGAGCATGCGTGTGGGTGTTGATCCACCCACCATAACCGATTTGGTTAACCATAATTGGGTGGCTGGTGATGGTGAGGTCACATACTCCTATATAATAAGAGGGATAATCTATGAATCTATCTATATCTGTGTTAGTGTTACACTATAATTAAGGATGCTAATTAATTTGCAGAAGTCAAATTAAGCTGTATAGTTTGTGGTTGCGTCTTGTCGGGCTTTTTTTTGTTTTCTCGGCATACTGTATAGTATTTATGACGCACATTTAGATGCATGCTTGAGAAAAATAACGGCATGCAGCAAGTGAAAAAATGTGTCTTGTGAATGCTCTTCCTTGCAGTTCAGAGTTTTGAAAACACATGGCATGCCTTATCAGAGTATTTTTTTTCTTGCATTTCCTTTATCTTCTTTATTAGTCCTTCCGCTCACAAATATAAGATGTTTTGGATAGTTCAATATGAACTACATACAAACTGAAATGAGTGAAGAAGCACATTAAATGATTAAAACATGTATATATACTTCTGATTCAGAAACATTAGGTATATGTGCTTTATCGCATTAAGAAAGGAAAGAGAAGAGATGACCTGATAGAACCGACAAAAGTGTTCAACTATATGTCTGAATGAACAACTCATGGAACTAACTACTCATCTCTTCTGGGGAGAAGACACGTACATATTGGATTTGTGTGCCTGCATTTGTCAGTGATGATGGCAATCAAGGTTTGACAGGAAGCTTCCAATGAGCAAGGTGTGATAGCTATTATATGCACAATTAGAACATCAAAGTGCCCAATTTTGCAGGAACTCGTCTACTCCGTGTGATGTGAGAGATCAAGGTGGTTGCATGTTTGGTAAAAGTTTAACGAACTGTTTGAATTGCATTGCAACACCCCCCCCCCCCCCAACCCCTGCATTATAGATATTATTCTACTTAGAGAAATGAAGTATTTCTCATGCACTCCAAACAAACTGGATTCCCATACACCTATCAAAAGGGGCCCCACTGGATTGCAGAAACCAAACACTTTCATGCAATCAATGCCCTCAGAAATTCAATTTGGCTCCCGGGCCCAAAAACAGATTTTCAAATGTAAAAATAATCATGACAAATTTTTTATTTGATCTTAGTCATATCCAAATGCTACATGCAAATTTTAGGCAAAAAGGTTAAGCATTTTGGCCTGTGCAAAGAAAGAAATAAACAAATTGAAGACAAAATGTCACCCAATTTTGTTTTTTTCACCGACGAAACACTGTTGCTCTGTTTCACATGAAATTTGTCAAGTATGCTTGCAGCAATAACACGAACATCTACCAAAAAAATAAATCATTTTTTTACATTATTTTGAATTTACTGTTCATCCAGGAGCATATGCTCCCGGGAGCCAAAACGCCCCTCCCGCAATGCCCTGCCCTTCATACTCTCTTCATTGCTTGTACATAAGGGTGTCTTGCATTACACAGTGATCAACAGTGTTGTGATGTGCATATGAGTACATGTCAACATAGATTCCTTTTTTGCTTCTGTATTTTTGCCAGTGCCCTCAATTAAACTGGTCACAACATAGATAGTCCTTTTCTGCAAATCCTAGGACCACAAGATCAATAAGTCCTATTATTTGTAAAATTGCTTTCCTCAAATGGCTTTAGTTAGTGTACACAAGTAGTACTTCTTGGCTCAACACAGGAGATTGATTAGGAGTTGCAGAGGGTTACAACTGGATCCCACTGTACATGGGCAAAACTGAGACCACGAGGCATGCACGTATGGTTTAGATAATTCAGCGACATGCGCTTGACCATTGTAAAATGTTTTGTGTCCAGGCACTGTCTAATCAACCTTTGACAGGGCTTCCAACTAAGTGATTTTAAACGTGAGTGGGGTTAGCTTAGAAATTATGTCTGAAAAGTTCAGATGTGTCATGCATGCATGGGTAGGTGGACGTGTGGGACCAAAATATGCACGCACGCATGGTCGGATCAAGGCATATCAACTCCAAGATCGACACATCTCAAATTACAGTTTCTAAGTTGAATGTGGAAAATGATCTGACAGAATCACAGAAAGACAAGGGTGTTCAACTATATGTCTAAATGGACAACTATACTAATTGTCTGAATGGTTATATATTGTGGATATTATGTTTGAATGGTTGTATATTGCGGATATAATGATTACTTAGGTATGTTTCTGCTCTCATAGTGACGATTTATTTTCTCTACCATGTTAGTTGTGATGATGCATGCGATCTGAGAGACAACAAATACAAAGGCAATGTCAAGTTGGGGTCATCTACTACATTTTGGGCTTGAACTGATCTGACTAGAACATTTATCGTGAGCTAATGTATTGAGGAAGGGGGTAATCATAGAAGTTCACAAATGCCCATATGCTTCTTTTACGGCAATATTGAAATGCATGCATGAAAGCATTCATCACATGGTTGTTGCATCATGTTGTATCAAATGGTACGGCAATGTACGTGATAGCGTTCCTATTTAAGCATGAGAAGACAGATGGAAATAACTCGCAACAAGGCCATCCTGCATAGCTGAGACCAAGGAAGGCGTAAAGCTTAGTCGTTGCTAGGTTCATACTTGCATATACACATATGCAATGCACACAAGTTTTGTACTTAGTTAGAACAACCTTTGATATGCCAGGTTTATACCAACATTCATATGTGTATGCAATGGACACAAGTATTGCACTCAGTTGGAAATTGCTTTTGCAATGTAGCCGAAAGCCGAAGTCATCCTGGGATTTGGAAGCATCGGGATTTTCAAGAGCACAACCAGGACATGTGCGGGAATGCACAGTTGGCTTGTTCGTTAGCTTGAGTACGACTCTTCATCAGGCTATGGTTGTTGAACCAGGAAACTCGACTGGGCTAGTACAGAACATCACCATGTGTGTCCTGCAAATGTGCTCAGTCGTTATCAGCACACACTACACACCACCGTCCATGGTGGTAGCGCTGCTCAGTGTATTTTATTTGGATGAAAGTGAGCTAATCTGAAGATACTTGCTTAATATATGAGTGTTTATCGACTGAAGTGAGCTCAAGTGTGAAGTTAAAAATACCCCAGTGACATTTACTCAATGTAAAATGACCTTGTTGATAGCACAAAAGTCTAGGAAAAAAGGCCAATTTCTTGGAGTCGGAGGCTACAACCGTTACTTAAAGTGAGGTTTATCGAAAATTTGTTTGAGAGATCTTAGTAAAGAAACCATTGATTAGATACTTCGACCTCTAAGCCTGGCACAATTTTCGGGTGAGGCAATTTATCTCTTCATGTAGAGACCAAAAGAAAGTACTAGCTACTTGACATGATAATAATCTAAGCTTAATAAAACCGTCATTGCCTTATTCATCACCAGGTTGTTGTAGTATATTAAGTATTCCTATCTGTCATGCAGGTGACCTGGGTTTGATCACCAGGGACAACGAGTTTTTTTTAACATACATGAAATGTCGTATTTATTTTCACAACAATTTTCTGCATTTTAGCAAGTAAGTCCGCTCTTTCCATCTCCTCCCAACATTTTCATGTCGCTTTTGGAGATTCATGGAAAAAGAACAACCTTATCATTGGCATTATTATAAAAAAGTAATCACAAACTTTATTAGTTAGTGACCATCACTCCTGCCTCTATCCCTCAAACCTCAGTTGCCACTTTCCCAGCAGCAGTACTACCATATGAGTTTCAACCTGCATTGTTATTAGTGCTTCTGGCCATTAGGCTGCTTCTATCCGAGTGAAGTACGCCCAAGTGATGATACCCCTTCTACATTCTGCTAGCTTTTCCCGAGTGACAAATCCCCATCATGTAGGATGGTACTTCGATAGTTGAAGAATGTGGGCTTGGGACTCCATAGGATTCTGTTGGGTTTTAGGTCACCATGGGCCTGCACAGTGGAGATAACTTCCTCGGCCAAGGGGCCTTGCACCACGTCGGTTTTCGACCTGATGGGCCGGCTTAGGCCCCTAGGTCGTCCCAAAGTGGCCCATGACGAAAAACACGAAGATTCTGGAAGACTTGGAGTACAATTCGAAGATACCGTATCAGTGGACGACTCTACCTCCACCGATGTAGCTTGCCTAGTTTTGTACACACTCCCGTATGTTATATTAGCTGGGGGCTAGGCTCATCGTAGTGATCATACAATCTCTCTATACTTTACCTATACTATGTACACACTCCAAGCAATATACACAAGCAGGAAGTAGGGTATTATCTCCGGAGAGCCCGAACTTGGGTAAAACCTTGCCCCCTGTTACCATCGTGCCATGTCGCCTTGCTAGGATACCCTACCGAGAGATCTGTCAGATTTAGCTCTGACACTATGATTGATTAGGTTTGTTTCGCTCTCATAGTGATGATTTATTATCTTTACCATGTTCATAGTGATGATGCGTGCGACTTGAGACGGTGAATGCAAGGGCATTATCAACTTGTGGTCATCTGCTACACTTTGAGCACGAACTGATATGAACAAAACATACATTAGCGAGCCAATGTTCCAAGGGAGGTGATAATCTTAATAGTTCGGACATGCCAATATGCTCATTTTATCGTGGTATTGAAATGCATGCATGAAAGAATTTATCGCATGGTTGTTGCACCATCTGGTATCAAGTGATATTGTAATGTATGGCTAGTGTTCCTACTTAAGCATGAGAAGAGATATGGAACATGATATCACTCGCAACAATGCCGTCCTGCACACACAAGGCCGAGCAAGGTGTAAAGCTTAGTAGCATATACCACATGTGCAATGTACACAAGTTTTTCAACTTAGTTGGAATAGCTTTTGATATGCTAGGTTTATACCAACATAGACTACATGTGTACGTGATGGACACAAGTTTTGAACTTAGTTGTTGGAACTGCTTTTGTAATCTAGCCAAAACCTAAAGACATCATAGGACTAGGAAGCATCAGGATCTCGGACTGCACCATAACTTCTGCTCGGCGAAGTCGCAGTAATCCCAATTGTTAGTTTGGGAAGGAGTTTTCTTGGGGGTACCGTCATGGAACCAGGACACTTGATTGGGTTAGTACAAAACGTCACCATATGTGTTCTGTGCATGCGCTCGATCCCGACCAGCATACCATGCTCCATGGTCTGAAGTTTGCCGTATGTATTAGATTTGGACGACAGTGAGCTAGACTGCCGACATAAACTTAACCATAGGAGAGTCTATATGGAGTAAAGTGAGCTCAAGTATAAAGTTCAAAAGACTCCTGCCACATGTACTCAATAAAAAACGACCTGTTGGTAACACAAAACGCTAAAAAAGAAGGTAATTTTTTTTGGGAGGTTACAATCATTACTTAAAGTGAGGTCAGTCCAGAATTTCCTTGAGAGATCTTAGTAAACGAACCTTGGATTGGGACTTTGGCATCTAATTTATTTATTTCCTAGGGCCAAAAAGAAAGGAGTCCATCTTTTTTTTTGCGGAAAAACTTTCAATCTATTCATCTTCAATCATGGTGGTACAACGAACACTAGAAATAATTAAAATTACATGCAGATTCATAGACCACCTAGCGACGACTACAAACACTGAAGCGAGCCGAAGGCGCGCCGCTGTCATCGCCCCTCCCTCACCGGAGCCGGGCAAACCTTGTTGTAGTAGACAGTCGGGAAGTCGTCGTGCTAAGGACCCATAGAACCAACGCACCAGAACAGCAACCACCGCGGATGAAGAGTGTAGATCAAAAGAATCCAACCTGAAGACACATGAACGAAGACGAACGACGAACAGATCCGAGCAAATCCACAAAAGACAGATCCGCCGTAGACACACCTCCACATGCCCACCGATGATGCTACACGCATCACCGGAACGGGGACTAGACGGGGAGACCTTTATTCCATCTTCAGGGAGCCGCTGCCGTTTCACCTTCCTGAGCAGGACACAAACCCTAACAAAACTCGAAAAAAGGTATGAAAACGGAGCCCTCCCACCGGCAAGGGCCGAAATCCACTCCGCCTCCATGGTCCTAAGGCCACCGGAGACGGGACAGACCGGCGTCGGCGCTGGTGGGAGGCAAAGAACCCTAGTTTTGGGGAGGCGGCGGCAGGCTACGTTGGAGGCGGCGGCTGGGTGTCGATGTATAGGGAAAGCCTAGGAGTCCATCCCTTCACTTAGAGAGTTATTGGTTAACACTATAATTAATTGTATTTAACAAAGAAAAATGAGTCGTTGTAGTATAATGGTAAGTATTCCCGCCTGTCACGTGGGTATTTTTCTACTTTTTGCATTAAATTGAACTCTCTTTTCTTACAGGAGTCTATGCATTTTAGCATATGTGGTTTCGTCCTCAGCTAAGTAAATCCTCTCCCTTTCCGTTTTCTTCGGTCGTTTTTGCAGATTCCTGCAGAAAGAACAAACTAATCATTGGCATTATTGTTTAACAATCATCACAATCCCTAGAGTAAGTGAAACAGAAGTAATTTGTCACTCCAGTCGCCACTTTCCCTAGCAGAGATCGCCTTCCCCCTAGGGCGACTCGAGCGGAGCCAAGAAACCTAGCTGCCGCCGCCGCGAACTCCCTCCTCCTCTCTCTCTGCCACCGCCGGGGGATCCCGCTGGGCTAAGCCTGGGGGCCGACGGCGGTGGCAGGGGATCTCCTCTCTCACGCGTCTTCGGATTGAGGCGGGACCCCTAGGCGTGTGGCGGCGCAGCCGATCTAGGTTCTCCAGCACGGCGGATGGCTGCGGCAGGTGGCGGGCGGGCGCCCCATCCTCGGACAGCGGCGGCTAGGTGCGGCGGGCGGCCGTGCCATAGACTGCGCCGTGGGCTGCGGGCATAGCGGCCGGCCTTTTCGAGTGGGGGCGACGCCGGCTGCGGTCGGCGGCGACGGCCAGCTAGGCTACGGTTATCGGTGTCAAAACCGGCGGATCTCGGGTAGGGGGTCCCGAACTGTGCGTCTAAGGATGATGGTAACAGGAGACGGGGGACACAATGTTTACCCAGGTTCGGGCCCTCTCTATGGAGGTAATACCCTACTTCCTTCTTGACTGATCTTGATGAATATGAGTATTACAAGAGTTGATCTACCTCAAGATCGTATTGGCTAAACCCTAGAAGTCTAGCCTGTATGACTATGGTAATGAGTATCCTCCTCCGGACTAACTCCTCGGTTTATATAGATACCGGGAGGATCTAGGGTTACATAAGGTTGGTTACAAAGAAATGAATCTACTCATCTGATCTCCAAGCTTGCCTTCCACGCCAAGGAAAGTCCCATCCAGACTCGGGTAGAGCCTTCGGTCTTCGTATCTTCACAGCCCATCAGTCCGGCCCATGGCTATCAGGCCGGACGCCTGAGGACCCCTTAGTCCAGGACTCCCTCAGTAGCCCCCGAACCAGTCTTCAATGACGAGGTGTTCGGCGCACAAATTGTCTTCGGCATTGCAAGGCGGGTTCCTCCCCAGATGACATCCAAGTAATGTATTCGGCCTTCCATTCAATGTCATACCCCTCAGCTTCTGTGTATCAACAACTTCAGCTTCCACGTGTCGAGCGAATGCGGGAGGTCAGGCTATTTTTGCACCTAACACCCCGGCCGTGCGAGGGATGGCGTCTATTTAAAGAGATTGGATCTCAGATTCATTTGACATCTCGCGGAAAAAATCCTCAAAGATTGCTAGGAAAGAACACTCCAACATGTCTAGCATTCCAAGCTCCTCCTCCCGCCCCCGCAACCCAGAAAAAGGCAAATGGGAGAAGTGCTCCGTATCCCACAGTCAGCTGGAAGCTGCAAGCACAGGGATTTCTCCCTCCTGCGGATTTGGTTCCTGTTCGAGCTGGGCTGGCCTCTTTCAACGGCGAGACCCAGGCGGAAGATTTCCCCAACCCATCCTGGGGGGAACGAGTGTGTTTCATCCCCTATCTGCTAAGGGGCATCGGATTTCCCATTCATCCGTTCCTCCGAGGGCTTCTGGAATACTATGGCCTCCAGCTGCACAACTTTACTCCAGCCTCCATCCTGCACATTGCCGGTTATGTCGCTTTATGTGAACTATTCCTGGGTTGTGAGGCCCATTTTGAACTGTGGAGAAAATTATTCTGCCTTGTCCCGTGTAACCACGAGGGGTCAATATTCGAAGTGGGCGGAGCCGAAATATGGCGTATCGCCGATACCGGATACCTGTCCGGCACACCACAGAAGGCGTCCGAAGAATGGCCTTCCGAATGGTTTTATATCAAAGACGTCACACTTCCCGACCCAGTTCGGAAGGGTCTTCCCAAGTTTGCAAGCGTTCTGTTGAAGAAACGCCACATCTGGTGTCGGTGTCAAAACCGGCAGATCTCGGGTAGGGGGTCCCGAACTGTGCGTCGAAGGTCGATGGTAATAGGAGACAAGGGACACAATGTTTACCCAGGTTCGGGCCCTCTCTATGGAGGTAATACCCTACTTCCTGCTTGATTGATCTTGATGAATATGAGTATTACAAGAGTTGATCTACCACGAGATCGTAATGGCTAAACCTTAGAAGTCTAGCCTGTATGACTATGATAATGAGTATATCCTCCCTCCGGACCAAGTCCTCGGTTTATATAGATACCAGGAGGATCTAGGGTTACACTAGGTCAGTTACAAAGAAAGGAATCTACATATTTGATCGCCAGCCTTGCCTTCCACGCCAAGGAGAGTCCTATCCGGACACGGGTAGAGCCTTTAGTCTTCATATCTTCACAACCCATCAGTCCGGCCCATAGCCATTAGGCTGGACGCCCGGAGACCCCTTAGTCAAGGACTCCCTCAGTATCCCCTGAACCCGGCTTCAATGACAAGGTATTCGGCGCGCAGATTTGTGTTCGGCATTGCAAGGCGGGTTCCTTCTTCCGAACTCCAAGATAGTCTTCGGACGTAATGATCGTGTCCGGACCTGTAGCACACATACCACACACAACCGCAGAGAATATAATATTCCACGAGTCCAATCCGCGGACAACTTTTTGCAACATGACATCACGTCCGCTAGGTCATAATTTCGAACCGTTTTTCGTCTGCCGTTCCACGTTTCGAGACGCGGCTGCCATTGGCACGTCTTATCGAAGCAGACATCGTGTCCCCTTATTGCGGGATTCTCATCAATACGGGCGTGGGTAATCCAACCGTGCCGTTTACACAGCCCTTGGGAACAGGCGAGTTTTAAGGCGAGTGGGGAGGCGTTCAATTTTCACTGCCTTTATAAGGGGATAAGGATTCCCTTTCTTCACCCACGCCTTCTCTCTCTCTCTCTGCCCTTCCATCCTCGAGCTCCAGCGCCCAAGTTCCCATCTTTCTCTATCTCCGGAAAGCATCCAACCCTGTCCAGATCCGGTTGTCAAGGCAAGTGGATGGTCTCCTCCGTCAAGGAGAAGGACATCACCCAGCTTCGGGCGGCTGGGTATCTGGTGAAAGGAATCGCCCACCGTCTTCCTACCAAGGGGAAAGTCATGCCCACCCAAAAGCCTACTGAGAGGCTAGTTTTCCTCCTTCACTTCGTCTGCGGATTGGGGTTTCCACTTCACCCCTTCGTCCGCGGACTGATGTACTATTACAGGCTAGATTTCCATGATCTAGCCCCGAACTCTTTCCTCAACATCTCGGCATTCATTGTCGTGTGCAAGGCCTTCCTCCGCATCCAGCAACACTTCGGCCTATGGCTCAAGATCTTCAACGTGAAGCCGAAGGTGGTGGATGGTCAGCACGCGGAGTGCGGAGGCGCCATGGTGAGCAAGATGCCCAACGTCACTTGGCCCACAGGCACTTTTGTGGAGACTGTCAAGGAGTGGCAGAAGCAGTGGTTCTACATCACAGAGGCACGCGGCGCCACTTGGGCGGCGACTCCCGAGTTCAAGGCCGGAGCTCCAATGCGACTCACCTCCTGGACGGAGAAGGGCCTGAACTGGTCTGCGTCGGACGAGCTCATAGCGCTGCAGACGCGCATTCAGAGTATGGTGGATAAAAACATCAAGCTCGTTGACGTGATCCAGGTGATGCTGGTCCGCCGGATTCTCCCCTGCCAAAGCTGAAGCTTCCCTTTATGAGAGTTTGATCTGGAGAAGCACCAGACCCTGGAGAGGCTCTTCGGAACTACTCACGAAGATGACTGGAAGTTGCTCCTCAAGGGCAACGAGAAGCCACCGGTCATAGATTCTGACCGTGGGCATGACCATACCCATCCCGCCAATGCGGTAAGTTCTCCTTTTCTCAAGGCATACCTTCTACTTGTTTGTTCAAGGAGGATGCCTAATCTTTGCTGTATACATTCCTTTTTCAGGCGTGGACGGAGAGAGCGGAGCGGATCGAGAGTTCGGCTCCACTACCCGAAGAGCCAGTCATCCCGCTCTTGGCGAAGATGCTGGTTCCGGCGCCCTATCAGCCGCTAGAGAAGAAGGCCAAGGGGGCCCCCGTCGTAAAGGCACTTCGAACGTGACGTCCGAAGACGAAGAAACCCTTTCTTCCGCCGCTGAGGACGAGGACGAGGAGGAGGAAGAGAACAACCCTCCCCCTGATGAGGGAAAGAAGAAGAGGGTGGCCTCCACGAATCTGGAGGCGGGGACGCCCAAGAAGGGGAATGGCTCCCTTGCGGATAACTCTGCATGGGATGTCGACAGTAGTCCGGAGGGTCGCCCCGCACTAAGCCCTGAGCGGCATCATAAGTTCTATGACTCATGCATACCCATATATCTAGCCTCTTCTGTTTATTGTGTTGACACAGTTAATTATGCTATTACAGTCTGGCCCACGACAGCTTCCAGCGATCCTCATCAGGAGGTTCGTTGGATTCAAAGGTGATGGCCAGCGCGTCACCGCCGACCGCTCACTCCCCCGAGGCCAAGGGTGACGCGGAGGTGCTGTCCTGAAGGACTTTCCCAAGCCGGGGAGAGGTTCAGGAGGCGCCAGAAGACGAAACCTCCGTCGCCGGGCACCAGGGGGAGCCAATCCCCCTGGAGACTGCTGATGAGGGCTGTGTTCAGGTTGGCCCTCAACCGAACACGATTCCGGAGACCGATGCAGCTCCGGAATCCGGTGTGCAACCTCCTTCGAAAGAAGGGGGTATGCCTATTCCGCCGGTGACCCCTGTCCATCCAGGCGCACCGGATAATCTGCTGAAAGCGCTACGAGGCGCTTCCATTGTGGATGAACACCGTACCCTTATGGGTACGGTGATTGAGAGGGTTCAGTCTGCCAAGTGTGGACTAACCGAAGCCTGCCACAGCCTGCTAACGGGTTTTGAGGTAAGTAGCGTAAAGAGAGAAAATCCCCATACAGACAGTAGCCCCTGAGACACTGTCCGGTGTTCGGAAAGAAAAGCCGGACATGGGATCAATCCCTTATTGTAGGAAACTAACTAAATATGTCTGAAATGAATACGCAGGCATCGCTTCTGGCAGCGGCTTCGCATACTGCCGAAGTCTCCGGACTGAAGCAAAGACTGGAGCGGGCCAAAGAGGAGCTCAGCCAGGTGAAGAGGCAGCTCCAGGAGAAGAAAGGTATGTAATAACTCGTTGTATAATCGGGAAAGAGTAAAATGATGTAGATTGACCGAAGTGTCATGATATGTGTAGGAGCCACGACCGAGGTCGAGGCCCTAAAA
The DNA here is from genome assembly GCF_018294505.1 of Triticum aestivum. Taxonomy (NCBI): domain Eukaryota; kingdom Viridiplantae; phylum Streptophyta; class Magnoliopsida; order Poales; family Poaceae; genus Triticum; species Triticum aestivum. Next base: position 13,607,653 of record NC_057814.1, on the reverse strand, counting down.
AAGGCCCTGGCCGAAGCCGAGGAGAAGGCTGTCAAGGAGCAGGCCGCCCGTAAGAAGCTCAAGGCTCGGGTCAACGAGGTCCAACAAGAGCTCCAGGACGCGGTGAGGAAGTGCGAGACCTTGGAGCGCGAGGCGTCGGCTCAAGATGCCGAACTCACCAAGGCTCGTCAAAGCACCTAAATGGCCCGGAAAGAGGCCCAGGGCGCCCTCCAGGAGATCCAGGAGGCTAGGAAGATCGCGGCGGGTAAGGCTTTTAGTATGCAAAGCAAGTATGTGGAGAGGAAGTATCTTTTACTAACCCGGATTCAGAGTTCTCCAGGGGCCTTTGCGGATCTGCAACGTAGTGTGTCCAATGCTGTGGAGTTCTTCCGGGCCGAAGAAGGGAGCTCCACGGAGAAGCTGTTCTGGTCGCAATATCTTGCGCCAGAACATCCGGTGCCCTTCAGCGATCAGTTAAAATAGCTGGTCGAGCTGCACAGGGTTGCCGAACTGTCCATGAAGGATTTAATAATCCGGCTGTGGCCAGCCGAAGCTATACCCAGCAGCTACTTCGGCCTTGTGAAGTGGCTGGTGAATGCCTGTCCTCGGCTGGGCGTCATCAAGCGATCAGCCTGCATCGAGGGCGTGCGGATGGCCTTCGCGCGAGTCAAGGTGTGGTGGGCGAAGATGGATGCCATCAAGCTCGTGACCGAGGGGCCGCCCGAAGGCAAGGAGTACCGCACACCTGAGCGGTATTTTGGGGACGTTCTGGAGGAGTCTCGCATTGTAGCGACGCAGTGTTCGCAAGACATTATATTTGAATAAATATGTTCAAATTGTCCCTACCTTGTATAATGAGACAGAGTGGTTATGTAATATAATGGATGTTATGTTTTGAAAGTTTTACCTCCTGTGTGGCCGTGTTGTATGAAATCTGAGGGTTGGCCAGTTGTCGGCTTCTGCCCCCACGTAGGTAGTACGGAGGTGTTCGGGATGGAATCTAAACACTCTTGATCCAATTATATGGTCCTTGAAGGAGTTGTTTAGCGCAACGAACCAGGCAATCAGACTATGCGGCTTGAACGCCCTCACTTAGCCATAGGAGTTTGACAAAATAAAAATGTTGGCGCAGCCCCTAGTATCCGAACTAGAGTGCTATAGGCGCCCGATCGGGAAGTGCCGATCCTTCGCGTAATGCGAAAGAAACCTCCAACAATTTTCTACCTCCGAACAGCTGACAGGCTCTCGCCGTATCATGACAGTCAGTTTCGGCTTTCTCTACTGAGGTGCTCATTTGGATACACCAAGGCACAATCGCAGTAGTTCTCCCTTTACTACCTTAGCCAATATAGCGGAACATAAGGTAGCAAGCACAGGAGCCGAGCAACCCAACTATTGACCAAAGACATGATTCGGAGCCAATGCATATAGTGCTAAATTCGGGGTGCCGAACTATACTGTACAAAGTGTTCGGACTTTGTTGTCGTAATGTGGGGCGCTATACAGCCCCTGGCAAATGTGAAACGTACCAAAGTGTACGAGTGCTATTTGATAAGGTTACCCCCAGGAGGGAAAGAAAAAATAAGAAGGGAAGGAAAACAAAAAGGGTGCAAACGTAGTAAGCCGGGGCCCTATAGCTCGGGCCACGAACTGTTTCCATTGTTATTTGATTATGAAGGAAATATGCCCTAGAGGCAATAATAAAGTTATTATTTATTTCCTTATATCATGATAAATGTTTATTATTCATGCTAGAATTGTATTAACCGGAAACATAATACTTGTGTGAATACATAGACAAAGAGAGTGTCACTAGTATGCCTCTACTTGACTAGCTCGTTGATCAAAGATGGTTATGTTTCCTAGCCATGGACATGAGTTGTCATTTGATTAACGGGATCACATTATTAGGAGAATGATGTGATTGACTTGACCCATTCCGTTAGCTTAGCACTTGATCGTTTAGTATGTTGCTATTGCTTTCTTCATGACTTATACATGTTCCTATGACTATGAGATTATGCAACTCCCGTTTACCGGAGGAACACTTTGTGTGCTACCAAACGTCACAACGTAACTGGGTGATTATAAAGGTGCTCTATAGGTGTCTCCGAAGGTACTTGTTGGGTTGGCGTATTTCGAGATTAGGATTTGTCACTCCGATTGTCGGAGAGGTATCTCTGGGCCCTCTCGGTAATGCACATCACTTAAGCCTTGCAAGCATTGCAACTAAAGAGTTTGTTGCAAGATGATGTATTACGGAACGAGTAAAGAGACTTGCCGGTAACGAGATTGAACTAGGTATTGAGATACCGATGATCGAATCTCGGGCAAGTAACATACCGATGACAAAGGGAACAACGTATGTTGTTATGCGGTCTGACCGATAAAGATCTTCGTAGAATATGTGGAAGCCAATATGAGCATCCAGGTTCCGCTATTGGTTATTGACCGGAGACATGTCTCGGTCATGTCTACATAGTTCTCGAACCCGTAGGGTCCGCACGCTTAACGTTACGATGACAGTTATATTATGAGTTTATATGTTTTGATGTACCGAAGGTTTTTCGGAGTCCCGGATGTGATCACGGACATGACGAGGAGTCTCGAAATGGTCGAGACATAAAGATGAATATATTGGACGACTATATTCGGACACCGGAAATGTTCCGGGTGATTTCGGAGAAAACGGAGTGCCGGAGGGTTACCGGAACCCCCCGGGAGAAGTAATGGGCCTTATGGGCCTTAGTGGAGAGAGAGAGGGGCAGCCAGGAGGGGCCGCCCCCCCTCCCCCTCTGGTCCGAATTGGACTAGGAGAGGGGGGGGGGGCGGCGCCCCCCTTTCCTTCTCCCTCTCCCCCTTCCTTTCCCCCCTCCTAGTAGGAGTAGGAAAGAGGGGAGTCCTACTCCTACTAGGAGGAGGACTCCTCCTCCTGGCGCGCCAACAAGGGCCGACCGGCCTCCCCCTTGCTCCTTTATATACGGGGGCAGGGGGGCACCCCATAGACACAACAATTGATCTATTGATCTCTTAGCCGTGTGCGGTGCCCTCCTCAACCATATTACACCTCGATAATATCGTAGCGGTGCTTAGGCGAAGCCCTGCGTCGGTAGAACATCATCATCGTCACCACGCCGTCATGTTGACGAAACTCTCCCTCAACACTCGGCTGGATCGGAGTTCGAGGGACGTCATCGAGCTGAACGTGTGCTGAACTCGGAGGTGCCGTGCGTTCGGTACTTGATCGGTCGGATCGTGAAGACGTATGACTACATCAACCGCGTTGTGTTAACGCTTCCGCTTTCGGTCTACGAGGGTACGTGGACAACACTCTCCCCTCTCGTTGCTATGCATCACCATGATCTTGCGTGTGCGTAGGAATTTTTTTGAAATTACTACGTTCCCCAACAGATTAATGCGCCAAGGTGCATTGATACAAGCAGTGCGATAAGCAACAGGCTATTTAACATGGCAAAAAAAAGAAAAACCAAGGGAGAGCCGCATGTGGGTCCTGAAAACAGGTAGAGTGATCGTTAACGAAACCACCGTGGAAGTTCCCCGTACGTCTGTGTTTCTTGCCGTCTTGGTGTGTTTATCCTTCAAGAGGAACGGTGATCAGGACGTCAGATGGAGCCCACGGGATTGAAACCTGAAAAGGGGAAAAAGGAAAAGTGAATGCATGTGTGTAAGGATCACAAGCTAGCTACGCCTCCATCGATGCCCATGGAATTTTGAGTGCATAGTTATGTACGCGCGGTACGAATGCCACCATTTGATCGGGACTGGGACGGAGGCCGAATTGCTAGTCGAGCTCCTGACGAGCCGGGCTGTCCTGCTGCAGGGTAGTTCGGACCCTCTTGGCGGTGTCCGGGGGCTCGACAGCCGAATTAAGTTTCTGCTTGAGAAGGCCGCTCTGTACTTCTGCTGCTAGGGCAGCAGTGTGCTCTTCTGTGCGGAGGGAGCGTTCCGTGTTTCTGTTGACCGTTATGACGCTGCATGGTCCGGGCATCTTGAGCTTGAGATAAGCATAGTGCAGCACTACGTTGAACCGAGCAAATGCGGTCCGTCCGAGCAGTGCGTGATAACCGCTGCGGAATGGGACGATGTCGAAGATTAACTCTTCGCTTCAGAAATTGTCCGGGGATCCGAAGACAACCTCCAGTGTGATTGAGTCCGTACAGGGGGCCTCTACACCTGGTATGACTCCTTTGAAGTTAGTCTTTGTTGGCTTGATCCGTGATGGATTAATGCCCATTTTGCGCACTATGTCTTGATAGAGCAGATTGAGGCTGCTACCACCATCCATGAGGACTCATGTCAAGTGAAATCCATCAATGATTGCGTCGAGTACCAGTGCAGTTGAACCGCCGTGACGGATACTAGTCGGATGATCCCGACGATCAAAGGTGATCGGGAATGACGACCATGGATTGAATTTTGGGGCGACTGGCTCTATCGCGTAGACGTCCCTGAGTGCGCGCTTGCGCTCCCTTTTGGGGATGTGTGTAGCATATATCATGTTTACTGTTTTGATTTGAGGGGGAAACTTCTTCTGTCCCCCTGTGTTCGGTTGCCGGGGCTCCTGGTCATCGTCCTTGCTTTGCGATCCCTTTTCCTTGTTCTCAGCATTTAACTTGCCAGCCTGTTTAAAAACCCAACAATCTCTGTTGGTATGATTGGCTGGTTTATCTGGGGTGCCATGTATCTGGCACGGACGGTCGAGTATGCGGTCCAGGCTAGATGGTCCCTGGTTGTTTCTTTTGTACGGCTTCTTCCGCTGACTGGACTTGGAGCCGCTGAATCCGGCATTGACTATAGTGTCATCGGTATTATCGCCATTGCTTCGGCGTTTGTGTCTGTTGCGTCGGAGCTTTCCATTGTTGTTTTTGGCCTTGGAGGGGCCTGCCTCGCTGGCTGTGTTTTTGCTACGAGCCAACCAACTATCCTCACCCGCGCAAAAGCGGGTCATGAGTGCTGTGAGGGCTGCCATAGACTTTGGCTTTTCTTGGCCGAGGTGGCGGGCGAGCCATTTGTCATGGATGCTATGTTTAAAGGCCGCTAAGGCTTCAGCGTCCAGACAGTCGACGATCTGGTTCTTTTTGGTTAGGAACAGGGTCCAGAATTTCCTGGCTGACTCTCCAAGCTATTGGACTATGTGGCTTAAGTCATCGGCGTCTGGTGGCTGGACATATGTACCTTGGAAGTTATCAAGGAATGCCTCTTCCAAGTCCTCCCAGCTGCCAATAGAGTTCTCAAGTAGGCTGTATAACCAGTGCCGAGCTGGTCCTTTGAGTTTTAGTGGGAGGTATTTGATGGCGTGAAGGTCATCTCCACGGGCCATATGGATGTGGAGAATGAAATCCTCGATCCACACCGCCGGATCAGTTGTTCCGTCGTATGATTCAATGTTCACGGGTTTAAACCCTTCGGGGAATTCATGATCCATTACTTCATCAGTGAAGCAAAGAGGGTGTGCGGCGCCTCTATATCTGGCTGCGTCGCGACGTAGCTCCGATGGAGTCCGTCTGCGGTTATCGGCTCGGGCATGGCTAGGTTTGTCACGCCCGAATAGGTAGCCGTCATCGCGTGTCGAGGAACGTCCTCGTGATCCATAGATCGATCTGGTATATCCTGCTCTACTGTCTAGGTCCTGCCGAAGGTCGTATGTATGACCCCGAGTTGTTTTGTCTCTATTTTTGCGTGGTGGTGGGGTGGGCTGATGTTCGACCCGAATTGCCACTTTATCCCGACCGCATGGTGGTCGGTCCACCGCACTGTCCCGACCGCGCAGAGGTCGATCGGCCGCATTACGCGAGGGAGGTATGGGCTTCGGTGCCTCCTCGTCGAACTGAGGTACCAATCTACGCTTTGGGTAGCTCTTGGCTGGGCGTCTGAGGCTGTACTCCTCGGTCGCTAGGACATCATTCCACCTGTCGACGAGCAGATCTTGGTCAGCTTGAAGCTGCTGCTGCTGCTTCTTTTTCAGGCTCCTTGCGGTGGCTATTAGTTGGCGCTTGAAGCGCTCTGCTCGAGAGGTTCCTCAGGCACGATGAAATCCTCGTTGCAGAGGCTTTCCTCATCCTCGGAGAGCGGATGGTAACTGCCGTCCTTTGAGGCGTTGGGCATGGCCTGTTCGTCGGGACTGACTTGCCCGTTTTCTTGTTCCTCCTGTTCGGATGTTGCCTCAACAGGGTCTTCATCGTTTTCGGCATTGTCCGGAGTACTATTTTCTCCGGTGCCAGTGTTGCTTTCTTTTGAACGACGTGACTTAGAGGTAAACTAAAAAGCAAAGACTCAAATCATACAAGACGCTCCAAGCAAAACACATATCATGTGGTGAATAAAAATATAGCTCCAAGTAAAGTTACCGATGGAAGTAGACGAAAGAGGGGATGCCTTCCGGGGCATCCCCAAGCTTTGGCTTTTAGGTGTCCTTAGATTATCTTGGGGTGACATGGGCATCCCCAAGCTTAGGCTCTTGCCACTCCTTGTTCCATAATCCATCAAATCTTTCACCCAAAACTTGAAAACTTCACAACACAAAACTCAGCAGAAAATCTCGTGAGCTCCGTTAGCGAAAGAAAACAAAAGACCACCTCAAGGTACTTTAATGAACTCATTTTTTATTTATATTGGTGTTAAACCTACTGTATTCGAACTTTTCTATGGTTTATAAACTCTTTTACTAGCCATAGATTCATCAAAATAAGCAAACAACACACGAAAAACAGAATCTGTCAAAAACAGAACAGTCTGTAGTAATCTGTAACTAACGAAACTTCTGGAACCGCAAAAAATCAGCCAAAATAGGACGACCTAGACAATTTGTTTATTGATCAGCAGCAATTGGAATAAATATTTTATCACGTTCTGGTGATTTTTAACAATTATTTTCATGAACAGAAAGTTTCTGGAATTTTCTGCAAGATCAAATAACTATCATCCAAGAAGATCCTATAGGTTTAACTTGGCGCAATCACTAATTAAAACATAAAAACACATATAACCAGAGGCTAGATCAAATATTTATTCCTAAACAGAAGCAAAAAGCAAAAAACTAAAAATAAAATTGGGTTGCCTCCCAACAAGCGCTATCGTTTAACGCCCCTAGCTAGGCATAGATAATTTTAATGATGCTCACATGAAAGACAAGAATTGAAGCACAAAGAGAGCATCATGAAACATGTGACAAACACATCTAAGTCTAACATACTTCCTATGCATAGGCATCTTATAGGCAAACAAATTATCAAGCAAGCAAAAACTAGCATATGCAAGGAAGCGGAAAGAAACAAAAGCAATCTCAACATAACGAGAGGTAATTTATTATCATGAAAATTTCTACGACCATATTTTCCTCTCTCATAATAATTACATGTGGGATCATATGCAAATTCAACAAAAAAGCTATCACATAAAATATTTTCAACACGATCCACATGCATGCAAAGTTGACACTCTTCCGAAATAGTGGGATTAACATTAACTAAAGTCATGACCTCTCCAAACCCACTTTTATCAAAAATTTCATAAGATTGAATATTCTCCAAATATGTGGGATCTAAAGTTGACACTCTTCCAAACCCACTTTGAATATTATTGCAAACAATATTATCACTCTCATATTCATCATGGGGATTAAATAAATTTTCAAGATCATAAGAAGAATCACCCCAATCATGATCATTGCAACAAGTAGTAGACATAGCAAAACTAGTATCCCCAGGCTTAGGGTTTTGCATAGTATTAGCACAATTGACATCAAGAGAATTTATAGTAAAATCATTGAAATCATGCTTTTCATCGAGGGAACTATCAAGCATGGGTGCAACAACAACAATCTCATTTTTAACATAAGGAACTATAGCAAATTCGTCTTCATAAATATTGGCATCATGGCCACAAGAATAGCAAGCATCATGTTCATCAAGGGATATTTCAACCAAATCATCGGAATCATCATTATCTATAGATTCATGCATATCATTATTTTCTTCCAAAGCAACGGTCATTCTTTCAATAAATTCTTGGACATAGACATTATGAGCGAAGTTTTCATTGCAATATTTAAGTATGACGGAATTTTCAGATTTGTTGAGAGTAAAATCATACTTTTCAATCAAAGAAGCAACTTCATGAGCACCCTTAAAAACCACAAATTCTTCAATTTGTTCGATATCATAGTAACTATAAACACCCTTTGCATAAGAAGATAAGATTTCATTATCATTGAACTCACATAGGTAGGGAAGGTGTTTTTTAGGGTTCTTAGAGCAACAAGTAAAATCACAAATTTCACAAAGATTCCAAGCATAGCATAGCATACTATTTATATGATACCATAAGAGCTTCCCTTTTTCAGACAAACGATGACGCACAAAATGAGCATGCTCATCTAAAGATTTCCCATCAACTAGGCTAGTTGGGGTTTCAGCACGAGCACATAAGGATCGAAGATGATCCAAGTAGAACAATTTAAGTGGATCCATATCAATTGCTTTTCAGCAAGCGAAGATGCAAGCATATAGAAGACACACGGCAACACGAGCAAACAAAAGGACGAACAGAAAAGAGAGGGCAAATAAAACGGCAAGGGTGAAGTGGGGGAGAGGAAAACGAGAGGCAAATGGCAAATAATGTAATGCGGGAGATAAGGGTTTGTGATGGGTACTTGGTATGTTGAATTTTGCGTAGACCTCCCCGGCAACGGCACCAGAAATCCTTCTTGCTACCTCTTGAGCACTGCGTTGGTTTTCCCTTGAAGAGGAAAGGGTGATGCAGCAAAGTAGCATAAGTATTTCCCTCAGTTTTTGAGAACCAAGGTATCAATCCAGTAGGATGCTACACACGAGTCCCTCGCACCTACACAAACAAATAAATCCTTGCAACCAACGCAATAAGGGGTTGTCAATCCCTACACGGTCACTTACGAGAGTGAGATCTGATAGAAATGATAGGATAATATTTTTGGTATTTTTATGATAAAGATGCAAAGTAAAATAAAAGCAAAATAAAAGGCAACGGAAATAGCTAAGTGTTGGAAGATTAATATGATGGAAAATAGACCCGGGGGCCATAGGTTTCACTAGTGGCTTCTCTCGAGAGCATAAGTATTTACGGTGGGTGAACAAATTACTGTTGAGCAATTAACAGAACTGAGCATAGTTATGAGAATATCTAGGCATGATCATGTATATAGGCATCACGTCCGAGACAAGTAGACCGACTCCTGCCTGCATCTACTACTATTACTCCACACATCGACCGCTATCCAGCATGCATCTAGAGTATTAAGTTCATAAGAACAGAGTAACGCTTTAAGCAAGATGACATGATGTAGAGGGATAAACTCATGCAATATGATATAAACCCCATCTTGTTATCCTCGATGGCAACAATACAATACGTGCCTTGCTGCCCCTACTGTCACTGGGAAAGGACACCGCAAGATTGAACCCAAAGCTAAGCACTTCTCCCATTGCAAGAAAGATCAATCTAGTAGGCCAAACCAAACTGATAATTCGAAGATACTTGCAAAGATAAACAATCATACATAAAAGAATTCAGAAGATTCAAATATTGTTCATAGATAAACTTGATCATAAACCCACAATTCATCGGTCTCAACAAACACACCGCAAAAGAAGATTACATCGAATAGATCTCCACAAGAGAGGGGGGGGAACATTGTATTGAGATCCAAAAAGAGAGAAGAAGCCATCTAGCTAATAACTATGGACCCGAAGGTCTGAGGTAAACTACTCACACTTCATCGGAGAGGCTATGGTGTTGATGTAGAAGCCCTCCGTGATCGATGCCCCCTCCGGCGGAGCTCCGGAACAGGCCCCAAGATGGGATCTCACGGGTACAGAAGGTTGCGGCGGTGGAATTAGGTTTTTGGCTCCGTATCTGGTAGTTTGGGGGTACGTAGGTATATATAGGAGGAAGGAGTACGCCGGTGGAGCAACATGGGGCCCACGAGGGTGGAGGGCCCGCCCCCTACCTCATGGCTTCCTGGTAGCTCTCTTGACGTAGGATCCAAGTCCTCTGGATCACGTTCGTTCCGAAAATCACGTTCCCGAAGGTTTCATTCCGTTTGGACTCAATTTGATATTCTTTTTCTGCGAAACTCTAAAATAGGCAAAAAACAACAATTCTGGGCTGGGCCTCCGGTTAATAGGTTAGTCCCAAAAATAATATAAAAGTGTATAATAAAGCCCAATAATGTCCAAAACAGAAGATAATATAGCATGGAGCAATCAAAAATTATAGATATGTTGGAGACGTATCATTGAGCTTCCCGTCCTCGGATGGCGCGATCTGCTCCGGATCTAAGGCCAAAGCAGTTACGGGGGCAATCTCCTAAGTGTGGTTCGATGACAGATTTAGATCATGTGCATCGGGGGGACAGGGAGCGGCCGCCGCTGTCTCGAATCCGGCGAAGATCAAGTCTCCACGGGTGTCCGCAACGTAGTTCAAGCTTCCGAATCTGACCTGGTGGCCAGGGGCGTAGCTATCGATCAGCTCCAGATGGCCAAGGGAGTTGGCCCGCAGTGCGAAGCCGCCGAATACGAAGATCTTTCCGGGGAGGAAGGTCTCTCCTTGGACAGCCTCGTTGTTGAAGATCAAAGGGGCCATCAAACCTTTAGGGGACGGCACAGTGGAACTCTCAATGAAAGCACCAATGTCGGTGTCAAAACCGGCGGATCTCGGGTAGGGGGTCCCGAACTGTGTGTCAAAAGTCGATGGTAACAGGAGACAGGGGACACAATGTTTACCCAGGTTTGGGCCCTCTCTATGGAGGTAATACCCTACTTCCTGCTTGATTGATCTGGATGAATATGAGTATTACAAGAGTTGATCTACCACGAGATCGTAATGGCTAAACCCTAGAAGTCTAGCCTGTATGACTATGGTAATGAGTATATCCTCCCTCCGGAGTAAGTCCTCGGTTTATATAGATACCAGGAGGATCTAGGGTTACACCAGGTCGGTTACAAAGAAAGGAATCTACATATTTGATCGCCAGCCTTGCCTTCCACGCCAAGGAGAGTCCTATGCGGACACGGGTAAAGCCTTCGGTCTTCATATCTTCACAGCCCATCAGTCCGGCCCATAGCCATTAGGCCGGACGCCCGGAGACCCCTTAGTCCAGGACTCCCTCAGCTGGCGCCCTGGGAGTCTTGAAGAAGATAATAGTGTGGAAGTTCGTCAACTCATGAGCAAGATAAAGACGCTCGCCTAGTCCGGATTAACAATAGTAGAGGTAGTGGCAACCTCCATAGTACGAGGGGTTCAGCCACTCCAATATAGAGGGCTCCCAATGTGGCACTATAATGGGGTGGATGACGCCTCCCGCTGCGGTCGGAAAGGTCCAGACACCCCCACCGCCCTGGCCAAGATATTGGCCGAGCTGTATAAAGGGGAGGAAGAGGAATTTCTTCGTATCAACCGCAGAGATGGGTACTCTATGTACGATCCTCCCAGCTGGGTAAGTCCTAACCCCTCTGCTTTTACTCGTTCCACTCCCCAGGTCATCTTTAATGAATTCTTAACCCTGCTTATTTATAATAGCACTGGCGAAAGATCTCTGAGGGGCTTCACAGCCCCGCCCCACAGCCAGAGGACCACAACCGGGGGCTTGATCCTGGGTTCGAAGAGGATCCGGATATATTCATGGTACTCGCGGAAGGGGTGTTTTACCAGGCGAGCTACGATGGCACGGAAGTGGCCATTATCGTCGACTATCCAGGTCTCCTTCCCGCTTCTCACGTAAGTCATCAGGAGACATCCCCCTGAAAGAGTTTCCTCGTTCTGCCTCACCCACCGCACTGTCTGATGCTCCAAAGGGGAGACGTTCGGCACGTCATGCTACCCCAGGGGCGACTCCAAAGAGAGCGGCTCCTACGCCGAGCAAGGCCTCTAAAAGGAAGGCAAGTGAAGACACGGCCGGGCCTTTATCGAAGAGGTACGGATTGGAAAACATGCTGTTGGTAGTCATATCCAACTGTGACTGTTATGTTTGTCCTGTATCAGAAAAAAGGTTCGCCGAACTATGTTCGGGAATTCGGCCAGCCGTACTCCCAACAGCCGGGGTGCAGACCCTGTCGGAGAGACAGGGGCCGATACGGGAGTGACGGCGGACTGTCCTTTGGCCGAGGGATCGGAAGACATGTCCGTCACCAACTCGGAAGTGGAGAGCGACATGAATCATCAGCGCCGGAGGGCCATTTTACGAGACCCTAGCTTCGCACAAGAGGTGTTCGATGCTTTCAGCTCGGCTGATGCATACATCCGAGCTGCTTGAGATGGGCTTAGTAGAGCCACAAAGCAGCATTTAACAGATGTGCGGGTAAGTTTTCTTTGTCCAAATAGGATAACCACAAGCCAGTAGCCCCTGAGACTGAAAGCAGGTGGTACAACTGATTTAAGGATCGTTGTGTAACCAGGTTCTTACGGAGAAGAACGACTTGCTGGCCCAAGAGCTGGAACGGTGCCGGACATAGCTAAATGCTGCTACCGCCGAACTGAAAAAGTCCAAGAAGGCATCCTCTGGTAATATTCCCCTCCATATAGAAACAATAATTGTATAACAGCTGTGTTAATACTGTTGCTTATCTCATAATAGGATCGCCATATCAACTTGAGGAGAAACTGAAAACCGCTCAGGCGGGAGAGAAAGAGGCAAAATGAATACACGCCGCAGGCGAGCATGTTCTAACACGAGTCAGAGAGGAGAAAAACAAACTCCAGGATTCAAACACCAAACTGGGCGAAGAACTAAAAGATGTGCGGGTCCAGCTAGCCGACTCCGTGAAGGAAAATAAAAAGCTGCGAGGCGGCATATTCAGTATGTGGCCGACTTTACCTCATGACAGTTTGGAGATGAGATTAGCTGATATAGATATTCTTGCAGGTATGCTGACGGGCCGTCCTGAAGAGGAGGCATCCGGATCATCGGGCGAATTGCTCCAAGGGCTATCTCAAATTCACGAGCAAGCTCGACAGGCAATGCAGAGTGTTGCCAAAGCTTTGTGGCCCTCTGCTTCCCCTCCAGGAAGGATGGAGGAGCTTGTAGAGTTGTTCAAAGGAGCACGGCGGCGTTTCCGTCTGTGGAAGATATCGGCCTGCCGGGAAGGTGCACGAGAGGCCTGGGCTACGCTAAAAACGCGGTATACCAAGCTTGATCCGAATCGCATGGCCCGGGTCGAACCTCTAGGGTCAGACGGGGAGGAGGTTCCTGTTAGTTTGGTATATAACCAAGTAGAAGTAGCCACCAGGTATTCTCAACAGGACTGTAAATTAGACTGTCTGCTGGACGGTATAGAATAGGAAGTTTTTGAGTCGTAAGTGGCTATGTACTTTCCTTCGGATGTTCAATTCTAGCTGGATTGTAAAACGATTGTCATGGCAGACCTTTTCGCTTCAACCTCTCGACCCAAAGGTACGGAGTGCTTCCGAATACCAGAGCGGCAAAATAAACCGGGGTATGCGTGGAAACCAGGCGTAGGGGTCATAGTTGCTTGAACAGACAAGCTGTATCCGGCTAGTTATGTTATATTACATTAAATTTGTAAGAAACATCTTCCAGAGTGAATAGTTCCGTTAAGGGTTCCTTTCCGTGGGTGTGCATGCATTGGCATGCATGTCCGGACTGTGATGGAAAAATCACAGTATATATAACTTCTGGGGGTTCATGATGGAACGAATGTGAAGAACATCTTTAATTCACCGACCGAATATTCCCTTAAGAACGCTAGCTTTCGGCTTCACCCAGTCTGAGGTACACATCCGGATGACCCGGCAGTAACAATCGCAGAGGTGCTCCCTTTATGCCCTATCCAAACTAACGGGAACATAGGGCATAAGCACCGGAGCCAGGCAACCCAGCTTGGCCAAAACTTAAGTCATATCGATGCATATAGTGGCGAAGAAAAGGTACATATGGGAAGAAATGCATATGTAAGGAGTTTAAGGCCCGAGAGGTAATAATTAAAACAAGCTTCTGTCTGAGAAGCCCCCGGGTATAATGGACGTACATATTTGAAGATGTATGCGTCAGAGGTACACGGTCTAGCTGTACGAGAGCTTTAAAGCGAAGAAAGGAAGAAAAGAAAAATGAAAAAAGAGAGAAAAGGTAATGGAAACCGCAGGGTGGAAGGAGACGAACAAAGAGTTCGGCGCTAGGCGTAGAATCTTCGGAGTCTGGCCGCGTTCCAGGGGTTCGGCTCTAGGCGACTGTCTGATGCATCACGCAGACGGTATGCTCCTCCGGGGAGAACCTCGTCAATGATGAAGGGACCCTCCCATTTGGGCTTGAGTTTGTCCTTTTTTTTCCGGTAAGCGTAGAACGAGTTCGCCAATGTTGTAAGTCTTGGCCCGTACTTCTCTGCTTTGATACCTATGAGCCTGCTGTTGGTAAAGTGCTGAACGGGCTTTTGCAATCTCGTGCTCCTCCTCCAGGGCATCTAAGCTGTCCTGCCAATCAAGCTCGGCTTCTCTCTCTTCATACATGCGCACTCGAGGTGAGTCATGAATAATATCGCAGGTCAACACAGCCTCCGTGCCATACACCATGAAGAAAGGTGTGTATCCGGTAGTGCGGTTGGGCGTGGTCCGCAGCCCCCAGAGTACGGAGTCGAGCTCCTCAACCCAGTGCTTGTCTGGGTTTTAGAGACCGCACTAGTCTTGGCTTAATGCCGCTCATCACGAGACCATTGGCTCGTTCCACTTGATCGTTTGTTTGCGGGTGGTAGACAGAGGCGTAATCGAGCTTAATGCCAAGGTTGGCGCACCAGGTTTTCACCTCATCGGCTGTGAAATTGGAGCCGTTGTCGGTGATGATGCTGTGTGGAACACCATAACGCACTACAAAAAAAGACACATCCGTGACATTTTGGGCCGAACGAAAATTTATTCTGTCATACTTATGACACTTCTATGACGATAATTGTGACAAAACCCGGTATCATCATAGATGTGGTGGGGTCCTACTTCTATGAAAAAAAATCATGACAGAAAATGGGCTTTTCGTCCTGGGCGGGCCGGAGACGCAGCTGCATGACATTCTTTGGACTGTCCATGACGAAAAAACCGTGGTAGAAGCAAGGGCGAGGAAAATATCGGGGTGTTCCCGGTTACGGTGGGTGGTCGGGGCCGAGCGATGCGCGTTTCTCTCGTACACGCACGCGCGTGGGTGCAAGGCGTTGGGCTCTAACTGAACCCGAGCGAGGTGTTGGGCTCTAACTAAACCCGAGCGATTGCACTGCAGGCAACGCGTTACTGAACCCGTGCGATCGATCGATGGATGTTAAATGAACCCGATCGAGCGATTCCTTCGCTACTGCTGCTAACTGAAGTCGATCGATGTTGCCTCTGGATGAACAGTGAGCGTTGCTGGGGGGGGGGGGTTGGATGAACAGATCCCGGTGGGGGTGGATGAACAGGACCCCGTGGTGTTGCCTCTGGATGAACAGGACCATGATCGATCGAGCCGGTTGGGGCCGGATGAACAGGACCCCATGGAGGGCTGGATGAACAGGACCACCCCGTGGAGGGCTGGATGAATAGTAGACGGCGGAGGGCTCGATGAACAGTAGCCCGTGGAGGGGTGGTTGAACAGGAGCCCGTGGAGAGGGCTGGTTGAACAGTAGCCGGTGGAGTAGCGCGCGGTGGAGGCTGGATGAACAGGAGCCCGTGGATGAACAGTCGCAGGTGGAGGCTGGAGGAGGTCGACGGTGGATGAATAGTAACCCGTGGAGGCTGGAGGGGGTCGACGGTGGAGATGAACAGTATCCCGTGGAGTCCCGTTTTGCAGTACGCCACACCCCTCCCGATGAATAGGACCCCCGTTTCGACCGTAGCGCTCCAACACAAGTCCGTTTCCTCCGTTTTGCGGTACGCCACACCCCTCCCGATCAACAGGACCCCCGTTTCGACCGTAGGAGGTCCGTTTCCTCCGTTTTGCGATACGCCAGACCCCTCCCGATGAACAGGATACTGTTTCGATCGTGGCCGGTCGAACACAAGGCCGTTTCCTCCGTTCTGCGGTACGCCAAGCCTCGTTTCCATCGGCTGTTCCGTCCAAGCCCTCCCAATGAACACGACGACGCATTTCGTTCCGACCTAGCCAGTTGGCTCCCCATGAACACGACGACGACGATGTTTCTCCGTTCCGACCCAGCCATGTACACGAGCCCTGGCCGTACGTATGCGCGAGTAGGCATTCGAGACCCTGCCCGTATGTACGTACGTGGCCGTATTTTCTTTCTTGCACACTGGCCGCTGTACGTACGTGTACATGCTACGTGCGCGCCTCTACTACGACACGTGCGCGCCTCTACATCGACCAGTATGTACGTACACGTTCGCGACCAGAATGACAACGCTACGTACGCTTCGACCAGGTGGGTCCCGACTGTTAGGCACTTCCTTGCCTGCGAAGATGTAGCTGGTGGGTCCCAGCAGTCAAGGGGGGGAATCTTTTTTTTTGCCCGAACGCACTTCCTTGCGTGCGAAGATGTAGCTGGTGGGTCCCAGCAGTCAGGGGGAAACGTTTTTTTTCGCGAAATACGGTGGCCCGTCCGGTGGGTCCCCGCTGTCAGGTGGAGGAATAATTATTTTGCGTGTAATAAGGAGGCACTTCCTTGCTGCGGCTGTGGACCCAGCTGTCAACCTCTCCACGTACAGTACTCTTCCGATGGAAGTCGGTCGTTGACCACATTGACCACGCCGCGCCGAGAGCACCAAGGCGGTGGACGACGGCGAGGCCTAGGAGGGGATGACGCGGAGCCAGGGAAGATGCGGCAGTGGATGCCCACGCGGAGAGGAGTACGAGGGTTCACTGGTTCGACTGTGGTGTGAGGCTGCCGTCGCCGTAGAATAACAGGGGGTGTGGGTGAGTAGAGGGATGGCCTGGCCAGCGGTGGGAGTAGTATGGGGCGGTGAGGCCTCCGCAGCATCGCAGCCGGCCACGAGAGGCAGGAGCACGTGGCACGACTGGCGCTGGTTTGGGCGGCCGGAGCAAGAAGACCAGAGGTTGAAGAAGCATTACGGCCGTTGGATGGACATCGTACAGTCACTGGAGCTATAATCATGCATATTGACTAAGTTGACAAAGCCCTCCGCCCCCGTCAACTTAGTAGGCCCACAAGTCAGCCTCCCACTATACTGGGTCCCTGCTAGCAGGGGGAGTATTCATTTTTTTGTGCGTAATAAGGAGGCACTTCCTTGCGTGCGAAGATATAGCTGGTGTGTCCGAGCTGTCAGCGGCGGTAACTTTTTTCGTGAAATACAGAGGCCCTTTCGGTGGGTCCCAGATATCAGGTGGAGGAATCATTATTTTGCGCGTAATAAGGAGGCATTTCCTTGCGTGCGGCCGTGGACCCAGCTGTCAGCCTCTCCACGTACAGTCCACTTCAGATGACTGTCGGTCGTTGACCATGTTGACCAGGCCGCGCCGAGAGCACCAGGGCGGTGGACGACGGCGAGGCCTAGGAAGGGAACGACACGGAGCCAAGGAAGACTCGGCAGTTGTTTCCCACGCAGAGGGGAGTACGACTGTACGAGGGTTTACTGGTTCGTCTGCCATCGCCAGAGAATAACAGCAGGTGTGGGTGAGTAGAGGGATGGCTAGGCCAGCGATGGGAGTACAGTGGGGCGGTGAGGCCTGCGCGGTAGCACAGCCGGCCACGGGGAGGAGGGAGTAGGTAGTCCCACCGGTGCTTGTTTGAGCGGCTGGAGCAGGAAAAGCAGAGATTGAAGAAGCACGACGGCCGTTGGATGGACATCCAACAGTCACTGCTTGTGCGTCAACCTTTTTTTTAGGAAAGCCTCAAATCTGTAGAGAACAGCATACAGCCCATCTGCCATTATTTCTAACTAGAGGTGTGACCCGCGCATTTGCGCCGCTAGACCAAAAACAAATATATTGTTTGTTTACGTCATACATATTTTCATTATATGAAGTATATACTCATGTAATTTTTGATTCAGTTTTGAAGCCAAGCACCATATCAATTTTTGATTCCTAACAACAGCCTTGATTTCATGGCTGGCAATATTATAATAATCCACTCATATACGTATCTGGATTGCTCTATCTCCCCATGAGAATCTGACACATATTCATAGTAGTTGTGTTGCCCATCTCATCTTCCCACCTATCAAAGTGTACCTCTAGTTATTTTGAAACCATCTGAGAAAAATCCTTTTATGGTCTTATTATTGAATAAAAAGAATAGGAATCATCCTATTACATATTAGCATTGAAGAGACACATATTCGTAGTAGTTGTGTTTCTCATCTCATCTTCCCACCTATCCCAGTGTACCTCTAGTTATTTTTTAAAACATGTGTGATTACTAATGGTAAATAGATTTTTGGTTCCATGCTAAAACAATTATATTGGAATTTGACGATCCAATCCTCGTGGAAATACATAAGTAATTCATGGACCAAGATACATATACTTGAGTTGCCAAACTGTAAATAATGATAACTTCCTAGGTGCACTGAAGTAGAAATTTAGATTCTGGTACCAATAAAATTGAAAACAAATTATTGGCCTCTTGCCAACTTACTAATGAGTAATTTGCCATGTGAGCTTGCCGACTTTGGTGTATTGGATGAGCCTTGTTAAGTAGGCAATAATCTTTCACATTAAAAGTGGGAAAATATGCAGGAATTATTTCTTTGGCATGGCAAATAGGCGACTTTGCTGGTAACATAAAAAGTGGAACACCGTAAACCTGAATCGACCATACTTTGACTTGATAGGAACATTGAAGCTGCTATAAATGGAAAAGTGAAGTCGATATTTGAAAAGAAAAAAAAGTAGATGCCATTACCTTGTCAGCACAAACATGTATCTTCTGTTTGTTGCTTCATAAGTGTGAGCAAATACTGAAAAATCTTGAAGCGAAGACAGAATTGGAGTGTCACAAACATAAATTAGCTGCACTTATTACATAGACTTATGCATATTATATTTATTTATGTATTCTTTATTATTGTAGTTTATAAATTCAACTATCAATATGTGTACCAAATTTATTTTGAAATTTGTCTAGCAACGGATTTCACATGGAGCTTCTTAAAATTGAGATGCATTCTTTGTCCAACAAATAAGCCTTATCCCAAAAAAAGGAACTTTTTAAGCAAATCCATGAGGAAATTCTCCAATTATAAATTTGGTAGAACTTTATTATAGGAGATCGTTGCCATTAGACTTTCAAAATTCTGTCCAAACACTATACAACGATCGATTCTCAATCGAGTTGATTCCAACACATTGTAAGTTACTTCACAACCACGTTATCTTATACATATGCATCATGCTTATCCCATCTAAAAAATTAAAATAAATTCATCCTGCAACAAAAACCTTATATCTCACAGACGCATGCATACATTATATATATGTACTTGTGAAGAATCAATTAGCGTTCCCGCAAAAAAAAAAGGAATCAATTAGCGCAGAAAAGAAAGAAACCGATTAGTGCACCTGTTCACATGCATACGTACGTGCATGTTTGTGTCGTGCTCAGCCAAGGCACTTGATCGCATTCACCCCATGAGTCGATTTGATGGTGCCACCACGACCGCGAGTCAGCGACCACTCGGCCATGCTGTTGTGTTCCTCTCCCGCGACACGTGCCTTCGCCGTTGCCGCCGCCGCCGCCGTCGTCGCAGCAGTCACTCACACACCGTCGTAGGCAACCTAAACATCGATCAAGCGAGTAGGTAAATACACAAAGATAATCATATTCCTCTTCATGCCCATATAACGCCCTTAGAAACCGTAGCCTGCTACTTCCCTTGCGGGAGACTCAGCGTGGGTGCGGCGGCGATCGCGCGGAATATGCGGTGATCAATGTAGGAGTCCTATTTATCTCGGAGACTCTGCTTACTCTTTTTAAATTAACTTTACCTTTTCGTGTCAACCTAAACTACTCAGAGTGCTTTTCCTGTCCACCGCTTTTGGTTATGCTTGGAACATAATTTTGTACGTGACAGATTCAATTGTCTATACGTAACAATATTTGTATGTAACGAGTATATCTTTAATCTCAACCGTTGATATCTAAAATTAGCGGTCAAGATAATTTAATCTGTGTGGATGAACATAATGGCTTGTTTAATTGCCTCTTGTCTTAATTATATAATAGATAGATAGATAATTTACAGCCCATTTGCTAATTTTTAAGGTTTTTTTTGGAGCCCTTATTCTTTTTGTTAGCATTACAGCTCATATTGTGGCCACGGTTAAAAAATTATACGAAATTTTGCATATTTCGGTGCGGTCCGAACTGTTTTTAATCCCGAAACTTCGAATCACGTTCAAACTGATTTTAAAAATAAATATATATCAATATAAAATCCAACAAATTGTCCATGCATAAAAATCAATGCAATTTAAAATCTCGAAATGAAAAAAAGAAATTTTAAACTAATTGACGGCTTGATGTGTTTTAAAAACGTACAACCCATTTCTCATTATTGATAGGCCATTTTCTCGGCCAGCCGAATGAAGGCCAGTTCTTTTGATGGCTTCTAGAATAAGCTGCACCCTACCTAGTTTATTCTAAAAGCCCAGCCAAATTTATTTTTTAGAAGCCTAGTAGTTAAGAATTAACTAATAGGCTTCTAAAAGGAAATTTTTAGTTGGGCTTCTACAATAAGCTTGGTAGGGGGCAGCTTATTCTGGAAGCCCGAAAAAGATAGCAAAAGAACTTGCCCTGAAGCTCTCTTCGTCTTGAAAGATTTGCAGCCCAACAGGCCTGACAAAGCGACTTACTTGGCAAATCACAAAAAAACTGGGTTGTGGCCGTGGACCCAGATGCAGCCGTGGACCCAGCTGTCAGCCTCTCCACGTACAGTACTCTTCCGTTGAAAGTCGGTCGTTGACCACATTGACCATGCCGCGCCGAGAGCAGCAAGGCGGTGGACAACGGCGAGGCCTAGGAAGGGGACGACGCGGAGCCGGGGAAGACGCGACAGTGGATGCCCACGCGGAGAGGAGTACGAGGGTTCACTGGTTCGACTGCGGTGTGAGGTTGCCGTCGCCGCAGGGCCTGGCTAGCGGTGGGAGTAGTAGGGAGCGGTGAGGCCTCGACGGCAGCACAGCCGGCCACTGGAGGCAGGAGCAGGCGGTCTCCCCGGCGCTTGTTTGGGCGGCTGGTGCAGGAAGAGCAGCGATTGAAGAAGCAGCAGGACCGTTCGATTCAAATCCAACGGTTACTGCTGCTAGAATCGTTTGTTGACTAAGTTGACAAGTCGTGCGTACGTGTCAACTTAGTAGGCCCATAGGTTAGCCTCCCAACCGGTGCGCCCCAGATGTCAGTGGGAGGAATCATTTTTTCCGCGTAATAAGGAGGCAGTTGATTGCGTGCGGCCAGGCCAGCGGAGGGAGTAGGGTGAGCCGGGGAAGCCTGTGCGACATCACAGCGGGCCACAAGAGGAGGGACCAGGTAGTCCTGCCGGCGCTAGTTTAGGTGGCTGGAGCAGGAAGATCAGAAATTGAATAAGCACGTCGGTCGTTGGATGGACATCCAACAGTCACTGCTGCTAGAATCGTGTGTTGACTGACAAAGCCATGCGTAAACAAGTCAGCCTCGAAATCTGTGGCGTGTACAACCCATTTGCTATTATTTTTATAATTTTTACTCATTTTCTAATTCATATGGAATTTATTTTTCCATTTTTAGAATTGCTGCCTATTTTCTGGTCAGTACCAGGGTTAAAAAAATTAACTAAATATGTGGGAAATTTTGAAAATTCGCCAATTTTTGCTGGGGAACAAAGAATTCTTAATCTAAAAATTAGTAGCCATACTAAAACAAATTTAAAAATAAATTAGTACTATGTCATGTTAAATCCAATGAAATATTCCCTCGGTCCCGAAATTCTTGTCTTACATTTGTCTAAATACGGATGTATCAAGTCACGTTTTGGTATTAGCTACATCTGTATCTAGACTAATCTAAGACAAGAATTTTGGGACGGAGGGAGTATAAGATATCAGTGAAGAACAAAAACAAAAAAAGAAACTAATATCCCATTTGCTATAATTTTTTTGGAATTTTCAACCCCTTTTGATATTACTTTTAACAGACACTGACCATACACTTTGGCCAGGCCGGAATGCATCCCTCCTCGTCTTGAAAGATTTGCAGCCCAGTAAGTCGTAGAAAACAAATAGGCCTAGCTTGGGTATTCTTCAAAAAGAAATATTGGGCTACCTATTTTCCCAAAGAAAAAACCGCTGGGCTGGTTATGTTGTTAGATGGGCCACAGAGACCGCACAACCTAGTTTATAGACTGCTCCTCCGAATTACTACTAAAAAAAGTTGTGCAATTCTCTCGTTAATTGACTATACGTTAAAAATGATGTGGGTCCCAGATATCAGCAGGGTGGATTAGAGTAAAAAACGAGGGGTTCATCTGAGTAGTAAAAGAGGTGCTTGCTTGTGTTCGGGAGACCTGGTGGGTCCGTACTGTCATACTCACAACTACAGTCCTCTCCCGATTCACTATGTTGACAGGGACCGTTTCAGAAAAAAATATGTTGACAGGGCCGGACGGCGGCGCCTGCGAGCGCACCAAAGCGGAGGATAAAGTGATGTCGCCAATGTGCTGGGCTGGGTTGGACATTCTTATTGAAAAATAAAAATGGACCGGATCTATTTACGACGTTGACTACCATTTGCATGGGTGCGCTGGTTGCAGGAAGAAAATGCTGGGAGAAAGAAGACTGGTCGCTATCTCTGCCGAAGAATAATATCGACTGAATATAACGACACTATCATAGGAAATAATATCCTCCTATTAAATCATGAATTTAAAGAACTGGTGCATGAGCATTTAGCTTTATTTATTTATTTACTTATTTATGTTTAGGGGACCATGAGCATGTACCTGGGCCGGATTCATGTGAGAGCCTCCCTTCCAGTTAATTATGGGCTTCTCTATTGGGCCTTCATCAGTGGGTTGCATGTTATCAACAAATGGAAAATGTGTTCCGTACGAAAAATAGTATGCGCCACATACGGTACGGGGCACTAAAGGATCGAACCGTGCAACGACTTCCAAAACATTGTGTTTGTCGTTCTAACAACACATTTATTCAACCAACAGATGAAATATACTACTGATTATACATTAAAAACAGCAGCAACAACAACCAGGGCTGGAGGTGCAACAGAAGCAGTAAGCAGGCCAGAAGAGTGAAGACGCAGCTCTCTCTTCCAAACCAAACATCAGCCATCACTACGAACGGGCTACCAAAAAAGAACAAGTGTATGCATCAAACTAAATAAAGATCCTACTACACCAAGTGTACGCATCTAACTAACTGGCTCAGTTAGAGGTTACTATTTATTAAGCTGTGGAGATCGGCTGACGGCTTGAACCAGATGGGTGCCTGACGGGGGAAACTCCAGCCAGCAGGTCGAAGTCTGATACTTGCGACCCTCTCTCTTACTTTGGGCTGCAGAGCGTGGCGGCACATATCTGGGTATGGTGCATGCAGAGACGCATCGTACGCTGTATACACACAGTTTTGCCTGATGAACGAAACCGGGCTTCCATCATGATCCTTGCCGTCGGTTATCTCCTGGTTAATCGGATAATTCAGTCCGACAAACAGAGAGCGTGTACCAAGGCTACTTACCAACTGATACGTCTCCAACGTATCTATAATTTATGAAGTATTCATGCTATTATATTATCCATCCTGCTTGTTCTATGGGCTTTACTATGCACTTTTATATTACTTTTGGGACTAACCTATTGACCCAGAGCCCAGTGCCAGTTTCTGCCTTTTCCCTTGTTTCAGTGTTTCGCAGAAAAGGAATATAAAACGGAGTCCAAACGGAATGAAACCTTCGGAAAAGTTATTTTTGGAAAGAAAGCAATCTGGGAGACTTGGAGTGCACGTCAGGGGATCAACGAGGAAGGCACGAGGCAGGGGGTGCGCCCACCCCCCCGGGCGCGCCCTCCACCATCGTGGCCCCCTCGTGGCTCCCCTGACTGACTTCTTTCGCCTATATATATATCTCCATATACCCTAAAACCACCAGGGAACAGAATAGATCGGGAGTTCCGCCGCCGCAAGCCTCTGTAGCCACCAAAAACCAATCGGGACCCTATTCCGGCACCCTGCCGGAGGGGGGATCCCTCACCGGTGGCCATCTTCATCATCCCGGCGCTCTCCATGACTAGGAGGGAGTAGTTCGCCCTCGGGGCTGAGGGTATGTACCAGTAGCTATGTGTTTGATATCTCTCTCTCTCTCTCTCTCTCTCTCTCTCTCTCTCTCTCGTGTTCTTGAGGTGATACGATCTTGATGTAGCACGAGCTTTGCTATTATGTTGGATCTTATGATGTTTCTCCCCCCTCTACTCTCTTGTAATGGATTGAGTTTTCCCTTTGAAGTTATCTTATCAGATTGAGTCTTTAATGGTTTGAGAACACTTGATGTATGTCTTGCGTGGGATAACCGTGGTGACAATGGGTTATTCTATTGATTCACTTGATGTATGTTTTGGTGATCAACTTGCGGGTTCCGCCCATGAAACTATGCATAGGGGTTGGCACACGTTTTGGTCTTGACTCTCCGGTAGAAACTTTGGGGCACTCTTTGAGGTTCTATGTGTTGGTTGAATAGATGAATCTGAGATTGTGTGATGATATCGTATAATCATACCCACGGATACTTGAGGTGACATTGGAGTATCTAGGTGACATTAGGGTTTTGGTTGATGTGTGTCTTCAGGTGTTATTTTACTACGAACTCTAGGGCTGTTTGTGACACTTATAGGAATAGCCCAATGGATTGATCGGAAAGAATAACTTTGAGGTGGTTTCGTACCCTACCATAATCTCTTCGTTTGTTCTCTGCTATTAGCGACTTTGGAGTGACTCATTGTTGCATGTTGAGGGATATTTATATGATCCAATTATGTTATTATTGTTGAGGGAACTTGCACTAGTGAAAGTATGAACCCTAGGCCTTGTTTCCTAGCATTGCAATACCGTTTACGCTCACTTTTATCGCTTGCTACCTTGCTTTTTTTATATTTTCAGATTACAAATACCCATATCTACAATCCATATTGCACTTGTATCACCATCTCTTCGCCGATCTAGTGCACCTATACAATTTACCATTGTATTAGGTGTGTTGGGGACACAAGAGACTCTTCGTTATTTGATTGCAGGGTTGCTTGAGAGAGACCATCTTCATCCTATGCCTCCCACGGATTGATAAACCTTAGGTCATCCACTTGAAGGAAATTTGCTACTGTCCTACAAACATCTGCACTTGGAGGCCCAACAACGCCTACAAGAAGAAGGTTGCGTAGTAGACATCAAGCAGTTTCTGGCGCCGTTGCCGGGGAGGCTAGGTAAGCGGCACTCACACCCCGTCAACTAAGCAGTTTCTGGTGCCGTTGCCGGGGAGGTGAGTGCTTGAAGGTATATCTTTAGATCTTTTAATCGAATCTTTTTGTTTCTTGTTTTATCACTAGTTTCGTCTATAAAAGAAAACTAAAAAATAAATGGATTTGAGTTTGCCTCATACGCTTCATCTTTTTAATGTCTTTCGTGAAAATGATGGAAAGGAAAATTGTGCTCAAGTGCTAGAAGAAGAATGCATTACATTGTTTTGCACTAAATATTTGAATGATGAGCATGATTGCAATGGTGTTAGTATGAATTCCTTGAATATCCATGATGCTAATGATATGCAAAGCCATCAGCTTGGGGAAGCTATGTTTGATGAAGATGATATTTTTTGTCCCCCAAGTTTTGATGAGCAAATTTATTATGATGAAAGCATGCCTCCTATTTATGATGATTATTGTGATGACACGTATGCTATAAAGAATAAAGATAACCATGAAAATTTTCATCATGATTTTAATTTTCAATTGGATTATGCTTCACATGATAGTTATTTGTTGAGTTTGCTCCCACTACTATTCATGAGAACAAATTTGCTTATGTGGAGAGTAATAAAATTTCTATGCAAGTAGATCATGAAAAGAATGCTTTAGGTGCTGGTTATATTGTTGAATTCATTCATGATGCTACTGAAAATTATTTTGAGGGAGGAACATATGCTTGTAGGAATTGCAATAATATCAAGTTCCCTCTCTATGTGCTTAAGGTTTTGAAGTTATGCTTGTTTTGCCTTCCTATGCAAGTTGATTCTTGTTCCCATAAGTTGTTTGCTCACAAAATCCCTATGCATAGGAAGTGGGTTAGACATAATGTGCTAGTCATGTTCTTCATGATGCTCTCTTTATGTTTCAATTCTTATCTTTTATGTGAGCATCATTGAAATCGTCATGGCTAGCTAGGGGCGTTAAACGTTAGCGCTTGTTGGGAGGCAACCCAATTTTATTTTAGTTTCTTGCTTTTTGGTTCTGTTTAGGAATAAATAATCCATCTAGATTCTGTTTAGATGTGGTTTTGTGTTTTAATTAGTGTTTGTGCCAAGTAAGACCTATAGGATCTTCTTGGATGATAGTTATTTGATCTTGCTGTAAATTCCAGAAACTTCATGTTCACGAAAACAATTGTTTAAAATCACCAGAACGTGATAAAATACTGATTCCAATTGCAGAAGACCAATAAACGAAATTTCTATGTCATCCTATTTTGGTAGAAGTTTTGGAGTTCCAGAAGTTTACGTTTGATACAGATTACTACAGAATGTTCTGTTTTTGACAGATTGTGTTTTCTATGTGTTGTTTGCTTATTTTTATGAATCTATGGCTACTAAAAGAGTTTATGAACCATAGATAAGTTGGAATACAGTAGGTTTAACACCAATATAAAGAAAGAATGAGTTCATTACAGTATCTTGAAGTGGTGTTTTCTTTTCTTTCGCTAACGGAGCTTACGAGTTTTCTGTTAAGTTTTGTGTTGTGAAGTTTTCAAGTTTTGGGTAAAGATTCGATGGACTACGGAATAAGGAGTGGCAAGAGCCTAAGCTTGGGGATGCCCAAGGCACCCCAAGGTAATATTCAAGGACAACCAAGAGCCTAAGCTTGGGGATGCCCCGGAAGGCATCCCCTCTTTCGTCTTCGTTCATCGGTAACTTTACTTGGAGCTATATTTTTATTCACCACATGATATGTGTTTTGCTTGGAGCGTCATTTTATTTTCTTTAGCTTTGCTTGCTGTTTGAATAAAATACCAAGATCTGAAATTCTTAAATGAGAGAGAGTCTTCACATAGCTACATAATTATTTAACTACTCATTGATCTTCACTTATATCTTTTTGGAGTAGTTTGTCATTTACTCGTGTGCTTCACTTATATCCTATGAGTAAATGGTTGAATGATTTGAATGTCATAAATCTGAAATTATATATGTTTCATATGCCTTTCCCATGGGGAGTAATGCCTTCACATATAAGAAGTAGAGGTGGTAAATTTATTGAAGGTTAGCAAACATTGTATTGGTCACTTGAACAATTCATGAAAGAATATTGAAGGAAGAGAGATTTCACATATAAATATACTATCTTGGACATCTTCTATGATTGTGAGCCCCATTAATTATTTTCAAACCTGAGCAAATTAGTTGAAGTTGGACAAGGAAGACAACATAATGAGTTATGCTTGGGTATATTTGTATAGAAGTTATATTGTTATGGATCCTCTAACATGTGGTGCTTGCTATTTAGAATCCTTTGCTAGCCAAAATATCTGTACTAAGCGGGAATACTGCTTGTGCATCCAAATCCTTGAACCAAGTTTCTTCCATGAGTGTCCACCATATCTACCTATATGCGGTATTTACCTGCCGTTCCAAGTAAATTTGCATGTGCCAAACTCTAAACCTTAAAATAATAATCTGTTTTGTATGCCCGAATCGCTCATGTAGTGACTAGGGGCTAGCAGTATCTTCCATGCTAGGTGGGTTATTCTCACGATGAGTGGACTCCGCTCATCATTCACGAGAAAATGGTTGGTAACTGGGATGCCCAGTCCTATGATCAAAAGATCAAAAACAAATTCGCAAATAATTTAAACAAAACTCCCCCAGGATTGTTGAAAGTTGGACGACACCCGTTGTTTCAGACAAGCCGTGGAGTGTGATCGTTTGTGGAGGGGGAGTAAAATCTTTACCTTTCTGTGTGGGAACCGCCTATGATGTATCTAGTATGGAAGATATTGGGAACTCTTGGTCGTTATGTTGACAATGAAAGCGTACCTCTCAAAATTATTTTCATCTCTGTTTTTGCTTCGAGCTCTGGCACCTCTGCAAATCCCTGCTTCCCTCCGCGAAGGGCCTATCTTTTACTTTTATGCAAGAGTCAGTAGTATTCCTTCTCATTCCAACCTACTCTTTAGTTGGCAAGCATCATGTGATGGAAAGATCTAAGCATATATGGCCATTCAAATATATTTGAGCATGAATTATTATTGTTGACATTACCCTTGAGGTAAAATGTTGGGAGGCGAAACATTAAGCCCCTATCTTTCTCTGTGTTCGATGAATACTATTTGTTCTAAAAATATGCTTTGAGTGGTAGCAATCATGGAAGACTAAATGATAGTTGAGTATGTGAAGTTTGCTGAATCAAAGCTCTGACATAGACTCTTCCTGAAAATAAGATGAATTGTAATTGTTTGATGACTAATAACACGGTTTGTTAGTTTTCAAGAAAGTTTATGATCTATACTTTAACATGTGAATAGTTTGTTACTTGATCATGCAAAGTTCTATGATATGAGCTACTGTCATGACATATAATGATGCTAGAAAAGGTGATTGAAATTATCATTGATCAAACTTGTGCACCTGCTAGCATTCACACTTCATAAATTCTTTCTTTTATCATTTACCTACTCGAGGACGAGCAGGAATTAAACTTGGGGATGTTGATACGTCTCCAACATATCTATAATTTATGAAGTATTCATGCTATTATATTATCCATCTTGGATGTTTTATGGGCTTTACTATGCACTTTTATATTACTTTTGGGACTAACCGATTGACCCAGAGCCCAGTGCCAGTTTCTGTTTTTTCGCTTGTTTCAGTGTTTCACAGAAAAGGAATATCAAACGGAGTCCAAACGGAATGAAACCTTCGGAAAAGTTATTTTTGGAACGAAAGCAATCTGGGAGACTTGGAGTGCATGTCAGGGGATCAACGAGAAAGGCACGAGGCAGGGGGTGCGCCCTCCACCCTTGTGGCCCCCTCATGGCTCCCCTCACCGACTTCTTTCGCCTATATATCTCCATATACCCTAAAACCATCGGGGAACAGAATAGATCGGGAGTTCCGCCGTCACAAGCCTTTGTAGCCACCAAAAACCAATCGGGACCCTGTTTCGGCACCCTGCCGGAGGGGGGATCCCTCACCGATGGCCATCTTCATCATCTCGGCGCTCACCATGACTAGGAGGGAGTAGTTCACCCTCGGGGCTGAGGGTATGTACCAGTAGCTATGTGTTTGATCTCTCTCTCTCGTGTTCTTGAGGTGATACGATCTTGATGTATCGCGAACATTGCTATTATAGTTGGATCTTATGATGTTTCTCCCCCTCTACTCTCTTGTAATGGATTGAGTTTTCCCTTTGAAGTTATCTGATCAGATTGAGTCTTTAATGATTTGAGAACACTTGATGTATGTCTTGCGTGGGATAACCGTGGTGACAATGGGTTATTCTATTGATTCACTTGATGTATGTTTTGGTGATCAACTTGCGGGTTCCGCCCATGAACCTATGCATAGGGGTTGGCACACGTTTTGGTCTTGACTCTCCGGTAGAAACTTTGGGGCACTCTTTGAGGTTCTATGTGTTGGTTGAATAGATGAATCTGAGATTGTGTGATGCATATCGTGTAATCATACCCACGGATACTTGAGGTGACATTGGAGTATCTAGGTGACATTAGGGTTTTGGTTGATGTGTGTCTTAAGGTGTTATTTTACTACGAACTCTAGGGCTGTTTGTGACACTTATAGGTATAGCCCAATGGATTGATAGGAAAGAATAACTTTGAGGTGGTTTCGTACCCTACCATAATCTCTTCGTTTGTTCTCCGCTATTAGTGACTTTGGAGTGACTCTTTGTTGCATGTTGAGGGATATTTATATGATCCAATTATGTTATTATTGTTGAGAGAACTTGCACTAGTGAAAGTATGAACCCTAGGCCTTGTTTCCTAGCATTGCAATACCATTTATGCTCACTTTTATCGCTTACTAACTTGCTGTTTTTATATTTTCAGATTACAAATACCCATATCTACCATCCATATTGCACTTGTATCACCATCTCTTCGCCGAACTAGTGCACCTATACAATTTACCATTGGATTGGGTGTGTTGGGGACACAAGAGACTCTTCGTTATTTGATTGCAGGGTTGCTTGAGAGAGACCATCTTCATCCTACGCCTCCCATGGATTGATAAACCTTAGGTCATCCACTTGAGGAAAATTTGCTACTGTCCTACAAACCTCTGCACTTGGAGGCCCAACAACGTCTACAAGAAGAAGGTTGCGTAGTAGACATCATCAACCTCCAGTCAAAAATTCCTGAAGGCCCAGAGAAGCTGGGATCTTGCTCAAAGACCTTGCAGTGACTGTGATTGTATTCCGCGAAACAACAGGTCCGCTACGTGCGAACGATCATCAATCGTTCGTCGTCGTCTGATCGAGCCAGGAACTACCTGCAACCGCCATGCCGCTTTTCTTTGAAAGGTTCTGGGATTAGGAAGGGTAGGGACACCAGGCGGCCTACAACATCATATCAAGTTGGAGTCAAATAACCCTCAAAGAAAAAGTTGGAGTCAAATAAAAAAGGGCTCTTGATGTAGTCAATCTTAAGAACAGCATGTTATGAGCATGAATATTTTTTCAGTAAATGTTGACAGTAATATAAGCAAGCCATCATGATATCATAGGAAAGTAACATACTGCTGTAACAGCCGTTTGTAGCAATGACTGGAGTAGGCCAGCAATACGTCCAGCCATAGAAGGAGGCGACAGCGTAAATGAAGCCCTTGTGTTCAATGGCATCAGAGAACCATGGAGGATGTATGATCCTGCGATGGACGTGCAGATTTATCCACTTACCGCAGTGACCTGTCAGATAGGCGAGACCGCGGTTGAAGAACGCAATTAGCCTAAAGTCTTTATAATTCGCAGATCTTGTGGGCACTTGGCAGATTACAACCTTGAGAAAATCAAACTTGGTATCATGTTGGCTACTGTAAGATTCCGAGTATTCTGGGCCGCGGTGCCAAAGCAGTGCAGTGTTAATCGAAGGAAGGGGCATCAATCGCCGGGTGTAGACCTCCACGAGCATCCAGCTGCCGCGACCGTCGACGAGCACCATCCAAGACATGTTCATGCCGACCCAGTACATACCGTTAATGTAGTTGAGGGTGACAGGGATCGGATCGCAGTCAAGGGGGTTGATGCTCGCCACCCTACGATCATTATGCTGCGTGACACGCCGTTTCTGAAGATGAGGCTACATCAGCAAGCAAGGAGCTGGCTTAAAAAGCTCCGGCCTGAGGGCTTTGAGTAAACGGTACAGCCCCGATGAGCACGCGGCGAGCGGCATGGTACCGAGATTGTCCACACGCGAAACAATGAGCTTGATTACCTCTGTGGGGAGCGAATTCCAGCCACTCTTTCGGCGTACGCTGCTCAGTTCTGCCATTGTTAGTGCTTGGGTTTCGGATGAGGGGGGAGGCGCCTTAGCGGGGATGGAAGATTGGACGAGGGGGGGGGGGAGGCGCCTTAGCGGGGATGGAAGAGCAGGCAAAGAAGGAGAACCGAATATGTGCTGCGGGAAGTGGACATGTGATGATGACTACAGCATGCCGTTTGACTTACGAGACACATACCAGCAGCGTAGGGTCATATCGAAGTCAGTCAACTTGCTTGAGTGACCACAGTACTGGTACTCCCTACAGTACCTACTACTATGCCCTAACTTGCTTGAGTAGAGTAGTAGTGGAGTAGGACTCTGCTCTACTACTAGCACCGGGGGAGTAGTATGTTCTAATCTAAAATAGTTACAAACTTCAATGCCCGAGCGTGGAACGACTATGAACCGCCATCGGTGCTAACTCCAATCCCCAGCAAACGTTCGCTGGGAGACATGGCAGTTGCAAACGCCCGCGACGCAGTCACAATACGTGTGTAAGGGTGGCAGGTTTGTCAAATACTATGGCTTAAAAACAGGCCACTGTCGGATGGAAATATGACGGTTACGTGGGATTCGCCAGGATTGAGCTCGTGCCGAACAATCGCCAGATATCATTACTAAAAAAAGGTTAAAACACCCGGGGCTATAACTTGCACCGGCTGACCACTAACAATGATACTAACATAGTTGTAAAATGGTCAAATACCATGTCTACGTGGTGTTTGGAATTATATGCAAAACAAATTAGCAAGATGCCCGTGCATTGCACGGAACATCAAGGTGCATTTTTTACAAAACACCTATTGTGATTGACCCATGCAGGAGTAATCCCATGTGTAAAAACTAATGATATCTTGAGAATTTTATCAGAAAATGGTATGTCAACCATTTCATCTAAAAAATGATATATCGAGAAAGATGATAGCGGCAAGGAGGAGTGGGGCGTGGTGGTGACTGGTGGTCGGACTGGGCGGAGGCATGGGGATGGACGGCCCCGGCAGCGGCCACCATGCCAGATTGTTCTAGAGACTTCCTTTTGTAATTGCTCAGCAATGAGGTTGTGGGAGATAAGGATGAACAAGGCAATGCCTTATCTATAAATGTGGAGAGAGGTGCGGGTATCTTTTGTAAATTTGTCATAGTTTGCTTTCTATCCGTCAGATATAGATCGGACAGTCCATATTATAAGATGGCAGGCACACCATCATCACCAACTTGGTTTTTTCTCTACTCCTGCTCCTATAAAAGACTAAGTTGGTGATGATGGTGTGTCTGCCATCCGCCATTTCTGGCCATTAGATCTGCATCTAACGGCTGTGATGTAAGTTGTGGCCTTTTGCAACAATTCCCACTTCTCTGCTCCAGTTTACACAAAACCCCTTAGTATCTTGAAACTAACCACATTCCTCCCTTACTTCATCAAAACTGCCCAAAGAATATATTTGGAGTGAAACTTAAGATTTTTTTAGTGATATGTATATCAAAAGTAAACTGTTTTCTTTCAAATTTGTGAATATGTATTATTCTACTTTCGATCCGTTGCAAAAGACGGGCTCATTGTTATAAAGGTTTATCTCTTGCATTCTCCGCAACCAACACCCAGTGTACTAGTCCGGGCCGGATGCTTGCAGCGCGATGACCTGAGTTCGAATTCTGTCCTAAACTTTAGCTTTTTATATTTTTTTTAATATATACTACTTCTTTCGCTACTGTACTGGCGGTGGAACCCACAGAGTACTTAGAATACAGGATTAAGGATAGATTTGTTTCTTTTTAACTTTCTGTATGATTCTGTAGCCAGCCTGCAAGTCATGTACATTGTACTGACAGTGGAACCCACAAAGTACTTAAATACAAGATTAAGGATGCAATTAACTTTTATAGAGGGAGAATCATACACGAAATTAACTCAAATGGATTGGACGTGACTCTATTATTCTCCAACGGCAACCGGCAAATTTCCTCCTGCGGGCCGGAGTAGGTTTCTTGGTTTGCATGCGGGTTTAACGGAGGGGTTTGATGGAGGCGAGGAGGCGTGTTCAGCCGGGCGTGCAGTGGATGACACAGTACTATTCGATTTGACAACTACAACTAGTAGAGATAGAGATAGAGATAGAGATAAGAATAGAGACTAGGGAGGAGCACCATCTACTGCTTCGTGGGCTACTCCTGCGCTCCATTCGGTGGCCGCAACGTCCCCTACAGCCACTCCCTCCTGCGCTCCATTCGGCGGGCGCTATTGAAATTTGGGGAGCGCACTCTCGCGACTGCTAGCAGTGATGACTTCACCGACGATGACTTCTTCCCCGACCTCGGCAACCTCTTCCTCAATGACATGGGCGACAACCTCAACGCCAATGGTGCTGCTCCCGTTGCACCGTATGTGTTTCTGTCCTTCCTGTTCGAAATCGTGGTAGCATTCAAGTTTCCAGTCTGTGTCCTAGATTCGATCTGTTCATCTACTATGCTAGTCCGCATGATTAGTTTAATCTCTGTTATAGCCGTCATGATTTATTTTGTGCTTATTCAGACTAAATCTCGTAGTAACTTGCTCATATATTCAACTGGCGGAATGTCCCCTACAGCCACTCTCGTTTCATGGACGGCCTGGTCGATGCCTCCAAGGAGCCCTTCGTCTACTGCTATGAGTGCCCGGTGCCGTTTTGGGGCTCGCCAACGGACATCGTGCATCACCTGACGCAGGCGTGCGGCGATCACTACTAGCCCTTGGCGAAGAACATCAAGTATGAGACGTGCTACCCGTTCACCGTGCTGGAGTTGCTCGAGGATCACCGCCGCCTGTCGGTGTCAAAACCGGCGGATCTTGGGTAGGGGGTCCCGAACTGTGCGTCTAGGATCGATGGTAACAGGAGACGGGGGACACGATGTTTACCTAGGTTCGGGCCCTCTCTATGAAGGTAATACCCTACTTCCTGCTTGATTGATGAATATGAGTGTTACAAGAGTTGATCTACCACGAGATCGTAAGGGCTAAACCCTAGAAGTCTATCCTATGTCTATATGGTAATGAATCTGTCTCTATCCGGACTACGCTCTCCGGTTTATATAGATACCAGAGAGATCTAGAGTTACATGGAGTCGGTTACATAAGGAAAAATCTTCATAATTATTCGCCTAGCTTGCCTTCCACGCCAATTAGAGTCCAATCCAGACACGGGTACAATCTTCGGCCTTATTGTCTTCACAGCCCATCAGTCCGGCCCAACGAATAATAGGCCGGACGCCCGAGGACCCCTTAGTACAGGACTCCCTCAGTAGCCCCTGGACCTGGCTTCAATGACGAGGAGTCCGGCGCGCTGATTTGTCTTCGGCATTGCAAGGCGGGTTCCCTCCTTCCGAACTCTGGAATAGTCTTCGGATGTAGTAAGTATATCCGGACCCGTGTATGCAACTGCAAAGAACACAATATTTCACATGTCTGGCCTGCTGACAACTGTTTACGACAGTGCATTACGCCTGCCCGTTCATTATTTCCAACCGTTGGCTAGCCCCACGCCCCACGTCTTGGGATGCGGTTTTATCGGCACGTCTTGTCAAAGCAGGTATCATGTCCCTTATTCACGGGATTTTCAATAATGTACGCGTGGGTAACCCAACCGTCCCCTGGGTACAACTCCTCGAGGATAGGTAAGTTTTGAGACCCGGGAGGGGATGCTCAATATTCTGGGCCTTTATATAGGGACCCAGACTTGTCTTTTCTCTTCTGCGCTTGCTTCTTCCCCAACCCTAGCCACCTCGAGTTCTAGCCCTCGGGTTCAATCAGCACCAGCCCCAATCATGTCCGGGTCCAGCTGTTCAGGCCGGTGGGTGGCCTCTTCTGTCACGGAGGAGGATATTGCGAAGCTCCGCGTGGCGAGGTATCTGACCCCAGAAATCCTTCATCGACTTCCCACCGATTGGCAGGTTATTCCCACCCCCAAATCTAGCGAGAGGGTAGTTTTTTTGTCCCACTTCCTCCATGGGTCAGGGTTCGCGCTTAACCCCATCGTCCGAGGGCTCCTGTTCTACTATGGGCTAGATTTTCACGATCTGGCCCCGGACTCTGTTCTTCTCATCTCGACAGTCATCGTCACGTGTGAGGCCTTCCTCCGGACTCCTCCGCACTTTGGTTTGTGGCTCAAGACTTTTGACTTGAGGCCGTGGGTGGCAGAGGAGCAGCAGGCAGAGTGCGGCAGCATCGTAATAGGCAAGCTTGTCGACGCGGTTTGGTTTGAAGGATCCTTTCCCGAGTCTTCCGGTATGTGGCAGCAGGGGTGGTTTTATATCAACGAGCCGTGGGGCTCCAAGTGGGCGGCTACGCCTGCGTTCCGACCCGGCCCTCCGATTCAGCTTGCTTCATGGATCAATAAGGGATTGGACTGGGGATCCGTCAATGAAGTGCAGACTCTGCAAGGTCGCATCCGGAGCCTTTCCGAAAAGGGCATCGATCTTGTGAATGTCGTTCAAGTAATGCTAGTCCGCCGAACCCTGCCATGTCAGCTGCGGCCTCTCTGTATTTGGGAGTTTAATCCAGAAGGGCGGCGGACTCTTCAGCACTTCTTTGGCGCTACACACGAAGGAATGTGGAAATTATATTTCGGGGAGCGAGAGCAATGGCCGGACTCCACCAAAGACGCTGGCCTTGACTGCAATCATCCAGACACCTCGGTAAGTATTCCATCTCTGAACACCTTCCACTTAAGCATCCCTTGACAAGATACTGAACAATCCGTCCTTATATAGGACTGGATAAAGAAAGCGGTGTTAATCCGGTGTCCGGCGCCCCTTCTCAAAGACTCTGTGACCGCCCAGCTGACGAGGATGCTGATTCCGACACCGTACAAGGTGCCTGCAAAGGGGGTGAGGGCGGGGAGGCCAGAGGTGATGCCCGCCCTGAGGGCGAATTAGGCACTGCATTCGGGGAAGCTGAAACCCCTTTGCCCAGGGGCAAAGGTGCCGAGGGGGCCCCCCATTGCAAGAAGAGGGCCGCTTTCGGAGATCAGGAGGGGAAACCTTCCAAGAAAGGGAAAACGCCAATGTCGGGCGGCCTGAGCCGGGTAAGCGATGTCGATGTAGGGCTTTATGATGAGGACAAACCTCTGGCCAAACCATAAGTGCAGCGGGGTATTTTAATCATACCTCATTCCTTTCTTATTACTTTAGTAATCCTCCGATATATGTACGTCCTCGCAGGTTAACTCCTGGTGTTTCTCAATCGTCTTCCTCCTCGGGAGACCTTCTTCTAGAGATGATGGAGAGTGACACGCCTTCTCCAGCCTCTTCGCCCAACAGGGCGGATGATTTCGAGGTATCGTCCCGAGGGGCTCCTCTCGATCGACAGGTAGTGCAGGAAACGAAGAAGGTGTTCCCCGAAGGTGGTGCCTCTGTTACTCGGGGTTCGGGAATCAAGTACGACGGCCCCGAACTATCCGATTTACAGCTGGAGCCGATTCAGGAGGCGAGTGGGCGGATCCCTTCAAAGGGATGCCGTACTCTGGAGGCAGTTTCCGGAGACCCAGGAGCGCCGCAAACGCTGACGAACATGCTACAACAAGCGTCCGTTTTGGAGGAGCATCGTGCCTTGATGGCCACGGTGGTCGAAAAGGTTTTATCCGTGAAGAGCGGGTTGAACGAGGCCTTCACCAGCCTTCTGAGGGGTTTTGAGGTTTCTGATGTAGTTTTGCCAATGGTGTTTTATTGACAGAATGCACCTGTTGTATATGCAGTAGCCCCTGAGACTCGGATTGCCTTCCAAAGGAAGCGATCGGAGGATCGAAGAGATAAGCTCAGGTACTAACCTTGATTTAATAATGAATACAGGCTGCCTCCCCTCCTGCAGCTACCCGAAATACGGAAGTGGCCGAACTGCAGCGGAAGCTGGATATTGCGGAGGATGACATTGCATTGATCAACAGGCGTCTTGACGACTCGCAAGGTATATATTTCGAGCATTCCTTACATCAATGTGCTTGTATTTTAAGCCAGACTCTAAAAGGAGTTTTATATGACATGTGCATGAATGTAGATGGTGCTGCCGCCGTGGAGGCCCTTCGGGCGGAGCTAGCCCGGGCCAAGAAGCAGGCCCGGTTTAGTAGTGCGGCTGCCGAAAAGGCATTGGCTGAGTTGAAAGCCGAACAGGCTGCACGGCGCCAAGACCAGGAGAAGATGTCCACCATGACGCATGAATTAGATAATGCGGCTAGCCGCTGTAAATTTCTTGAGAAAGAAAATGAAGCCAAAACGGCTGAACTTGACAAGGCCTTACGAGAGGCGAGAGAAGCGCGGTCTGAATCTAGAGCGGCCCGTGAGGACATCCGGCAAGCTGTGGATATTGCTGCTGGCAAGCCCTTTTTGCTACAGACTAAGTTCGGCGATCCGAACTATGTTCCGCTTAACCACGTATGGGGTTCTTCGGACAAATTTTTAGACTTGCCGAAGAGTTCTTCCGATGCGGCGCGGTTTTACCATGCGCAAGAGGGGTGCGCAATGGAGAAGCTTTTCTGGTCACAATCCGGCGCGTCAAAGTGCCCTCTGCTGCTGAATGAACAGACGTCCCAGTGGGCCGAGCTGCATAGGATATCAGGCGCTGTCATGAAGAACGTCATAGTCCGGTTGTGGCCGACTGAGCCTGTTCCGAGTAGTTATTTCGGCCTGGTTTGGCGGCTTGTTGACGCGGTGCCACATATCGACGCTGTGAAGCGGTCGGTGTGCATTGAGGGTGCACGGATGGCCTATGCCCGAGTCAAGATGTTCTGGGGAAAGATGATGGCCATCGTTGTTGCAGCGAGGAGTCCACCAAAGGGCAAGGACTGTTATGAGCCGGAGCATTATTTTGAAGACGTCCTAGAGGTCGCCCGCTTAATAGAGGGTCAGTGCTCGAAAGACATAATGTTCGAGTGATTTGTATGATGGTTTTAACAGATAGCTTTATTGATCTATTTATATTTTGCTCAAAAGCTTGAATTCCTCCTGTGCGGTCGTTTCAGTATGATCTGAAAGTTTTCAAGTCGTCGGCTTCAGCCCCCTCGTAGGAAGTATGGGGGTGTTCGGAAAAGCATTTAATCCCTCTTTGTCCAACGTCTTGGTCCATGAAGGAGGTGATAATGCGGCGAACCAGGCAATCGGACTATAGGGCGTTAACACTTTCACTTAGCCATAGGAGTTTTATGGGGCTACAACATGGCCCCTGGTATGTATACGGTGCATCGTGCCTTACATATGTTGATCTAGAAAAGATCCCTCGTGTGACACGGAGAATCACTAAAGATTCGAATAAGTCGTCAAGTGGTTGACCAGCTCTCGCCGCATCATGACAGTCAGTTTTCGGCTTTCTCTACTGAGGTGCTCATCCGGTCTAGGCCAGGGCACAATCGCAGTAGTTCTCCCTTTACTACCCTAGCCGATAGAGTGGAACGTAGGGTAGCAAGCACAGGAGCCGGGCAATCCAACTATTGATCAAAGACAATGATTCAGAGCTGATCCATATAAGGCCAAACTTGCGACGCCGAAGTATGCTATAGAGCTGTTCGGACTTTTACTGGCGACTCATTTGTTCCCATACCGTGCCCCTGTCGAATTATGCCGAGGTGCGTCTTGTAAGGCAGCCGTTACGGCGGGACTCATTGTAGAAAGAGCATGGAAGATTAGTTCGGATGAAGTTTACTGGGAACGGAGCAAAATGCTGATTATAAATGTATATAAAAAGTAAAACACAACAACCCAGCTATTTGACATGCTCGGGGTTGGGAATGGAGGAAAAAGGCATATTACAGGCTTGAAATAATGAGTGCGGTCTACAAAAGCTTGTTTTAGACCTCCTGTCGCACGTCTGCGCCGCCCGTCCTCGGGGAAGGGGAATCCTTAACGGAAGTGGCCCCTGCGGTGAGTGTACGGATCCGAACTCCAATAGAGTCCAATGTAGGTGCTGTCCTGATGGTCACCTGTTTTTAAGAGATAATAAAGAAAAGTAAGAAAGATAAAAAATGTTACGAGAATGCTTGTAGGGTTGTCCGTATTGTACTTCCGCCGATGCCCATGGTATCTTGAGCGCGTAGTGATGTACGCGTGGTGTAAATCTTGCCAATATAGTGGGTGGATGGCGGAAGCCGAACTGCTATTTCAGTTCCGGGAGTGGTCGAACTTCAGAGGGAAACTGTTTGTGGCCCATGGTGTTTGGCTGGCGAGCCGCTCTGTCGTCTTTATCGCCTGGTGGTCTCCTCCCCTTGTGTTCGGTGTTAAGCTTGCCTGCCTGCTTGAAGACCCAACAGTTTCTGTTGGTATGATTAGCTGGCTTATAAGGGTGACCGTGAATCTGACAAGGTCGGTCGAATATCCTGTCAAGGGTGGATGGTCCATCCTGGTTTTCCTTTAGTGGCTTCTTCCGTTGACCAGGTTTCGGATTGTGAAATCCGGCGTTGACCACTGTGTCGCATGATCTTTCATTATTGTTGCGACTGTTGTGTTCGGCTCGTCGTGGCTTACCGTTGCCATCTCGGATTTTGGAAGTGCCCGGGTCACTTGCGTTGTTGCTTCTACGAGCAAGCCAGTTGTCTTCTCCAGTGTAGAAGCGAGTCATTAGAGCGGTAAGGGCTGTCATGGATTTGGGTCCTTCCTGGCCGAGGTGACGCGCTAGCCATTCATCCCGGACGCTATGTTTGAAGGCCGCAAGGGCTTCCGTGTCCGGACAGTCGACAATTTGGTTCTTTTTGACTAAGAACCTAGTCGAGAGCTGCCTGGCTGACTTGCCAGGCTTCTGGACGATGTGACTCAAGTCATCGGCATATGGTGGCCGGACATATGTTCCTTGGAAGTTGTCCCGAAAGGCGTCTTCCAGATCTTCCCAGTTGCCGATAGAATTTTCTGGCAAACTATTTAGCCAGTACCGAGCTGGCCCTTTGAGCTTGAGAGCTAGGTATTTAATGGCATGAAGGTCGTCTCCGCGAGCCATCTGAATATGGAGGAGTTAATCCTCGATCCGTACCGCGGGATCTGTTGTTCCATCGTATGATTCGATGTTAATGGGTTTAAACCCGTCTGGGAATTCGTGCTCCATTACCTCGTCAGTGAAGCAGAGGGGGTGCGGCTCCTCTATGTTGGACCATATTGTGAAGCACCTTCGTGGGACTCCGCTTACGGCTTTCGGACCGAGCGTGGTTGGGTCTGTTGTGTCCGAATAGATAACCGACGTCACTGGTCGGGGCATGTCCCCGCGATCTTGGTGTCGATTTTGTGTTTCCTGTTCTAACCTCCAGGTCTTGTTGGATGTCGCGAGTGTTTCCCCGAGCTGCTTTATTCTTGCTTGGACGGCCGGATGGGTTGGTGTGGTGCTCTGCTTGGGCTGCTGCTTTGTCTGGACCAAACTGTGGTCGGCCCACCGCATTATTCGATGGTGGTATGGGCTCCAACGCCCTACCATCGTATTGAGGGGGCCACCTACTCTTGGGCTGGCTTTCGTCTGGGCCTCTAAGGCCGTAATCTTCGGCGGCCAGGACCTCCGTCCATCTATCATTGAGCAAATCTTGACTTGCTTGAAGCTGCAGCTGCTTCTTCCTTAGGCTCCTTGCAGTGGCTATAAGCCGGCGTTTAAAGCGCTCCTGCTCGAGACGTTCCTTAGGCACGATAAAATCCTCGTTGCCAAGGATCCCCTCTTCCTCGGAGAGTGGGAGATAATTTCTCTCCTCCGAGTCTCCATATGCGGCCTGTTCATCAGGGCTGTCTTGCCCGCTCTCCTGTTCCTCCTGTTCGGATTCTACCTCAACAGGGTCTTCATTGTCCGGAGTGTTGTCTTCCCTGGTGCTGGCCGTGTTTTCTCTTGAGCGATGTGACTTAGGGCGGCACCGTGGGCGCCGGTGTTCGGACTGTGTACCAGGAGGTTTATCCTCGACTGGATCCTCCTTGTCATCGTCGAGGGCGTCGTAAGGTGTGTATATCATACACACGTCATACCAGGAAGAGGTCATCCCATGTCTAGTGGGTAGAAAGCTCTGGCCCTGCCCCTCATCATCATCCATATCGTCGATGTCTTCGGAGCGGGGGTCAGGCGTGTTGGTTGGGTCTTCAATGGTGGCTATGAAGTGGGTGGCGGGTGGGGAGCAAAATTCTCCATCATCCGCCGTAAGTTCAAACCGAACATAGTTCGGCGACGAGTCATCTGCCAGGGATAGTTTTTTAATGAGTTTAGGAGGTCGCCCATGGGCGAGTGTTGGAAGACATCTGCGGCGCTGAACTTGAAGATCGATAACCGATCGAGTTCGGTATCCGCAGGCTCGCAGGGTTCGGAACTCGACACCGGAGAGGAGTCCGGGGTTCCGTTGATGCAGATACCGTGCGAAGCGGAATCTGCAAGCGGCTCCAACGCGGCAGAATCGGTAGCCCGCATGATGGGGTTGAGCTTCCCATCTTCGGATGACTTGATCTGCTCCGGCTCTAAGGCCAGAGTTGCTACAGGAGCTCTCTCCTGGATGCGGCCCGATGACAGGTTTAAGCAATGTTCATCGGGGCGACGGGGAGCGATTGCCGCGGTCTCAAATCCGTCGAAGGTGAAGTCTCCGCGGACGTCCGCAATGTAGTTCAAGCTTTCGAATCTGACTTGATGGCCAGGGGCGTAACTGTCGATCAGTTCCAGATGACCAAGCGAGTTGTCCCGCAGTACGAAGCCGCCGAATACGAAGATCTGTCCGGGGAGAAAGATTTCTCCCTGGACAACATCATTACGGACGATCGAAGGAGCCATCGAGTCCTTTGCCGACGACACAGTGGAACTCTCAATGAAAGCACCAATGTCGGTGTCAAAACAGGCGGATCTCGGGTAGGCGGTCCCGAAGTGTGCGTCTAGGATCTATGGTAACAGGAGACGGGGGACACGATGTTTACCCAGGTTCGGGCCCTCTCTATGGAGGTAATACCCTACTTCCTGCTTGATTGATCTTGATGAATATGAGTGTTACAAGAGTTGATCTACCACGAGACCGTAAGGGCTAAACCCTAGAAGTCTAGCCTATGTGAATATGGTAATGAATCTGTCTCTATCCGGACTACGCTCTTCGGTTTATATAGATACCGGAGAGATCTAGGGTTACATGGAGTCGGTTACATAAGGAA
This sequence comes from Triticum aestivum, assembly GCF_018294505.1. Taxonomy (NCBI): domain Eukaryota; kingdom Viridiplantae; phylum Streptophyta; class Magnoliopsida; order Poales; family Poaceae; genus Triticum; species Triticum aestivum. The sequence goes on along the minus strand of NC_057814.1, from coordinate 13,564,887 downwards.
AAATCTTCATAATTAGTAGCCTAGCTTGCCTTCCACGCCAAGTAGAATCCAATTCGGACACGGGTACAATCTTCGGCCTTCATGTCTTCACAGCCCATTAGTCTGGCCCAAAGAATAACAGGCCGGACGCCCGAGGACCCCTTAGTACAGGACTCCCTCACCGCCTGCTAGTCTCGGAGGAGGACGGCAGCGTCTTCCTCTTGATCGTGGGCACCGGCGAGACACGCGCAGGCCGTCGCCCCGTCTCTGTAGTGTGCCTCAGGGGTGACGCCGCTGACGCTGGCACTGACACGAGGCCGATGTACGGGTGCGTGCTCAATCTTACTACCCCTCGGAGGTACGTGGGCGGCGACACTGGCTACGTCAAGCTGACTTGGACTCTGCCGAGCTGGGACCTTCCCTCCGATGTGGACATGGAAGACGCATGGTATTATTGGACCCCCAACAATGTGCACGGGGACTCCAAGGAGGTTCACCTGGACATCTGCATTATCAAGTTAAATGTTGATCATTAGTCTTCGCTCAATGTAATCCGCTGTCTAAGCATGTGGAGACTTCCATGCATGATCTTGCTCTATTGGAGTATCGCGCATGAATAAAAGTGTATCCATTTATGGTTTAGTCTAGAATCTTCCATGTATAAATTTTTACTACAGTACTGGTGAAAGACTTATGATGAACCATTCTTACATATCCTCTGCCCCTTCCAAGTCATCCTGATTTAATCCCTCCGTCTAGGTGTATAAGGGCATGGTTAATACTTAAATAGTATAGCCAACTGTTGACTATAAGAAAGTGCCATGTCATCTGTAGCCAACATGTATAACAATGGATACTCAAAAACTAGTTCTTGAAGATCATTTCTGGCAAAGCACAATAAGAGTTATTTCTTCAAAAGTTTTGGATGCAGGTTGAACAGTTGAACGCTTTTGTTTGCAAAAGATACTTTTTTATCTATTTCACCCGGATGTTTGTGAGCTCTAGAGATGAAATAATATCCGAACAAAACTATCGATACCCGTTACACATGAGCTGACCCCTGTAGCGACCCGACCTCAGACGGTAAAGTCTCTGTGCTTCAGTGTCATCCCTGGATCGGTAATGCTGACACAGACAGCACTTGAAGGATTTATAACAGAGTAGCAATCACACACTTATTACATCAAATGTCTCAAAAGAGAACTTATTACAATAAATATGGCTTAAGGCCATCTAAATAAGATAACAGCGGAAGGCTTGGAAGATAAAGTGAGTCCACCAACTCCAACGGCATAGCTGAGTGCACGACAACGGCCTAGCGAACCTTACACCTCGTCTGAAAAGTCTGCAACATGATACGTTGCAGCCCGAAAACGGGTCAGCACATGGAATATGCTGGCAGTGTAACACAGTAGAGTAATGAACAGATAATGCTATCACTATATGCATATATGGCTGGTGGAGGCTCTATGGTTAATATGTTTTTGCGAAAAGCCAATTTTTCCCTACAACAAAGGAATATATTTTATTTAACTACCATGGTAGTTGAAACATCATTGAGAAGGTTCCTCCAACTCAATCCCAATTAAAAGTAATTATCAACCCAACAAGTTAAATTAGAGTGATGAGATCCATATGATAATCCAAAATCCAGATACTCAAGATGTCCATAACCGGGGACACGGCTAACCATGATTAGTTTGTACACTCTGCAGAGGTTTGCGCACTTTTCCCCACAAGACTCGATCTCCTCCGTTGGATTTCTCGCACTACATGGTATTTGAGAAACGGATGACCGAGACACAGTATTTCAGAAACATTAACTCTAACCCCCGGTGGACAGTTACACCTACTTTCCCACTCCATCTGCTAGCCCACCACTAGAAGAGGTCATGCACCATACTTAACTATGCTAGAGCCCATAATAGCTTGTGGCTGCACACGGAAGTCTCTAGCATCAATAATCTTATGATCCCTTTGAGCCTGGGTGGCGGACCGTAGGATGATCACACGGGTACTCCGAGATATCCTAGGACAACACAGGATTCTCCAGGTGCCCACAAGCAATCCACCCAGATGTGTATTAAAGTTGCCACCTTAAGTTGAACCATTAATTAACACCTCACATATGTCATGGATCTCCCAAACAAAACCACGTCTACGAGCATAACATAGCAAATAAGCATACGTAGAAGTAACTCCCAAGGGTTTGATAATAAACAAGGCAATAGGTTCTACCTCCTCATCTACTTCCCAATACCCACAAGTTAAACACATCCTAATCATGCAATGTTTGAGGATTGGAACTAACACATAAAAACTGGGTATGAAAAGAGTATGATCAATGTGTTACTTGCCTTGCTGACGATCCGCAAAACCTAGTGACTCGTAGTAGCACGCTTCGCACTCCGGAAATTCTATCGCAGACAAACAATAACGTACATAAGCAATCAAGCAAAGATGCACGGATAACTCCCAAATGAGAAGATCTAACCATAAAGTTCAACTGAAGAACTCCGGTTGGCAAAGAGAATCAAATCAAACGGAGCAACGAAACTCAAACTACGAAAGAAACAAGATCCGAGTACTAATCTTGACTAAAGTCAAATTTTACAGTATCAAAATCTTGTTCAAGGTGGTTAAACAGAAAGAGGGTTTTGAGACGAAGATCTAGGCGGTTGAATCGCCTGATTCCGATAAACGAGCGAAAAGATAAACTAAAACGAAAATCAGGGCAGAAATCACGATCGAAAATAATCACGGAAAAACCCTGGAAAAATAAAACTGACGAACAGGCTAATGAACGAACGTTCGCTGTCTGCGTATAATGGGCGAACAACGTTTGTTAAAACCAACGTACGGACGAACGTCCCTTATTTAACCGAACCAAGAAAACCGAAACAAAACCGATCCTACAAAACGAGATCTAGGTTTATGAAATAAAACCGATCGGTTTTAAAAATAACCGGGGCTACCTCGTGGAACGGGAGAGCGGCGCCGGCGTACTCCGGCGGCGGCGCTGCGGAGCGATGGCGGGACGACGTGGCGGCGGCGGCGGCAGCGCGGGTCGGGTGGCGGGGCTGGCGGCTAGGGTTTCGGGGGTGGGGCTGGCAGCTCGGGCCTTCGGCCTTTTAAAGGGGCCGGCCGGGTCGGTGTCCCAGGCGGACACGGCCCGGTAAGGCGGTTCGTTTTCTTTAATATTCCGACGCCGAGAAAAACAAAGAAAATAAATACTGAACGGACTCCTAAAATCCTGAAATAAATTTTCCCCGTCCTCCAAAAATATGCCGGACAAAGTGAACATTTATTTGGGCCTCTAATGCAATTTTGAAAAACATGAATTTTTCCTAATTCGAATAAAATTGCAATAAAGTCCAAATAAAATTTATTAATTGATTTTAATATTTTTTGTCCAATATTTCATTTATTTTGGAGAAGTCATATTAATTGGAATATATCGGAGAGAAAAATAATTAAAACCAAAGTGATCCTTGTTTCGATATTTGAGAAAAATTCGAATATGAAAACTAGGAAATCCCCAACTCTCCCTGAGGGTCCTTGAGTTGCATAGAATTTCGAGGATCGCAAAACGAAATGCAATAGAATATGATATGCATGGATGACCTATCTATAACATTCCAAATTGAAAATTTGGGATGTTACAAACCTACCCCCTTAAGATGAATCTCGCCCTCGAGATTCGGGTTGGCTAGAAAACAGGTGTGGGTGGTCTTTCCGCAGATCATCGTCTCGTTCCCAAGTGGCTTCATCCTCGGCATGGTGGCTCCACTGAACATTGCAAAACTTAATAACCTTGCTGCGAGTAACTCGGCTGGCAAACTCGAGAATCTTGACAGGTTTCTCCTCATATGTCAAATCACTGTCCAACTGAATTGCTTCCAGGGGTACTGTATCTCTCAGGGGAATATCGGCCATCTCTTCATGACACTTCTTCAACTGGGAAACGTGAAACACATCATGAACTCCTGACAGTCCTTCGGGTAACTCCAACTTGTAGGCAACCTCTCCCATGCGTTCGAAAACTCGGTATGGTCCTACAAATCTCGGGGCTAACTTTCCCTTAACTCCAAAACGCTTAACTCCTGCCAGAGGCGACACTCACAGATACGCTTTGTCTCTGATTTCATAGAGTACCTCCTTGCATTTTGAATCAGCATAACTCTTCTGCCTGGACTGAGCTACCTTCAGTCTATCTCGAATCAGCTTAACCTTCTCTTCAGACTCTTTAATCAAATCCGGTCCAAACAACTGACGGTCTCCAACTTCATCCCACATCAACGGTGTTCTGCACCTTCTTCCATACAGGGCTTCGAACAGTGCCATCTTCAAACTGGCCTGATAGCTGTTGTTGTATGAGAACTCCGCGTAGGGCAAGTTGTCATCCCAACTAGATCCATAATGTAGCGCACAAGCTCTCAACATGTCCTCCAGAATCTGATTGACTCTCTCAGTCTGTTCATCTGTCTGTGGATGAAAAGTTGTACTGAACTCTAGCCTGGTACCCAAAGTCTTGTGCAACTGATGCCAAAACTTTGAAGTAAACTGGGTTCCTCTATCTGATACGATGGTCCTCAGAACTCCGTGCAGACATACGATCCTGGTCATGTATATCTTGGCCAACTTTGCACTTGTATAGGTGGTTTTCGCTGGGATAAAGTGAGCTACCTTGGTCAACTGATCCACTACTACCCAGATAGAATCATATCCCGATCGGGTCCTGGGTAATCCGGTGATAAAATCCATGCCAAGCTTATCCCACTTCCATTCGGGTATCGGCATAGGCTGCAGTAATCCTGCTGGCTTCTGATGTTCTGCCTTCACTCTCTGACATACATCACGTACGGCTACATACTCGGCAATATCCTTCTTCATTCCGGTCCACTACAAATGCTCCTTCAAATCCAAATACATCTTAGTGTTTCCGGGGTGTATTGTGTATGGTGAGTCATGAGCCTCCTGTAGTATCAACTTTCTGATCTCTGCAGTATTGGGCACATAAATGCGGTCCTCAAACCACAAGGTGTCGTGCTCATCCTCACGAAAACCTTTGGCCTTTCCTTTCCTCATTCTCTCCTTTATCTCGGCAATTTTCTTGTCATCCTTCTGAGCCTCCCGAATCTTTCCCAACAATGTAGAATGAACTTCCATCGCTGCAACAAAACCTCTAGGAACAATCTCCAAACGAAGTTCCCTGAGATCCTCAGCTAACTCCTTATGCATCCCTCCCATTAAGAGAGTATTAACATAACTTTTCCGTCTCAAAGCGTCTACTACGACATTGGCCTTTCCTGGATGATAATGCAGCTTCATGTCATAATCCTTTATAAGCTCCAACCATCTCCTCTGCCTGAGGTTCAGCTCCTTCTGGGTGAATTTGTACTTCAAACTCTTATGATCCGTTTACACATCACAACGGTTTCCAATAAGAAAGTGTCTCCAGGTTTTGAGCACATGCACTACTGCTGCTAACTCCAAGTCATGCGTGGCATAATTCAACTCATGCGGTCGAAGCTGTCATGAGGCATATGAAACAACTCTTTTGTCTTGCATAAGTACTCCTCCAAGTCCTAAGCGAGATGCGTCACAATACACATGGAAATCCTTGCGTATATCCGGCAAAATTAGCACTGGGGCTGTAGTCAAACGTTTCTTCAACTCCTAAAAACTGGCCTCACATTCTTCTGTCCATTTGAACTTACTGTCCTTCTTCAGCAATGCCGTCATGGGCTTCACAATTTTAGAGAAATTCTCAATAAATTTCCGGTAATATCCTGCTAGTCCAAGAAAACTGCGGATCTCTCCAACTGAGGTGGGTGATAACCAATCAGTGACTGACTGAACCTTGGTAGGATCCACTGCTATACCTTCTCCTGATATAACATGTCCAAGGAATCCAACTTCCTTCAACCAAAACTCACATTTGCTGAACTTGGCATACAACTGATGCTCCCTGAGCTTCTTGAGAACTAAACGCAAATGCTCCTTGTGTTCCTCTTCATTCTTTGAGTATACCAAGATATCATCAATGAACACCACAACAAACTTATCCAAGAACTCCATGACTACCTTATTCATAATACTCATGAAATAGGCAGGGGCATTAGTCAATCCGAATGACATAACCATATACTCATATAACCCGTACCTCGTGGTAAAAGCTGTTTTAGGTATATCATTCTCTCGAATCTTCAACTGGTGGTATCCTGATCGCAAATCGATCTTCAAAAGCACTTTAGCTCCTTGCAGCTAGTCAAACAGATCATTGATCATTGGCAGCGGGTACTTGTTCTTGATCGTCACTTCATTCAGCGCACGATAATCTACAACCATTCTCAATGATCCATCCTTCTTCTCAACCAAGAGTACTGGGGCTCCCCATGGTGATGAACTTCGTTGAATGTAACCTTTCTCCAATAACTCCTTAATATGTTTCTTGATCTCCTCCAGATCATTCGCGGGCATCCGGTATGGTCTCTTCGATATAGGCCCGGTGCCTGGCAACACCTCTATCAAAAACTCGATGTCTCGATCTGGCGGCATGCCTGGTAACTCCTCTGGAAATACATCTGGGTAATCCTTCACAACAGGCACTTCCTCCTGAACAACTCCCGAAGAGGGAATTTACTTGGGTTCTCCTTGGCGCATGCCTGGATACATACTTGATCCTTCTTTCCTCCGGGGTGGTAAGCAAAATCGACTTACTGGCGCAATCGATGTTTCCCCCATACATCGATAGCCAATTCATGCCTAGTATCACATCCAATCCTTGTGACTCCAGAATTATCAAGTCGGATGGGAAAACATGACTACCTATGGTTAATTGCATCTGAAAACATCCACTGCTTGCCATATAGTCAGCTCCAGGTGAGGTTACTAGCACAGGTGTCCTAAGAACTTTAGTGGCAACTTAAACTTATCCACAAATCCCCTTGATATGTATGAATGCGATGCACCAGTATCAAAAAGAACGATTGCAGTAAATGACTTAACCAAAAACTTACCGATAACTGCATCTGGCTACTCTTCAACCTCCTCCACGTTCACGTGGTTCACTTGTCCTTTGTTAAATGGATTGGGCTTCTTCCCAAAGCTCCCATTACCATTTCCGTTCTTTGCTTCAGGGCACTCGGTGGAATAGTGTCCAGTCTTCCCACACTTGAAACAAGTAATGTGACTTAGGTCCCTCTTGGCGGGTGTGGCTGGATTGGAGTGGTTCTTATTGCTGCTTGCTCCATTCCCATTCCCATTCTTTGGGCCATTATGATTATGAGAATTTCCTACATTGTGAGTGTGGCCTCCATGGTTATGGGTAAGTCCTCCCGAGTTCGGGGTAAATCGAGGCTTCTGCTGCGCTCCTGAATTATACTTCCCTTGTCCATACTTCCTCTTGCGGCTCTCTATCTGCTGCTGCTTCCCTTGATCATCAGAGCTTTATCTACCAACTCCTGGTAGTTGTTAAATGTTGCCACCATTAACTGCATAATCATCTCATCATTCAGTCCTTCCATAAACTTCTCCTGCTTCGCGGCATCTGTGGCCACATCATCTGGGGCATAGCGGGATAACATGCTAAACTCATCCACGTACTGCCCCACAGTACGGTTCCCCTGGCGTAAGTTGCGAAACTCACGCTTCTTCACGCTCATAGCTCCAGTTGAGACGTGGGCAGTGGGGAATGCTTGCTGAAACTGCTCAGAAGTGACATTGGCTATAGGAAAAGTGGTTGTATAATTCTCCCACCATGAGGCTGCTGGTCCATCCTATTGGTGTGCGGCAAAACGCACCTTCTCAGCATCTGTGCAACCTGCGGTGGTCAACTCCCTGCCAATCCTGGGCAGCGAGTCATCAGCAACTATTGGCTCGGTGCTACTGGAAGACATCGGCGGCTGCAACCTCAGAAAACGCGCTAAGTTGTCAACTGGAGGTGGTGGCGGTGGGTTGTTGTTGTTGTTGTTGTTGCATTGGTTCTGAACTAACAACTGCATCAAGGCATTCTGCTGCTGGATCAACTGAGTGACCTCCGGTGGGAAGACAAATCCGGTATCATCTGATGGGTTTAGAGGGAAGAGATTAGAATAGAATGAGGTCTACTGAGAAAGCACTACCCATATGCACATGAGACAAACACAATCATGTCATATCACTCAATCAATCAAGCAAGGGCATACAATCGATCTAACTATCGTTACAGTGCTCAGACTATACTATATACATGGGGGGGATTCTACTTGATCATATGGTGGTCTACTAGAAATTTTGATCGGTGGAAGACTCCATGCTATATGCTCCAGCTTCGTCCTCATAGTCATCCTCACTACTGTCGGGGTCGGAGTCGGTGTCGTCGATGATGATGTAGTCTTCAGAACGAATGTCTTTGGATTGATCGTCATCTCCTCCTGGCGCGGGATCTCCCATGAATATTCCGATCTTCTTTATCAGGTCGTCATTCTTCTCCATTAGTATTGCGATTTCCTCCTCGTATCAGTCGCGCGTAGACTTGAGTTCCTCTTCTAGCTCCGTGTTCCTGGTCATCGCCTTCTTCAAATCCATCATACCAGCGCACATCTGGTACTCCTGGCATCGAATGTGCTGGTTTAACTCCTGAATGAATGCTGCAATGGACCTGTCCTTCCTGGTGCTGATCATCTCCCATTGCTCATTTCGGCGCCCACATATCTGGTAGATAGTGTCTTTCAGCTCCTGTTTGTAGACTTCTCCAATACGTCCCATAGCAATGTGGGCTGCCATACTTTTGCCTAGACTCCAGGTTGGGGCATCAAAGGAAAACTCTATGGCCTCAGTGACTGGCATAAACGTCCTTCCTGGAACTTGAACTCGAATCATCCAGCGCTCCTCTTCTAGTAAAATGGTGGTGTAGGTCCCGGTGAAGCTTGGTATTCCGATGTTTAGGTACCTAGTGACTTCCTTCAAGTGTCGTCCAAAAGGTGTGTCGTCATCTGGTTGTGTAAACTTGTTCCTCGAGTCCACCATCCTAAAGAGTAGAAAATGAAGAGGAGTCAGAAATGAGTAGAGAAGAGTGACCTATGGCTCATCTTAGTGGTCGTGTCCTACATTCAGCGTGTGCTCTGATACCATCTTGTAGCGACCCGACCTCAGACGGTCAAGTCTCTGTGCTTCAGTGTCATCCCTGGATCAGTAATGCTGACACACACAGTAATCGAAGGATTTATAATAGAGTAGCAATCACACACTTATTACATCAAATGTCTCAAAAGAGAACTTATTACAATAAAATGGCTTAAGGCCATCTGAATAAGATAACAGCGGAAGGCTTGGAAGATAAAGTGAGTCCATCAACTCCAACGGCATAGCTGAGTGCACGACAACGGCCAAGCGAACCTTACTCCTCGTCTGAAAAGTCTGCAACATGATACGTCGCAGCCCGAAAACGGGTCAGCACATGGAATAAGTTGGCAATGTAACACAGTAGAGTAATGAACAAATAAATGCTATCACTATATGCATATATGGCTGGTGGAGGCTCTATGGTTAATATGCTTTTGCGAAAAGCCAATTTTTTCCTACAACAAAGGAATATATTTTATTTAACTATCATCGTAGTTGAAACATCATTGAGAAGGTTCCTCCAACTCAATCCCAATTAAAACTAATTATTAACGAAACAAGTTAATTAGAGTGATGAGATCCATATGATAATCCAAAATCCAGATACTCAAGATGTCCATAACCGGGGCCACGGCTAACCATGATTAGTTTGTACACTCTGCAGAGGTTTGTGCACTTTTCCCCACAAGATTCGATCTCCTTCGTTGGATTTCTTGCACTACATGGTGTTTGAGAAACGGATGACCGAGACACAGTCTTTCAGAAACATTAACTCTAACCCCGTGTGGACAGTTACACCTACTTTCCCTCTACATCTGCTAGCCCACCACTGGAAGAGGTCATGCAACATACTTAACTATGCTAGAGCCCATCATAGCTTGTGGCTGCACACGGAAGTTTCTAGCATGAATCTTATGATCCCTTTGAGCCTGGGTGGCGGACCGTAGGATGATCACACGGGTACTCCGGGATATCCTAGGACAACACTCGATTCTCCAGGTGCCCACAAGCAATCCACCCAGATGTGTATTAAAGTTGTCACCTTAAGTTGAACCATTAATTAACAACTCACATCTGTCATGGATCTTTCCAACCAAACCACGTCTACGAGCATAGCATAGCAAATAAGCATACGTAGAAGTAACTCCCAAGGGTTTGATAATAAACAGGGCAATAGGTTCTACCTCATCATCTACTTCCCAATACCCACAAGTTAAACACACCCTAATCATGCAATGTTTGAGGATTGGAACTAATGCATAAAAACTGGGTATGAAAAGAGTATGATCAATGTGTTACTTGCCTTGCTGACGATCCGCAAAACCTAGTGACTCGTAGTAGCACGCTTCGCACTCCGGGAATTCTATCGCAAAAAAACAATAACATACATAAGCAATCAAGCAAACATGCACAGATAACTCCCAAATGAGAAGATCTAACCAGAAAGTTCAACTAAAGAACTCCGGTTTGCAAAAAGAATCAAATCAAACGGAGCAACGAAACTCAAACTAGGAAAGAAACAAGATCCGATTACTAATCTGGACTAAAGTCAAATTTTACAGTATCAAAATCTGGTTCAAGTTGGTTAGACAGAAAGAGGGTTTCGAGACGAAGATATAGGCGCTTCAATCGCCTGATTCCGATAAATGAGCGAAAAGATAAACTAAAAAGAAAATCAGGGAAAAAATAGCGATCGGAAATAATCGCGGAAAAACCCTGGAAAAAGAAAACTGACGAACAGGCTAACGAACAAACGTTCGCTGTCTGTGGATAACGGGCGAACAATGTTCCTTAAAACGAACGTACGAACGAACGTCCGTTATTTAACCGAACCAAGAAAACCGAAACAAAACCGATCCTAAAAAACGAGATCTAGGTTTACGAAATAAAATTGATCGGTTTAAAAAAACGGCGGCTACCTCGTGGAACGGGACAACTGCGTCGGCGTACTCCGGCGGCGGCAGGGCGGAGCGGCGGCGTCAGGCGGCGTCCGGCGGCGGGGCGGCGGAGCGGCGGCGGGACGACACGGCGGCTGCGTGGATCGGGCGGCGGGGCTGGCGGCTAGGGTTTTGGGGGTGGGGCTGGCGGCTCGGGCCTTCGACCTTTTAAAGGAGCCGGCCGGGTCGGTGTCCCAGGCGGACACGGCCCGGTAAGGCGGTTCTTTTTTTTAATATTCTGACATGGAGAAAAACGAAGAAAAGAAATACTAAACGGACTCCTGAAATCTCGAAATAAATTTTCCCCGTCCTCCAAAAATATGCCGGAGAAAGTGAACATTTATTTGGGCCTCTAGTGCAATTTTGAAAAACATGAATTTTTCCTAATTCGAATAAAATTGCAATAAAGTCCAAATAAAATTTATTAATTTATTTTAATATTTTTCCTCCAATATTTCATTTATTTTGGAGAAGTCATATTATCTCCTCCCATATACTTTTAGTATGGAATATATCGGAGAGAAAAATAATTTAAACCAAAGTGATCCTGATCCTTGTTTCGATATTTCAGAAAAATTCAAATATGAAAACTAGGAAATCCCCAACTCTCTCCGAGGGTCCTTGAGTTGCTTAGAATTTCGAGGGTCACAAAACGAAATGCAATAGAATATGATATGCATGGATGACCTATGTATAACATTCCAAATTGAAAATTTGGGATGTTACAACCCCCACATCCTTTGTCAAAATAAACAACTCCCCGATCAATGCATTTCACGCTTCCGTGCAACGCACAGGCACCTTACTATAGATTAGTACAACAAAAAATTGAACTAACATTATATATAGTACGATAAATGATGATGCATGTCACCTAAAATTATATCATTGAAAACTATGTTCAAATACGAATCCAACGATATTGTTTTTGTTGACATGCACTAACATTTTGTCAGTTAAATCTTCAGTCAAATTCAATGGGGGATAAACCACGACCGATGTGGTACTAGTGTAGAGGGCGGCGCTGCACGGGAGTCTCACCCCGCTCGTGGCGCGGCAGTAAAGCCGTCATATCACAAAACCCAACCACGCCCAGTAATAAGTGGCCTGGTAAAATAAATGGACAAGCAACCATCACATCCCTCCGTCTCTTTTGCATTTCATCTCTCTGCATTTACTTTCTCCGGTTCATCTCGCACACTCGATCCCTAGCTACTACTCCTAGTATCCCTAGCTACTACTCCTAGGGCCAGTTCTTTTGGCGGCTTCCCCAGCTTTTCTCATAAGACTAGTCACAGTGGAGAGTAACATTAAGGCGCCTCACTCATTTATTTGGGCTTCTAAACTACTACTAGTAGTACCTCCGTCCTGGTTTATTCCTCACCATTGTAATTGGTGCTAAATTTTAACCAAAGATTTAACTGATAAAATGTTAGTGCATGTGACATGCACTAACATTTCATTAGTTAAATTTATGATCAAAATTTAACACAGATTACAATGGGGACCAATAAACCAGGACGGAGGTAGTAGTTATGGGATTACTAATCTAGAAGCCTAAAAGAACTGGCCCTGGTACTCCTACTACTAGTAGTACTCAAGTTGGAATTCCAATTGCATGGCACAACTTGTTAGGCAAAAAATTCAATACATGGTGTAGGAAGCGGTTTGGGAATTTGCATGCCTTTCCGACTAGTGAGATACTCCGTACAAAGTATGATAGAGACATAACCACAGAGAAGGAAGCTAAAAGTAAACAATCAAACGAGCATTTTTGCATTTGTTTTGTATTGAATCATCTCACAAGCTTGTCTAGTGCTGTTTTTCTACTTTTACAAAAACCGCATCGTAATGTTAAAACGTGCATTTGCACGTACATAAGTAATATTAGTACTCCCTCTGTCTAGGTGTATAAGTCTTCCCTCCTTCTTGGTCATGGTGCACAACCAAAGATGACTTATAGACCTGGACAGAGGGAGTAGCACAGTCTGCAAGCATATATAGAGAGACGTATATAGTAAAGTTTGTGCTATATGCACGTACTTACAAAATGCGTATGAACACACAAAATTTCCAAACGTCCCCTTTTACATACTTAATTAAGGACGCTAATAACTCCTGAACGTTCGGGATTTATCATTTGAGTCCCAAAACTAATGAGATCGCCTTACGAAACAAAAATTATACTCCTACTAAAAGCCACGACGCTCGCAGGAGCGCTTGCGGCGCGCCACGAGTGCCTTGGTGGGCGGCCGTTTCCCAGCGCGCCGACACAATGCCTCTTTCTCAGCCTCGCAACTTGCGAGGTGCTGATTGGCGGCTTCCCGGCGGGCGAGCGCGATCTCACCGGTGTGGTGATCCGGCGCCAACAGGTACTCCTCCTTGCTGGAAGCGTGCACCCGATCCACGTACCGCCAAGCATAGATGAGGTGCTTGGGCCCGATTGCACTCAGGGCTTTGGCACGGGCGTCCTCCGCCACCCTCACGGCCTCGCACAAGCCTTATGACAAAGAGCCAATTGCCTGACTCTCTCGGACGCGACATAGGCCTGCCAGGCAGCTTGTCCCGCGGTGCGCTTCTCTTCCTCGGCCTTCTTCTCCGCCTCTATTTTGGCGCGCTCTGCTGGAGGCAAAGCCTCCCATAAGGCCACATCCATTTCTTTCCAAAGCTCCTCAAGGCTGGGGGACTCGGCGGGCAGCGCGGCGTTCTCCTCGTAGCGGGGAGCCGACGTGTTCTCCGACACGCGTGCTGGCAAGATTGGGAACGCCGACGCGTCCACCTCGACGCGTCGCGACGAGGAGCGGAACACCGACGCGTCCTCCTCGACTAGTGGCGGCGAGGAACGGAACAACGACGCGTCCACCTCGACGCGTCGCGGCGAGGAGCGGAACACCGACGCATCCTCCTCGACTAGTGGCGGCGAGGAACGGAACGGCGAGGCGTGACCGTCCGCGCGGTGCAGCGAGGGGCGCCTAGGGCTTGGGAGGGGCGATGCCATGGTGGTCGACGTGAGAGGGAGGGGGAGGAGATAGCGATGAACGTGAGCGTTCTTCCGAATGTCGTGGGAGGCACAGTATTTATAGCGAGCAATGGCACACCTACGTAAGATATGGACTGAGCTGCACTAACTTAACTGCAGGTCCAGCTGCGTCACTGACATGTGGGCCAGACCCCTGTTGGGCCCATATGTCAGTGACCCAATGCACGTGCAGTTAAGTAACTGAAGCAGCGTCCCGGAAGATATGTTGCGTGATTAACGTAGTAACAGCTACGTGGGCATATTTTTTGGAGTAAATTACGGGGGAGGGAAGGGGTGGAAATATTGCTGGTCACAACGGATTGGACGAGCGCGGGGGGAGGAGAGTCATGCATGCAGATTTTTTCCACACGGGGTGGAGTGGTGGGACCGCCGGAGGGAGAAGGAGAGTCTGGCAGGCATATTGTTTCCACACAGGGAGAGGAAAAGATTTGGAGACGAACGGGCTTGCTGCAGGTATGGGGAACGGTGCATAATAAGTCTCATATTGCATGTCGGGCTAGGTATAGTCTCAAGTCATTACAAACATGCACGCCCCACACATGTTCATATTTCAAGGTGCACTAAATTATTGCATGCGATGGTTAAGGCTGGCCATAATGGTGGTATCTTAGCTGCTATCATGCGCACGGGAATAGCAAACATGCTGATGTAGCAAAGAATTAAAGAAGAGAGGGGGGTTAGAGTAACTAGTGTTCATGCATGCATTGGTAAACACATTTTTTTGTGAAGAACGACAGCATTAGTTGAATACTTTTGCAGACTACAAAAACTATTCCACCGACTCTATCTTGCCAAGAGTAGGTGATTTTTGAATCGAGCCCTTTAAACTAGAAGGGAGGTAGTAGTACTCTAATAGCTAACCTTGGCCCTTTTTGGATCCATGTGTTAGAGTTAGTTTGGGTTAGTTTGAACTCAACTAACCCAAAAAAAATCTAACCCACCCAAGAGGTGCTTATTTGGGTTAGTTCTTCTCGGGACACTAAAAAACACATTTTTCTCTCGCTCTCCCCGCAGCAGATCCCTCCCCACTTCCTCGAAGCTTCTCGTCCTCTCCCTCCATCCCTCCCTCTCGCACCGCCCATGAAGGCACCTCGTCGTATCCGCGCTCCATCTAACCCTGTCATCCAAACACCTCTTTCGCTAGAGTTACTTCAAGGTTAGTTCAGGATTAGAATCTTTAACTCATCTAATAGTAGTTCTTATACTCATTATAATCAGTATTGTGGATATTGATATTTTTAGTATAAATTTGGTCAAACACTTTGCAAACAGTTGACGGAAGTAAAAAGGACCAGAGGGAGTATCATGCATGCGGAGTAGGCAAAAAAATTGCTCATTTATAGCCGGTCGAAGTCTCAAAGGGCGCGACCGCGTGAGGGACGCGAAGGTCGTGGGAGGCGCGACGGTTGACGGAATAAAGTGAAGTTACCCACGCGCCGGCAAGGCGTGCGGACAGGCAGAAGCTATACCGTCAGGCCTACGATATGGGTCTAGTAGACATGACATCTAGTGGGTCCCGCATAGTTCTCGAGAACTCTTTGCGGGCTTGCAGCCGTTTATCCACCGGGCAAGCCAGCAACCCCACGCCGTTCACACGCACTACTCGTTCCCACCCCGTCTTCTACTAGTACAGTACCTTACAACAGTTCGCTCCCAGTCGTCCTGTCCTTTCACATTACACTAGTTCAACTTCTCCTAACCCTCCTCCAAAATCCATGGCCTCCCAAATCTCCATGGTCGCCGCTGAGTACCAGGTTAGAGCCATCACGGCCGATGAGTTCTTCGTCATCTACACATGTGGATCTGCGATGGTGAAAGCATGCCTTGCTCGCTTCCTACGCATGTTCAACCGTTCAACGGATGAGTGGGTCGCTAGGCTAGATGTTGAGTACACCACAGTCCGGCAAAGAGAGAAGAAACTAAAGGAGGCAGAGAAGAAGAAGCCCACCGTGATCCAGGTTTGCGTACATAACGTGTGCTTGGTCTACCACATATGCCATGCCGACGTTGAGTCCCAGGATTTTAAGAACTTCCTCAAGGACGAAAGAGTGAAATTCGTTACTGTAGACTTTAGGAACGACAGGGATGTCCTGGGTCGGATAGGCCTCGTTGTAGGCCAGCCCTTCGATCTCCAGAAGGCAAGCCTGGTGTCCTCCTCTCAGCCTTTAATGCTGAACTTGGCAGCAGCCATGATTGATCCTTCGTACGCTAAACTGAAGAAACCTCACCACGAGTTTCATCATGCATGGGAGTCGAAGACATTAGATGAAGATCACATCCTGTACGCAGCAATGGATGCCTACCTTTGTTTAAATATCTACAAGGGTTGGATGAAGAAGCAGAGCCTAGTG
This sequence comes from Triticum aestivum, assembly GCF_018294505.1. Taxonomy (NCBI): domain Eukaryota; kingdom Viridiplantae; phylum Streptophyta; class Magnoliopsida; order Poales; family Poaceae; genus Triticum; species Triticum aestivum. Next base: position 13,548,472 of record NC_057814.1, on the reverse strand, counting down.
TCCAGTTCAAGCAAAGAAGCGTCGGTGAAAAGGAAGATGAAGAGGGACGAGAACGAAGTCGAGGACATGGACTCGGACTCCGAGTAGGTGGTAGTGCCGTTGCTCATGCTGGTTCTACTACAGTGTCAAGCGGACTAGTTGCTTAGTTTATTTTCAAGGGTGTGTTGTGCTGAGGCCCCAGCAGAACTATGTTTATGTTCTTTCTCGTTATTTGAACTCTTTAGTACGTACAGTAGTACTAGTACTATGTCTTACTACTGTTTTTCTTGCAGTTGGTACTACTGCTCGTATCTTCGTGTTCCTACTGTACTTAATACGTTCATACTAGTAGTATAATTTGGGTCAGTCGATTTGTGAAAGAAGTTCGACGGAGTGAAGGAAGAAGACGGCAGGGTGCCCATGATCTATCTTATGAGTGTTGGGTGTGGAATGCAGTTCGCCGGAAAAAAATGGATCGTGCCCGGGGTTAAACGGATGGCGTGGGTGGGGGGAGCATGGCGGTGGCAGGCGGTTCAGGGGAGGGCGCGGCGGCGGCGGCAGGCGGTTAGGCATGTGGCGGGCTGAGAAGATGAACCGTGCATCTATTTCGGAGGTTGAAGAAGCCCTTCTAGCCACCCATATTGCATCAAACGGCTCACAAGAGTCGACTAACCCAAATTGCTCCTTCAGATTGCAGGATCCACGTGGCATTCAACGTCTCGAAGGTAGATTCCGCGTCCGCACCCGGTTTGCAAACTCGACGGCGCGCGACCGGCTTCCGCCGCAACAGCCACCATGCACGCCTCCTCCGCGCGGCCGGAGATGACAATGACACACTAGTTCCTCCTCGCCGACGTGCCTGAGAACGCGCTCGTCCTCCTCTTTGTACGCTGCGTGCGTAGACGCGCTCCACCAGCTGCTCGCGTGCTTGGCAGCGCGGCGGCATCGCGAGGAGGGACCGCAGACGACGTGAGCGGGCGAGCCTTCGGCTTGGCGGATGGGCGAGAAATTGTTGGCCGGAGGAGGCGGGCGCCGGCATGCGCAACGGCGGCGGCGGCATATTGATGAGTGCGCGTATGGGAGCTTAGTTTAGTTTTATATAGGGTTGCTCAAACTTCAAAGAAAACCGTACTAGTACGCGTAAACATTAGACTTAGGCAGCGCTTTTATTAGTTACCACAGTCACGATACGAAATTCTGTGCAAGCGCGTGAACCGCGGCAGCGCGGTCGATCGAACGGTGCGTCACCGTGTGACGCTCGAAGGACATCCACCGAACCTTTTTGTGTGTGTGAAAACAATCCCCGAATATTACTCAACTTTTTTTCCGGGAAAAGTTCTTGACGCTACAATATTTCCATATATTTGAATTTAGCGCCAGTTCATGTTTATTTGGATTTGCACGTTTTAGGTGCGCCCTAGTTTTTTTTAATACTGATTTTGTGTGTGTGACTGAGAGAGAACGTGTGTATGTGTCCAAATGTGTGTTGTGGCGGAAGGGCAATATGGAGACGGTGTGCATGTGATAGAGACATAGAGAGGTGTGAATGTGCAAATGATCATGCATGAGTGAGATATAGACATATGCCGATACGTTGTGTATACATGAGAGAACGGTCTTCTATTTTACGTGTGTGTGTGTGTGTGAGAGAGAGAGAGAGAGAGAGAGAGAGCGAGAGAGAGAGAGGAGCATCCATAACACAACAACCATCTCTCTCGATTCGTCCGTCCCTCGCATGATCGCATGTAACACATGCATCAACGCGCACATTTTGACACCCTCACCCGGCCCCTACCCACCTCAAGGCCCGCACATCGCTCTCTATCTCGCACACACAATCTCTTCGTGAATACCCTGTTTAGCAAGTAGCTTTCGGTCACATACACACACATTTCTCTGTTGGGGAACGTAGTAATTTCAAAAAATTTCCTACGCACACGCAAGATCATGGTGATGCATAGCAACGAGAGGGGAGAGTGTTGTCCATGTACCCTCATAGACCGACAGCGGAAACGTTATCACAACGCGGTTGATGTAGTCGTACGTCTTCACGATCCGACCGATCAAGTACCGAACGTACGGCACCTCCAAGTTCTACACACGTTCAGCTCGATGACGTCCCTCGAACTCCGATCCAGCCGAGTGTTGAGGGAGAGTTTCGTCAGCACAACGGCGTGATGACGATGATGATGTTCCACCGACGCAGGGCTTCGCCTAAGCTCCGCGACGGTATTATCGAGGTGTAATCTGGTGGAGGGGGGCACCGCACACGGCTAAAATATCGTATATCAAGTGTGTTCATGGGGTGCCCCCTGCCCCCGTATATAAAGGAGCAAGGGAGGAGGAGGCCGGCCCTAGGAGGGGGCGCACCAAGTGTGGAGTCCTACTAGGACTCCCTAGTCCTAGTAGGATTCCACCTCCCATATAGAATAGGAAAAGAGGAAGGGAAAAAGAGAAGGAAGTGGGCGCCCCCCTTCCCTAGTCCAATTCGGACCAGACCAAGGGGAGGGGTGCGGCCACCCTTGAGGCCCTTTTCCTTCTTTCCCGTATGGCCCAATAAGGCCCAATACGTATTCCCGTAACTCTCCGGTACTCCAAAAATACCCGAATCACTCGGAACCTTTCCGAAGTCCGAACATAGTCGTCAAATATATCGATCTTTACGTCTCGAGCATTTCGAGACTCCTCGTGATGTCCCCGATCTCATCCGGGACTCCGAACTCCTTCGGTACATCAACATACATAAACTCATAATAAAACAGTCATCGTAACTTTAAGCGTGCGGACCCTTTGGGTTCGAGAACTATGTAGACATGACCGAGACACCTCTCCGGTCAATAACCAATAGCGGGACCTGGATGCCCATATTGGCTCCCACATATTCTACGAAGATCTTTATCGGTCAGACCGCATAACAACATACGTTGTTCCCTTTGTCATCGGTATGTTACTTGCCCGAGATTCGATCGTCCGTATCTCGATACCTAGTTCAATCTCGTTGCCGGCAAGTCTCTTTACTCGTTCCGTAATACATCATCCCGCAACTAACTCATTAGTCACAATGCTTGCAAGGCTTATAGTGATGTGCATTACCGAGTGGGCCCAGAGATACCTCTCCGACAATCGGAGTGACAAATCCTAATCTCGAAATACGCCAACCCAACAAGTACCTTTGGAGACACCTGTAGAGCACCTTTATAATCACCCATTTACGTTGTGATGTTTGGTAGCACACAAAGTGTTCGTCCGGTAAACGGGAGTTGCATAATCTCATAGTCATAGGAACATGTATAAGTCATGAAGAAAGCAATAGCAACATACTAAACGATCAGGTGCTAAGCTAACAGAATGGGTCAAGTCAATCACGTCATTCTCCTAATGAGGTGATCCCGTTAATCAAATGACAACTCTCGCTTGTGCTTCTCTGCACCCCAGCATGCACAACACCTCAATCTTCAAAGAGGGCATCGAGGAGATCGAAGACGGCGACCACACTGCGCTAGAGAATGCGGACCATTTGGAAGCAGGATGATGTGACGATGGCTGACTGACTCCTCCCCCCACCCTCTCTCTCTCGCACAAAATTACAAATCCCTCTCTCCCCCGCACAAATTTATCAATCCCTCAACCCACGAGATCCTTCCCCTCTCGTCCATGTTTTTCCAGCTCTCTCATCAAACATGTTTTCTCTTCTCCTTCAACGTGTACAGAATCCGGATGCACACGCATCTCACGTATATTACATGTCTCCATCTTTCTCACAGACCTAACTTCTTCCTCTCTCTTTCTCTCTCTATCTCCCTCTCTCTGTTTCGTTAGGTTTTTCTCCTACTCTCTCGTCCACATACATACAATCTTTCCCGCCCTATCTGCTCCATCTTCGCAAGCTCTCTCTGCACGTTTCATTCACACATTGGGATATGTTCAAAATGTTGCTTTTATAATGGCTGATGTAGAGTTATTGTTGGTTTTGTTGCATCCTACAAAGTAATAACTATAAAATGCATTTTGATTGTCATTTGACTGGGATTATGCGAGTTTGAGCATGTTGTGAAGTACTATAGACCTCGGATACATCTTGGAATTCGACAATGATTGTAACTATTGAATTGTATAGACCATGACATTCGAAGTCAGTAGCCTAATATATTTATTTCAGAATTTCAACAAATCATTAATTCACTACATACTAAGAAAACAAATGTGTACACCCTCCGTTTTTATTTAAGTCTGCGTATTAGCATTGGTCAAAGTCAAGTTTTGTGAACTCTCAGAAAGTTTATAACAAAAAATATTAACATATAAAATAACAAATAAATACCATTAGATTCATTATTGAATGTACTTTCACATCATACATATATGTTATGGTAAATGTTTGTATTTTTCTATAAACTTGGTCAAACTTTAGGAAGTTTGACTTCGGTCAAACCTAATATGCAGAGTTTACTAGTACTACTCGCGAGTTGCTTAGCCGAATCACCCAACACGCCACACGGGGAGTTCGGTGTCACAAAATTTTGAGGTCGGCGGGAAATCTCCTGCGACCCTGATTCGAGCAGTGGGAAGTTACCATCATAGCCTTCGGAATAGGCCTATGGATGACGGTTGGCAGGGGGCTATTTTCGTAACTTCAGGTTCACCCTAACCAGCCAACACCACCCCGGCACCCAGAGTAGTACACATGAATACTCCCCATTTTCTATCCCCACCGCAAAATAGACTTCTCCACGGTACCGCAGCCTTCGTGCTCCTCCCCTTCTACATCGGCGCACTCATCCACCGCAGCGCATCTCCCTCGTCAGCGACCTCATACGCCGCACTGGAGCCGGTCCACCATCGTCGTCGTACACGGAGCCTCTTCCCCGGCACCGTCTTCCACGGTCTCAGATCTGCTGCCCAGAAGCAGACGCCAAGCGCCAGAAGCACCACCGTCGTGGACAATGAACTGACTCCCATTGCCGACCATGACTCACAGAGGCTGCCGCGACCATTGTTCTCCTCCTTGATTGGTAATGTGTATATTGAATCACTTAGCAGTACATCTGCAATTCCAATTTTCTTCATACCTACCCTTCAAATTTCCTGGGTGCTATTATTCCCATAAAAGTAATTGGTTATAGCCTCCATTGTCCAACAGAATATCAGCTTGTAATTGTGCGTCGCTCATGTATCGCGCTGTGCTTGGCTTGGTTTTTCATTTGCAACCAGTAGTGTGGCAAATGGTGGAAAGTTTTTTAGAACTAGCAAGATACCCATGCGTTGCACGCATCAAGATGCATTTGTATGAGTAGTTTATCTTGTGGGAGACAAGGATGAACGAGGGAATGCCTTATTTGCAAATGCGGAGAGGGGTGTGGGTATCTTTTTGCAAAATTGCCACAGGTTCCTTCCTATCCGCCGGATATAAATCGGATGGCCTATATTGCAGGATGGCAGGAACACCATCATCATCAACTCTGTTTTTTATAAGAGTAGGGAGAAAGTAGAGAAAAAAAGTAGAGAGTAGAGAAGTAGAGATAAATACTAAATATAAAATAAATATAACAGTAGAGAAGAGAGTAGAGATAGCAGAGACGTCGGGAAAGGATTGCGCGCGCGTGGGAAAAAGCGGCCGGGCATGCGCTAGTTTTGGCGCGCGGCGTCCGGCGCGCTTTACAAAATCCAACGCCCTCCCACCGCTCTGTGCCTTGCCACCGCTCTCTCCCCACTCCGTGCCTCGCCACCGCTCTCTCCCCGCTCTTTCTCGCCTCGCCGCCGCCGTGCCACCATGCCGCCGCGTCGCCGGGAAACTTGGGGATACCGCGGCGTCCGCGCGCGCCCCTCCGGCGGCTTCTCCGCCGAGATCCGGTTCCACGGGATACGCCTCGGCCTCGGCAATTTTGACACCGCCAACGAGGCCACCCGCGCGTATGACGCGGTGGCGTGGCGCATCCGGTGGCCTCATAGAACATTGAACTTCCCCAATGTGCCGACGCGGGAGCGGGCATAGGAGCTCGCGCCTCTGCCACGGCTTATCACCGACGAGGAACGTCGCGACAACCGGAGGCGGGAGCACCATCTCGGCATCACGGAGATGGACGAGGAAGCCATGGCGCTGTGGCGCCAACGCTTCCCGCAGGACATCATCAACAAGCGCGAGTTCTACGAGCAAAGGAGGCGGAGAGGGATAAGAGGAGGGCGGAGCGAGCCGCCTATCGCGAGGACAAGCGTAGGCAAAAAGCGGACGCTCAATTCAACATGAGGCTAGGAGCAGCGTCGCCCTGGGAATCTGACGACGATCGGTATCTTCATGCCTACAATCAGACGTCGGAGGAGGACATCACCGAGGAGGAGTCAGACGACGAGGAGTAGTTGAATAATCTATTTTTTTATCTATCTATGCTGAGAACTATCCTCTACTCTCTAGTCTCTACTCTCTATCTCTAATTCTCGATCTCAGCACTGTAAACGCTTTTTTAAAGCGCCGCGCGTTGCGATTCTGTTGGAGATGCTCTAACATGCCAGACGAGTGCTTTAATGTTGCCCACAAGATGCGCGAGTATTACTAGTAGTATATTTTTCTTCCCATGTTGAGATTTTAAAACCACGAGTGCGAACATGCAGACTTTCCTTATCAAAGAGGGGCCGGGGGCTGGAAGAGAAGAACTTGAATACTGCAGCTTACGAACAGAGATTGGACGGCAGGAAGGATTATCTTGAAATGATTTACTTCACAGGCGAGGTCTCTGGTGAGCAATGAAGACCAAACACGGGATATTGGGGACATCTTCAAGGAGCGTGGCAAGTTAAAGAGGAGCTGCACCGAACCTGTAAAATGAGCCTTGGTAAGTAACACCCTTTCAATTACTTTTGTTTAGCCTCGTGTTCTTCGATGTGTATATGTTGTAGTTTCTGTTTCTCTTAAGCCTCGTGTTCTTCGATGTGTCATAAGAAGAGTCTTAATCGTCCTAATGCTTTCATTTTTAGCTTGATATAGGAAGTGGGTGTTCTCACCTTGTAGTCTATTTTTATTTATTTCTCCTTTTGAATTCACTTCTCCCAGTTCTGTTTATCTGGCTTCTACTGAATGGATCTAGGTTGCTCTAAGTAATTATCTAAAAAAGAAGTAACTTCATGTCAGGATGCAGTTCCTGCGAGGAGGGAAGTATGGTTAACGTCGAGATCATGTTTCCAGAATGAGGCTGGATTACACACAAGGTGCCAGTTCCCTAATGATGCTGGATTAGACACAAGGTGCAAATTCCCGGATGATGCTGGATTACACACAAGCCAGGTGGAGTCGTCAGCTGTTCGTGTCCTCGTGGCTCTAGTAAAGGCTGAAAGAAAGCGTGCAACAACCCTTGAGAATGTAGCTGAGTTCCTGAAGAAGCGAAAAGAGCAATCAGATGCTCTCTTCACCCATGCCAAAGAAGAGATGGAAGAAGCCAGAAATAAGCTAGCAGAGGCAGGGCAGGCTAGGCGTCTCCTGCTATCTAAAACTGTTGTCAATACAAAATTTCCTTCATAGTAGCTAGGTTCAAATGTTTATCCAGTCAGCATGCCTGTTGTGATGTCCGTGCATCTACTGATGTGGCACAAAATATATTTTTTTTCGGGTACTTATAATGCGCCATTAAAAAACGGAACTCTTAACGCCGCTAAAAAAATGATATTTTAAACGTGGCTACTCGATCTGTGGCAACTAGCGAGCCCCGGCCTCCAAGTCGTTCACTTGTGGTCCCGACCATCAACTCCTACGGATCAAATTATCACGCGAGCTGACTATTCCTCCAAAGGTGCGCTCCACCACGTACCCGGTACCCGCGAATGCAGCAATCGTGCACCTAGGGTTTTAGGGTTTATTTGTTAATGTTGCCTTTACATAACACTCATGTGTGCGAGACAGCGAGAGACAGACTGCGTGCGCCTCTTCTCTTTGTATATGTACTCCACCGTTTGTCTGGTGTCCAAAAAATTATAATAACTACTAGCAATGTGCCAATGCGTTGCCACACGATCAGAGTAGATTAATACATATTCACCGATTTGATAGAAAAAAAGTCTAGTTTTGAAATACGTATATCACTAAAAAATGTTATGTTTCACTCAAAATATATTCCTTTGGCGGTTGTTATGAGATAAGGGAGGAATGTTGTTGGTTTCAAGATTCGAGAAGTGGCATATGTCTAATTTCTACTCTTACTAGCAAGATGCCCGTGCGTTGCACGGAACATCAAGATCTTGTGGGAGAAAAGGATGAACGAGGGAAGGCCTTATCTGCAAATGTGGAGAGGAGTGCAGGTAAATTGCCATAGTTTCGTTCCTATCCGTCAGATATAAATCGGACGGCCTATATTGCAGGATGGCAGGCCCACCATAATCACCAACTCTGTTTTTTATCCCTACTCTTTTAAAAAGCATAGTCGGTGATGATCATGTGCCTGCCATCCTGCAATATAGGCCGTCTGATCTATATCTGACGGATAGGAAGGAAACTATGGCAATATTGCAAAAAGATACCCACACCCCTCTCCACACCTGCAAATAAGGCCTTCCCTTGTTCATCCTTTTCTCCCACAAGATAAACTACTCATACAAATGCATCTTGATGTTCCATGCAACGCATGGGCATCTTGCTAGTTGTTGCAAAAAGCCCATGTGTGTGAGAGAGAGAGAGAGAGGGAGAGAGGAGGAGGAAGGAGTGCATGTGTGACAAAGACACAAAGAGCGTGTGTGCGAGAGGTATCAGCTTAAAATGAGGCGATAGTGTGTGTGTGCACGATCGAGAGGGCGTGTCTCAAGAAGGAAAGAAAAATCTACATATGTACAAGGAGAGGGAGAGAGACATGTATGCGATAGTGGAAGCACGAGTGTGCAGGTGTATAAACCTATCTAGAGGCTAGTCGATAAATGTTTGTGAGAGAAATAGGAGTCGAGGGTGCCAAAGCGAGAGTTTTGTGAGAGAGAGAGAGAGACAGTAGTCGGGAAGGGGAGTGGAAGCAGGAGTTGTGTGTGTGTGTGAGAGAGAGGGGGGGAGTTTGTCTGATCGGTAAACAAATGAATAATGTCAGTCTGGGATGGAGACAAAAAGGAGACCGCAACAAATGTTGTGTCTACAGGAGAGAGAGAGAGAGAGAGTAATTTTAGTGGTATGATTCATATCTATAGACATATAGGGTGTGTGAGAGAATCCCATAGAGAGAAAGACAAAGTGAAAGACGAGTGGAGACTGTGTGTGTGGCAGCGAAAAATAAAGCTTAGGTACCTATTGATACGAGACAACGGTAGAGACGTGAGAGATAATGAAAATCGTGCAATGTATAATGATAGGGAGAGTGTGACACTTCTCAAGGGAGACGTCGAGAGACCATGTTTGCGAGGATAGGAGAAACATGAAGTGAGCGTGCGGGTGAGCTGGAGAAAAGAGAGTGATAGCTACATGAAGGAGCATGCATGCGAGAGAGATGGGCATGAAAGGAGTGAACATAAAAGGATTCAAATATTTGAATTCGAGATGATGATACATGTAATCCATACTCGAACCAAAATTGATCTATCAAACATGCATACTCATATGAATTCACGCGCATCTATGTTATTTAATATATAGATATTACAGATCCATACATTTTAGTAGAACATAATTTGGTTAAATTTTTTGAACTCAACCTTATGATTTTGAGATCATTGTATTTGTAAATCATATTATACATATAAAGGAGCAGAATTCTTTGTTGTGCTTTTGAAAATATATATATATATGGTGTATATAGAATTTTATTCCAATCTAAAATGGATCCCGCCCGAAAAAAATAGAATACAAACGGGATTCGAATTGAGTTGGCACGATAAACGTGCCTCTGCAAAATTTGAACGAAGCGGGGAAAGTCGCAGTAACTGCCCGAAACCAAAATCTGCGAGATGGAAATTACTACTGCCTATCCCTGCCACGCAAAGCCTATCTGCTCGATTTCTATAGGTTTCGATAGGGGTAGGTTTGTAATTTCACTCAAACGTGACATAACCGCCTCTCACCCGGATTCATACACGGTGGGCGCCAAAACACAATGTGTCCTCGGTCGAAATTGACTCCCTCCCCGATTCATACACGGTGGGCGCCAAAAACAAACTCCCGTCGGCAAATATTCGGTGTATGCGAGATTAGCGTCCTATCCCAACCGACTAATATTGTTGTGATGTAGGAAATTTGAAACGGGGGCTAAGTTTGTAAATTTCCTCGCATTTGAGACAAGCGCGCCCTGAAGAGATGGTTCCCCCCTTCCTCTCCACCTCCATTTCCCCGTTCGTACTCCGTGGGTGCCAAAACACCCTCTCCACCCCAGCCTCCTCCGTCCGCCACCTCATCCACCGTCTTCCTCCTCCACCATGCCGGAGCTGATACCCCGACGCCGCCATCCATTACAAGAGATCGACTTCTCTCATCTACGGCTTCGGACCGGGATCCTTGCACCCCGTCCTCTCGCTTCATCCCCGCCGTCGTCCACCTTGCTGGCGCCGCTCCTATGACCGTCACATCCACCGCGCCTCGCCGCCACCGTCTACCCTCCTAGATCTGCTTCCACGCTGCTGACATCCATCACTACCGCAGCACCGTCAAATTCTCAGCAGATGCATACACGGCGCCGCACCAGAGGTGGTACCCTTTCGTATCTGCTCAACTTATTTATCGCAGCAAGAAAATAGATCGCCAGTGCTTTACTCTGATTTCTTGTCCATCACTTACTTGCTAGTTGAAAGCAAACATTGGTTGTGAAGTTGCCTTTGTCCGGTTTGCACCTTCAGATCCGCCATGGCACGCTCAACACTATACTCCCAATGCTTATGGTTTTCGCCTTTTATATTCCACACTAGTTAAATCACGGTAGACTAAATTTCAAAATTGGGTCAGTCGATTTTTCAGAGCTCGCCGGAGTTCGCCGGTACGAACGAAGGGGCTCGGGTGGGGACTATGGTTGTGGGGGCAGTGGTGGGGCCTCGCCGAACGAAGAAAACTCGACGCGGGTGGGGGCGGGGGGGTAGCGGAGGAACACAGGCGTTGGGGGCCGGTGGTACGGCCGGCGGCCCGTGCGGTGTTCTGTATGGGAAGAATCAGAGACGAGGAAGAAGAAGGGTTAGGAGACGTAGGATTTTCATCCAACCGCCTGAAATGGTCGACTGACCCAAATGACAAAAGTCACGCGAGTTGCATGCAGACATGCCTTTATATTCAGTACCATCAGCGTACCTGCTTAGCACTGCTCCTGAATCCATCAAGCTAAACAACGTGCCACTCATAATTCCAAACTTGTTGCTCAAGTACGAATCTGATATGATGCTTATATTACTAAAACAGATAACATTTAATTGGTCAGCTAATGTTCCTACTTTACTTTCAAAAAGCACGTGCACCACATATAGAGAGACAGCAGGGAGTTACTTTCTTAATGCGCTCTGGTTCATCATGTGTGGGCACTGCGCAACGAACATTTTATTATCCAAAATCTGCTTGCTCTTCTTTAGCATGTTCCTCTTCCGCTCTTCTTTAATAAGTACTCTCTCTGTTCCTAAATACAAGTCTTTGTATAGATTCCACCATGGACTACATATGGAGCAAAATGAGTGAATCTACACTCTAAAATGTATGTGGATACATCTTTATGTGATCCATAGTGGAAATCTCTACCAAGACTTATATTTTAGAACGGGGGGAGTATGATAGTAGTACAGTATGTTCCTTGTAGTGAAGATGAGCAGGGACATTTGCAGTGTAGAGGTCTATACGGTCGGTTGGTATGGACACTTTGAACTCTTCGGGCCTCTTTGATTTGTAGGATTTTGTAAACATGGGAATAGGATTTGTAGTGGCCTGCCCACTTGAATCCTATAAGAATAGCAAGGAAATGCGGGGAGCTGTGTCGCCTTTGAGAGTTACACTGATATTAATAGTACCGCACCTTCAGTTGAAGAGAGGTGGTATCTGAAGCCTTTCTAGCCGTACTGGCAATATTAGCACATATATTCCAGCAAGTTCCACTTTGCTGATTTTACTCTGATGCTTACGGTTTTCCCGTTATATCTACACTATGATCTGTGTATCTGCTTTGTGTCGCACTAGCAGCAGTCCACTCTTGAAGCTAAACACCGTAATGACTTACAAAATTGGCACCAAGGCATTGAGTGCCATTCTGGATGCAATGAAACTCATACGCTCCCCGCGTGTTGATTCTTATTCAGAATATGACCCTAATGACTATTCTAACCTCGAGGAGTCAAAGGCAGATGGCCTGTCCTGTTCACCCATCAAGGTGCCTGTTCTAATTTGGCAAGGTTTTATTGATTGTGCGTATCTTGCATATGTTGTCTTGCATTTCTTCTACTTTGTTGCACCGTCATCTGCTTAGTTTACTCATCATATATGTCGAGATGCCATGTCCATCCATTATCAATACATATTCCATTTGTCATCATACCATGTTTTTCCACTCAAATGCTGTTCTTGTGCATCAGACATCAAAAAGGAACAGGGTGATTGCCGAACCTGAAGGAGCACCAGCAAAGTCCTTGAAAAATGTGGTTGTGCCGGAGAAATTAGGCAACACCCCACTTATATTGGCTGTACAACCAGTGACACAAAACGTAGGACCGACTCCAGCAGACTGTCCCATACTTCACTGGCCACACCACTAGCCCCACCACACAGGACCTGCACTCCAGCAAAAGGTACGCCGATTTCAGTTGCCATAGCACCAGCCGTACCATAGAAAAATCCCACTCCAGCAAAAAGTACAGCAAGTCCACCGGCCGAAGACCTATCCCAACTGCAGAGACGGCCAATTCCTGCAGATTGGAACCACATTCCAGTTATTCCCAGTGTAAAAGACAATGCTTTCAATGTTGTTAGGGACTACGTGCATATATTCCCATCATGGGAAGATTATATTGAAGACAAACACCATTTTCACATCTTCCTGTCCCACTTACGTGTAAGTGCTATTATTCATGGTGATTATTTTCCTGTTTTCTGCTGATTGAACACATCAATGATTTACATTACATTGTTGTAAGTAGGCGAGGGCCAATCTGGATAGTCATGACGAGCAAAGCTTGCTTGCGCTTTTCAAGGAAGCATTGCAGCAGTATTGGTGTTACCTGAGGAAATCACACTTTGATGGCAAGTCTATAAACGAATTTCTGATGAAGCCTCCTGTGCTAAATTTAGAAGACATTGAATGGAAAAACCATGTTATGCATTGGTCTCGTTCCGAGGATGAGGTACTGTCTATGATATCGCATGACAATTTGAACTTCTACTTTTCTGCATATGCCTTACGGATCTTTTTTGCAGGAAATCTACTCCAAAAAGAATTCCGGTTTGGAAAGAACGATAGGATATCACAAATATGCTGCCCGCTGCTTTGCCCTTGTTAGTACATGTTGTCCTGTATCACTGTACTTGCATACATACCTGGTTCATTATGTGACAGCAGTATGCATGATAGCTTGCTTATCAATTGTTCGCTCCAAATTATATGATCTGTATGAATGGTTACATTAGTGTAGAATATATCCAATGCCAATGAAATTTTTTAGCTCCGCATTGTTCTTGTAAGTACCTGCTGTCCTTTATCAGTGTACTTATATTGACAGGTAGTTGTTCATCTACCATCACTCTGCAGCTTATTTTCCTTTGCCCTCCATTTTCTACACATAAGATCTATATTTACTCTTACCATAAGGTTGGATAACACCGATGGTACTGAAGAAGTTTAGCTCTGCATTGTTCTTGGCAGTACCTTTAGCCTGTATCGCTGTACTTACATTGATAGGTACTTGGTTATGTAGCATCACTCTTCATCTTATCTTAAATATTCTCCATTTTTTCTTATATTGTCACATCTATATTTACTCTTAACAAAATGTAGAATAAAGGCAATGTTTATGAAGAAGATTCTGTGGTAAACTTCTTGAATTGCCCCCCCCCCCCCCATCAGCATGGACAAGGGCTTTATAGAGCCTGCCTTCACCAATAATGTATGTTTGTCCTTCTCAAGCCTTCAAACTTTGTTGTGTATATTTGGTTAGGCATGACTGCAACAGCTGTTTATTTTTGGTGTTTGCATTAAATTGCATGTTTAAAGTTTATTATGTAATTCATAAACAAAATTTTGTCCTTCTCAATTTAAGTTTTCAGTTGTACAACCAAGTTCCTTCTTCATACCATGTAAATTAAACTATACAGAGCAAGTGATCTTCTTTTGAGAAGCATGTAAATTAAATTGCATGTATGCTTCTGTTCTTGATCCGTAATCCAGTGGTGTGGTGAACCTACCCACTACAGCACAATGTCATATTCTGCAATGTCTTAACTATGAACAATGTCATATCATTCTTCTATTATTTAAACCGTCTCTTTATTTGCCAATCTGAAATGGGATAAATTTACAGCACACTAACTGTTGATACTTATGAGTTCTTGATCTGTAATCGAGTGGTGTCGTGAAGCTGCCAACTCCTTCACAATGTCGTTTCCTGCCATGTCTTGACCTGAACAATACCATATTGTTTTAATGTAATTTTAAACTGTGTCACTTTATTCGTCAGTAAGAAATGTGATGAATTGTCAGCACTGATACTTTTATGTGCAAAACCTGTCATCTATCTGCTTGTTTATCTTTCAGAGTGAGGAGGATATAAGTGTTAAACAAGCGCAATCTCATCAGCTTGCTCAGCTGTTTGCGCTGCAGCTCCCCAGCAGGGCTAACCTTTCTTGAACTCTATTGAAGTGCTGTCGGTTTTGTATATTATTTTGTCGGCGTGTTTAGTTGCACCGGTGGCGATCTTTGATGCCCCGTGTATGTAATCTATTGTCTGCTTGTGGTTTATTATCATAGTGGCAAATTTTGATGCCCAGTGGATGTAATATGCCATAATTTCTTTATTCTATAGTCTAGGTTTTTTCTTATTCACGATGCTGCAGTTATTTTACTGTATATATATCCTGTCTTCGCAGTAAATCGGCCAAACCGTAAAATTATGGTACATAATCGGGCCGTCATACAATCACGATGTATGATCCGCATCATGGGCCCCGTCATCTTGGTCCGTTAGAAGGCCTAAATGTAAACTGGCCCACTAGTAGATTCGGGCCTTTAATAGGCCGAGTAAACCGCCGGCCCTCTTTTCGCAAGAAAACTCAATGGGCTTTTAGGAGGCTGAGAAGTAGGTTGGGCCTGAAACGTGCCGAACAGCTCACGGGCCGGCAGAAGCCCGAAATGGACCCTGGCCTATGATTGTGCCAATCAAATCACGGGCTTTTAACATGCCAAAATTGTCTTGGTCCTTGTTTGGCCCAATCAGATTATCGGCTGCGAGCAGGCCAGATGCAAACCGGGCCGTAGTTAGGCCCAACTATATGACGGGCTTTTAACAGGCCGAAATTAATATAGGGCCAAAATGTTAAACGGGCCCTTAACAGGATGAAACTAATATCAGGCCGAATTACTATATGGACCTTTAGCAAGTGGGCCCAAAGGCATAGCGTCCAGTTGACGAGCCGAATCTGATATGGGCCATAATTTAGCCCAAACCCTCTTAAAGGGCCGGACCTGATCTGGGCCGTAATTTGGCCAAGAACGTGGTAGGCTTTTAACGGGCCGGATCTCATATGGGTCATTGTTAGGCCCGGAACGTGGCAGGCCATTAATGGACCGGATAAAATATGGGCCGGCATTTGGCCCAAAACATGGCAGCCAGTTAATGGGCTGGCCTACTAGGGTCCTCAAAATCTTGTGGGCCTACAGCTGCGCCGGCCCATTAATGTCGGCGAAATCTCGTGGGCCTTTAGCTGGGCCGGCCCATTATGGTCCACAAAAATCTTGTGGGCCTTCACCTGGGCCGGCCCATTATGGCCCGCAAAAATCTTGTGGGCCTTTACCTGGGCCGGCCCATTATGGCCCGCAAAATCTTGTGGGCCTTTAGCTGGGCCAGCCCATTATGGTCCGCAAAATCTCGTGGGCCTTTAGCTAGGCCGGCCCATTATGGTCCGCAAAATCTTGTGGGCCTTTAGTTGGGCCGGCCCATTTAAGCTTTATGGGCAACTTTTGGGCCGGTCCACATGTCAACATATCATAGGCGCATCTCGCCCATTGGATGAGTGACACATGTGCCAACGTGGAGCTGACACGTGTTTCCGTCAGCCAATCAGAATTTTACACGTGGAAAATCCCCATTGGTCCGGGCTGTTAACGGGTTATCGGATCCAAAACCGGACCCGATAGCTTAACGGCGTTCCGTTACGGTGGATGCCACGTGTCGGTCACCCTTAATGAAAGCACTTCTATGACGCGTGATTTATCGTCATGGAAGTGGACACTTCCGTGATGATAATTTTGGTAATGTCATGGAACACTTCTACAACAGCACATGTATGACTATCTTGATTCTGACATAAAATTGTCATGGATGTACATGCATGACAGAAAACGTGACCTACTGTGACAAACACGTATCATCACGGAAGTGTATTTTTTGTACTGACGGTGTACAACATCGGATATGAATTCTATCACTGGTCCGGACTCGGCCGTTTTAACTGGTTTGGCATCTATCCACTTAGTGAATTTATCCACCATGACCAGCAAGTATTTTTTCTTGTGGCTTCCCCCTTTAAGGGGTACCACCATATCCAGTCCCCAGACCGTGAAAGGCCAAGTGATGGGGATTGTTTGTAGGGCAGTGGGAGGCATGTGGCTTTGGTTGGCGAAGAGTTGGCACCCGACACAACGTTGGACAAGGTCTTGTGCATCTGCTCGGGCCGTCGGCCAATAAAACCTTGTACGGAAGGCCTTGCTAACAAGTGCCCGAGCTGTGGCGTGGTGCCCGCCGAGACCGGCATGAATTTCAGCCAGGAGCTGCCGCCCTTCTTCCTCGGAGATACATCTTTGAAGGACTCCGGTAGCACTTTTCTTGTAGAGCTCTCCGTTATGAACCTTGTAGGCCTTCGAACGCCGGACAATGCGGCGGGCCTCATTCTGATCCTCGGGGAGTTCTTTCCTATTAAGGTAGGCCAAGAAGGGTTCGGTCCATGGGGCAATGACTGCCATAATAAGGTGGGCCGACGGTGTTATCTCGGTGGCTGAGCCCCCGATGATATCGGTGTGTTCGTAATCTGGGTTTTTGTTCGGATCCGGACTGTTGTTGCCGCCCTCCCCTTGCCACACCATGGATGGCTTAAAAAGCCTTTCCAGGAAAATGTTAGGTGGGGCGAGGTCGCGTTTAGCGCCGACGCGAGCAAGGACGTCCGCCGCTTGATTACTTTCTCGGGCCATGGTGGAACTCGAGCCGCTCGAACCGAGCCGACATTTTTAGGTCGGTATTACGATAAGCTGCCATCTTCGGATCTTTGGCATCGAAGTCTCCATTTATTTGAGATATTGCAAGGTTTGAGTCCCCGCGCACTTCCAGGTGTTGTATGCCCATGGAGACAGCCATCCGGAGACCATGCAATAAGGCCTCGTATTCGGCTGTGTTATTGGAGTTTGTGTATAATATTTGGAGTACGTACTGGACGACGTCTCCAGTGGGGGACGTTAAAACGACGCCCACTCCTAGCCCTGCCGGCATTTTGGAGCCGTCAAAATACATAACCCAGTTGGAATATGTGCCGTACTCTTTTAGGGAGTTCGGCCTCTGTCCATTCGGCAACAAAGTCAGCCAGTACTTGGGATTTAATAGCTCGACGTGGTTTATATGTAATGTCAAATGGAAGGAGCTCAATGGCCCATTTGGCAATCCGGCCCGTGGCGTCGCGGTTGTTTATTATGTCATTGAGTGGTACTTCAGAAGCCACCGTGATCGAACACTCCTGGAAGTAGTGTCGTAGCTTTCTGGATGCCATGAAGACCGCATATGCTATCTTTTGATAATGGGGGTACCGGGATTTGCATGGTGTGAGGACAGTGGACACGTAGTATACTGGCTTCTGGAGCGGGAATTTATGTCCGTCCTGTTCTCGTTCAACGACGAGCACGGCGCTCACCACCTGATGTGTTGCCGATATGTATAGTAACATCGGTTCGCCGAATATTCGGCGCGGCCAGATTGGGTTGCTCGCTAGAAGGGCTTTTATTTCTTCCAGTCCGGCTGTTGCCGCGTCCGTCCACTCGAAGTGATCGGTGCACTGTAAAAGGTGATAGAGTGGCAGTGCCTTTTCTCCCAATCTGGAGATAAAGCGGCTTAGAGCTGCCACGCAACCAGTGAGTTTTTGGACCTGTTTAAGGTCTGTTGGTGTAGCCAATTGTGACAGAGCTCGAATTTTGGCTGGATTTGCTTCAATTCCTCTATTGGAAACAATGAAGCCCAGCAGCTTTCCTGCGGGGACACCGAAAACACACTTTTCTGGATTGAGCTTAATGTCATATGCGCGGAGGTTGTCGAATGTGAGACGTAAGTGGTCTATTAGTGTTTCGACGTGCCTTGTTTTGATTACGACGTCGTCCACATAAGCTTCGACTGTCTTTCCGATCTGTTTTTCTAGGCCTGTTTGAATCATGCGTTGGTAAGTGGCGCCTGCGTTCTTGAGCCCGAAGGGCATGGTGTCGAAGGAGAATGGCCCATATGGGGTAATGAATGTTGTTGCAGCTTGATCGGACTCCTTCATTTTAATTTGATGATATCCGGAATATGCGTCAAGGAAGCACAGTGAGTCATGTCCTGCGGTAGCATCAATGATTTGATCAATTCGGGGGAGGGGAAGGGATCCTTAGGGCAAACCTTGTTGATGTCTTTAAAATCGACGCACAGGTGCCAGGATTTATCCTTCTTTGGTACCATCACCAGGTTTGCCAGCCAGTCCGGATGTTTTATCTCTCTAATGAATCCGGCCTCAATTAGCTCGGCTAGCTCCTCCCCCATAGCTTGGCGTTTGGGTTCGGAAAAGCGCCGCAATGTTTGTTTGACTGGTTTGTACCCCTTTAATATATTGAGGCTGTGTTCGGCCAGCTTGCGTGGGATTCCTGGCATGTCAGAAGGGTGCTAGGCGAATATGTCCCAGTTTTCACAAAGAAAATCCCGTAGCGCGGCGTCGACCGTTGGGTCTAGCTGTGCCCCAATAGATGTTGTCTTCTTGGGGTCAGTTGGGTGGACCTGGAATTTGACTATCTCTTCCGCCGGTTTGAAGGAGGTGGATTTGGGTCGTTTGTCTAGTATTATATCGTCACTATCCACTGTGGAGCGCAGTGTGGTTAATTCTTCGGCCGCAAGGGCTTCAGATAATGCCTCCAGGGCCAAGGATGCGGTTTTGTTTTCGGCGCGGAGTGCTATGTCCGGATCACTGACAAGAGTGATTATGCCGTTGGGCCCGGGCATCTTGAGCTTCATGTACCCGTAATGAGGTATAGCTTGGAATCGTGTAAAAGCATCTCGCCCCAACAGGGCTTGATATCCACTGTTGAAAGGGGCCACTTGGAAGGTTATCTCTTCGGACCGGTAATTCTCTGGCGTGCCGAATACCATGTCAAGTGTTATTTTTCCCGCACACCGCGCCTCCCAACTGGGAATGATTCCTCGGAAGGTTGTGCTGCTTTGCTCGATGCGGCTCCTGTCTATTTCCATTTTGTGGAGTGTATCCTCATAGATGAGGTTTAGTCCGCTGCCGCCGTCCATGAGGACCTTGGTGAGCTTTCCAGGCGCTTTCCATTGCGTTGTACTTCTGTACGATAGTTGCCAAGTCCGCGAAGTGTAGTATGCGGTAGCGTTTGAGGGCGTTGAGGATTCCCTCGTCCGTGCAATTGTTGCATAACGCTGATATCGCGTCCTCGTCACGGCAATCTTTAACCTTGTCCTTGACAAGGAGGAATCTGGCCCAGAAGTGATGAACCGTTTCCTGAGACTGCTGCTGTATGCTCATGAGAGTGCTGATGTCTGGGTGGGTGGGTGGTTTTAAATCCGGACCCTGACCCAGTTATTGACCTAAAGTCTGAAGATCCTCCGGACTCAACAGTCCGGGCTCCGGAGTGTCTGCTGGTCGCTTAGGCCCGTCGTCCGATTCTATGTTCGGAAGGCAGGCCGCATCTTCTCGCTGGTGGGTGTCCGGCTCTTCAGGGTCGAAGATCCGAACATAATCCGTCCTTGTTATAGAGGAGGGGTCGTCGTCTCGCTCCATGACTACCGCTATCTGGTGGGTGATCGGTGGAGATTTGATTTCTGTCTGATCGGGTTTAAGCCCAATCCGATCATAATATGTGGCGATTCCCAGGGCGGCGATGCGATCGTGGAGCTCGTTCAAAGACGAAAGATCTATCGGATCCATCTGCTTGGCGAGTTCGGATTCGACACGGAGAGGATTTTCGATGACCCGAGAGGTCATCGTCGGCTTAACGGCCGAGCGGGCGGTCATGGTAAAGCCGCCTAGCCAGAGAGTTTGGCCTGGGGCCAGTTCACCTCCAGAGGTGATGTTGTTTTTGAGAACAAGGTGAGCCATCGATCCTGTCGTCGGCGTCACAGTGGAACTCTCAATGAAAGCACCAATGTCGTTGTCAAAACCGGCGGATCTCGGGTAGGGGCTCCCGAACTGTGCGTCTAAGGATGATGGTAACAGGAGACGGGGGGACACAATGTTTACCCAGGTTCAGGCCCTCTCTATGGAGGTAATACCCTACTTCCTGCTTGATTGATCTTGATGAATATGAGTATTACAAGAGTTGATCTACCTCGAGATCGTATTGGCTAAACCCTAGAAGTCTAGCCTATATGACTATGGTAATGAGTATCCTCCTCCGGAATAACTCCTCGGTTTATATAGATACCGGGAGGATCTAGGGTTACATAAGGTCGGTTACAAAGAAAGGAATCTACACATCTGATCTCCAAGCTTGCCTTCCACGCCAAGGAAAGTCCCATCCGGACTCGGGTAGAGTGTTCGGTCTTCGTATCTACACGGCCCATCAGTCTGGCCCATGGCTATCAGGCCGGACGCCCGAGGACCCCTTAGTCCAGGACTCCCTCAACGATGTCGTGCATACCGCCTTCAGATCAGCGGCGACGGCGTGGAGGGCCTGGTGGTCTCGTCGGTGGCACTTCCGATCAGATCTGTTCTGACCGATGCGACCGACAGCAGTGGTGGTCATCACTTCCGACAGAGGTGGTCGGCCTGAGGCTGGGTGTTCGGATCTCTGGATCCGTGATCCAGTACTGGCTGCGAGTTGGGGAGACATGGTTGCCGGTGAAAACCGAGCTGACGGCTGGCGACGAGGGCGTTCTACGTCGTTACCTTGATGAAGGCATCGTTGTGTGACTTATGTCGACTCACTCGTACTACTCTAGGGAAACCCTAGGATCTGTTCTTTCATATCAGATGATGGTGGCACTACTGTGGCGTTTCTCTCTTGGGAGCATCGTTTGTGGAGCAGTGTTGGTGGTCAGAGGCAGGAGGAGGAGCGGCTTCGTCTTGCACTGAGCTTCGGTGGAGATGTCAAGTCATGCCTGGTCGAAAGGTGCTACGTTTTGTCATGCCTGGTCGGCAAGTGCTACGCACGACAGATCTTCCAGAGACTTCAAGATGTGTCGGCTGGTGGTACTTGGCGGCATGGTGCTGAGGTGTACCGGCGGCGACCGCGACGTGCTCAGCAGTTCGCGCGCAGGGTGGTGGTGCCGTTGGGCGTTGTGGTGGCGCTGACAGCAGTTAGACCGGGCAAAGATGATGCGTCAGTACAGCTCTGAAGATGGAGTAGTGGCAGTTGCCGGCGGCGGCCTCTGAGAGCGCGCCGGACCGGTGTGTGCCCCATACCTGGCATGTGGCTTGGTTGGGGCCTCAGGTCTTAGATGTTAGGCTTGGCTGCAAGGTCTGTGGTATTAGGCCCGGACTATCGGCATTCCTTCATCGCCTGGATAGGAGTAGCGACAGTTGTCACCTAGACGGTGTGGCTTCAGACTTACTATTGTATTTGTTTGTAAGGTTTTTTGTGAATAATTAATAAATTGGCTGTATGCATGCCTCAAATGCAGAGGCCGGGGTGATCCTCCTTCACTAAAAAAAAAACTTTCCCCAGCAGCAGTACTACCATGAGTCACTTCAGCCTACATCCACAACTGAGCTTCCCTTGCAAGCCTGCACAAATGACATCACCACCTAACCTAACTTAACCATCCTGCAAGCCACAGCCTTGGCTACCTAGCTAGCCCTTAAATAAGCTAATCATTATCGTCCATGTGTTGGATTGGATCAGAGCACAAGCCTCTCTCACTTTCCCTCTGTCTCTGTGTCGTGCTTGTGACTGGCCAAAGTGACAACACGAACTAGAGGGATAGAGAGGAAAATAATCAAGGGTGCGTCATCGACTCCCCCTTAAAACCAGCTTACCACTCAAGCTGAGGACCTTCCGTTTTTCTTCAGAGGTTCAGAAGGCAACCTGCAGGCTCTACTGTTGCTAGTCAGCCATAGATAAGCATCACTGTCATGCCACTTTTATGATGCTTTCCCTTGCTTCTCAACTATGCATTTGACCCCCCGAATCCACAAACAATTGTGCCAAGTTGCTGCTTGCTAAATTGGCCACATGCCTACTGTCTTTGTGCTAAGCCGGGTACATGCCTACTATCTTTGTATACAAATCAGGGCAAAGAACAGGATTTGGTCTGTATAGGACCAGATTCTGAAGCCACATTTCTCATTGGCTACGTGCAGCTTGATGGATTAACCAGATTCTGAGGCCACATTTCGCACAGAATCCACATTTTTTGGCCCACGGGACGCATCCATGCCGTGCGCACATGCCAGTAGTGCTGAGGTGTGTAGCAGATTCAGTCGATCAAATTCTGTCACCAGTAGAAGCACTACACTAGATTCCAGTGATCTGAGCCTAGCAAACAATTAACAGTGCGTAAATTATTGGTGGTTTAAGTTTCAACCCCTTAATCCACTGTGCTCAAGATTAAGAAAGTTAGTTAATAGTATCCGGTAATGGTCGGTGATTACCAGACAGATGAAATAACTGAAGATCTAAGACCAGATTCAGTTTCATACACTGTTGCATGTTGGCTATCTTTGGACAGCAGGTGATAGCTTGTGCCTGTTTTTCAGGTGCAGACACAGACACACAGGTTCAGGGTTGAATTCCTTCCGTGCTACAGTATTTTGTAAACAACTTCTGCTGCCAATAGCACAGACATGTTCATAAAGAAACTGGTTAATAAAAAGGGATCAATCTCAGCAGCAAAGTCAAACTGATAAAATGCAACATGGTCCGCATTCTCCTAACTAACTGGATTAGAGTAATGCAACAAACTAAGATAGATTGTGCAAGTTTTCGTGTCGCGGCTCTTGTCGGGTTTATTGCTATGGCATGACACCGTGGGCACCATATGCACTGAAATATGTAATTATTTACGTAAACGGAGGTATTTATTAATTAATTAATTAATTATCTGACATCTTACCTGAAACCCAAGGTAATTGTAGATATATATTTTTGAGCAAATATAATTACAAATATGAAATTTACTGGTATATGATGCCTTCACATCCGACTTCCAAAATTTTATGTTTATGTAACTGATGACGTTAATGAGAAGAGCAAATCGGTCGAGGGCCAGAGCATCAAATTCAATCTTCATATAGTCTTTGTCAACTCACTAAAATTATCACCATATCATACTAATGGAGCCTTTCTACACGTAAGCTATTAGGACAGTGAACCTATTGACTTGAGAATGCCTAGGCCAATAGGTCTAGCTTACCATTGGTAATAAAACCCCATCTTGCAAGTAAACCGCCAAATTTAACTATTGTTTACATAGATCGATGCCCAAATTGCGACCAATCCAGGTCTAGGTTGTAAATACAGCGTCCAGAATAAGCGCGGAGATACAAGTGAAGTAGTACAAATTTGGACACAATCCTCACCAAACTGTAACAACTACAAGCCTAACAGTGACATGCCATGAGCAATTGGACCAGGAAAAGATTTGGTCCCATTTCCTTATCAGATTCTGTTTACTAACTATACTATAACATATTAATATAATCAACAGATGCAGCCCGGGGCATGTCGCTGCAGATCATGTTGTTAATTCTTATTGATTCAGACGATTTTTAAGCAATGCAGTATCATATGAACGACACGAGAACAAGTCTCTTCACGCATCGTAAGGTTGCACTAGACTATGTTAAGACCCTAATTAACCGAAAGACCCCACAAGGCTGTCTGGCTCTGTAAACATTTAAACTTGACTTATCCGTTTGGATAATTGTTTTATTCGTCAACTGAACATCATGTGATGTTTGGGTTATATTACTGAAGAAAATATATTAAAGTTGACAACAAACTTCCTTTCTCTTCCATATTGCAGCTTCATATATGATCCAGTGGTCCTTACTTATTACTCCCTCCATCCGGAATTACTTGTTGCAGAAATGGATGTATCTAGACGTATTTTAGTTCTAGATACATCAATTTTAATCCATTTCCGCGACAAGTAATTCGGGGCGGCGGGAGTAGTATTGTCCTCAGGATGATATTAAAATTCTGCAAAAAAACGAATCTTTCCATATTACGCATATGTAGATTGTCGTTATGACTTGGAACATACTAAATTGACTTCTCAGTCACAGAACAGCCAAAAGATAGGAACTACATTCTTCACAAGTGATAAAATTTGTTAATTAACTCGGTGTATGACATACATAATTTGGAAGAAATGCCGTCACATTTGCAACATTGTTGCTTCTAGTGATACACAATGATGATGGGCTGAAAGGAATTGCCAACTTATATAAAGTTATAAACACATTGTCATATAAGATGTCCATATCAGATTTCTTGTCAGAATGAGTTACCCTTCAGTCAAGGCTGTCACGCGTGTCGGGAAAGAAGAATTGGCAAGAGGTATATGACGAGATGTTTGATTTGCAGTTAAATTAAGTAGATGTAATTGGCAATCAGAAATTATGTCTGATAATCTGATTAGCTCAAACATATATAATTTATTTTTCGATAAAGGGTGGATTTTATTGACTCAAAGTGAAGCATCAAGAGGATACAAACAAATGAGTACACACCCGGCCTCTGCATAGTTAAGATGCACACAGCCAACACCAACGCACGCACACAAAAACACACGGGCAAATAGCGAAGTCATACTAGACCAAAGCGATGCGTAGGCGAGGAAAAAAGAAAAAAGCCCCAAAGCTATCAGATCACGATCGGCAAACTATAACAATGACCATATCTGCACCGACAATTTCATGACACCACCCGGACGACGACGTTCTTCAACAGCAACACCTTAAGGAAGGGAGCGACACTCAAGTGTCACCGTCGCCGGATCCAGCCATCCAAGACTAGAATCTAGGTTTCACCCTGAAGAATCAGTCCGAGCATTCCGAACAATGCCTTCAACAAGGTAACGATGTAAAAACATCGCCATTGTCAGGTATACCCAACACGGGCGAGACCAAGGCTTTCACCCCGGAATTCTAGACTGGGTGCTCAAGTAGCACCACCATCGAGGTCATTCATGTGTTGTCGCCACCACTTTTCCACGATCCCAGTAGCTACAGGCGATATGCCCACCGCCACCGCACAACAATCCCTCTGCATCAAGACATCGTGCACAGTTTGCATTTCGCCGTCGAAGTCAACCATCACATCTGCAGAGATGAAACTCTTACAAAATCTTTTAATGGAGACCATAATCCACGGCGAGGCCGCCGCTGTCCCAGATCCAATCTCCCATGACACAGTCAAAAGCATCGCCTAGCCATGCCACCCGGCCATGCCGCTGACCACAATGACCTAGGTGGACGCCAACAGCCAGGGTTGTAGCTAGCCGGCAGCCTGGGCGGCCGCCGATCATGTGCATGCATGTCCACGCATGTGTATGCAGTGTGCTTCCCCTGATCATACTCCAAGCCATGGGGATCATCCAGATCGGAGCCTGAATCATCAGTTAGCTGCCAGATCGGAAAAGATCGGGAAACTAGCAACATGGGACGACGACGGCCAGATCGGGAGACACCATGCCATGGACAGATCAGAAAGCGAGCGGCATAGGACAACGACAGCCAGATCGGAAGGCAATCACCTGGGGAAAGAATAGAAAAAATGGCCGGAGACACCCCGCCATTGCGTCCACCATATATAATTTATATGAACTGTCCACCATTGTGTAGGAGGACATGTCATTGGCAATAAGAAATTTTCACTAGGGGTACTGGGCCATCTATAGAGATTCTAGCCACAGATCACGGTATATTGGTGTCTCAGTGGTACTAACAGGCACAAAACGACCATTGTCTTTTGTCATACTCCCTCCGTCTAGTACAAAGTTGAGACACTTATTTTGGGACGGAGAAGTAGTAGCTAGATGCCTAATCAGGTACTTGTATATCTGCATTCTACTGTGGGATGCTTGCCAATTCATCCATTAGCTGGAGTACTTGCATAAGAAATCAGAATGAAAACAAAGTTTTCCGTCCTGTCACTTCTGCTCACACATTATTGAACGCACTGAAATGTGCCATTTTCATTCAGTTACATATTCACATGAGCACATAATGTCGGTGAGCAAGAGCATCCCATGATGAACAGTAAAATTAAAACAAATAAAACAAAAACAGAAAAACTTGGGTGGAGCCACTACTTTCCCATAGGAACATACTAGTTTTCCCCATCATCGGCAACCAGAGTGCAATCAGTGAACAGAACTTATGAAATTGGTAAGATTTCTGCACTCTGGTCGGTTCGAGAAAATTGAAACCAGAGTCTGGAGTTCTCACAAATTTCACAAAGTTCAGTTAGGTTATTGCATCTGCCCGGATTCTTTTTTTTCCCCGAGGACAGACCGGATCTTATTTGTTTGCTGAAGCGAAAGTCAAATTAATTGACCAATCAGCTAGTCTTCTCCATGCAGCAATGCTAATGGAAATTGGTTTAATAAGCCTGCTAATAGTGGTTGTGTCGCAACGAAGTCAAAGAGACCAGACAAGACAATTGATACATGCATATCCAATTTGGGGCACATTGTGATTTTAGTATACATGGCTGGTTCATAGTTCATACCGACTGAAGCCTGGAGGCTGCAATGAGATGAACCTGAAGCTTCTACGTAAGAGCGTGAGTGTGGGTGTTGATCCACCCACTATAACCGATTTGGTTAACCATATTGGGTGGCTGATGATGGTGAAGTCACAGACTCCCATATAAGAGGGATAATCTATGAATCTATCGATGTCAGTATTAGTGTTAATTACCATGCGGAAAGCGTGGTAAAAGCAATCTCAAATTGGAAAATTGACAAAAAAAGTATGTGTTAATTAGACTCTAAGCATGCTGCTAATTTGTAGAAGTGAAATTAAGATGTAAAGTTAGTGGTTTGAATCTTCTCGGCATCTTTTTGTAAAAGAAAATGGTGCACATTTAGGTGCGTGCTCAAGAAAAATAAAGACATGTACCGAGTGAAAAAATGTATCTTATTAATTTTGTCTCCTATCTTGCTTGCAGTTCAAAATTTTAAAAACACATGCCATTCCTTATCAGATTGTCTTTACCTTTTCTTTTCTTTTTTTGTATTTGTGCGTTTCTTTCGTCCCAGAAAGAAAGAAAGAAAGAAAGGCTCCAAGCCGTTTAGGGTTTCCCCGCCTCGTGCCGCCGACTTGCCACGTCTCCTCCGGCCTTAGGGCCATTGAGGCACGGCGGATCCCGACCTTTGCTGGCAGGAGGGTTCATGCTTCGTTTTAAGGTGTTTTTTAAGTTTGTTGAGGGTTTGTATCCTTCACAGGAAGGCAAGACGGTGGTGGCTACATGAAGATGGAATAAGGTTCTCCCCACCTAGCCCCTGCATTGTCAGTGCATCTCGTGTCGTCAGAGGGTGCTTGAAGGTGTGTCTAAAGGCAGATCTCACGCGATTTGGTCGATGTTTGTCTTCAGTAGATCGAAGTGGACCCGGTCCTTGTTCATCTGCGTTCATGTGTATACAGGTTGGATCCTTCTGATCTACACTTCTCTTCATCGGCGGCGGTTGCTGGTATGGTGTGCTAGTCTTTTGGAGCCTTAGAAAGACGATTACCCAACCATCTTCTACAAGAAGGTTTGACAGGCTCCGGTAAGGGAGGGGCGATGAAGGTGGCGCGGCTTCGGCTCGCTTTAGTGCTTGTAGTCTTTACTATGTGGTCTACGGACATGGATACACTTTTCTTGTTCTTTGTACTGCCATGTTGTTTAATGAATGGATCAGAAGTTTTTCCAAAAAAAAAGAGAAGAAATGACCTAACAGAACCGACAAGAGTGTTCAACTATATGTCTAAATGGACAACCCATGGAACTAACTACCCATCTTTTTTGGGGAGGCAGATATACATATTGGATTTGTGGCCAGGCTGCCAGCATTTGTAAGTGATGACAGTAGCGATCAACGGTTGACAAGAAGCTTCCAATAAGCAAGGTGTGATAGCTATTATATGGACAATTCAAACATCAAAGTGCCCAATTTTACAGGAACGTCCCTGCTCCGTGTGATGTGACATGTGAGAGATCAAGGTGGTTGCATGTTTGGTGAAAGTTTAACCAACTGTTTGAATTGCATGGCACCCCCTTTATTATATAATTTCTGTTAATTCCTTCGGTACATGACTCAGATAATTAAGTAGCCTTCATGCATGCACTGCAACTATACCAGTAGTATGTACAACTAATCTAATTCTCTTGTAGACAAAATAAACCATTGAGCCCTTCTAAAAAAACCATTGAGCCAACTAAAAAACCGGTGTGTACAACTAATGTAATTATCTTGCAGACCATTGAGGTACATCTGGTTAATTAATTATTATTTTTTACGAAAATGGTTAATTAATTAATTAGCCATGAATTGACCCACATAATGAAGCATATATACCTGTCAAGTGGGGGTCCACTGGATTGCAGGAACCACACTTTCATGCAATCAATGCCCTGCCCTTCATACTCTCTTCATTGCTTGCACATAAGGGTGTCTTGCATTACACAGTGGTTTACAGTGCTGTGATGTCTACATGAAGTAGTACATGTCAACATAGACTCCTTTTTTGCTTGTGTATTTTTGCCACTGCCCACAACTGAACTGCATAGATATCCCTTTTCTGCAATCCTAGCTAGGACCACAAGATCATTAGTTCCAATTAGCTCCAACGTTGCTTTCCTCAAATGGCTTTAATTAGTGTTCACATGTAGTACACCTTGGGTCAACGCAGAGATTAACTAAGAGTTTTAGCAAGTTATAAATGGACCCCGCTGTACATGGGCAAAACTGAGTCCACGAGGTATGCACGTATTGTTTAGATAATTCAGAGCATGCACTTGACTAGATGTGTCTTGTCCAGGCACTGTCTAATCAATCTTTGACAGGGCTTGAAACTAAGTGGTACTTTATAAGTGAGTGGGGTTAGCTAAGCAATTATGTTTGCAAAGTTCAGATGTGGCATGGATGAATGGGTGGGTGAATGTGTGGGCCAAAAAGATGCACGCACGCATGGTGGGATCAAGGCATATCAACTGTAAGATCGACACATCTAAGGAAGTTCTTCTCATGACAACACAATACAAAATGAAAAATTGCAATCTCCATGTCGAGTTTTGTAAGCCATTCAACATCCATAGACTGCTATGACAATGTTGATTTTTCTTACATAATATAGAAAGTAAACTACAAAGTTCTCGCAAAATTGCAACATAAACAAGAAGGCCTGGACATATGTTCATGAATGTGTGCAAATTGCAACTCTCGAAACAGGCTTTCGCCTTGCTTTATAAATAAAGCCCAAACTGCCGAACAAATACAAAGTGGTGATGAAATCCTCATACGAGCATGTCAAATCAAAAACGACATCCGAGAGAGTAGCTCAAATGCCACCACTTAAAGTCAAGCAAGATAACAGGAGTTGCCACACCTAATATGAAGCGACTGAGACTTCCAAACAGAACTGAACCATGCCACCTTTGGAAACCATCGAACATCATTGCACCAAACAAATCGGGTCATCGCTAGAGAGGGCCTCCTACCCTCTTGTTCCGGCCCGTGGAACGCCGATCCTCCCAGGGGATAGCGAGGACGGAGAATGGTGGTGACAAGGACACCTGTAAAGATAGAAGACAACCGAGACCACTCCATGCCGGAGTCGAAGAAGCTACACGCTAGGATCGTAGCATGCCCGAAGCCACCGACTAGATGCAACTGGAAGGTACCTAGGCCCCACAATGACGCCCCCAAAAGGGTGACGATGCAAGACACTGTCACCACGAGCATAAAAATACTGACATGGATTTACACCTGGAGCCTTGGCATAGGGAGGGGACCCACAACGACACCCCTAAGAGGGAAGCAACAATCACAGGTGTCACCGGCGCCAAAGCTCACAGCTTTCACTTGGAGCCTCACATGTGTCTGCTACTTGTGAGCTGCATTGGGATTTCCTCGAAAAGGAGAGGATGATGCAGTACAATCAAGATAAGTATTTCCCTATCAATCCGGTAGGAGAACCACGCAAAACCTCGTTAACAACACCTACACACACAAAAGCAAATACTTGCACCCAACACGATCAAGGGGGTTGTCAATCCCCTCAGCGGTTATTTGCAAGGATCAAATCTTGTAGTGATAGATAGATAAAATAAAATAACGGTAATAAAATTGCAGTAAGGTATTTTTGGATTTTATATATGATAAAAGTAGACCCGGTGGCCATAGTTTTCACTATAGACTTCTCTCTCGAACAAAAAACGTACGGTGGGTAAACAAATTACTGTTGGACAATTGGTAGAAAAACACATAGTTATGACTATATTCAAGGCAATGATCATGCATATAGGCATCACGTCCAAAACAAGTAGAACGACTCCTGCCTGCATCTACTACTATTACTCCACCCATCGACCGCTATCCAGCATGAATCTAGAGTATAAAGATAATTAAAATGGAGTAACGCCTTAAGCAAGATGACGTGATCTAGACAAAGTAAATCCAACCAACATGAATAAACCCCGTCATTTTCCCCTTAATGGCAATAATACAAATATGTATCTTTTCCCCTACTTTGTCACTGGGATATAGAGCACCGCGAGATTGAACCCATTACAAAGCACATCTCCATTGCAAGATAACTCAATCTAGTTGGCCAAACCAAACGGATAGATTGGAGAGAAATACAAAGTATAATAACCATGCATAAAATAATTCAGAGAAGACTCAATTAATATTCACGAATAATCTTATCATAAACCCACAATTTATCGGATCCCATCAAAGACACCGAAAATAAAATTACATCGAATAGAACTCCAAGAACATCGAGGAGAACATTGTATTGAAGATCAAAGAGAGAGAAGAAGCCATCTAGCTAATAGCTATGGACTCGTAGGTCTATGGAGAACTACTCACAAATCATCGGAAGGGCAGCATGGTAGATGTAGAAGCCCTCCATGATCGTTTCCCCCTCCGGCAGAGTACAGGAAAAGACCTCCAGATGGGATCGCAGAAGAACTGAAACTTGATGTGGCGGAAAAAGTATTTTTGGTCGCTCTTTATTGGTTTCCCGATTTTAGAGAATTTATAGAGGTGGAATTAGGTCAGACGGAGCCACGAGGGTCCCACAAGGCATCAAGGCGCGCCTACCCCCTTGGGTGCGCCCTGTTACCTTGCCATCTCCTCATTTGCCCTCTAGTCTTCTCCCGAAGCTTCTAGGGTCTCTCTTGTACAGAAAAAATCGTTAAAAGGTTTCGTAGAGTTTGGACTTCGTTTGATACTGATTTCCTGGAAAACCAAAAACAGGCAAAAAAAACAGCAACTGGCACTTGGCACTAGGTTAATAGGTTAGTCGCAAAAAAGATATATAATTGCTTATAAAACATCCAAGATTGATACTATAATAGCATGGAACAATAAAAAATTATAGATACGTTGGAGACGTATCAGTGCCACACGCGGTACCAAAGTTGTCAACCCAATGCTAGAGGGGTGCCACCACTTCCAAGTCAAAGGTTCCAGATCCTGACCAGGGAGCCTTGCAGCAGAAGCCATGAAAAATACCTGGATCACCGACCACCCCTTCCCTCGCTACCTACATAGTCATAGAGAGACGCCAACACCACACAACTCACCATCTGGGACCAGTGCCCCGGTTTTCAAGACTGACCGACCACAGCCGCGAGACCTGACAACGCAATAACAGGACTGTCGTTCTGCAACACACCATCGATCAGGACAGACATCACCTATGCCTGCCCACATGAGGGGAATCCACAACCACGGGCGCTAAATCTTGCCTGGGTCTAGTCCTCACACCTTGGTCGGGGATGGGCAATGGCGATGTCCAAAACCCTGCCATGTGCCAACTGCGAGCAATGTGTCGTCGGGGTAGCACCAATATACCAGCAGCCGGAGCAACAGGCCTCCATGGGCCATATCCAATCGTACGGATCTAGCCAACGGCCAACTGCCGAGGATCACTGCACACAACAATAGATCACCCTCCGACACCTGATGAGCCGGCCGCTGGAGCATTTCCCACTGTCCACCCTATGTTGCCAGAATCGGGCAGCGAGGTAAAACCCAGCATGCCTCCAGGAGCCACCGCAGGGCCAACACATCCCCACAACTCAATCATGATGTAATTGCGACCACAAATCATCTAAGCGCAACACAAGAGAAAAATATGAGTCACTTCTGATGGCGCGTAGGCTATGCCCACCAGCGGCAGTGCGAGGGAGTGAAGGGAAGGGATGATATCTCTGGTAGCACTAGGTTCTTACCCTCACCGGAGCGACATGGGCCCTGAATATTTTTTACCCAAATGCCCTGAATCTATAGCCTCTTATGCATCCCCTACGATGCTTCCTCAGGGTGACTCGGGCGCAGACCTAGACAAGGAGATGCCAGCACCACTCCCCTCCTCCCTGCACCTCGCTGTCACTAGAGAGAGAGACGACGCCCAAGCATGTTCGACTCTTGAGGAAGGTGGTGACATGGCTTGTGTTCCTGTGCTGCTCTCCCATCTATCTTCTCTTCATGGACTTGCCATATCCTCTCGTGCATGGAGTTTGATTTGCTGCTTGCTAGATCCGTCAGTTCCGACCATGGGTCTCGTGCTACTTCTTGAGCTTGCGTTGGTTTTTTCCTTGAAGAGGAAAGGGCGATGCTCAAAGTAAAGATAAGTATTTCCCTCAGTTAGAGAACCAAGGTATCAATCCAGTAGGAGGTACAAGCAAGTCTCCAATCTATGCACCTGCACAAACAATCAAACACTTGCACCCAACGTGATACAGGGATTGTCAATCCCTTCACAGTCAATTGCAATGGTGAGATTTTATAGAGATAGGTATAAAAGATTGCTAGAACGTAAAACTAAATAAAAGTAAATAAATTACAGCAAGGTATTTTTGGATTTTTAGTTTATAGATCTGAAAATATATAATGGAAAATAGACTCGGGGGCTAGAGGTTTCACTAGAGGCTTCTCTCTTGAAGGCAAATAATACAGTGGGTGAACGAATTACTGTCGAGCAATTGATAGAAAAAGCGCAAAGTTATGACGAGAACCAAGGCAATGATTATGCATATAGGCATCACGTCTGTGTCAAGTAGACCGACTCCTGCCTGCATCTACTACTATTAGTCCACACATCGAACGCTATCCAGCATGCATCTAGAGTATTAAGTTCATAAAGAACGGAGTAACGCTTTAAGTAAGATGACATGATGTAGAGGGATAAACTCAAGCAATATGATGAAAACTCCATCTTTCTATCCTTGATGGCAACAATACAATACATGCCTCGCTACCCCTACTATGTCACTGGGTGAGGACACCGCAAGATTGAACCCAAAACTAAGCACCTCTCCCATTTCAAGAAATACCAATCTAGTTGGCCAAACCAAACCGATAATTCGAAGAGAAATACAAAGATATCAAATCATGCATATAAGAATTTAGAGGAAATTCAAATAATATTCATAGATAATCTGATCATAAATCCACAATTCAACGGATCTCGACAAACACACCGCAAAAGAGTATTACATCGGATAGAACTCCAAGAACATCGAGGAGAACATGGTATTGAAGATCATAGAGCGAGAAGAAGCCATCTAGCTACTAGCTATGGCCCCGTAGGTCTGAGGTAAACTACTCACGCTTCATCGCAAGGGTAATAGGGTTGATGTAGATGCCCTCCGTGATCGAATCCCTCTCTGGCAGATCACCGAAAAAGGCCCCGAGATGGGATCTCACGGGAACAAAAGGTTGCGACAGTGGAAAAGTATTTTCGTGGATGCTTCTGTTGATAATGTAATATTTGAGGATTTATAGAGCTGAGAGGGAGGTAGGTGGACTCCCGAGGGGACCACAAGCCAGGGGGCGCCCCCCTAGGGCGCGCCCCTATGGCTTGTCGTCGCCTCGTGGGTCTTCTGACTTCATCTCCAAATCTCGTAGGTGTCTTCTGGTCCAAGAAAAATCATCGTGAAAGTTTTATTCCGTTTGGACTTCGTTTGATATTCCTTTTCTGCGAAACTCATAAACAAGGAAAAACAGAAACTGTCACTGGGTTCTGGGTTAATAAGTTAGTCCCAAAAATAACATAAAATAGCATATTAATGCATATAAAACATCCAAAACAGATAACATAATAGCATGGAACAATCAAAATTATAGATACGTTGGAGACGTATCATCTCGTCATCTGGCAAATCGCGGCTTTGGAAAGGTAGGACTAGAGTTTGGTGACTACAACCAGTTGGGCTATGGTCACCCTTCGTCCACTCGTGTGCTACCATCTGGTTGTTTTAGCTCAGATTTGAATGTTGTATTGGTGCCACTGGTCAACGTGATCTAGGCTTGGAGGGAGACCCACGCTGCACCTCGCGTGGTTGTCGTCCATCTGTCCGTTTATTGGTGGAGTGATCTTGATCCTTGTGTGTGGTGGGGCAGCGGCCGTGAATGGTGTGGTTGCATGGGCATTTGTGTGGAGAGCAATTTCATGTTAGTAGTGCCTTTATCTTCTGCTATGTGGATGGAAAGAGGTGTTGCGGTGTTTCTTTCATGCTTTGGCGATGGAGGCTCCTTGTTCTTGATTTGGTGGCCTCAATCCGGTCGCGGAGGTCCTTCCCTCGGTTTGGGATGGCGACCTTGGTTCCATGGTGTGGCGCGGGTAAGTTTTCGAGTGGAGGCTCCGTTTTCCGGCACCACTGACGCTGATGTTTGTGGGTGTCTCTTGTGGTGTTATTGTAGTTCCCCTCCCATGTAAGGGCTCCGGGTGAAAACCTTAGTCCGTTGTTTTAGTCTCGGTGGTGGTCGGTCATTTCTTTGTCATCCTCTTGGGGTATCGTCATGGATCTTAGGTACTTGTTCGTCGCAGCGTGTCAGCTTCTTTAGGCATGCTTTGATCCTGTCTACCATGGCATGGGGTTGTATCATTTGTCTCCTACCTTTTACACGTGACCTCATGCGCTCCATGACCCGAAGCGACTGGGTCGATAGCCCTCTCTAGCAATAGGTTATTGTATGCGGCGCAACGGTGTTAGGCGGTTCTTTATTCTGGTTGCTTCAGACCTTTTAGTTCACATTTTGTATTGTTTGGACATTTGCAATGAATATGTTTGCGTGCACCAATCAATCAAGATGCTAGGAGATTACCATCTATTTCTAATACAAAAATCTGTAACTGACTTGTTACTTTCCCATACTCAAGTCCATTGTTCGTAGTTTTAAATTTATCACAAAAAGGACCAGCATCATCCCAGTTAACCATTTTTTCAAGATCATACAAAAGTGATGCATGTACTAAATTATTTAATCATGTTGAAAGGAAATATTTCCGTTTGTGTTGTACTGTGAATTTTTATGTGCTTGATCACTAGAGTGTTCTGAAAGTAAAGTCTTTCATGTCTTTTCTTTCCCCTCTTGCAAGGCGACTAGGATAAAGCCTTCTTCCCTCAATCATTGCCGGTGAGCCTGTGGATTTGCCTCACCCTCTGACCGCCACTCCAGCGGCCGATGACGGCGAGTGGAATCCTAGTGACCCAACTCAGGTTAGTACATAGGTTAGGGTTTTAGTCCTCGCAGGGTCAATGCTCGGAAGGGTGCCGGTGCTTCTTCTTTGAGTCAGTCTTCCTAGTTCCTATCTTGCTTAAGTTCATCCATCGAGATGGGTTAGATGGAGCTCCGACATTGATTTATGCTAGCTCCTTAGGGCGGTGACCTAAGGGTTTCTCATTGTGCATACCTAACAACAATATTTGGTGTCAAGTTCTTTAGATCGACTCAAGGGTTCAGCGCCAATGACTGTGGCCCAGGGGTGCTGCTTTAAGGGACACACACACACACATGAAGAATTCTCGGTTGTCAATGGTAAGGTCTGGCATGCTCCGGCATGGGAGCTGCGATTCGTTCTAGTAGTGGCAGTGATTGTTAGATGGGCTAGGGACACTAGTAGAAAAAGGGGCTTTCGTTTGGGCCTAGCCAGCCCATTAGTCCCGGTTCTGCCACGAACCGGGACCAATGGAGGCATTTGTCCCGGTTCGTGAGCCTAGGGGGCCGGCCGGGGCCTCGTGAGCATTGGTCCCGGTTCGTCTGGGCCCATTTGTCCCGGCTCTTGGCACGAACCGGGACCAATGGGCCTCGCTCCTGGCCCACAACCATTGGTCCCGGTTCGTGGCAGGAACCAGGACATAAGGATGGCCTTTAGTCCCGGTTCCAGCCACGAACCGGGACAAATGAGTTGTCTATATATACCCCATCGCCGGCGAGCAGAGCACACCACAGTGCTCTGTTTTTTGCTGGCCGGCGAGGAAGGGCATTTGGGTGCTCTAGCTCACCTCTTATGCATGTGAGGTGTTCGATGAAATGCCCGAGCCACACTAGTTAAGCTTTCTCCTCTCGAAGCTCGACCTCCGAGCTCCATTTTTTCCGAGATTTGTCTAGGTTTAGCGGTCCGTCACGCCCCGTCCTCGTCTTCACCGCCGTCGATCGACCGCGCCGATCTCGTCGCCGGCACCACCGTGGTGAGCCTCTTGTTCTTATCTTCTTTCTGAAAGAAAAAAAATCTTACTTTAGATAGATACTTGTCTAATTTTCTTACTTTTGACACACATAATTATATATAATGCACGCAGATGAACCGGCAATGGATGTACGGTGACAGACACACCTCTGAGTACATTAAGGGCGTGCATAATTTTCTCGAAGTGGCTGAGGCAAACAAGCAGAATGGTTTTATGTGTTGTCCATGCCCTAATTGTGGGAATACGAGGTCTTACTCTGACAAGAAAATCCTTCACACCCACCTGCTTTATAAGGGTTTCATGCCACACTATAATGTTTGTACAAAGCACGGAGAAATAGGGGTTATGATGGAAGACAGCGGAGAAGAAGAGGACGATGACAACTATGTGCCCCCTGAATATGGTGATGCTGCAACGGGGGAAGCTGAAGATCAAGAGGAAGCTGAAGATCCAGAGGAACCAGACGATGTGCCCGATGAT
The DNA here is from genome assembly GCF_018294505.1 of Triticum aestivum. Taxonomy (NCBI): domain Eukaryota; kingdom Viridiplantae; phylum Streptophyta; class Magnoliopsida; order Poales; family Poaceae; genus Triticum; species Triticum aestivum. The sequence continues at coordinate 13,511,012 of NC_057814.1, read as the reverse complement.
GATCTCCGCTGGGTCATTGTTGATGCAAGGGAAAAGTGCGAAAGTGAAAAGGAGAAGCTGAAGTTCGATCGCATGTTAGAGGATCACAAAAAAGGGTTGTACCCCAATTGCGAAGATGGCAACACAAAGCTTGGTACCGTACTGGAATTGCTGCAGTGGAAGGCAGAGAATGCTGTGCCTGACAAAGGATTTGAGAAGCTACTGAAAATATTGAAGAAGAAGCTTCCAAAGGATAACGAATTGCCAGACAGTACGTACGCAGCAAAGAAGGTCATATGCCCTCTAGGATTGGAGGTGGAGAAGATACATGCATGCCCTAATGACTGCATCCTCTACTGCGGTGCATACAAGGATTTGAACGCATGCCCGGTATGCGGTGCATTGTGGTATAAGATCAGACGAGATGACCCTGGTGATGTTGAGGGCGAGCCCCGCAGGAAGAGGGTTCCTGCGAAGGTGATGTGGTATGCTCCTATAATACCACGGTTGAAACGACTTTTCAGAAACAAAGAGCATGCCAAGTTGATGCGATGGCACAGTGAGGACCGTAAGAAAGACGGGAAGTTGAGAGCACCCGCTGACGGGTCGCAGTGGAGAAAAATCGAGAGAAAGTTCTGGGCTGAGTTTGCATGTGACCCAAGGAACGTATGGTTTGCTTTAAGCGCGGATGGCATTAATCCTTTCGGGGAGCAGAGCAGCAATCACAGCACCTGGCCCGTGACCCTATGTATGTATAACCTTCCTCCTTGGATGTGCATGAAGCGGAAGTTCATTATCATGCCAATTCTCATCCAAGGCCCTAAGCAACCCGGCAACGACATTGATGTGTACCTAAGGCCATTAGTTGAAGAATTCTTACAGGTGTGGAATGGAACAGGTGTACGTGCATGGGGATGAGCACATGGGGGAAGAATTTGACCTAAAGGCGTTGCTCTTCGTGACCATCAATGATTGGACTGCTCTCAGTAACCTTTCAGGACAGACAAATAAGGGATACCACGCATGCACGCACGGTTTAGCTGACACCGAAAGTATATACCTAGACAGATGCAGGAAGAATGTGTACCTGGGCCATCGTCGATTTCTGCCGACCAACCATCAATGTCGAAAGAAAGGCAAGCATTTCAAAGGAGAGGCAGATCACCGGAAGAAGCCCGCCATGCGTACCGGTGATCACGTACTTGCTATGGTCTCTAATTTACACGTAATATTTGGAAAGGGTCCCGGCGGACTAGCTGTTCCGAATGACGCTGAGGGACGCGCACCCATGTGGAAGAAGAAATCTATATTTTGGGACCTACCCTACTAGAAAGAGCTAGAGGTACGCTCTTCAATCGACGTGATGCACGTGACGAAGAACCTTTGCGTGAACCTGTTAGGTTTCTTGGGCGTGTATGGGAAGACAAAAGATACACCTGAGGCAAGGGAGGACCTGCAACGTTTGCACGAAAAAGACGGCATGCCTCCAAAGCAGTACGAAGGTCCTGCCAGCTACCCTCTTACCAAAGAAGAGAAGGAAATCTTTTTTGAATGCCTACTCAGTATGAAGGTCCCGACTGGCTTCTCGTCGAATATAAAGGGAATAATAAATATTCCAGAGAAAAAGTTCCAGAACCTAAAGTCTCATGACTGCCACGTGATTATGACGCAACTGCTTCCGGTTGCATTGAGGGGGCTTCTACCGGAAAACGTCCGATTAGCCATTGTGAAGCTATGTGCATTCCTCAATGCAATCTCTCAGAAGGTGATCGATCCAGAAATCATACCAAGGCTAAGGAGTGATGTGGCGCAATGTCTTGTCAGTTTCGAGCTGGTGTTCCCACCATCCTTCTTCAATATCATGACGCACGTCCTAGTTCATCTAGTCGATGAGATTGTCATTCTGGGCCCCGTATTTCTACACAATATGTTCCCCTTTGAGAGGTTCATGGGAGTCCTAAAGAAATATGTCCGTAACCGTGCTAGGCCAGAAGGAAGCATCTCCATGGGCCATCAAACAGAGGATGTCATTGGGTTTTGTGTTGACTTCATTCCTGGCCTTAAGAAGATAGGTCTCCCTAAATCGCGGTATGATGGGAGACTGACTGGAAAAGGCACGCTAGGAGCGGACTCAATAATATGCAGAGACGGGCAATCTTGGTCTCAAGCACACTACATAGTTCTACAGAACTCTACCTTGGTGACTCCGTATGTCGATAAACACAAGAACAGTCTGCGCTCCAAACACCCGGAGCAGTGTGACGACTGGATTACATGTGAACACATCAGGACTTTCATCAGTTGGTTGGAAACACGTCTCAGAGGTGACACCACTGTTTGTGATGAGCTGTACTCATTGTCCAGGGGACCATCTTCGACTGTATTGACTTACAAAGGATACGAGATAAATGGGAATACATTTTACACGATCGCACAAGATCAAAAGAGCACCAACCAAAACAGCGGTGTCCGCTTTGATGTAGCAACCGAGAGGGGAAAGGACACATATTATGGTTACATAATGGACATATGGAAACTTGACTACGGACATGATTTTAAGGTCCCTTTGTTTAAGTGCAAATGGGTCAATCTGTCAGGAGGCGGGTACAGGTAGACCCACAGTACGTAATGACAACAATGGATCTGAACAATCTTGGGTACACTGACGAACCGTTTGTCCTAGCCAATGATGTGGCACAGGTTATCTATGTGAAGGACATGTCTACCAAACCGAGAAAAAGAAAAGAGAAGGAAGCGAATACATCATATGATGAGCCAAAGCGCCACATAGTTCTTTCAGGAAAAAGGGACATCGTGGGAGTGGAGGGCAAGACAGACATGTCTGAAGATTATGAAAAGTTTCATGAAATTCCTCCCTTCAAAGTCAAGGCTGACCCAAGCATCCTGATAAACGATGAAGATTATCCATGGTTACGGCGCAATAAGCAAAGCACACAAGCGAAAAAAAGTGAAGACTTTCTCTCCACAACTATTATGATGATACCATGCCAACTTTCAACCTTTTCGTAGTTCATTTAAAATGTCTGTTGTAACAGACGAGTTTTCATATGAAATCCTGATACTTCGAAACAGATTGTCCGTTTTGTACACGAAGTGCATCCAGTTTTTGCCGTAACCCTCTCTACTTTCTTGCACATGCTATGTGGGTGAAATGATGATACCATGCCAACTTTCAACCTTTTCAGAGTTCATTTGTAGTGCTTTTCAATTTCATGGTCTTATAGCTCAAAATAATCAGTAAATGCATGGAAAATAACAAATGAAGTCAGAAAGGGTTGAAAATTGATGATTGGGCTTTGAATGGTGCATTTTGAACACGGAAAAACTATGGAGTTCAAATAAGTTAAAAAAAATGAAATCCCTTTGTAACAGATGAGCTTTCGGCCGAAACCCTGATACTTCGAAAGAGATTGTCCGTTTTGTACACGAAGTGCATCTAGTTTTTGTCGTAACCCTCTCAACTTTCTTGCACATGCCATGTGGGTGAAATGATGATACCATGCCAATTTTCAACCTTTTCGGAGTTCATTTGAAATGCTTTTCAATTTCCGGGTCTTATAGCTCAAAAAAGCAGTAAATGCATGAAAAATAATAAAATGCATAAAACTATAATATTTGTTATGATCAACTAAAAAAATTATATAAACCTCTAGTATTTTTCAAACTAAAATTAAATAAAATTTATGCAACTTATATTAACAAAGTATTTTTTGTTCAAAACATTAATAGCAAAAAAGAATTTAATAGCAAAAAAATTAACAAAATCTGGTTATGATTAAAACAGATAAACTTTAGAAACCAAATAAAAAAATAAAATAAACTTTAATAACATAAAGCAAAAAGAATTATCATAAAGTGAAATAAATAAGTACTTAGAAACAAAATAAAATAAAATAAATAAGTTTTTTGTGGTAAGTAGAAACAAAACAAAATAAATAAAGCAAAAAAGAAAACAAAAAACAGGGAAAAATAAAAAATATGCTACCTACTGGGCCACCACTGCCTGAATACGACTAGAAACCAACCCATGGGCCAGGATTCAGGCCAGCAGAAGGCCCAGTAGGCCCATCAAGCATAACAGTGTCAATTAGGCCCGTAAGCCTGCAATGGAGAGGAGCTCGAGAGGGGTGCGGCAGTGGGGCTTATAAACCACTGCGCGCCCCTCTCAACTAGCGAGGTGGGACTAAACTTTCGACGCGGGCGCAGAAGCACAAGGCCTTTGGTCCCGGTTGGTGGCACTAACCGGGACTAAAGGGGTGCAATGGTACCGGTTCGTGGCACTAACCGGTACCAATGCCAGGATGCGGCGGCCTTTGGTCCCGGTTGGTGGCACCAACCGGGACTAAAGGGTGGCATTGGTACCGGTTGCTGTCACGAACTGGAACCAATGCTTCGTCTATATAACTAGCACTTGTGAAATTTTTCATTCAGTTCATCTTCCCCGCCCGACGACGCCGTCAGGCTGCCCCTCTGCGCCTCGCCGTCGCCGTCGTTGACCCTGCCTCCGACGCCGTCCCGCGTCGCCCAGACGCCGTCGCCGCCCCGCGCCCCCCTGCCTCCTCGCCGCCCGTCGCCACGCCCCTCACCGTCGTCGCCGCTGCCCCTGCCTCCTCATCGCCCGTCGCCGCGCCCCTCAACGTCGCCCCCGTGCCCTGCCTCCTCGTCGATCGCCGCCCCGTTGCGCAGTGAGATCTACATATATGAATTTCCTAATTTAGATGTGTAGTTAATTTAGATGCGTAGTTTAGATGTGTAGTTAATTGAGTTGTTGTAATTTGTTCATAAATGAATAATATGCAAAAGTTAGAATTTTTTTCTGTTCATAGATTTTTTTGGTGATATTATTGTTGAATATGCAAATGTTTGTGTGTTCATATATATGCAAAGAATATGTCAATTTTTTTCATAGAATTTTTATGATTTTTTCTGTTGTAATTTTGTTCATAGAATTTTTATTTTGTTCATTGAATTTTTATAATTTTTTTCTGTTGTAATTTTGTTCATAGAATAAGAAGAGAAAGTGTTTAATATAATTAGTTAGAAAAATAATAGAACTAGTTAAACTAGTTTATTTTTAATTAGTAAGTACTACTTTATTCTATTTATAGTAAGTGCTTAGTAGTTGAACTAGTTGATTTAACAAAACTAGTTTATTTTACTATAGAAGTAGTTTATTTTTAGCAAGGAAATTAATAGAACTAGTTTATTTTTTTAGTTAAAGCAATTATTCCCGCATCGACGTCGACGATGCCTATCCCGCATCCTCGTCGTCGACTCGGTGGAGGAGGCCGGCTTGATCAGAGGGGGCATGTCCGGGACTGGGCTCCGTCGGGCTGGTTTTGGGAGGTGCTACCTTCCGGGGGGCATAAGTTGGTGATCAGCCAGCCCGTCGTTGACCCGATCCTTGTTTGGTGGCGGCCGCGTGGGCCAGTGACGGTGCCGAGGCTTCCGGACACCGCGGAGGTGGTACGTCACCGTGTCAGCGAGGAGGACGAGCACGTCCGTCGCTACATGGTTGCATTGGAGGGCAGGTTCGACAATACCTGGCAGGTTCTTCAGGGATCTCACTGGAGCGATCCTGTGATGGTTCCTCTCTTTGGGTGTCCATCGCCCGCGCCGATACCCGTCGGGCGCTACGGTTCTAGCTGTACTGGCGATGCTATATGTATGATAGTATTCGAGGTGTATTAGTGATAATATTCGACGATGTACGGACGCATGGAGATGATGTAGTTTTGCTTATAATTGAATGCATCCTAATTTGAATACTACTTTATTTTGCGATTTGATTTTGCTTATTGAATGCTCAGATTGGAAAACTACTCCTACTTTGGATGCTAAAATTGGAGAGCACTATGCAAGGCATATGCATAGGATTAGTTGATAGCTTATAGGGTTTTTGTTTTCGCAGAAATCTAGGAGCCCCGGGCCCCTCCATCATCCCCGCCGTCGTCCCCGTCACCGACCCCCTCCAACCTCGAGGTGATACCAGCCAAATCCTCTTTTGGAAAGATAATTAAACGATATTTCGGGTTGACTTTAAGTCTGTCGAGTCTCCACCATATATGAGAGGACGAAGAATCCCGACTGTTGTCGTGGGGGTAGCTTCTCCTTCGTTCCCGTGTGCTAGACAATTTGGTGTAATGCACTCGGGAACGAAAGGAGGAGCTACCATCACCGACGGTCGCAAATGTCAGAGAGGAATCAGTGAGGGAGAGTTCCACCATATATATATATGAGAGGATGAAGAATCCCGACTGTTGTCGTGGGGGTCGCTTCTCCTTCATTCCCGTGTGCTAGACATTTTGGTGTAATGCACTCGGGGATGAAAGGAGGAGCGACCATCACCAACGGTTGAATGTATATACCACGTGAGCTGGGAGTTTTCAACAAAAGACTCGACAGACAGATAGTCAACCCGTGATGAATAATAATGATCTAACTTAGGTTTTTAGTACATATATTTAATTGTAGATGTTTAATATTTGAATTATGAACATAGGAAATGTCGTACTCGGACGACGAAAGTCTCCCGGGGGAGTGCGACTGGTGCCACGACGACCGAGGTCAGTACGACAGGCCTCACCTTGACAAAGATCGGTGCTTCAGCATTAAGCTGGAGGAGACCTTTGATGTTGAAACGGTACGCAACGACGACAAGTGTTATTTTTTCGTAATTAAGCACGACTTCAAATATTTCAACGTGTACTTTTCATCTTTTACAATTCGACTAGCTTATCCCATGCCATGCAAGACGCTATGTCTTGGAGAGGATGGGTTTTGAAGACCATGAAAGTTTCGAAACAAAGAAAATTCACCTAAGGACACATCATGGTGTTGATTTTGAAGTAAAGCTCTACAATTCTGAGAGCGTAACCCATTTTGGTTGCAAAAAATGGGAAGCACTTTGCAAGATGTATGGTTTTGATGAGGGTATGCTTGTCACCATGGATCTTGGTGATCCTGACATCGACCAAGACAATATGGACATTTGGGTCCTTGTTGATACGCCTCCAGTTCTACCGCTATGTGAGTTTCTCAAACATAGTTAATTATTAACTAATTTATATTGTTTATTTCAAAATAGTTGACAGCTTATTTTCATTGATAGCTTATTTTGATTGTTCAAACAATGTGCGGAACATGGTAGACAAAACCCACTACACCGATGGCTCCGAGTTAACTTATCAGGAGAAAAATCATCTGGTCGGATTTTGTACTGATCTTGAGAATTACAATATCTACAATCAAACTCCTCAACATTATGGTCAATACGTGCCACTAGTGCACGTGTTGAACTACGGTAACTACCATGGAGATATCCTGGTAAGATTTTTTACTATTACGACATCCGTGCATCTTTTGCATACTTCTAAAACTAGTACATCATTGCTAACTATGAAGTTATTACTATGTTTTTCAACAGAGAATCCCAGAGGATTGTGTGCCTCATTTGATGTATCAGAATGGCAGTCTTCGTGTTTTGAACATATATCCAGGTCATCCTACGAATCTCAACTGTCCATACCGGATTTCTAAAAGAAGTGGAGACATGCTAATCAGAGAATGGAAAAAATGTATGGACAGTCGTAAGGAGGTTCTTGGAAGCAAAAGGAAGCGCCGCGCAAGAATTGGATACAGGATGATCTCCATTCTCCATAATGGAGAGTCAGGGTTTATATTGTTTTATGCTATTTTACATTAAACAGGGCATAATACTGATGATCATGTGCTAAGAACAATTAAGTAGGGTTGGTTCGATGACTATCAGGATGATGATCGTATGACTTGTTATTAATAACGATTAGAAGTTGTATGATGATGATTAGTAGGACTTGTTATTATGATGATGCATGATGCGAGCATGAAGAGTTATTATATATCTGTGGGTGAAATGAACATGGATTGGATTGAAGTGAAGGCAACATGCATGTGGTGCATGTCGAAAGTAGTAATATCCAAACTTGATCAAGTTAGGATTAGTATTACTTTCGACATGCACCACATGTTGCCTCACTTCAATCTAAGTCATGTTTAGGCATAGCAGTAGCAGTAGCACGGAGATAAGAGAGGACACATCTCTCTATTAGCTACCTATAACAACCTAAATTAACCCCCAAAACCCCTAAACCACCTCCTTTCAAAAAAAAACAGCCCCTGAAATGCTGACGCGTGGAAGCTTATTGGTCCCGGTTGGTGCTACCAACCGGGACCAAAGGCCCTCCTACCTGGGCTCGCCGGAGCGGCCACGTGGAGGCCCATCTGTTCCGGTTTGTATAAGAACCGGGACTAAAGGCCTAGGGCATTAGTAACGACCCTTTAGTCCCGGTTCCCCAACCGGGACAGATAGGCCTTATGAACCAGGACAAATGGCCATTTTTCTACTAGTGGGACATCAAGGTAATTTTTGTTATGTTTGGGATCTTTATACTTTTGTTCAACTTTTATAATACATCTAATTTCTTTGCAAAACTGCCATCGTGGATATGTAGTAGATATCAAAATTTTATTTTAATTTGAAATGGAAAAATCGTTAACCATGTAGGTATTATGTAAACTTAGGCTTGTGACTGCCAAGGCAATTAGGGTTTCTCCGCCTCCTGTCCCCGCCGTCACCAGCGCGCCCTGTTTCTGGTGGTCCTTTGGCCCTGGAGGCGCGGTGGACCTCGACCCTTCTCAAGGGTTCCTGCTCTGTTTTAAGTAACTATAAGGCCGATTAGGATTTGTGTCCAGCTCCGAAAGTCGATGCGGCTTTGGCTCCCTGGAGATGGAATAAAGTCCTCCCCGGCAAAACATGTCCTAGTGGTGAGTGTAGAATTGTCGGTGGGCGTTGCAAGGTGTGTCTCCGGGGGATCTCGTGGGATTCGATCGGTTTTGGTCATTTGTAGATCTCCATGCATGGATCATATCTTCGTTCGTCTATCTATAGTTTGGATCCTTCCCTTTTACGATTCTTTTCATCGGGACTTAGCAAGACGACTTCCCGGGTATCTATTACAACAAGCTTTTCCCGCCTCTGGTGAGGGAGGGGCAATGATGATGGTGTTCCTTCGGCTCGCTCCAGTGCTTTTAGTCGTTGCTAAGTGGTGTATGGACCTGGTTGTAAGTTTTATTATTTCTGGTGTTCCTTCTATTGCCATGAGAGATGATAAGTAAAGCAAAAAAATCTCACAAAAAAATAAACTTAGGATTGTAAATATGCCTAAAACAATGTGACCATTTGTGTCCCATTGGAAAATCACAAAGCGGGATTTCTAAATCACAAGTGTCACTTTATTGTAATTTTGTTATTTTTTAAAATGTCATAACATTTAAAATTCATATGGACAAGTTCCTACCATTTGAAGTTTTCTTTTCAATTCTAGATTTAAAAATATGACTTTGGCTAAGTTGTCAAATGCAATTTAACATATATAGAAAAGTTTCCAAGGATTCGCTCTCCACTCAACACACACTTAGAGCATCTCTAGCTCATTCCACCAAAGTCATTTTTGCTCAATTCTTTTGTGGTTTGGGGTATTAAGCACTAGCTAGCCCATCCCGGAACAGTTAGTCCCCCAAATTTATAGCTTTTAACTGCCACCCCCAACTCCTCTAGCCAATATTTTCTCCAAGAAGGGCAGGCCTCAGCAAATTTGGGCAGTCTCCTCGTCCCTCTCGGTTTGTGTCGCGCCGTGACTGCCCCATCTCCTCTAGAGTGCTCCCAACGTAGGAATTCGCATGTGTCACTCCCTCCTTTGTAGCCCCACCGCTCTCTCCCCTACCTTGTCTTTGTCATCAACATCATCATCATTTGGTTACACCGTTGTTGAGCCTCGATGTGGCCTTGAACGATGCCACAAGAGCTCATAGATGTGGTAGGAGCCTGAGTGAAGGAAATATGCCCTAGAGGCAATAATAAATTTATTATTTATTTCCTCATGTCATGATAAATGTTTATTATTCATGCTAGAATTGTATTAACCGGAAACATAATACATGTGTGAATACATAGACAAACATAGTGTCACTAGTATGCCTCTACTTGACTAGCTCGTTAATCGAAGATGGTTGAGTTTCCTAGCCATGGACATGAGTTGTCATTTGATTAACGGGATCACATCATTAGGAGAATGATGTGATTGACTTGACCCATTCCATTAGCTTAGCACTTGATTGTTTAGTATGTTGCTATTGCTTTCTTCATGACTTATACATGCTCCTATGACTATGAGATTATGCAACTCCCGTTTACCGGAGGAACACTTTGTGTGCTACCAAACGTCACAATGTAACTGGGTGATGATAAAGGTGCTCTACAGGTGTCTCCGAAGGTACTTGTTGAGTTGGCGTATTTCGAAATTAGGATTTGTCATTCCGATTGTCGGAGAGGTATCTCTGGGCCCACTCGGTAATGCACATCACTATAAGCCTTGCAAGCATTGTAACTAATGGGTTAGTTGCGAGATGATCTATTACGGAACGAGTAAAGAGACTTGCCGGTAACGAGATTGAACTAGGTATTGAGATACCGACGATCGAATCTCGGGCAGGTAACATACCGATGACAAAGGGGAAAACGTATGTTGTTATGCGGTTTGACCGATAAAGATCTTCGTAGAATATGTGGGAGCCAATATGAGCATCCAGGTTCCACTACTGGTTATTGACCGGAGACGTGTCTCGGTCATGTCTACATAGTTCTCGAACCCGTAGGGTCCGCACGCTTAAAGTTTGGTGGCGGTCGGTATTATGAGTTTATGTGTTTTGATGTACCGAAGGTAGTTCAGAGTCCCGGATATGATCACGGACATGACGAGGAGTCTCAAAATGGTCGAGACATAAAGATCAATATATTGGACGGCTATATTCGGACACCGGAAGTGTTCCGGGTGGTTTCGGAGAAAACTGGAGTGTCGGGGGGTTACCAGAACCCCCTGGGGAGTTAATTGGGCCTCATGGGCCTTGGTGGGAGAAGAGGAGGGGCGGCCAGGGCAGCCGCGCGCCCCCTCCCCCTCTAGTCCAAATTGGACAAGGAGGGGGGCGCCACCCCTTTTTTCCCTCTCCTCCTCTCTCCCTTCCTTCCCTCTCCTACTCCAACAAGGAAAGGAGGAGTCCTACTCCCTCCTCCTGGCCGGCTGCCTTCCCCCCTTGTTCCTTTATATACGGGGGCAGGGGGGCACCCCAAGACACACAAGTTGATCTGTTGATCTCTCCTAGCCGTGTGCGGTGCCCCCTCCACCATATTCCACCTCGATCATATCGTAGCGGTGCTTAGGCGAAGCCCTGCGTTGGTAGCGACATCATCACCGTCATCACGCCGTCGTGCTGACGGAACTCTCCCGTGAAGCTCTGCTGGGTCGGTGTTCGCGGGACGTCATCGAGCTGAATGTGTGCTGAACTCGGAGGTGCCGTATGTTTGGTACTTGGATCGGTCGGATCGTGAAGACGTACGACTACATCAACCGCGTTGTGCTAACGCTTCCGCTTTCGGTCTACGAGGGTACGTGGACACACTCTCCACTCTCGTTGCTATGCATCACCATGATCTTGTGTGTGCGTAGGAAATTTTTTAAAATTACTACGTTATCCAACACTGAGCTCACACCATCCGATGGCGCCAGATTTTGCCATCTTCACCGCCTTCGTGGTCGAGCTCCCGACCGCTCCCTTCGGGCCGGCCATGATAAACCTTCATGCATACACATCGTCACCTACACATCCCATGTTCGTAAAATTATCACGCCGCAACAACGTCTCTTTCAGATCCCCCCGTAAACCATAGACCACTGACAATGAAAACCCCTTCCCACAATCTAGCTAGCCCATCCAAGTAGATTTGGGGATGCAAATTCCTTGTTGTTGAAAAAACCTTCCACACCCCTAGGAATCCAAATAGAGACTTGTTCGCTTGTGCTGGCTGTGGAAGCAAGGTAATGGAAATCCCTCTTTGTTTGCAATTTGGCCTATGGATCGAGTTGCTCATATTATTTTCTATACGCACAAACATGAATGATTCCATTGCAACAAATGGATATCGGTCAATCCCTTTAAGATTTATGTAATCAGATGATTGACTACTGTCATCGACCACTGATAAACTAGTTAGATGATGCGCTGATAGATGCATGCAAGAAGCAATTCCCAATCAATGAGATGCAAGCCCAAATCAACAAGATGCATGCCCAAATAAAAAAATTAAGAAGCTTCGCCTTGCTCTCCTAGCTGTTGTTATGATTTGGTTCATACTCCATGTATCAGCAACATGTTCTTCTTGTGGGATCCATTGCAGGGTTGATGTTCTTAATTTATGCAAATAGCTAGAAGAACAATCAGAAGTGATGATGGTTTAGCCTTACACCATATGTAGTTTGTAATACATGGCTTGATCGGTAACAAAAATTCTTATTTGTGCAACATTGAATTTGATATGTATCTTGAAACAAACTTTGAATTAATTTTTTGAAAATATATGTTGAGGATGCACTAGATGGGAAAAGACTTTTTTTTTGCGAGAAAAGATGGAACAAAGTTTAATATCCCAAGCACAGGGAATTGAATGATGGGGGGTGGGGGGGGGGGGGTAGGATGGGGATGTGCTGGAGATGCTCTTACCCATGCGAATTTATGCTTAGTTTTGTGTTGCTGAAGCTGTGTTGTGACATGTCTATTTTATAAATGCAAGCAAAAACAGGTCAAACAAGAACTAAAATAGGAACAAACATATTATCCAAGTTATCACAAACCTCCCACACTAAAATATGCCTGGAATATGTTGGCGAATTCTCTTTTCTTCGACGCTGCGTGCCAAATGGCAAAATCAGCCATTGTTCTTTCATATTAAAAAAATATTCATATATGCAATTCGCCTCCCACTTTCTTATAGCCAATCAATTATATGTAGAAATTGAGTTTTATTAAAAAATGGATCAACGACATCCGAGCTAATTGTAACTAAAAAGCCGTTCTTCTATTTAAATTTGTTGGCCTTGTGGACAGAAATGTGACCCTTCATTAGAATGTCCACCCAATCAACACACCCTCACCCCATGTAAAGCTAAACAAATGAACGAGATCACCAAATCCATTTCCCATCAACCAACCATGCACACACACACATGTACATACTAATTGATTAATAAATCCCAGAAAACTACTTAATAGCTGTTTTTTAGGCAAAAAAAACTACTTAATAGCTGCTCCTTCATCACCTGCTGGCAGGCAAAGGCCACCTGGGCCATTGACAGTCAGACATTATCCATCCATCCAGCTAGATGGCCGGAACGCTGGCCCCACAGCCAGTAGAGGTACCTAAAAGGTGGTCCCCACTAGGCAACCCTGATAGGCCTATGATGAGGCGGCCGGTGAGGTGCACCAAATTCAAATTGATTTTTGTGACACGAGGGGAATTCAAGGGAGGCAGAGGCAAGGCAGGTAGTTCCTTCTAGGTTGCTCCTTGTTGGGAGGCCAAAGTCCACACGTGTCAGGTCACGTGGACCTAACTCCCCTCTGCCTCCTGCAAACGTGCCCCTCGTACACAGGGTCATGTATCTTTTTAACAGTGCATCTGTCGTTTCAAATATTTTTCCTGATTATAGGTGTTGACTATGCTGCACTGTGGATCTGCGATGGCCATCTATCATTTCATAGCGATTTCGTACGTGCGAAACCCGATAAGTTTTGCTTTCCTCTGGAAAGAAATTAACATGCAATGCGTACATTTGATTTTAATAAAGTGTGCCACAACTTAAAAAAAACATGCAATGCATACATTAGTTTAGAAACGAATTGGCTTGAATTCGTTGGTTTGATAAATTACACTAGAGTGAAGGAACTGACCAAATACACACGAACAACAAAGATCTCAGGCCAAAAAAGATGGTTACATCAAAGTACACATGGCTGCTTTAGGTGTTGGCTGTATAGGATTGGTGATGCTGCTATATCGCGCCGGTTAGTTGCACTATTGGCCTTGTGCTATGGTTGTCGTTGATCTTCTTCCTCCACATCCCCACCCCATTGTTGTTACCAACGCCCCTTTTGTATCCGCCTTCTAGCAATTGTCCATTACCCCGCCCGCCCAGCCCCTCATGGTCCCTCTTTTTTTTTCTCTTGTGTTCTCTCTCACTTCTTCCTCTTCTTGTATTGGTCCCGCCGCTCAGTTCCGCTGCATGTGAATGTAAAAAAGTGTGGCTCTCTTAGATCTCATCGATAAGGAACATCAAAATCAAGATATTCATTTAGAGCATCATGTATACAATTATGTGATTCTCAAGTTAACTTCAACTATATTTGGGCCTGTTTGGCGGCCCACACATCGATCCGCAGAACACAAAAGATCCGGCGCGGGCTCTTTGATCAAATACATCTGGGTCCTGAATTACCAAGCACGCATGCATGCATATACACATACGTCTAGTTGATCCATCCACTTGCTCATGTAGTACGCATGGAAAACAACAAAAGGCAACAAGACATCACACACATACGCCAGCATATCTAACGAAACAACGTATTGCGGCAAAAAAAAAAAGGTAATGATATATCTGGCTGACGTTCGCTAAGAGAGGGTGGCATTTCAAACATTTTTGCTGGCAGTTTTAGTTGTGATGGAGGTGGTAATTTTTCAGAAACAGCATGACATTTTCTAAGAGGATGGCAATTTTCAGCATTCATCCTAGAAAATGTCGCGATGTTTTCAAGGAACGGCTTAAAATTGCCATCAAAACGTTCCCAAATAGCACGCCTTCTAACGACGTTCGTTAGATAAGACGGTTTAAAAAAACTAAACAACTTACGTGCTTAAGCAAACTGCTGATTCGGTCCATAGCCAAAAAAGTCAGAGAGGGACAGACAGGGTGAGAGATTTTGAGAGAGAAACACAGAGGTCGCTAGAGAGAGAAACAGACAGTGAGAAACAGGGAGGTCGCTAGAGAGAGAGGAGGCTGCGTCTCCCGCACACAAAGACTTCCTTAGCGTTCGATGCCGCCATGCACGCATCATCGTCCACCTCCCTCCTTCCCTCTAAACTCTATAAAAACCCTTCCTATCCACCCCAACGAAACCTGAAAACCCGAACTCATACGTTCCGGCAGTGCTAGCTACACCTCTCTCCAGCAAGCTAAGCTTCGTAGAAGGAGTAGCAACTAGATCGTTAGTGGAGCGATGGGGCGGTCGCCGTGCTGCGACGGGGAGGCCGGCGTGAAGAAGGGGCCGTGGACAACCGAGGAAGACAAGCTGCTGATGGACTACATCCAGGAGAAGGGCCACGGCAGCTGGCGCCGCCTGCCCAAGCTCGCCGGCCTCAACCGCTGCGGCAAGAGCTGCCGTCTCCGCTGGACCAACTACCTCCGGCCCGACATCAAGCGCGGACGCTTCACCGACGACGAGGAGAAGCTCATCATCCACCTCCACTCCCTCCTCGGCAACAAGTAAGTAACCGTCCATGCATGCTTCCTGACTACACTACAAATCTTCTTCGACTCCGGCGCCGGTGGGTGACGAGTTTTGGTTTAACCAGGTGGTCGTCGATCGCTACGAAGTTGCCGGGGAGGACGGACAACGAGATCAAGAACTACTGGAACACACACCTGCGCAAGAAGCTGCTCCGCATGGGTATCGACCCCGTCACGCACCGCCCACGCACCGACCTCAGCATGCTCGCAGGGCTCCCGGGCCTCCTCGCGGCAGCCGGTAACTTCGGCGGCTCCGGCGCGGGCACGGCCGCCTGGGACATGAACGCGCTCAAGCTCCAGGTCGACGTCGCCAAGTTCCAGCTGCTGCAGGGCCTCGTGCGAGCGCTCACCACCGCGGCGGCTCCCGCGCCCGCGCCCGGCATGGACTACCTCATGGAGCTCCTCGCCGTCAGCAACGGCGGGCAGCACGGCGGAGTCGACCAGAACATTCTGCTCCAGCAGTGCCAGTGGAACCACATGAACAACCTGCCGGCGCTGACCAGCTCAGCGCCAACGAGCGGCATGCACAACATCAGCGGCCTGTTCGACGGCTTCAGCGCCGGCGACGGGCTGAGCTCAACGGAGCTTGGGGGCCACGGTGGGGCGAGCTGGAGCAAGGTGACCGTCGATCCACTGATGGCCGACGACATCGAGTGCAAGAACAATGGCGGCGGCAGCGTGTCCTGCGAGCAGACGCCGGCGTCGAGCCCTTTCGACGGGCTAGAGAGCCTGAACCTGATGGACGACCTCAACACGGATGGTGGTTGGAAGGATTTGCTAGAGTGAGTACCTGCTCCCATTCCATCAACTTTCTATCAAAAAGAAAAGAAAAAATAAACACCCATGCATGCATGTTTTTTTCCATCCACACCCAAATAATTTTGCTCGTAGTATATTCTTAAATAATCTTTTTGATTTTTCCTTAATCCTAATTTATAGTTCAACTAACTATGTCATTTTTATCTGGAAATTAATTCACACAATGCTTAGCTGACATGATTGAATTCTCTTCTTTTTATGTAGGCAAATGCCATGGCTGAACACAAGTGAGTTGTGATGGGTAGATAGAAGAGATATGATCAAGAATGCCAAAAATAATCAGGAATGGGTACTAATTGTTGGATTGGATGCACATTTTGGTCGACCAATACCGAAGATGTGAAGTTTGTTTATTGATAGGGCCAAAAGGTGGTTGAGTCCAGACTTTTAGCCATGTACAAAAAAAAAAAAACAGGACATATACGCATGTACACACCACTCACTGCAATTAGTGTTCATTTTTGTTTAATTGGTTAATTGTTGTTTCCTTTTTTATGAGGAGGGTAATATATGCAATAACTAGCTCGTGACATAAAATCACTTTCTTTTTTTCCAGACAGCAAAGTAGGTGTGTGACAGTGTGAGTGCGACTATATACTCATTTTTATTTCTTGACTCTTGCATTATGACACATGATTTAATTAGGTAGTATGAACTTTCCCTTGCGTGAAGAAGCTAAACTCAGGTTGTCATTTGATTCGATTGTGATTATTATTTTTTCCACGATGTTGGTCTTGTGAGTCCGCATTAGTCTTCACTGTTATCAATCTACCAATATGTACTTTGTGACAATAATGGTATGGCTACATACATATGCATGGTTGCTACTGTGTTTTGATTGTCTAACTAGAGAAGTTATAGTTACACTGTGGGTCTTCCATTTCACATTAAGGTGTGTTTATAATGGCAAAATTATATTTATGCTCTATTGAAGAAAATGTTTCATGCAATTTTTATGTTCATATATATACAAAAAGGAGATTAAGGACAGTTGCATTTATAATGTAGCTTTTATTTGACATTGGTCGCTTGACCAGAAGATATAGCTAGCTTCGATAATTCATGTGTATGGGGTTCTCAGTCAGATCGAGGTTACTTGTTGAAGGAGAATTGACTAGCAGACACACATCACTTGCACTAATTAACCAGCTGGGGGCCTCCATGATATGTATGAGATGCAGCATGCAAACGGTATAATACTATAAAATGGGTTAGTTCGAGTTGGAGAAGGACGGGTACCGCTCAAGCTGTAGCTTGTCAAAGTGGAGAAAGTTGCGTTATTAATCTTCTAGAATTTGCCCACTATCGCGACCCAGCACGACAATCACGGCAAAAAAAAAAACACTAGCTTCATCAATCTATCTAGCTAGTACGTACCTGGTTTTTTTAGGGGTACGCACCTGGATAACCAATATTAACTTAACACACACAGGTTCATAACTAGGACTTATGGTAGTATCAAATTCATCTGAAAATACATAGGGGCACTCGGGTGCCACAACCACCTATATTCAAAAATAATATGGTAATTCAAAAAAGTCAAAAAATCTTGGAACTTTTTATGGAATTAAACATGACCAAGTATTGCACTCGTATAAAAAGATTAAACAGGGAATGACTTTTATTTTATCCGGGATCAAAGATTTGCCAAAAAAGACTAGATACAAGTACTATTCATGTTATATTGTCGTCATAATTTTTTTTTCCATTTTTGCTCTGATAATAAAGTGATCCAGTTGAGAATGTAAGCACATAATTGGAAAACAGGAATCATTCCATGTCTAAACTTTTTATACGAGTACAATACCTGATCATATTGGATTCCAAAAAAAATCGTGTGTTCTGACCTTTTTTTTAGTTACTAAGTTATCTTTGAATATAGGGGGGGGGGGGGGGGGGGGGGGGGGGAGCACCTGAGTGATCCTAATCTGCTTTCCAAATTCAACTCGGTACTATGACTTATGGTACTCTCTAATTGGTCAAGCATAACTAATATTAACTTAATTGATTAGATTTATATAGTAGTTTCGACACGCAAAATAGTTTTACCAAAATAATTAAGAACTTTCGACATGCCTTGTTCATGTGTGTACGTTCCTGTCTAATTAGCTAGCTTAGTTCGATTCCTTTTTGCGATAGATGGGTCAGTGGATGCACAAATATCTGTCAATGGCAGCTAGCTGCTTGAGTGCACTTTTAGTTAAAACCGCAGCCACTTGGTGTGACCGTGATGCCTGCAGCCTCACATAACTTGACAATATATATGTTTTTCTCTATGTCTTGGACCATGTAAGTCACAGAATTGGTTAGACAGTAGGTAAAGGGCTCATTTCGGGGCAGCACAAGCCATTGACTGCCGCAGCTAGCTACGTATCATGTATGTATCCACTGCTCTGACAGGTCTATCCTCTGTGTTCACAACCTAGTTTAATATATATATTATTTTTTCCGCGAATACACAACCTAGTTTAATATATTAGCACATAGCGCCCCTTTTCATTAGCAGCTAAGCTCGCTTTATCCCTCGAAAAGCTTGCGGGCTTTTCCGATTTGACACGGTGGTTAGAGTACTTAAACCTGTTTTTTCCTGGAAATGACCTTCCTTTTCTCGTGAACACTTTGAGCAGTTTCCTTTTCTCTTTCAAGCTAAGCAACAGGCCGGGCCTGTCGATAAATGATAAAAATAATTGTTAATTAAGATGATAATATGTTACCCTGAATAACTATAATATGTTGCGAGACAATTTAGGTCATCAGTGCCAGTTAATTTCCATGTGCACATATCATACCATCCTCAGAATGACCTTCACAGAAACTTCCAAGCGTAGTTATCTGCGCATGCATGCATACGTGTACGCTGGACACCTGGATATCGCTTTCTTGTCAGGTGAGATTTTGACATGACCATGCATGCATGCATTCATGGCAGATGAAAAATGGACTACGGACATTAGTAGAAAAAGGGCCTACTGTCCCGGTTCATAAGGCCCATTTTGTCCCGGTTTTTGAACCAGGACTAATCGTTACTAATGCCCCAGGCCTTCAGTCCTGGTTCTTACACAAATCGGGACAGATGGGCCTCCACGTGGCCGGTGCAGCGAGCCCAGGTAGGAGGGCCTTTAGTCCCGGTTGGTGGCAACAACCGGGACTAATAGGCATCCACGCGTCAGCAGCAGGCAGGGGCTAAGGTTTTTGTTTTTTTCTGAAAGGGGTGGTTTAGCGGGTAATTTAGGGTGTGTTAGCTAGCTAACTGAGAGAAGTGTCCTCTCTTATTTTCGTGCTTGCTTTGCCAACGCTACTGCTATGCCTAAACATGGCTTAGATTAAAGTGAAGGCAACATGTGGTGCATGTCGAAAGTAATACTAATCCTAACTTGATCAAGTTTGGATTAGTACTACTTTCGACATGCACCACATGCTTGTTGCCTTTACTTCAATCCAACCCATGTCCATTTCACCCACTGATATATAATAACTCTTCATGCCCGCATCATGCATCATCATAATAATAAGTCCTACTAATCATCATCATACAACTTCTACTTGTTATTAATAACAAGTCATACGATCATCATCCTCATAGTCATCGAACCAACCCTACTTAATTGTTCTAGGCACATGATCATCAGTATTAGGTAGGACCTAAATACCATCTTTAAGGTAAAATAGCATAAAACAATATAGACCCCGACTCTCCATTATAGAGAATGGAGATCATCCTGTCTCTAGTTCTTGCGCTTTGCTTCCTTTTGCTTCCAAGAACCTCCTTACGACTGTCCATACATTTTTTCCATTCCTTGATTTTCATGTCTCCACTTCTTTTAGAGATCCGGTATGGACAGTTGAGATTCGTAGGATGACCTGGAAGTATGTTCAAAACATCAAGGCGACCATTCTGATACATCAGATGAGGCACACAATCCTATGCGATTATCTGTTGAAAAACATAGTAATAACTTCATAGTTAGCAATGATGTACTAGTTTTAGAAGTATGCAAAAGATGCACGGATGTCGTAATAGTAAAAAATCTTACCAGGGTATCTCCATAGTAGTTACCATAGTTCAACACGTGCACTAGTGGCACGTATTGACCATAATGTGGAGGAGTTTTACAATAGATATTGTAATTCTAAAGATCAGTACAAAATCCGACCAGATGATTTTTCTCCTTATAAGTTAACTCAGAGCCATCGGTGTAGTAGGTTCTGTGTACCATGTTCCGCACATTGTTTGAACAATCAAAATAAGCTGTCAACTATTTTGAAATGAACAATATAAATTAGTTAATAACTATGTTTGAGAAACTAAATAGCGGTAGAATTGGAGGCGTATCAACAAGGACCCAAATGTTCATATTGTCTTGCTCGATGTCAGGATCATCAAGATCCATGGTGACAAGCATACCCTCATCAAAATCATACATCTTGCAAAATGCTTCTCAGTTTTTGCAACCAAAATGGGTTACGCTCTCAGAATTATATAGATTTACTTCAAAATCCATATCATGATGGGTCCTCAGGTGAATTTTCTTTGTTTCCATACTTTCATGGTCTTCAAAACCCATCCTCTCCAAGACATAGCGTCTTGCATGGCATGGGATAAGCTAGTCGAATTGAAAAGGATGGAAATTACACGTTGAAATAGTTGAAGTCGTGCTTAATTACGAAAAAATAACACTTGTCGTCGTTGCGTACCGTTTCAACATCGAAGGTCTCCTCCAGCTTAATGCTGAAGCGCCGATCTTCGTCTAGGTGAGGCCTGTCGCATAGACCTCGGTCGTCGTGGCACCAGTCGCACTCCCCCGGGAGACTTTCGTCGTCCGAGTACGACATTTCCTATGTTCATAATTCAAATATTAAACTTGTACAATTAAATATATGTACTAAAAAACCAAAATTAGATCATTATTATTCAACACGGGTTGACTATCGGTCTGTCGAGTCTTTTCTTGAAAACACTCATCTCACGTGGTGTACATATTCGACCGTCGGTGATGGTAGCTCCTCCTTTCATCCCCAAGTGCAATACACCAAGTTGTCTAGCACACGGGAATGAAGGAGAAGCTACCCCCACGATAACAGTCGGGATTCTTCGTCCTCCCATATATATATGGTGGAGACTCTCCCTCACTGATTCCTCTCTGACATTGCGACCGTCGGTGATGGTAGCTCCTCCTTTCGCTCCCGAGTGCATTACACCAAATTGTCTAGCACACGGGAACGAAGGAGAAGCTACCCCCACGACAACAGTCAGGATTCTTCGTCCTCTCATATATGGTGGAGACTCGGCAGACTTAAAGTCAACCCAAAATATCGTGTAATTATCTTTCTAAAAAAGGACATATCGTCCTCTCATATATATAGGACTCATATTGACATGGAGATTTTACTGGTCTCACCTCGAGGTCGGAGGGGGGTCGGTGACGGGGACGACGGCGGGGATGATGGAGGGGCTCCTAGATTTCTGCAAAAACATAAACCCTATAAGCTATCAACTAATCAAATGCATATGCCTTGCATAGTGCTCTGCAATTTTAGCATTCAAAGTAGGAGTACTTTTCCAATTTGGGCATTCAATAAGCAAAACCAAATCATAAAATAAAGTAGTATTCAAATTAGAATGCATTCAATTATAAGCAAAACTACATCATCTCTTGCGTCCGTACATCGTCGAATATTATCACTAATACACCTCGAATACTATCATACATATAGCATCGCTTATACAGCTAGAACCGTAGCGCCCGACGGGTATCGGCGCGGGACGTGGACACCCAAAGAGAAGGAACCATCACAGGATCATAGCTCCAGTGAGATCCCTGAAGAACCTGCCAGGTATTGTCGGACCTGCCCTCCAACGCAACCATGTAGCGACGGACGTGCTCGTCCTCCTCGCTGACACGGTGACGTACCACCTCCGCGGTGTCCGGAAGCCTCGGCACCGTCACTGGCCCACGCGACCGCCACCAAACAAGGATCGGGTCAACGATGGGCTGGCTCCTCACCAACCTACACCCCCCGGAAGGTAGCACCTACCAATACCAGCCCGGCGGAGCCCAGTCCCGGACATGGCCCCTCTGATCAAGTCGGCCTCCTCCGCCGAGTCGACGACGATGATGCGGGATAGGCATCGTCGACGTTGATGCGGGAATAACTGCTTGAACTAAAAAAATAAACTAGTTCTATTAATTTTCTTGCTAAAATAAACTACTTCTATATATAGTAAAATAAAGTAGTTTTCTTAAATAAACTAGTTCAACTACTACTAAGCACTTAGTTACTATAAATAAAATAAAGTAATACTTACTAAAAATAAACTACTTCTATATATAGTAAAATAAAGTAGTTTTATTAAATCAACTAGTTCAACTACTAAGCACTTACTATAAATAAAATAAAGTAGTACTTACTAAAAATAAACTACTTCTATATATAGTAAAATAAAGTAGTTTTATTAAATCAACTAGTTCAACTACTAATTAAGCACTTACTATAAATAAAGTAGTTTTATTAAATCAACTAGTTCAACTACTAATTAAGCACTTACTATAAATAAACTAGTTTAACTAGTTCAACTACTAATTAACCACCTCCGCGGTGTCCGGAAGAAGAAGAAAAAGAGGAGAAGAAGAAAGGATTAATAGAGGAGAAGATCGAAGAAAAAAATAAGAAAAAAGAGTATTTTCTATTTTTTTTTCTTCTCCTCTATTCCTTTCTTCTTCTCCTCTTTTTTCTTCTTCTTTTTTCCTCTTCTTATTTATTTCTCCTCTTTTTTCCTCTTCTTCCTCTCCTCTTCTTCTCCTTCTTCTTCTCTCCTTCTTCCTCTCCTTCTTTCTTCTTCCTTCTTTCGAAGTATCAGGGTTTCATACGGAAACTCGTCTGTTACAACAGGCATTTCAAATGAACTACGAAAAGGTTGAAAGTTGGCATGGTATCATCATAATAGTTGTGGAGAGAAAGTCTTCACTTTTTCTTCGCTTGTGTCATTTGCTTATTGCGCCGTAAGCATGGATAATCTTCATCGTTTATCAGGATGCTTGGGTCAGCCTTGACTTTGAAGGGAGGAATTTCATGAAACTTTTCATAATCTTCAGACATGTCTATCTTGCCCTCCACTCCCACATTGTCCCTTTTTCCTGAAAGAACTATGTGGCGCTTTGGCTCATCGTATGATGTATTCGCTTCCTTATCTTTTCTTTTTCTCGGTTTGGTAGACATGTCCTTCACATAGATAACATGTGCCACATCATTGGCTAGGACGAACGGTTCATCAGTGTACCCAAGATTGTTTAGATCCACTGTTGTCATTCCATACTGTGGGTCTACCTGTACCCCGCCTCCTGACAGATTGACCCATTTGCACTTAAACAAAGCGACCTTAAAATCATGTCCGTAGTTAAGTTCCCATATGTCCACTATGTAACCATAATATGTGTCCTTTCCCCTCTCTGTTGCTGCTTCAAAGCGGACACCACTGTTTTGGTTGGTGCTCTTTTGATCTTGGGCAATCGTGTAAAATGTATTCCCATTTATCTCGTATCCTTTGTAAGTCAATACAGTTGAAGATGGTCCCCTGGACAATGAGTACAACTCATCACAAACAGTGTTGTCACCTCTGAGACGTGTTTCCAACCAACTGCTGAAAGTACTGATGTGTTCACGTGTAATCCAGTCGTCGCACTACTCCGGGTGTTTGGAGCGCAGACTGTTCTTGTGTTCATCGACATACGGGGTCACCAAGGTAGAGTTTTGTAGAACTGTGTAGTGTGCTTGAGACCAAGAATATCCGTCCCTGCATATTATTGAGTCCCCTCCAAGCGTGCCTTTTCCAGTCAGTCTCCCCTCATACCGCGATTTAGGGATACCTATCTTCTTAAGGCCAGGAATGAAGTCAACACAAAACCCAATGACATCCTCTGTTTGATGGCCCATGGAGATGCTTCCTTCTGGCCTAGCGCGGTTACGGACATATTTCTTTAGGACTCCCATGAACCTCTCAAAGGGGTACATATTGTTTCGAAATACGGGGCCCAGAATGACAATCTCGTCAACTAGATGAACTAGGACGTGCGTCATGATATTGAAGAAGGATGGTGGGAACACCAGCTCGAAACTGACAAGACATTGCGCCACATCACTCCTTAGCCTTGGTATGATTTCTGGATCGATCACCTTCTGAGAGATTGCATTGAGGAATGCACATAGCTTCACAATGGCTAATCGGACGTTTTCCGGTCGAAGCCCCCTCAATGCAACCGGAAGCAGTTGCGTCATAATCACGTGGCAGTCATGAGACTTTAGGTTCTGGAACTTTTTCTCTGGCATATTTATTATTACCTTTATATTCAACGAGAAGCCAGTCGGGATCTTCATACTAAGCAGGCATTCGAAGAAGATTTCCTTCTCTTCTTTGGTAAGAGGGTAGCTGGCAGGACCTTCATACTGCTTTGGAGGCATGCCGTCTTTTTCGTGCAAACGTTGCAGGTCCTCCCGTGCCTTAGTTGTATCTTTTGTCTTCCCATACACGCCCAAGAAGCCTAGCAGGTTCACGCAAAGGTTCTTCGTCATGTGCATCACGTCGATCGAAGAGCGGACCTCTAGGTCTTTCCAGTAGGATAGGTCCCAAAATATAGATTTCTTCTTCCACATGGGTGCGCGTCCCTCAGCATCATTCGGAACAGCTAGTCCGTCGGGACCCTTTCAAAAGATTAGGTGTAAATCATTGACCATAGCAAGTACGTGATCACCGGTACGCATGGCGGGCTTCTTCCGGCGATCTGCCTCGCCTTTGAAATGCTTGCCTTTTTTCGACATTGATGGTTGGTCGGAAGAAATCGACGATGGCCCAGGTACACATTCTTCCTGCATTTGTCCAGGTATATACTTTCGGTGTCAGCTAAACAGTGCGTGCATGCGTGGTATCCCTTGTTTGTGTGTCCTAAAAGGTTACTGAGAGCGGGCCAATCGTTGATGGTTACAACCAGCAATGTGTGCAGGTTAAATTCCTCCTGTCTGTGCTCATCCCACGCACGTACACCGTTTCCATTCCACTGATGTAAAAGTTCTTCAACTAATGGCCTTAGGTACACATCAATGTCATTGCCGGGTTCCTTAGGGCCTTGGATGAGAACTGGCATCATAATGAACTTCCGCTTCATGCACATCCAAGGAGGAAGGTTATACATACATAGATTCACGGGGCAGGTGCTGTGATTGCTGCTCTGCTCCCCGAAAGGATTAATGCCATCCGCGCTTAAAGCAAACCATACGTTCCTTGGGTCATTGCTGCGTACGTACTGTCGGGCAATTCTTTATCCTTTCGCAGCTTCTTCATCAATATTTTCAATAGCTTCTCAAATCCTTTGTCAGGCATAGCATTCTCTGCCTTCCACTGCAGCAATTCCAGTACGGTGCCGAGCTTTGTGTTGCCGTCTTCGCAATTGGGGTACAACCCTTTTGTGTGATCCTCTAACATGTGATCGAACTTCAGCTTCTCCTTTTGACTTTTGCATTGCGTCCTTGCATCGACAATGACCCGGCGGAGATCATCATCATCGGGCACATCGTCTTGTTCCTCTTGATCTTCAGCAGCTTCCCCCGTTGCAGCATCATCGGGAACATCGTCTGGTTCCTCTTGATCTTCAGCAGCTTCCCCCGTTGCAGCATCACCGTATTCAGGGGGCACATAGTTGTCATCGTCCTCTTCTTCTTCGTCGTCTTCCATCATAACCCCTATTTCTCCGTGCCTCGTCCAAACATTATAGTGTGGCATGAAACCCTTGTAAAGCAGGTGGGTGTGAAGGATTTTCCGGTCAGAGTAAGACTTCGTATTCCCACATTTAGGGCATGGACAACACATAAAACCATTCTGCTTGTTTGCCTCAGCCACTTCGAGAAAATCATGCACGCCCTTAATGTACTCGGAGGTGTGTCTGTCACCGTACATCCATTGCCGGTTCATCTGCGTGCATTATATATAATTATGTGTGTCAAAAGTAAGAAAATTAGACAAGTATCTATATAAAGTAAGAATTTTTTTGTCAGAAAGAAGATAAGAACAAGAGGCTTACCACAGTGGTGCCGGCGACGAGATCGGCGCGGGCGATCAACGGCGGTGAAGACAGGGACGACGCGTGACGGACCGCTAATAGAAACCTAGAAAAATCTCGAGAAAAATGGAGCTCGGAGGTCGAGCTTCAAGAGGAGAAAGCTTAACTAGTGTGGCTCGGGCATTTCATCGAACACCTCATATGCATAGGAGGTGAGCTAGAGCACCCAATGCCCTCCCCCTCACCGGCCAGCAAAAAACAGAGCACCGTGGAGTGCTCTGCCGCGGTGATGGGGTATATATATGCAACTCATTTGTCCCGGTTCGTGGCTGGAAACAGGACTAAAGCTCCCCCTTCTGTCCCGGTTCGAGCCACGAACCGGGACCAATGGCTGTGGGCTAGGAGCGAGGCCCATTGGTCCCGGTTCGTGCCCAGAACCGGGACAAATGGGTCGAAACGAACCGGCACTGATACGTCTCCAACGTATCTATAATTTTTGATTGTTCCATGCTATTATATTATCCATCTTGGATGTTTTATGGGCTTTAATATACACTTTTATATTATTTTTGGGACTAATATATTGACCCAGAGCCCAGTGCCAGTTCCAGTTTTTTCCCTTGTTTCAGTGTTTCGAAGAAAAGGAATATCAAACGGAGTCGAAACGGAATGAAACCTTCTGGAGAAGTTATTTTGGGACGGAAAGCAACCCGGGAGACTTGGAGTCCATGTCAAGAAAGAAACGAGGGAGGCACGAGGCAGGGGGGCGCGCCCACCCCCCTGGGCGCGCCCTCCACCCTCGTGGGCCCCTCGTGGCTCCCCTGACGTACTTCTTCCGCCTATATATATCCATATACCCTAAAACGATCGGGAACAGAATAGATCGGGAGTTCCGCCGCCGCAAGCCACTGTAGCCACCAAAAACCAATCGGGACCCTGTTCCGGCACTCTGCCGGAGGGGGAATCCCTCACCGGTGGCCATCTTCATCATCCCGACGCTCTCCATGATAAGGAGGGAGTAGTTCACCCTCGGGGCTGAGGGTATGTACCAGTAGCTATGTGTTTGATCTCTCTCTCTCTCTCGTGTTCTTGATTTGGCACGATCTTGATGTATCGCGAGCTTTGCTATTATAGTTGGATTTTATGTTGCTTCCCCCCTCTACTCTCTTGTAATGGATTGAGTTTTCCCTTTGAAGTTATCTTATCGGATTGAGTCTTTAATGATTGAAAACTTGATGTATGTCTTGCCGTGCGTATCTGTGGTGACAATGGGATATCACGTGACTCACTTGATGTATGTTTTGGTGATCAACTTGCAGGTTCCGCCCATGAACCTATGCATAGGGGTTGGCACACGTTTTCGTCTTGACCCTCCGGTAGAAACTTTGGGGCACTCTTTGAGGTTCTATGTGTTGGTTGAATAGATGAATCTGAGATTGTGTGATGCATATCGTATAATCAACCCCACGGATACTTGAGGTGACATTGGAGTATCTAGGTGACATTAGGGTTTTGGTTGATTTGTATCTTAAGATGTTATTCTAGTACGAACTCTAGGGCTGTTTGTGACACTTATAGGAATAGCCCAACGGATTGATTGGAAAGAATAACTTTGAGGTGGTTTCGTACCCTACCATATTCTTCATTTGTTCTCCGCTATTAGTGACTTTGGAGTGACTCTTTGTTGCATGTTGAGGGATAGTTATATGATCCAACTATGTTCTTATTGTTGAGAGAACTTGCACTAGTGAAAGTATGAACCCTAGGCCTTGTTTCCTAGCATTGCAATACCGTTTGTGCTCACTTTTATCATTAGTTACCTTGCTGTTTTTATATTTTCAGTTTACAAAAACCTATATCTACCATCCATATTGCACTTGTATCACCATCTCTTCGCCGAACTAGTGCACCTATACAATTTACCATTGTATTGGGTGTGTTGGGAACACAAGAGACTCTTTGTTATTTGGTTGCAGGGTTGCTTGAGAGAGACCATCTTCATCCTACGCCTCCCACGGATTGATAAACCTTAGGTCATCCACTTGAGGGAAATTTGCTACTGTCCTACAAACCTCTGCACTTGGAGGCCCAACAACGTCTACAAGAAGAAGGTTGCGTAGTAGAATCAAGCTCTTTTCTGGCGCCGTTGCCGGGGAGGTGAGTGCTTGAAGGTATATCTTTATATCTTGCAATCGAATCTTTTTGTTTCTTGTTTTAGCACTAGTTTAGTTTATAAAAGAAAACTACAAAAAAAGGAATTGAGTTTGCCTCATACGCTTCATCTTTTTAATATCTTTCGTGAGTATGACGGAAAGGAAAATTGTGCTCAAGTGTTAGAAGAAGAATGTATTAAAATGTTTGGCACTAAATCTTTGAATGACGAACATGATTGCAATGTTGTTAGTGTGAATTCCTTGAATATCCATGATGCTAATGATATGCAAAGCCACAAGCTTGGGGAAGCTATGTTTTATGAAGATGATATTTTTTTGTCCCCCAAACTTTGATGAGCAAATTTACTATGATGAAAGCATGCCTCCTATCTATGATGATTATTGTGATGACACGTATGCTTTAAAGAATAATGATAACCATGAAACTTGTCATCTTGATCTTAATTTTCAATCACATGATAGTTATTTTGTTGAGTTTGCTCCCACTACTATTGATGAGAATAAATTTGCTTATGTGGAGAGTAGTAAAATTTCTATGCAAGTAGATCATGAAAAGAATGCTTTAGGTGCTGGTTATATTGTTGAATTCATTCATGATGCTACTGAAAATTATTATGAGGGAGGAATATATGCTTGTAGGAATTGCAATAATATCAAGTTTCCTCTCTATGTGCTTAAAGTTTTAAAGTTATGCTTGTTTTGCCTTCCTATGCTACTTGATTATTGTTCCCATAAGTTGTTTGCTCACAAAATCCCTATGCATAGGAAATGGGTTAGACTTAAATGTGCTAGTCATATTCTTCATGATGCTCTCTTTATGTTTCAATTCTTATCTTTTATGTGAGCATCATTGAAATCATCATGCCTAGCTAGGGGCGTTAAACGTTAGCGCTTGTTGGGAGGCGACCCAATTTTATTTTCGTTCTTTGCTTTTTGGTTCTGTTTAGTAATAAATAAATCATCTAGCCTCTGGTTAGATGTGGTTTTATGTTTTAGTTAGTGTTTGTGCCAAGTAAGACCTATAGGATCTTCTTGGATGATAGTTATTTGATCTTGCTGAAAATTCCAGAAACTTTCTGTTCACGAAAACAATTGTTAAAAATCACCAGAACGTGATAAAATATTGATTCCAATTGCAGCAGATCAATAAACAAATTTTCTAGGTCGTCCTATTTTGGTAGATTTTTTGGAGTTCCAGAAGTTTGCGTTAGTTACAGATTACTACAGACTGTTCTGTTTTTTACAGATTCTGTTTTTCGTGTGTTGTTTGCTTATTTTGATGAATCTATGGCTAGTAAAATAGTTTATAAACAATAGAGAAGTTCGAATACAGTAGGTTTAACACCAATAAAGAATGAGTTCATTACAGTACCTTGAAGTGGTGTTTTGTTTTCTTTCGCTAACGGAGCTCACGAGATTTTCTGTTAAGTTTTGTGTTGTGAAGTTTTCAGGTTTTGGGTAAGGATTCGATGGACTATGGAATAAGGAGTGGCAAGAGCCTAAGCTTGGGGATGCCCAAGGCACCCCAAGGTAATATTCAAGGATAACCAAGCATCTAAGCTTGGGGATGCCCTGGAAGGCATTCCCTCTTTAGTCTTCGTTCATCGGTAACTTTACTTGGAGCTATATTTTTATTCACCACATGATATGTGTTTTGCTTGGAGCATCATTTTATTTTATTTTGCTTTGCTTGATGTTTGAATAAAATACCAAGATCTGAAATTCTTAAATGTTAGAGAGTCTTCACATAGTTGCATAATTATTAGAATACTCTATGTGCTTCACTTATATCTTTTGAGTTACATTGGAGTATCTAGGTGACATTGGAGTATCTAGGTGACATTAGGGTTTTGGTTGATTTGTGTCTTAAGGTGTTATTCTAGTACGAACTCTAGGGCTGTTTGTGACACTTATAGGAATAGCCCAATGGATTGATTGGAAAGAATAACTTTGAGGTGGTTTCGTACCCTACCATAATCTCTTCGTTTGTTCTCCGCTATTAGTGACTTTGGAGTGACTCTTCGTTGCATGTTGAGGGATAGTTATATGATTCAATTATGTTATTATTGTTGAGAGAACTTGCACTAGTGAAAGTATGAACCCTAGGTCTTGTTTCCTATCATTGCAATACCGTTTACGCTCACTTTTACCGCTTGCTACCTTGCTGTTTTTATATTTTCAGTTTACAAAAACCTATATCTACCATCCATATTGCACTTGTATCACCATCTCTTCGCCGAACTAGTGCACCTATACAATTTACCATTGTATTGGGTGTGTTGGGAACACAAGAGACTCTTTGTTATTTGGTTGCAGGGTTGCTTGAGAGAGACCATCTTCATCCTACGCCTCCCACGGATTGATAAACCTTAGGTCATCCACTTGAGGGAAATTTGCTACTGTCCTACAAACCTCTGCACTTGGAGGCCCAACAACGTCTACAAGAAGAAGGTTGCGTAGTAGACATCAGGCACCAATGCCCACGAGGCCCCGGCCGGCCCCAGGGCTCACGAACCGGGACTAATGCACCCCATGGGTCCCGGTTCGTGCAGAACCGGGACTAATGGGCTGGCCAGGCCCGAACGAAAGCCCTGTTTTCTACTAGTGGGATAATTTGTTCAATAACGAGTCCTTTCATACGTATGTATATATCTACCCTTTACACACTAATTAATTGACGAGAGGGAAGAGATGGAACACTTCAACTTGGCTCTAGGGCTCTTAATTAGTTAAATATTCAAGAAAATAAATTTATTATTAAGATTTATTAGATATATGTATAGTGCTGCAGTTAAGAATGATCAGATTCAGGTTGCATCACATCAGTGCTTAAGACAAGTAATTTGGGAAGGAGGTAATAATTAATAATAAATGGTTGTGTGTATCATGATGATGCAGAGGCATGGGTTTGAGCCTCCTTTTGCAAGAAGAAGAAAAAAAATCTAGCTATATGATTCCATCTAAAAAGATTGCTGTGTGAGAGGAAACCTGAATCCCAAGAATTCTCAGCAGCGGCATGGCCAGTTGGCCACCTATGCATGACATGCACAAAGATTGACGTACCTCATGAAAAAAGCATAATGAACACATATGATGGCTGCAGTGCATGGTCAACTTGGCATTTTGAGTCTGACTAGGCACCAATTAATGCATGTCAAACTGAGACTTTTGCTCCAAAAAACTAATGAAACATTAATTAATTTAAAACATGCATGTTAGCTCCCTGAAATTGTGCATCTTCCATGTGGCCTAGGGGCGCCGGCCAGGCCCTGGCCACGCCAGGTGGCCGCGTGGAGCCCGTGTGGCTCCTCTCGGCCACCTCCAGTACTTTCTGGACTCTTCCTATGGGGAAAAATTCGTATTAAACCGTTGTGGCATTTTGACCCTCATAGATTGATTTCCTGAAAATTCAAAAACATGCAGAAAACAGCAGGTTGCAATGGGCACTAAACTAATAGGTTAGGTCATAAAAATAATGTAAATTGCTATAAAAAGTAAATAAAAGTGATATTATAGTAGCATGAAACAATCAAAAATCATAGATACGTTTGAGACGTATCACTCCACGACATGTACTCAATGAGAAATGAGCTTGTTAGTAAAACAAATAGGTAGGGGGGGAATCCAATTTGTAGGAGGTACAATTAGTATTTGAAGTGAGGTCAATCCAAAAATTTCTTAGCAAAGAAACCGTTGATTGGGTACTTTGGTCTCTAATAAGCCAGGCAAAAATTTTTGGTGCGAAAAAAAGAAGCCTACTCCTTCACTTAGAGAAGAGAACGTTGTTAGAGAGACATCCAGCAATCGTACCCCTTCGCTCATGACTCACGACACGCACAGGCGATAGGGCTTCTTGCTCTCGTGGGCACCGCCATGAATCTGCCTCATCTTCTGTGGCCTTATGGCCATGGAGGTACGGTGGATGCCGGCTTCGCTTTTAGGTATTTTTTTAGTATGGTTTAGGTTTGTGTCCTACTCAGGAGTGTGAGGCAACGGCGGCTCCCATGTCATGGAATAAAGTTCTCTCTGTTTTGGCGGTGCATCTAGCATTGCCGGAGGGTGTGTGGAGGTGTGTCTTCGACGGATCTTGCAGGGTTCAGTCTGTATTTGTCCTCAGTGGATCAATTTGGATTTGATCTTCGTTCGTCTCCGTTCGGGTGTCTATAGGTTGATCATTCCAATTTATGATTCACTTCATCGGGGACAGTTGTTATTCTTATGCGCTGGTCCTGTGGGATCTTAGCATAATGTAGCTAGATGCAATGAAGAAGTTGCAATATAGTGTTAAGTGTTCCCGCCTGTCACCCTGGTGACTTGGGTTTGATCCACAAAAAAGGCGCATTTTTCTTCCATAAAATGTACTACCATTATTTTTACAAAATTCTATGCATTTTACCATATGTTTCCGGCCTCAGCAAAGTAAATCTCCCCTTTGCATTTTCTCCTGTCGTTTTGGTAGATTCCTGGAGAAAGAACAAACTAATTATTGGCATTATTATAATTATTATTCATCACATTCATCACAGCCTGTATTAGTCAGTGACACATAACAGTAGGAAGAAGAGTAACTTGTCAATCATCTGCCTGCTGACCCATTAGTGCTGCTTTCCCAGCAGTACTACTACTTGTTGAGTATCATGATTAGAGTGAAAATATAGGATAGATTAGGAAGCATTCTAGCTTGTCTTATACTTTAAGAGGATCATGTACTTCTATCCTTCTAACATGATAACAGCGTAATCGATCCAAACCCTAGCTGCCGCCGCAGCTTCCGCTCTGCGCCGCCACCGGGGCTGTCAGTCTCCGTCGCCACCGGGGCCGCGCCACCCGTACCTAGGGTTCGTCCGCCGGTCATGTTGATCGGCATTTCTCTTTTTAATTTTTTCGATTTAAGATCGGTTTGCATCGCCCACCGCTACGGTCAACCCTGGGCATCTCTACCCCGACACCGGCGCGACAACCCGGCCTCTTCTCGCACGCGGTGGCCCGTCACGCCGCCGTCTGCGCGTTTGCCCACTCGTCGCTCTGTGCCGACCGTGCCGCCCTGCTCCGAACAGGACTCCTGCATCACCTATCGTCTCCTCCGCCGTCGTATGGCCATCTCACGCATGGCGCAACGCTGGCCACCCGGGCCTAGCTGCTCGGAGATGAAAATTTACATCTCCGAAAAGTGCTTTTCATCTTCAAAAAAAATGCCAACTCCAACAGATGATGCAAAACATAAAAGAGGAACTCCAACAGATGATGCAAACAGGAGATGTAAAACCGGCTGCTGGCCGCGCGACTGTGTACAAGCAGTCAGCATGAGCGCCGGTGTCCGAGTGCCGAGAGAAGGGAGGAGTGCCGGTGGACCGAGCGGCGGCAGCAGGTGCGCCGTCGGCCGAATGGCGAGAGTCTAGAGGTCGAATGCGGGGGGCGGAGCTCGAATGGCCGGCGGCTCGGCTGTGAATCGAAAAGTGGATTGGTCTCGAAGGGGCGACGGCCATGTGACACGAGAAGGTCGAGTCTGGCAGCGGAAAAGCAGCCGCGGCATGGAGGCAAGTGTGCAGCTCGAATCCGGCAGCGGCCGGGCGAGCGCAAATCATGCGGCGGCGAGGAGGCGATTTGGCGGCGGAGAAGCGCCCAATTCAGCCGATTTGGAGGTGGGCGGTGGCAGAACAGCGGCAGAACCGGCAGCGGGGGCGGTGGAGCTGCCGGATTTGGCGGCGGCATGGTGCGGTGGGCAAGTGTCGCGGCGGCGGAAGTGCGGCGGGAAGGGCTCAAATCGGCGGCTCCTCGGCGGGCGGCGGCTACGGTGGCGCGGCGGGGTGGATCAAACCAGCGGCAGCTGTGGCGGAGGAGGAGGCGGGGTCGGCGGAGTCGGCCATGGCCCGGGCGGTGGCCAGCGGGCGGCTTCTGGTCACGCAGAAGTGAAATGAACGACAGTTGGGCAGTTGACGGGCAGTTGCGTTTTTACATCTCCTGTAGATGGAGATGCAAATTTACACCCCCAAGGTGTTGTAGTTTACATCTACGCTTCCCGGAGATGTACACTTTTTTTCTCCAAAGGTTCAGACAGGAACCTACAGGCACCACTACTGTTGCTAGTCAGCCATGGATATGCATCACTGTCATGCCACTATTTTCTGGCTTCCCCATGCTTCTCAACCATGCCTTTGACCCCCAATCCACAACAATTGTGCCAAGTTGATGCCTCCTAAACCGAAATTGTCTTCTGCTCCCGAGCTCATTTGAGCTCGGTGAACAGTAAAATTGAAAAAAAATCAAAAAATATTCAAAAAATTCCAAAAAATTTTTGAGAGAAACATTGACAAAAGTTCTAAGTGCCTGCAAAAATTCATCATGAAATCACATTCCTGTAAGGCGTGGCAAAAAAAAAACAAATTCAGTGCTTCAAAATGCTTTTGAAAGTAGCTTTTTCAGAGTACTGTTTTTGTTTTTTTTTTGCCATGCCTTCTAGGAATGTGATTTTCATGACGAATTTTTGCAAGCACTTAGAACTTTTGTCAATGTTTCTCCCAAAAAAAAGGATTTTTTTTGAATTTTTTTGATTTAGTTTTGATTTTACTGTTCACCCGAGCTCATTTGAGCTCGGGTGCAGAAACTCCGCGTCCCTCCTAAACTGGGTACATGTTTACAAACAATTGTGGCTACATGCCTATTGTCTTTAAATATAAATTAGGGCAAACAACAGGATTTTTTCTGTATACTACATTTTGTGACCCATGGGTCACATCCGTGTTATGCGCACACGCTAGTATTGCTGAGGTCTAGTGCAGCACATTCAGTTGATAAAATTCTGTCGACAGTAGGAGCACTACACTAGATTCCAGCGATCTGAGTCTAGCAAACAATTAACCGTGCGTAAGCTACTAGCAGTTGAAGTTTCAACTCCGTAATTCCCTGTACTCAAGATTAAGCAAGTAGTTAATAGTATTTTTTAACGGTAGATAATTACAAGACAGATGAAATAGCTGAAGATCTAAGGACAGATTCAGTTTCATTCACTGTTGCTTTAGACAGCAGGTGATAGCTTGTGCCTGTTTTTCAGGTGCGGACACAGACGCACAGGTTCAGGGTTGAATTCCTTCCACGCTAGGAGTATTTATAAACAACTTCTGCTGCCAATAGCACAGACATGCTCTGAGACAAATTGGTTAACAAGAAGGGGTCAATCTCAGTAGCAAAGTCAAACAGATGCCATAATGCAACATGGTCCGCTTTCTCCTAACTAACTGGATTAGATTAATGCGACAAATTAAGATTGCAAAAGTTTACGAGACACGGCTCTTGTCGGGTTTATTGCCATGGCATGACACCGCGGACACCACGTATGCATTGCAATATGTCCTTTACACAAATGGATTTATTTATTTTTATTTATTAACCTGACATATATTATCTGAAACCCATGGTAATTGTAGATATATATTCTTTGAGCAAATACAATTACAGATATGGTTTTTCCTCACATACGAGTACCAAAATTTCCTGTTTATGTAACTGATGACGTCAACGAGAAGAGCAAATCGGTCGAGGCCCGGAGCATCAAATTCAACCTTCATATAGTCTTTGTCAACTCACTCAGATTATCACCATATCATACTAATGGAGCCTTTCTGCACGTCTGCGATTAGGACAGTGAACCTATTGACTTGAGAATGCCTAGGCCAATAAGTCTAGCTAAGCATTGGTTAACAAAACCTTTGTCTTGAGAATGCCTAGATCGATGCCCAAATTGTGATCAGTCCTAGCTAGTATAGGTTGTTAATATAGCGTCTAGTATAAGTGCGGAGATACAAGTGAAGTAGTACAAACTTGGACACAATCCTCACCAAACTGTAACAACTACAGGCTTAACAATGACATGCGATGAGCAAACGGATCAGGCAAAGATTTGGTTCTATTTCTTTATCAGATTCTGTTTACTAACTATACTCTTTTAACTGATGCAGTCCAGGGCATTGCACGGCAGATCATGTTGTTAATCCTTGTTGATTTAGAAAATACTTAAGCAATGCAGTATCATATGATGATATGAAAGACGTGAGAACAAGTAGCTTCATGCATGTTAAGGTTGCATTAGACTAAGTTGAGACCCTAATTAACCTAAAGACCCCACAAGGCTGTCTGACTGTGTAAACATTTAAGCTTGACTTATCCATCTGGATCATTACTTTATTCATCAACTGAACAGCATGTGAAGTTTGAGTTGCTTATATTACTGCAACTGAAGAAAATATTGTTAAAGGTGAGAATAAAATTCTTTGCCTGCCATATTTAAGCTCCATATGTGATCAAATACTCCTTAGTAAGTATGTTACATATCTTCTTCAGGATGATAGCAAAAAACAATTTTGAGAACTTATATATCTTTCTCTATTATGCATGTGTACATTTGGTTATGATTTGGAACAAACCATAAAATAAATTAATTTTCCAAATATTGAGCAGAAGAAAACATCCAGAAGATGGGAATTACATTCTTCAGATAATGACAGGAATTATTAACTCAGCGTGTGACATACATAATTGGAAGCCGTTCTGTCATATTTGCAGCGCTGTTGCTTCCAGTGATACACAATAATGATGGGCTGAAAAGGATTGCCTCCTAAAATAAGCACATCGTTATATAAGATGTCCATATCAGGTTTCTTATCACAATGAGTTACTCTTCGTTTGTGGCTGTCACACGCATCAGAAATATGATTAGTGCAAATATAAATAATTTGTATGAACTGTTCCCCATTGTGTAGGAGGACATGGCATTGCCAATCAGAAATGCTCAGTAATATTTTCTAGAGTGTACACTGACATATACTACATCCTACAATCTGATGGATTATTTTAACTGCCCAATAGCATTCAAATTCATCATGTCACCCTCATATACTCTAAATCAAAGCTGCAGATAACGGTGTATTGGCGTCTCACTGATACCAACAGGCACAAAACAACCATTAATTGTCTTTTTTCCTAGTAGCTAGATGCCTAGGAAGGTACTTATATATCCGAATTCTACTGTGGGAGGCTTGCCAATTCATCCACTAGCAAGAGTACTTGCAGAAGTTATCAGAATGAAAACAAAGTTCTTTCTTCCTGTCACATCTACTCACATTATTGAACACACTGGAATATGTTCTGTAATATTCTGTTACTCACATGAGCACATAATGCTAGTAACCAATAGGGTCATAGTAGTTTTCCCCTTCATCCGAAACCAGAGTGCGAAATTCTTACCAGTTCCACAAATTCAGTTCAGTGATTGCACCAGACCGGATCTTTTTTTTTTAGGAATAGACTGGATCATATTAATTACTGGGTTCGTTTAAACCAAAGAAAGCAATTCTAAAAACCGGGTTTGCTTAAGGGAAATGTCTAATTAATTGACCAATAAGCTAGTCTACTCCATGCAGCAGTGCTAATGGAAACTAGTTTAATAAGCCCTCTAACAGTTGTTGTGTCGTGAGGACATAGAATTTAGAGCACATAATGATTTAAGTATGCATGGCTGGTTCATACTGACTGAAACCTGCAGGCTGCAATAAGATCAACCTGAAGCTTCTACATAAGAGCGTGCGTGTGGGTGTTGATCCACCCACCATAACCGATTTGGTTAACCCTATTGGGTGGCTGATGATGGTGAAGGCACATACTCCCATGTATCTATCGATGTCAGTATTATTGTTAATTAGGCTCTAAACATGCTGCTAATTTGTAGGAGTGAAGTTAAGCTGTAAACTTAGTGGTTTGCGTCTTCTCGGCATTTTTTGTCTCCTCGAGAAAAGTAGACAGAGATGTATCTTGTTAATTCTGTTCTCCTGTCTTGCTTGCAGTTCAGAGTTATAAAAACACATGTCGTGCCTTATCAGAGTGTGTGTGTTTTTTTCACTTTTTTTATTTGATTTTTTTATTTATTAAACCTGCAAATTAAGTATTAAGTATTTATTGTACCTGCAAATTAAATATCTGTGCACTACAGCATTAAGTAAGAAAAGAGAATAAATGACCTGACAGAACCGACAAGAGTGTTCAACTATATGTCTGAATGGACAACCCATGGAACTAACTACTCATCTTTTTGCGGGAAACACATATACATATTGGATTTGTGTGCCTGTTGTCAGTGATGACAGTAGCAATCAAGGGTTGACAGGAAGCTTCCAATGAGCAAGGTGTGATAGCTATTATATCACAGTTCAAACATCAAAGAGCCCAATTTTACAGGAACGTCTCTGCTCCTCTGCTCCGTGTGATGCAAGAGATCAAGGTGGTTGCATGTTTGGTAAAAGTTTAACCAACTGTTTGAATTGCATTGCACCCCCACTATTATATAATGTATTCTACTATAGCTTCTTCAGTAGACGACTTGGATAAATTAAGCATCCTTCATACACTGCAACTAAACCACCAGAACACACTCAATGTAATTCTGTAGTTCTCCTGTAGACAGAATTAACCATTTAGTTACATCTGGTTAATTAATTAACTAACGATTCATTGACCCACATAATTAAGCATATGTACCTGTCAAGAGGGGGCCACTGGATTGCAGAAACCTCACTTTCATGCAATCAATGCCCTGCCCTTCATACTCTCTTCATTGCTTGTACATAAAGGTGTCTTGCATTACACAGTGATCAACAATGTTATGATGCAGTGTTGTGATGTGCACATGACCTACATGTCAACATAGATTCCTTTTCTGCTTCTGTATTTGTGCTGGTGCCGACAACATCGATATACTCCCTCCGTTTCCATAAGGTAGTGCATATATAGATTTTTTTTAAGTCAAACCTCTCAAACTTTGACCAAGTTTGTGCTGAAATATATTTACATTTAAAATGTCAGACATATATCATTAAATTCGTCACAAGGTGTACTTCCATATTTTATATTGTAGATATAAATAGCTTTCTCTATAAACTTGCTCAGAGTTTACAAAGTTTGACTTTTCAGAAAATATGTATGTACTACATTATGGATGGAGTACCTGTAATCCTAGGACCACAAGATCATTAATTCCAACTAGTTGCACAATTGCTTTCCTCAGATGGCTTTGATCAGTGCCCACAAGTAGTACACCTTGGCTCAACGCAGGAGATTAACTAAGAGTTTCAGCAAGTTATAAATGGACCCCACTGTACATGGCCAAACCTGAGACCACGGGGCATGCACGTATGGATTAGATAATTCAGCGGCATGCACTTGACCATTGTAAAATGAGTTGTGTCCGGGTACTGTCTAATCAACCTTTGACAGGGATCCATACTAAGTAATGTAATAAGTTAGTGGGATTAGCTAGCAATTATGTCTAAAAAGTTCAGTTGTGTCATGCATGCATGAGTGGGTGAACGTGTGGGCCAAAAAGATGCACGCACGCACGGTGGGATCAAGGCATATCAACTCCAAGATCGACACATCTAAGCAACTTCTTCTCATGACAACACACTACAACTTGAAAAATTGCAATCTCAAAATCGAATATTGTAAGCCATTGAGCATCCATAGATTGCTACTATAATGTGGATTTTTTTTCTTACTATGTATAGAATGTAAACTACAATGTTCTCGGAAAATTGGAACGTAAAGAGGAAGGCTCCTAAATATGTTCATGAATGTGTCCAAGTGGCAACTTTCGGAACAGCCCCCCCCCCCCCCCCCCCCCCCCCCGCGTGCGCGCTTTATAAATAGAAAGATATATATCAGAGAGTAGCTAAACTGCCACCAACTCAAAGTCGAGCAACATAACAGGAATCGGCACACCTAATATGAAGCAACCGAGACTACCGAACAGGAACTATATCGCGACGCCTTGGTAAACCAGGGAACGCCTTTGCACAGAATGTATGATACGATTCCGGATCCATGGGTAGGGTATCCCGGCTAGGCGATTAGGTTGGACGGTAACATGAGGCAAGGATTTACCCAGGTTTGGCCCTCACGATCGAGGTAATACCCTACGCCTGCTCGTGTATATTGCGATAGGGGTGTGTAACAAAGTACAGGTGAATTTATACCAAGGATTTGTGTGTATGTTATCGACGACCCTAGCCCCCGTCCTATTACATACATGGGTCCTGGGTTACATATACTATTCGGTTACGTCAGTGGAGGAGTCCTCCATGTCCCAGTATCTTTGCCTTCTACGGCAAGTCCTACGGAGTCTTCCATATAATCGTCATGGGCGCAGCGAGCCTAGGGGTCCGCAGCTGGCCCACAAGGCCGGGAACCGACATGGTGAGAGACCCCTGGGCTGGGACACTGTCAGTAGCCCTAAACCATCTTCAAGCGTGGCTGCACCTCGGTCATGTCCGAGCTGCATGTCGTTTTCGATCACAGAGGTTGAAACTAGTTCAATGAAGCTTCCCCAGCAGTACCATCATGCGGCCGGCCTCCAGCTGCCTGGCTGCCTCCGAAGTGGTGCAAACCACCTCGGCCTTGTCTCGTCGAAGGAGATAGCCAACCTCCATATAAAATATTTACCGTGCAATCAGCTCTTCACGGGTCGAATTCCCGTGCCGCATCTTCAAAGGTTCAACATGCCTGGCCCTGACTGGCCATGACGGTCTCAACAATTAGAAGTGATGGCTTAGCCCTACACTAATATGTTATTCGTAATATGTACCCTAGATTAGTAACAACAATTCTTATTGTCCAACACTGAAATTGATATGTATCTTGGATCAAGTTTCGAATTAATATGTTATGAAATGTATGTTTGGATGAAGTTTGTAAGCAAGCATTTGAAAAAGAATCAACAAAAGAAAATTTGGGGAGTGGGTGGTTAAGTTGTGAAGGATGGGCTAGATGGAAAAAAGTTTAATATCTCAAATATGGGGAATTAAGTTATGGGGATGTGCTGGAGATGCTCTTACCCATGCAAACTTAGGCTTAGTTTGGAGTCGTTGAAGCTATGTTGTGACATGCTTCGTTTATAATTAGAAATTAAAACAAAAGCAGGGAAAATTAGGTCTAAGAAGCACAAATTAGGCACAAACATGTTGTCCAATTT
Organism: Triticum aestivum; assembly: GCF_018294505.1. Lineage (NCBI taxonomy): Eukaryota > Viridiplantae > Streptophyta > Magnoliopsida > Poales > Poaceae > Triticum > Triticum aestivum. The sequence continues at coordinate 13,469,521 of NC_057814.1, read as the reverse complement.
ATCATAAAATCCGCGCACTCCAAGTAAGGACTGGAATATGTTGGTGAATGCTCACTTTTCTTCAGCATTGCATGCCAAATGGCAACATGAGCCATTATTCTTTCATATTAAAAACAATTCACGTATGCAATTGGCTTCCTACTTTCTTGTAGCCAAATCAATCATATGTAGAAATTCAGTTTTATCATTAAAAAAATGGGTCAACAACATCTGAGCTAATTGTAACGGAAAAGTCATTCATCTATGTGTTGGCCTTGTGGACACATATGTGACCGCTCACTAGACTGTCCACTCAACACACCCTCACCCAATGCAAAGCTAAACTAATGAACCAAATCACCAAATCCATTTCCCAAGTCAACCATTCACATACACATGTACATACCACTAGTATGTTCTTCTAATTAATTAATCCGAGTGAACTACCTAATTAGCTGCTCATCACCCGGCAAGCTTAGGCCAGCTGGGCCATTGCCAGTCATCAGACAGTATCCATCCATCCAGCAAGCTAGGTGGCTGCCATGTGGGTCCCACTGCTTGTAGAGGTAGCTAAGATGGGGCTCACTGGGCCACCCTAAGAGCATCTCCAGCCGTTGGCCCCCCGGGGGGCGCCTAAAATCGCCACCTGGGGGTGAGCCGGCGCAAAAAATCGGCCTGGGGACGAGTTGGTCCCCAGCCGCCCGCCCCAGGGCCGCCCCAGGCGCATTCAAAAAAGGCAAAAATATAGCAAAGTTCGGCGAAGTTGGCATATATTACATAATAGTCGCGGATTTTTATTACATAATATATCTAATTAAAAAAGAAACTGGCTGAACGCGGAGTAGTCGCCGTCGTCGCCGCCATCCTCGCCGCCGCCGTCGTCGTCGGGATTCTCCTCCTTGAAGCGGTCGTCCCTGGTGGACCCCTGACCGGCGTCGCCAACGCGGGCTGGTGGCGGCGCCGGCGCGTCATTGTCGTCGCTGTCCTCGATGACGACGACTCCTCCTTCGTCGCGGCCCCGGCGGCGCTCCCTCGCCATCTTCAGGGAGTCCGCGCGCGCCCATTCCAGAGCCGCGTCGTCGTCGAGCTCGACGTCGCCGCCGTGCTCCGTCTTCACCGCGGGGAGGCCCAACTCCGTCTTCATCGGCGCGAGCCCCGGCCGACGAGGAGGCGCGGAGGAGCCGACGAGGAGGCGCGCCGGCCGCCCTCGTTGATGACGATGCCGGCGCTGCGAGTGCGCCGGCCTAGTGGCGTCTCCGCCACGGGCTCGGCCTTGACGCCGAGCAGCGCCGGAGAACCGGAGGAGTGCGGCCGGGGACACCCCACCACAGGTGGCGTCCCTCGCTGTTCTTCAGGCCGGCCATCACCGACGCGCCGTTGGTGGACGCCATCCTCTGCTGCTGCCGGCGCTGGAAGTATGCCTTCCACGTCGCTTGGTTGTCGGCGGCGTACTCGGGGAGGGCGAGCTGGGCGTCGGTGAGGGAGGCGCGCACGACCTCGACCTCGTCGGCGAAGTAGGAGGGCTTCGCCACGGCGTCGGGCAATGGGGGAATGGGCACTCCCCCGTTGCTTAGGCTCCACCCCGTCGGCACGGCGCGCATGTCCGGCGGCGCGCATGTCCGGCGGCGCGCCGCCCCGTGACGCGCCGCCCGTGAGGAATCAATGGTAAGGCTGACCGGCGGCAGCCTTGCCATTGATTCCCCGCGGGAAACCGAGGCGTTGGGGGGAGACGACGCGCGGTGTCGCTGACGCGGCGGGCCCGCGGCTCTTTCGCGCCAAAACCGCTCGACCCGGCGCCCCCGAGCGTCCCCCAGCGAGTCGGGTTCGGCCTGGGTCCGCCGGCGCTAATTTCGGCCCAGGCCGGCGAAAATCGGGCTCCTGAAGGCGCAACTGGGCCGATTTTTCTGCGCCGGCGCGAAAAAATCGTCTGGGGAGGCCTTTCTGGGGCCGCGGCTGGATATGCTCTAATAGGCCTATGATGAGGCGGCGGCTGACGAGGTGCACCAAATTGATTTACGTGACACGAGGGAAAATGAAAGAAGGGGAACAGGCAGGTAGTTCCTTCTTGGTTGCTCCTTGTTTGGAGCCCAAAGGCCACACGTGTCAGGTCATCCGGACCTAACTCCCCTCTGCCTCCTGCACACGTGCCGCCCACACACGAAGGCCTCTTTTTTTTTCTAAAAAAAGCCTTTTTTTAACAGTGCACCTGTCGTTTCAAATATATTTGGTATTTCGATCTATGTGTCTATATGATGTACAGTGGATATATTCATGGTGATGGTGATCTTCTGTCGTTTCATATCAATATCGTACGTGCAAAAACCGATATGTTTTGCTTTCTTAATAGAAGAAATTAACATGCGTGTTAGTACATGTCTTATTTTTTTCTTTTGAAACGACCCGACTTTAATTCCTTAATTAGAAATTTACACTAGAGGGAAGAAACTGAAACACACACGGACCACAAAGATCTTTCGTAAAAGAAAAGGTTACATCAAAACACCTTGGAGGTTGTCACCTATACCGTGATCTCTTGCAACCGGACTTTTCTCTAAATCATGCGACGAAGAATTAAACTTCGGCCCGCATGTGCGTGCACACACACTTGCTTTAGGTGTGGGCTATATGGATTCGTGAATGCAGCTATATCACGCCGGCTAGCTGCAATGTGGGCCTAGGGCCACGGTCATCGTCGATTTTATTCCTCCACATGCCCGCCCCATTGTTGTCGCCAATGCCCTTTTGCCTCCACGATCTACCTCTCGCGATAATCCTCTACCCCGCCCGCCCGCCCCCTCCTTGTTCCTCCATATGTTTTCCTTCTACTTTCTTCCTCTCTCCTTCTTCCTCCGCTTGTATTCGTCCCGCCACTCAACTCCTCGGCATATGAACATGTTAAAAAAAACGGATGTAGCTTGCTTAGATTTGGTCGATACGGAATATTCGACATCAAGATATTCATTTAGAGCAAAATTTATACACTTATGTGATTCTCATACCGCCGATAAACAACTAATTCGAGTTCACTTGCTCATGCATATTATGCGTGCATCACGCATGCATATTATGCTATGCATGCATATACGCAATACGTATAGTTGATCCATCCACTTGCTCATGCACCGAAAACAACAAGAGGGAACAAGACAGCACACACGTACGCCAGCATATATCTAACTAAACAACGTACCTGCTTAAGCAAACTGATTCGGTCCATTGCCAAAAAAGTCAGAGAGAGACAGACGGAGAGAGAGAGAGAGAGAGAGAGAGATTTAGAGAGAGAAACAGAGAGGTCGATAGAGAGGGAAAGAGAGTGAGAAACAGAGAGGTCGATAGAGAGGGAAAGAGAGTGAGAAACAGAGAGGTCGATAGAGAGGGAAAGAGAGTGAGAAACAGAGAGGTCGCTAGAGAGAGAGTGAGAAAGAGAGAGGGTAGAGAGAGGTGAGAGAGAGGAGGCTGCGTCTCCCGCACACAAAGACTTCCTTTTAGCATTCCATGCCGCCATGCACGCATCATCGTCCACCTCCCACCCGGCCCCTCTCCCTCTCCCTCTAAACCCTTCCCTATAAAACCCACCCCTATCCACCCCAACGAAACCTCAAAAACTCAACTCCTGCGCCGGCCATTGCTAGCTACACCTCTCTCCGGACAAAGAAAAAGAAGAAGCTCAATCTAGCTACTATCTAGTCGCGATGGGGCGGTCGCCGTGCTGCAACGGGGAGGCGGGCGTGAAGAAGGGCCCGTGGACGCCCGAGGAGGACAAGCTGCTGGTGGACTACATCCAGGAGAAGGGCCACGGCAGCTGGCGCCGCCTGCCCAAGCTCGCCGGCCTTAACCGCTGTGGCAAGAGCTGCCGCCTCCGCTGGACTAACTACCTCCGCCCCGACATCAAGCGCGGACGCTTCACCGACGACGAGGAGAAGCTCATCATCCACCTCCACTCCCTCCTCGGCAACAAGTAAGCCACGTGTCAATTGTTTGTGTCTTCTTCTCCGACTCCGGCGCCGGTGACTGATGGATTCGGATCATGGTTTTCACTTTCGGTGAGATTTCGGTGAAATTCACTGAATTTCAGTAATTTCAGCAGACACTGAAATATTATGTTTCGGCCAAAATATTTCAGCAATTTCAGTATAGCACAACAATTCCAATATTTTTCAAAATATTTTTTTTAATTTTTAATTGGATTCAAGTGAATATGTCGGTCATTTGGCTGAAATGGAAACTGGAATTCACTGAATTTCAGTGATTTCGGTTGGTGCTGAAATTTTTCTGAACCTGAAATTGAAAACCATGATTCGGATTGGTTGGTTCAGGTGGTCGTCGATTGCTACGAAGCTGCCAGGGAGGACGGACAACGAGATCAAGAACTACTGGAACACACACCTGCGCAAGAAGCTCCTCGGCATGGGCATCGACCCCGTCACGCACCGCCCGCGCACCGACCTCAGCCTGCTCGCCGGGCTCCCGGGCCTCCTCGCGGCAGCCAGTAACTTCGGCGGCTCCGGTGTGGCCACGGCCGCCTGGGACATTAACGCGCTCAAGCTCCAGGTGGACGCCGCCAAGTTCCAGCTGCTACAGGGACTCGTGCGCGCGCTCACCACCGCGGCGGGTCCCGCGCCCGCGCCGGGCATGGACAACCTCATGGCGCTCCTCGCCCTCAGCAACGGCGGGCTACACGGCGGAACCGACCAGAACATGCTCCAGCAGTGCCAGTGGAACGAGATGAACAACCTGCCGGCGCTGACCAGCTCAGCGCCAACGAGCGGCATGCACAACATCAGCGGCATGTTGGACGGCTTCAGCGCCGGCGACGGGCTGAGCTCAACGGAGCTTGGGGACCACGACGGGGCGAGCGGGAGCAACGTGACCATTTATCCAATGGTAGCCGACGACCAGGAGTGCAAGAACAATGGCGGCGGCGGCATGTCGTGCGAGCAGACGCCGGCGTCGAGCCCTTTCGACGGGCTAGAGAGCCTGAACCTGATGGACGACCTCAACACGGATGGTGGTTGGAAGGATTTGCTAGAGTGAGTACCTGCTCCCATTCCATCAACTTTCTATCTAAAAAAGAAAAGAAAAACACACATGCATGCATGCATGTCTCTTTTCCATCCACCCAAATAGTTTGGGTAGGTCCTTTATTCTTAATTATTCTCCATGATTTTTCCTTAATCCTAACTTATATATAGTTCAACTAGGTCATTTTTTTCAGGAAATTAATTCACACAATGATTAGCTGACATGATTAATTATCATGTTTATTTTTATGCAGGCAAATTTCATGGCTGAATTCAAGTGAGCTGTGATGGGTAGATAGAAGAGATAAGATCAAGAATGCCAAAAATAATCAAGAAGGAGATGGAGACTACTAATTGTTGGATTGGATGCACATTTTGGTTGTCGATCAGTACCAAAGATGTGATGTTTGTTTGTTGATAGGGGGAAAAGGTGGTCGAGTCCACACTTTTAGACATGTACAAAAAAAAAAGAACAGAAGAACATATACGTATGTATACAGTCACAGAAATTAATGTTTATTTTTGTTTAATCAGTTTCTTTGTTGTTTTCCTTTTTTATGAGGTGGGGAGTGTATGTAATAACTAGCCTGTGTCATTGTGTGTGACAGTGTCATTGTGACTATATAACCATCGTCTTTATTTCTTGAGTCTTGCATAATGACGGAGGGTTTAGTTAATTTGTTGAACTTTCTCTTGCGTGAAGAAGCTAAACTCAGGTCGTCATTTGATTGGATTGTGATTATATTTTATTCCCACGATGTTTTTTTTGAACACCAACTTATATTAATTAACCAACCACACCAGTACACTCATTCGATACAATATTCACCACATAGGGCGGTACATCATTTACAAGAATACCATCTACTCTATTGTCAAAGCTATACTTAGCGATTAAGTGAGCCACCATATTGGCCGTGCGACTAATCTTTGACAATTGAAGATTGTTGATCAACTTTGAGATACTCAACGCTTCCATCTTCAGGTCACGCATAGCAGACCTGTCATAGTCCCCCGATGCAAGAGCCGCTACCACAAAAGTGCAGTCAGTCTCTAAAATTATAGGATTATGAAGAGAAATACCTATGTAGAGACCGGCAATGCAAGCTCTAAGCTCCGCTTCCTCCATGCTTTGACAGGCGCCAATGAAATCCCACGACGAAACAATAACTTCCCCTTCCTCGTCCCTGACCACCACCCCCACACTGGCTTCTCTAATGGACTCCACGAAGCTAGCATCGACATTAATCTTGAACCAACCTGCAGGAGGCGGGGACCAGCCACTACTCGCATCCAGAGAATTAGGAACTCCGCTAATCCGGACCAACGGCCCTTTTCCTTTATTTTGAAAATCCACCGGCCTCGGAGAATGATGTGCACCAAAAGACTCCCAATAACTCTCCACAAAGCATGCAGAAGCTGAAACTGATTCCTTTCCTTTACCAAAGATCAAATCATTTCTCAAATGCCAGGTCCTCCAGAATAAGAATATAATTTGGTCTCGCATTACGGGGTTTAATTGACTCAGGAGAACAATAAACCAATCATACCCCGTATATCTGAAAACCTCCTCATCAGGTAGAGCCCAAATGTTCCTCATGGCCATGCGAAGCGCACGCGCCTTCGGGCACAAGACAAGCGCATGGATGGTATTTTCATCCTCCATGCCACAAATAGAACACGTACTAACAGAGGCTTGATGATGCGCCACTCTATTAACCTGTACGGCCAAGCTATTGGAAGCAACCCTCCATGCAAAAATACGAATCTTCTGAGGAATGTTTGCCTTCCAAATAATATTCCAAATTTTCCTCTCCGTCCCTACCGCCTCACTGGATTGCCCCTCATCCTCTTTTTTATCCTTAAGGGTGAGCGCTAACTTGTACGCACTCCTAACTGAGAACAACCCTGACTTTTCATAATGCCAAGCAACAAAATCTGCCTCCCCATTTGATTGGATCCGCATCCTCAAAATCTCATCCGCATCATAAGGGTAAAATAAATGCCTAACCAGCTCCTCATCCCATCTCCTTTCTCCACTCATGAACAATTCCTCAACCCATTTAACTCTAGTTCTATTCTTCTTTGCAGAGATTTTAAGTCCAGAAGCTCTAGGAAGCCAATTATCTCTCCAAATATGTATATTAGCCCCATCACACACTCTCCAAATAACTCCGGATTTAAGCAGCTCCAACCCATGCAGAATACCTTGCCATGTGAGAGAAGCCGACTGCGGGAAAGCTGTGTCTAAAATATGCCCCTGTGGATAATATTTTGCCTTGATCACTCTGGCACACAAAGATTCCGGATTCACCACCTGCTTCGCTAAAAGAGCCTGGTTAAATAATCTGAGATCCCGAAAACCCATACCACCCTCCGCTTTAGGCTTTGTCATCTTATCCCAAGCCAACCAATGAGTCTTCCTTCTGTTTTCCTCATCCCCCCACCAGAAATTCCTTATAATCTGAGATAATTCCTCGCACAGAGACGCCGGGAATTTAAAAATACCCATAGCATACACCGGAAGAGCTTGCAGAACAGATTTAATCAACGTTTCTTTCGCCCCACAAGAAGCATATTTCTCTATCCAGTCCGATAGTATTTTGAGAGCTTTGTCCTTAGTGGATTGAAATTTGCCCGCCTTCATTCGACCTTGAGGCACCGGTAAACCAAGATATTTGTCCTCAAATCCTTCGGCGGTAATGCACAAAATTACCATAACAGCCACTTGAACTTCCATACTACATTTTTTACCAAACATGATAGAGCATTTATCTGGGCTCAACAATTGGCCAGTCCCTTTCTCATAGGTTGAAATAATATTTTTAATTGTCAACGCTTGATCAATGGCTCCCTTGAAAAATAAAAGACAGTCATCTGCAAACAATAGATGTGAAATACCCGGCGCTTGCCTGTTCACCTTGAATTCTAGCAGCGCTCCTCTATTACACGCATCCTGTAACAACACAGAGAGGGCCTCGGCCACGAACAAGAATAAATAAGGAGATAGAGGGTCTCCTTGCCTGATACCACATGAAGGCGTAAATGACTCCAAGAGTTGTCCGTTGAAGCGAACAGAGAATTTCACCGAGGTAACACAGGCCATAATCCACTTTATCCATCCACTCGCAAACCCGAGCGCACTCAACATACACTTCAGAAAATTCCAATCCACTCTATCATAAGCCTTAGCTAGATCAAGTTTATACGCACAAAACTCACCCCGCCCATCCTTGAGAGTGTTTAAAGAGTGCATACATTCAAACGCAATAAGCGCATTATCAGATATCAATCTCCCAGGAATAAAAGCACTTTGTGTTGGAGAAATCATACCATCAAGGAGCGGCCTCAATCTGTTCACTAGGCACTTTGAGATAATTTTATAAATGACATTGCAGAGGCTGATAGGCCGAAATTCTTTGATCGATTGGGGGTTCTTTACCTTTGGTATAAGGACAATTACCGTATCATTAACACCTTCCGGCATCATACCTGTATCAAAGAACTTTTTAACTGCACGAATAATGTCCTCCTTCAACATTCCCCAATTGCGCTGAAAAAATCTTGCCGGAAAGCCATCAGAACCTGGAGCTTTAAGCGGCCCAATTTGAAAGAGAGCATCACTAATTTCCTGGTCCGTAAACGGTTTGCATAATTCATTATTCATGTCCTCACTGACAAGAGGTTTTACCAATGGAATAATCAGAGAGGGATCAATCATACCATCGCCAATATACAACTTTTTAAAAAACGAATTAGTGATGCTATGAATTTCCGCCACATCCTCAGTAACCGTGCCATCATTCCTTTTCAGGCTAGATATAAAAATATTCTTTGCTCTCCAAGTAGCCTTAGCTCTAAAGAATTTTGTATTCCGATCTCCCCATCTAATTTTATCAATCCGCGACCTCTGTTTCCATAACATTTCCTCTTTATAGAGCAACTCATCCATTTCCTTGAGAAGAGCTTTTTTCTCCATCACAGCGGCATGATCATTCCTATTATAAAGCACCTTGAGTCTGCTCCTAGCCAACTCAAGCTTTCTAGGAAGATAACCAATATATTTTCGACTCCAATCATGCAATTTTCCTAGCAATCTCTTGAGCTTATGTAACACCCCGAGAATCATGCTACAGTAACTCTCTGTGATTAAGCTAATCATGTTGCTAAACAGGGCTTGATCACATTTGAATCACATTTCTTTTCAAATTCCTAATTCAAACTTCAATTAAATTTAAAGTGGAAAATAAAAGTTTTCAAAAATTTAAACAAAAATGTTCGGGCCATGCCAGATATTGCACTGATAATTATTGTGGAGAAAACACATTTTTATAAAATGCCTAAATACTTTTAAATGAAATAAAACAGAAAAGAAAATAAATAAATAAAAAGAAAATACAAAAGAAAACAGAACAAACAAAGAAAAAAAGGAGAAGGAGAAGCCCCCCCCCCACTGGACCCCTGGCCCAACTGGGCCGACCCCAGGCCCAGCCGGCCTAGCCCACCTCCCCGGGTCGCCCTCCCCTTCCCTGTTCCCCCGACCGGGGTCGGAACAGGGGCAGGTCCCCGCCGCACCCCCTCGCCGGCGACGGGGGAGGATAAGGCCGCCAGCGCCCCCGCCCCCTCGGGCCCCTCTCCCACTCGCCCCCCCGCTCACCTCTCGGCCTCTGCGCCTCTCCCTATCCCCCCAGATCCACGCCGCTCCCTCCTTCCCCACCGCCCGAGCGCGGTCGCCGACGTGCCGCCGTCGTTTTCGCGGCCACCGAGCCCCGTTCTCCTCCCCGACGTGTCCACGAGCTCCGCCGCGTCGAGCCCGTCCTCCCCGACCACCTGCTCGAGCCGGGACCCCCTACATCACCCCCCAACGCCGTCGCCTTCTTCCTCGGGTCGCCGCCGTCTTCTTCGACTCCGGCGACTGCTGCTGCTACTAAGCCCTCACCGGCCTCCGTGTGCCGCGCGGTGAGCTTCTCCCCCTCCTCCCCTGTCCTTTCGCTCTCGCGCCCCCTAGCTGCTTTCCCCACGCGCGCCCGAACGCAGCGCCGCGGAGCTCGTCGCCGGCGGGTCTCCGGTGACCTTTTGGTCACGGGCTCAAGCCCGTTGCACTCCCCACAACGCGTAGCTGCTCCCCAGCCCCTCCGCTTGCTCGATAGCACGCCGTAGCCCCGTTTCCGTCGGGCACCCGTGCACGCCGCCGCCTCCGCCGCTCGCCGGCGCCGATTCCGGCCAAGTCCGGCGAAGCTACGGCCACCACTGGATGCGGCGCTGCGAGCTCCTTCGAATGAGCCTAGCCCCGCTCCTCCCCGAGCCCCGTAGCGCGATTCCGGCCAACTCCGGCGAGGGGCCGCCTCTGTTTTGGTCGCCGGAGTCGCTCCGGCGCCGGCCGCCGACGTGGCTGGCCTGGGGCCACCCCAGAGCCACTGCCAGTGGGCCCCGTTGACTGGGTTGACCCCAGTCAACTGCTGACTAGGCAGGCCCAGCCACTGACATGCGGGCCCCGCCGCATAATTAACAAAAAAAATGTTTTTATAAATAAAACTAATTAATTAATCTAATTAGGCACTGACAGGTGGGGCCTACCTACTAATAACCTTGTTTAAGTTAATTATAAAACTCTGTTAGTGCCCTGTCAATGACATGTGGGTCCCACTGGACCCACCTGTCTGGTTTGACTGGTCAGCCGACCTGTTGACCTGCTGACGTCAGCATTACCTCATGTTGACGTCATAATTCATTTTTTTGCTAAATTCAAATAATTCCAGAAATTCAAATAATCTTTGAAAATTCATATCTTTTAAACCGTAACTCGGATGAAAATGTTTTCTACATGAAAGTTGCTCAGAACGACGAGACGAATCCGAATACGCAGTCCGTTCGTCCACCACACCTCCCTAACCTATCGATCTAGCAACTTTCCCCCTCCGGTCCGTCTGTCCGAAAACGCGAAACATCGGGAATACTTCCCGGATGTTCCCCCCCCTTCGCCGGTTCCACCTACTGTCGCGTTAGGACACACCTAGCACCGCTCATTGTCATGTCACGCATCGTCATGCTTATGTTTGCATTGTATTTACTGTTTCTTCCCCCCTCTTCTCTCCGGTAGACTACGAGATCGACCCTGCTGCCGCCCAGTTCGACTACGGAGTCGACGACCCCTCCTACTTGCCAGAGCAACCAGGCAAGCCCCCCCCCCTTGATCACCAGATATCGCCTATTCTTCCCTATACTGCTTGCATTAGAGTAGTGTAGCATGTTACTGCTTTCCGATATCCTATCCTGATGCATAGCCTATCCTTGCTACTACTGTTGTTACCTTTACCTGCAATCCTACATGCTTAGTATAGGATGCTAGTTTTCCATCAGTGGCCCTACATTCTTGTCCGTCTGCTGTGCTATACTATCGGGCCGTGATCACCTGGGCGGTGATCACGGGTATATACTTATATACTATATACATGACACATGTGATGACTAAAGTCGGGTCGGCTCGTAGGAGTACCCGCAAGTGGATCTTTGTGGCGGAGCGACAGGGCAGGTTGAGACCGCCTAGGTGAGAGGTGGGCCTGGCCCTGGTCGGCGTTCGCGGATACTTAACACGCTTAACGAGATCTTGGTATTTGATCTGAGTCTGGCCATTTGGTCTATACGCACTAGCCATCTACGCGGGAGTAGTTATGGGTATCCCGGCGTCGTGGTATCAGCCGAAGCCTTCGTGACGTCAGCGACTGAGTGGCGCGCGCCGTGTTGGACCGCTTTGACGTAACCGCCGTGATCGTGTGGGTTGCTAGGTCTGCTCGCGGCCGCGTTCGCAACGTGCAGGTGTGCATAGGGCGATGGGCCCAGACCCCTGCGCGCTTAGGATTAGACCGGCGTGCTGACCGCTCTGTTGTGCTTAGGTGGGGCTGCGACGCGTTGATCTTACGAGGCCGGGCATGACCCAGAAAAGTGTGTCCGGCCAAATGGGATCGAGCGTGTTGGGTTATGTGGTGCACCCCTGCAGGGAAGTTTATCTATTCGAATAGCCGTGTCCCTCGGTAAAAGGACGACCCGGAGTTGTACCTTGACCTTATGACAACTAGAACTGGATACTGAATAAAATACACCCTTCCAAGTGCCAGATACAACCCGGTGATCGCTCTCTAACAGGGCGACGAGGAGGGGATCGCCGGGTAGGATTATGCTATGCGATGCTACTTGGAGGACTTCAATCTACTCTCTTCTACATGCTGCAAGATGGAGATGGCCAGAAGCGTAGTCTTCGACAGGACTAGCTATCCCCCTTTTATTCTGGCATTCTGCAGTTCAGTCCACTGATATGCCCCTTTACACATATACCCATGCATATGTAGTATAGCTCCTTGCTTGCGAGTACTTTGGATGAGTACTCACGGTTGCTTCTCTCCCTCTTTTCCCCCTTTCCTTTCTATCTGGTTGTCGCAACCAGATGTTGGAGTCCAGGAGCCAGACGCCACCGTCGACGACGACACCTACGACACTGGAGGTGCCTACTACTACGTGCAGGCCGCTGACGACGACCAGGAGTAGTTAGGAGGATCCCAGGCAGGAGGCCTGCGCCTCGTTCGATCTGTATCCCAGTTTGTGCTAGCCTTCTTAAGGCAAACTTGTTTAACTTATGTCTGTACTCAGATATTGTTGCTTCCGCTGACTCGTCTGTGATCGAGCACTTGTATTCGAGCCCTCGAGGCCCCTGGCTTGTATTATGATGCTTGTATGACTTATTTATGTTTTAGAGTTGTGTTGTGATATCTTCCCGTGAGTCCCTGATCTTGATCGTACACATTTGCGTGCATGATTAGTGTACGGTCAAATCGGGGGCGTCACAAGTTGGTATCAGAGCCGACTGCCTGTAGGAATCCCCCTTTCCACACTCCTTGGCCGAAGTCGAGTCTAGACATTACAAAACTTTTACTAACATGGCTGTGTGTCTTACGGGCCCACGTCGCCATTGGGTGGTACTAGGATCTTTTACTCCTCGACCTTTACTCTGGGACTCTGAACTCTCTTCTACTCGGGTTAAACGAATTTACTAACTCTAACACTAGGATCCCGTGACCGCATTCACCCCAAAGTTGGATAAGCCATAGTTGTTTCTTAGAATAGTATTTTGAACAATTCACACACTGTCATTTGACTCCTTTGAAACGTCTTTGCTTTCAGATGGAACCCACGAGGCAGGTCGTTCGCCACACGACGGCCATTGGTGCCTCGGGATCACCTGCTGGTGCTAGCTGAGATGATGACCTATCTGGGTTATCGCTGGCACCCTGAGTACACCGTCTACGAGGAGTACCAGGACTTTAACCAGGAGCAGTACCGTGCCATCGTCCACCTCTACTCTCGGGAGTATGACTCCACTACTGTGCTGCACACCGCACATGGTGTTGGTGTGACCATCGATATGGCTGTCCACGATGCTGCCTATGCTGCTCTGACACGTCTTCGTGGAGAGTATCGGGAGTTGGACACCTCCCCTTTCAGGCACATTGCTATCGCATCCGATGTTGGTGCGGAGGGATACTATACTGCTGCCTACTCCACTGTCACCCGAGAGCCCTTCTACCATCAGAACCTGGTTCTGCATGCTGATGGGCTGGATCGAGCTAACCGAGCTCTTCGCCACGAGATGTACACCACCCGTCAGCACCTTTACCGTGCTCTGACGCTGCTGCACCCCTTTGTCCGATCTGGACAGGTACCGCGTACTGCGATCTACCCAGCCAGGACCGTGATGCCCCACGGTGTCGGTTGGCCAGAGGTGGGAGGCTACTCTCCCGCACTTGGTCCTCTTCTGCCACCTGAGCGTCGGGCTCTACACCTGAGTATCCGTGGCCCCCAGTCTGCTGACGTGGAGGGCTATCCGTTGCCTCACTACCAGCTGTCGGGCTACGATTACCTCCACAGTACCTCTTGGGACTGATGTAGGCTTGCTTGTAGTGTTAGATGCATTCGCCGCGAGCCTGTGTGCCGCCTATGATGTTTTAGTCTATGTACTGAACTCTATGCATGACCCCTTTTGTAAGTTATGCCGACTACTATGTAGTAGCTATCGTGCTCCTCTCGTTATGCATGTTTCATCATGAATGATTCTTGTCTTTGCAAATATTTCTCAATGCTGAACTACCCCTGTTATATATTAGCAGGATGGTTAGACCAGGTGGTCGTGGTCGTGGTGGCGATGCCCCACCACCACCTGAGTACATGGCTGGTATGATCCAACAGTTTGAACTGAACCGCCAATTCATGGAAAATATGATGGCTCAGTTTCCTCGCCCCAATATGAACCAGCAGCCAGCCCAAGTGACTCTTCAAGATTTCATACGCCTCAACCCAACCATCTACCGCAGCTCAACTCAGCCTCTGGATGCTGATGACTGGCTCCGTGACATCACCTATGAGATGGAGTCTGCCGATGTAGCCCCTGCCAGCTATGTCAACTTTGCTTCCTTCTTTCTGAAGGGACCCGCAGCTCAATGGTGGGACAGCCACAGGCGTACTCTGCCAGCTGGAACAATCATCACCTGGCCAGACTTCCAAGCTGCTTTCCGTGCCCGCTTCATTCCTCAGGGAGTCATGGACCGGAAGAAGCGTGAGTTCCGCAACCTCACCCAAGGCAACAAAACTGTCGAAGCTTATCAGCGGGAATTTCTGGACTTGTCTCGTTATGCTGAAGAGGACATTGCAACTGATGCATGCAGACAGGAGAAGTTCCGTGATGGCCTTCAAGATGACATCAAGCTCGCACTTCTAGTGCATGACTTCGCCGATTTCGCCACCTTGGTGAACAAGGCCATCAATGTCGAGACTGGTCTGCAGGAATACCAGAGCTCTCAGAGGCGCAACCGTGACACGGGCTCATCTTCGGGCTCGCCCTCACAGAAGCGTAAGATATGGATCCCGAATAGCATGTATCGTCCAAATGCACCTGCTCCAAGGAAATCTTATGCTGCACCGCGTCTGCCTCCTCCACCATCTAGGCAGTCAAAGCTACCAGCTCCCCCACCTGGGGCTCCTGTTCCCACTCCCGATAATGGTCTGTGCTTCAAGTGTGGTCAACCGGGTCACTTTGCCAGGAACTGCTATCAGAACCAGAATCAACTGGCCCTTCCAGCAGCTGGCCGTGGTAACAACCAGCCCCGCAACAACAATGCTAAGTCTTATGGTCGTGCTCATGCCAACCACGTTGATCTCAGCGAAGCTCAAGACCAGCCTGCTACTGTGATGGGTACACTCCTCGTAAATTCAGTACCAGCATCCGTTTTATTTGATACAGGAGCATCCCATTCATTCATATCAGCAGAATTTGCATTCCTGCATGGCATTAATTACGAAGAGATAAACACTCCGCTAGTGGTACACACCCCTGCGGGCCAATGTCAAACCTCTATGGTTAGTCACGACGTTACTGTTGAAATTGAAGGACTGGAATTTCTTGTCTCTCCCATCGTACTGAAGTCCTGTAGCATTGATCTCATTCTGGGAATGAATTGGTTAAAAGCGCATACTGCTTCAATCGTTTGCACCACTAAGACCGTCCATCTGCTACACCCTTCAGATGAGATAGTTACTTACCAAGCCCATCTGGTGCAAAATGCCGAGGCAAGGCTCTATGCATTGAATGCATTGAACGCTGCACCACTCGAGGGCATTGAAAACATTCCCGTCGTGCGTGAATTCCTCGACGTCTTCCCTGAAGAACTTCCAGGGATTCCCCCTGCTAGAGCTGTCGAATTCATCATCGACTTGAAACCAGGCACCACTCCTATAGCCAAGCGACCCTACAAGATGCCGCCGCATGAACTCCTTGAGCTTAAGGAGGAAATCGACAAATCTCTTCGCAAAGGATTCATTCGCCCAAGTTGCTCTCCTTGGGGAGCACCTTCTCTCTTTGTCAAGAAGAAGGATGGGACAAACCGGTTAGTTCAAGACTACCGTCCTATAAACCAAGCTACCATTCAGAATAAATACCCTCTTCCTCGGATCAATGATCTGTATGATCAACTGGCGGGTTCGTCAGTGTTCTCTAAGCTCGACTTGAGGTTGGGCTACCACCAGATCCGTGTTCGCGAAGAGGATATCCCAAAGACCGCCTTCGTGACTCGCTATGGTTCATACGAGTACACCGTCATGTCTTTCGGTTTAACCAATGCTCCAGCCACCTTCTCTCGTCTGATGAACTATATATTCATGGATTACCTCGACAAGTTCGTCGTGGTTTATCTGGATGATATCCTGGTATTTTCCAAGAACGAAGAAGAACATGCTGAACATCTTCGACTTGTGCTGGAAAAGCTACGAGAGCATCAACTATATGCCAAGTTCTCCAAATGTGAATTCTGGCTACCGGAAGTAACCTATCTTGGGCATGTCATCTCTAAGGATGGTATTGCCGTCAACCCCGAACGAGTTCAGGCTATTCTTGATTGGACTCCTCCCAAGAACGTTAAGCAAGTCAGAAGTTTTCTCGGTCTCGCCAGCTATTGCCGTCGATTCGTCGAGAACTTCTCCAAGATCGCCAGGCCTCTGACTAACCTGTTGCATAAGGGCGTCAAGTTCCAATGGACAGACAAATGTCAGGAAAGTTTCCAGGCACTCAAAGACAAGTTGACTTCTGCCCCAGTTCTAGCTCCACCTGATACTAAGAAGGACTTCGTCATTTACTGCGACGCTTCCCGTCAAGGATTAGGCTGTGTCCTAATGCAAGACCGCAAAGTGATTGCTTATGCCTCTCGGCAATTGCGCCCTCACGAAGAGAACTACCCAGTTCACGACCTCGAACTTGCTGCTGTCATTCATGCGCTGAAGCAGTGGCGACATTACCTTCTCGGTAATCGTTGCGAGATCTTCACCGACCACCAAAGTCTGAAGTATCTGTTTACTCAGCCAGACCTGAACCTCCGTCAGCAGAGATGGATGGAGCTTGTTGCAGACTTTGACTTGGGTATTTCCTATACGCCAGGCAAGGCTAATGTAATGGCTGATGCCTTGAGCCGCAAGTCTTACTGCAACCACCTCCAGGTTCACAAAGTTCAGCCCTCGCTTGTTGAAGAATTCAGGAAGCTGAACCTCCATATTGTTCCTCCGGGTGCACTCGCTCCCCCTCCTAAGGAGTTTGGCAAGGTGAACCTCCACGTTGTTACCCAGGGTTCCCTCAATACCCTAGTTGCTAAACCAGATCTCGAGGACAGCATCAAAAGGCTACAGAAGTATGACTCTGAAGCCCACAAGATTAAGCGCTACCTCGCAGAAGGAAAGCCCTCATTCTTC
This sequence comes from Triticum aestivum, assembly GCF_018294505.1. Classification (NCBI taxonomy): domain Eukaryota; kingdom Viridiplantae; phylum Streptophyta; class Magnoliopsida; order Poales; family Poaceae; genus Triticum; species Triticum aestivum. Next base: position 13,452,239 of record NC_057814.1, on the reverse strand, counting down.
ACCATTGCTGAAGATGGCACCTTATACTTCAAGGGCCGCCTAGTGGTGCCATGTGCAGAGAAAAACCTGGATATGACACAGGAAGTTATGAAAGAAGCTCATGATACGCCTCTATGTATCCATCCTGGTAGTACAAAGATGTACCAAGACATCCGTCAGAGATTCTGGTGGTCTAATATGAAGCAAGACATTGCTCGTTATGTTGCTGAGTGTGACGTTTGCCGTCGTATCAAAGCAGAACATCAAAGGCCTGCTGGAACTCTGCAACCTATCTCTATTCCTGAATGGAAATGGGACCATGTTGAGATGGACTTCGTCACTGGATTTCCCAAATCACAGAAAGGTAATGATGCTATTCTTGTCGTCATTGACCGGCTTTCCAAAGTTGCACATTTTCTGGCAGTCAAAGAAACGATCACTGCTAGCCAGTTGGCAACGCTCTATATGTCCAGGATTGTTTCACTCCACGGTATTCCATTGGTTATCAGCTCAGACCGTGGCAGCTTATTCACTTCAAGATTCTGGGCAAGTTTCCAAGAAGCCATGGGAACTCATCTGTCATTCAGTACTGCGTTTCATCCTCAATCGCAAGGACAAGTTGAACGCGTCAACCAAGTTCTCGAAGACATGCTTCGAGCTTGTGTTATTTCCTTCGGCAAGAAATGGGAGGAATCTCTCCCGTATGCTGAGTTCTCTTATAATAATAGCTATCAAGCTAGTCTGAAGATGGCCCCCTTCGAAGTGTTATATGGACGAAAGTGCCGAACCCCTCTGAACTGGTCAGAAACTGGGGAACGTCCACTCTTCGGTCCGGATATTATCCAAGATGCCGAAGAACAAGTCCGCATTATTCGTGAGAATCTCAAGACTGCTCAGTCACGTCAGAAGAGTCAGTATGACCGTCATCATAAAGACATGGTCTATCAACCTGGCGAAAAGGCTTATCTTCGAGTCACACCTATGAAGGGTGCTCACCGCTTCGGAATCAAGGGCAAACTAGCTCCTCGATATATTGGCCCATTCCTTATTCTCGAAAGGCGTGGAAAAGTGGCATACCAACTGGAGCTACCGCCGAACCTTTCTCAGGTTCACGATGTGTTCCATGTGTCACAGCTCCGCCGTTGCTTCAAGGACCCAATCCGAGCTGTGGATCATGAAGTGCTCGAATTGCAGCAGACCTCTCCTATAAGGAGCATCCGGTCCGCATTCTCGACCAAGCTGAACGCCGCACACGTCAGAAGGCGATCAAGTTTCTCAAAGTCCAGTGGTCGCACCATTCTGAAGATGAGGCCACTTGGGAACGAGAGGATCGTCTGCGCGAAGAATACCCCGCACTGCTTCCTTCTACCTCCTAAATCTCGGGACGAGATTTCTTGTAGTGGAGGAGATTTGTAACACCCCGAGAATCATGCTACAGTAACTCTTTGTGATTAAGCTAATCATGTTGCTAAACAGGGCTTGATCACATTTGAATCACATTTCTTTTCAAACTCCTAATTCAAACTTCAATTAAATTTAAAGTGGAAAATAAAAGTTTTCAAAAATTTAAACAAAAATGTTCGGGCCATGCCAGATATTGCACTGATAATTATTGTGGAGAAAACACATTTTTATGAAATGCCTAAATACTTTTAAATGAAATAAAACAGAAAAGAAAATAAATAAATAAAAAGAAAATACAAAAGAAAACAGAACAAACAAAGAAAAAAAGGAGAAGGAGAAGCCCCCCCCCACTGGACCCCTGGCCCAACTGGGCCGACCCCAGGCCCAGCCGGCCTAGCCCACCTCCTCGGGTCGCCCTCCCCTTCCCTGTTCCCCCGACCGGGGTCGGAACAGGGGCAGGTCCCCGCCGCACCCCCTCGCCGGCGACGGGGGAGGATAAGGCCGCCAGCGCCCCCGCCCCCTCGGGCCCCTCTCCCACTCGCCCCCCGCTCACCTCTCGGCCTCTGCGCCTCTCCCTATCCCCCCAGATCCACGCCGCTCCCTCCTTCCCCACCGCCCGAGCGCGGTCGCCGACGTGCCGCCGTCGTTTTCGCGGCCACCGAGCCCCGTTCTCCTCCCCGACGTGTCCACGAGCTCCGCCGCGTCGAGCCCGTCCTCCCCGACCACCTGCTCGAGCCGGGACCCCCTACATCACCCCCCAACGCCGTCGCCTTCTTCCTCGGGTCGCCGCCGTCTTCTTCGACTCCGGCGACTGCTGCTGCTACTAAGCCCCTCACCGGCCTCCGTGTGCCGCGCGGTGAGCTTCTCCCCCTCCTCCCCTGTCCTTTCGCTCTCGCGCGCCCCCTAGCTGCTTTCCCCACGCGCGCCCGAACGCAGCGCCGCGGAGCTCGTCGCCGGTGGGTCTCCGGTGACCTTTTGGTCACGGGCTCAAGCCCGTTGCACTCCCCACAGCGCGTAGCTGCTCCCCAGCCCCTCCGCTTGCTCGATAGCACGCCGTAGCCCCGTTTCCGTCGGGCACCCGTGCACGCCGCCGCCTCCGCCGCTCGCCGGCGCCGATTCCGGCCAAGTCCGGCGAAGCTACGGCCACCACTGGATGCGGCGCTGCGAGCTCCTTCGAATGAGCCTAGCCCCGCTCCTCCCCGAGCCCCGTAGCGCGATTCCGGCCAACTCCGGCGAGGGGCCGCCTCTGTTTTGGTCGCCGGAGTCGCTCCGGCGCCGGCCGCCATCGTGGCTGGCTTGGGGCCACCCCAGAGCCACTGCCAGTGGGCCCCGTGGGCCCCGTTGACTGGGTTGACCCCAGTCAACTGCTGACTGGGCAGGCCCAGCCACTGACATGCGGGCCCCGCCGCATAATTAACAAAAAAAATGTTTTTATAAATAAAACTAATTAATTAATCTAATTAGGCACTGACAGGTGGGGCCTACCTACTAATAACCTTGTTTAAGTTAATTATAAAACTCTGTTAGTGCCCTGTCAATGACATTTAATCCCACTGGACCCACCTGTCTGGTTTGACTGGTCAGCCAACCTGTTGACCTGCTGACGTCAGCATTACCTCATGCTGACGTCATAATTCATTTTTTGCTAAATTCAAATAATTCCAGAAATTCAAATAATCTTTGAAAATTCATATCTTTTAAACCGTAACTCGGATGAAAATGTTTTCTACATGAAAGTTGCTCAGAACGACGAGACGAATCCGAATACGCAGTCCGTTCGTCCACCACACCTCCCTAACCTATCGAACTAGCAACTTTCCCCCTCCGGTCCGTCTGTCCGAAAACGCGAAACATCGGGAATACTTCCCGGATGTTCCCCCCCTTCGCCGGTACCACCTACTGTCGCGTTAGGACACACCTAGCACCGCTCATTGTCATGTCACGCATCGTCATGCTTATGTTTGCATTGTATTTACTGTTTCTTCCCCCCTCTTCTCTCCGGTAGACTACGAGACCGACCCTGCTGCTGCCCAGTTCGACTACGGAGTCGACGACCCCTCCTACTTGCCAGAGCAACCAGGCAAGCCCCCCCCCCCTTGATCACCAGATATCGCCTAATCTTCTCTATACTGCTTGCATTAGAGTAGTGTAGCATGTTACTGCTTTTCGATATCCTATCCTGATGCATAGCCTATCCTTGCTACTACTGTTGTTACCTTTACCTGCAATCCTACATGCTTAGTATAGGATGCTAGTTTTCCATCAGTGGCCCTACATTCTTGTCCGTCTGCTGTGCTATACTATCGGGCCGTGATCACCTGGGCGGTGATCACGGGTATATACTTATATACTATATACATGACACATGTGGTGACTAAAGTCGGGTCGGCTCGTAGGAGTACCCGCAAGTGGATCTTTGTGGCGGAGCGACAGGGCAGGTTGAGACCGCCTAGGTGAGAGGTGGGCCTGGCCCTGGTCGGCGTTCGCGGATACTTAACATGCTTAACGAGATCTTGGTATTTGATCTGAGTCTGGCCATTTGGTCTATACGCACTAGCCATCTACGCGGGAGTAGTTATGGGTATCCCGGCGTCGTGGTATCAGCCGAAGCCTTCGTGACGTCAGCGACTGAGTGGCGCGCGCCGTGTTGGACTGCTTTGACGTAACCGCCGTGATCGTGTGGGTTGCTAGGTCTGCTCACGGCCGCGTTCGCAACGTGCAGGTGTGCATAGGGCGATGGGCCCAGACCCCTGCGCGCTTAGGATTAGACCGGCGTGCTGACCGCTCTGTTGTGCTTAGGTGGGGCTGCGACGCGTTGATCTTACGAGGCCGGGCATGACCCAGAAAAGTGTGTCCGGCCAAATGGGATCGAGCGTGTTGGGTTATGTGGTGCACCCCTGCAGGGAAGTTTATCTATTCGAATAGCCGTGTCCCTCGGTAAAAGGACGACCCGGAGTTGTACCTTGACCTTATGACAACTAGAACTGGATACTGAATAAAATACACCCTTCCAAGTGCCAGATACAACCCGGTGATCGCTCTCTAACAGGGCGACGAGGAGGGGATCGCCGGGTAGGATTATGCTATGCGATGCTACTTGGAGGACTTCAATCTGCTCTCTTCTACATGCTGTAAGATGGAGATGGCCAGAAGCGTAGTCTTCGACAGGACTAGCTATCCCCCTTTTATTCTGGCATTCTGCAGTTCAGTCCACTGATATGCCCCTTTACACATATACCCATGCATATGTAGTATAGCTCCTTGCTTGTGAGTACTTTGGATGAGTACTCACGGTTGCTTCTCTCCCTCTTTTCCCCCTTTTCCTTTCTATCTGGTTGCCGCAACCAGATGTTGGAGTCCAGGAGCCAGACGCCACCATCGACGAAGACACCTACGACACTGGAGGTGCCTACTACTACGTGCAGCCCGCTGACGACGACCAGGAGTAGTTAGGAGGATCCCAGGCAGGAGGCCTGCGCCTCGTTCGATCTGTATCCCAGTTTGTGCTAGCCTTCTTAAGGCAAACTTGTTTAACTTATGTCTGTACTCAGATATTGTTGCTTCCGCTGACTCGTCTATGATCGAGCACTTGTATTCGAGCCCTCGAGGCCCCTGGCTTGTATTATGATGCTTGTATGACTTATTTATGTTTTAGAGTTGTGTTGTGATATCTTCCCGTCAGTCCCTGATCTTGATCGTACATATTTGCGTGCATGATTAGTGTACGGTCAAATCGGGGGCGTCACAGCTTAGAAGCCACATCCTTCAAATCATCAATATACATACCTTCGTTCCAGCAAGATTTAATATGCTCTTCTAACACCACCCCTTCCCTCTCCCAGTATGCCTCGTATTTAAGTTGTTTAACAATATTACCTTGCCGAGGCAATCCTGACAGTTGAATGAGCAGAGGGCAATGATCAGATCTTGAGCTAATAATATGAGACACCCTGCACTCCGGAAATAGTGCCGACCATTGAGGACACGCAACAGCTCTGTCCAATCTAACTCTAACATTTTTGGAACCCTGTTGCTTGTTGTCATAAGTCCACGGCGTACCATGAAACCCCAAGTCAAAAAGATTACAATCAGAGAGCACACTCCTAAAATCAGCCATCAAAGAATTGGACCTTTTATTCCGAGAAAAATGTTCATTTTGCCACATCGCTTCATTGAAATCTCCAACCATGAACCAAGGACCAGAACCCATAGGCTTAATTCTCCGCAAAAGTTCCCACATGACGTACCTTTGACTAGCCTTAGGCTCTCCATAGATAAAGGTGCTTCTCCACTTTGCTCCATTAGCAGTACAGATAAACATATCAATGAAATGCTCCCCATATTTGTTCAGCTGTATAGTATAAGAATCATCCCAGAACACGCAAGACCACCACCTTTCCCTGGAGAAGAATAGGTAAAAACATTACTCATACCCAAACGATAACGCAAACGCTCAACATAATCTTTATTTTTCCTTGTCTCGGAGAGAAAGATAACATTGGGTTGGTGCGTCTTAGAAAGACACACAAGCTCCTGAACTGTGCAAGGTTGCCCAAACCCCGACAGTTCCAACTAAGTATTTTCATGGCTCCTGACGGGCGCTCACATCCGCGCCCGTCAGTTGACCGACAGCCCCATGGTCGGTAGCTTCCTTAGTGATCTCACCTACAGCTCTCCCCTCCCCTACAGATTCTCTTTTTTTTCCTTGATTCACTTCCTCTCCCCCATCTACTTCCTTAGTAACATGAGTGACTATACCATCTATCCCAACTACAGCCTCAACTCTCTCAACACACACTCTTTTACAAGCAGAAAAGTCCACACTCTCAGAACTAGCACTGTTCATGTTGATGATGAATTCCTGGCTGCCGTCGGAACCGCGTTTCTTGGGCATCATTGTGTTTTGGAGGATGTCGACGAAGGCAGTTTTTCGGTTGGACAATTCACTCCCACTGTTAGGCGGAGTGGGCACCCCGAACATGGCATGCTTGACACCGGCGTGCTGCACCATAGCACGCTCCTCGCGCTCCTCCCTATGGACACGCTTCCAGCGTCCCCAAATGGTCTCCCTGCCCTTGGCATCGAGACTTGGCCGCATCCCACCAGTAGCTTTCGCCTCCGAGTTCGCCTCCAGACCATCCCCAGGAAGTGCAGCAACACCGCCCTGGCCACCACCAGCCTGCTGCACCACCCCAGATACAGTCTGGAGTCCCGCAGCTCCACCACCCGCCGAAATGGCAGGCTCCATCACGCCCTGGCCCTCCAGGGAAGCCGCGCCCAGCGACTCCATCAGTTGCGGCCTGGGAGCAACCACCCCTTGGTCGCGGTCCCCACCAGCAGGAAGCGGCTGCACCAGGGCCGCCCCCTTGCCCTCACCGCTAAGGCCCTCCTGGCCCTGCTGAGCAGCTCCCACAGCTAAACCAGAGGCATCAATGTTGGAGTCGACGATGCCCCCGGCCGCCTGCACGGACACCTCCTGATGAAGCTTGTCCATGGCCCCATCCTTGGAGCCGGATCCCGCAAGCACCGGTCTCCCCTCCAGGGAATAGCCCAGAACACGCATCCCGGGATCCGACGCAGCCACCGAGCCAGCCTTCTCCCCAAGGCACGCCTCAGCCAGAACTGGAGCAGCAGCCATAGAAAGTTGTTGGACAGCCGTGGCAACCACCGAGATCACCTTGTCCGGGAGCCTCGCGTTCTGCGCGAACACCTCATCTTCCGAGGGCCCCGCCAGGCCCCAGAAGTCGAAGTGATGCCGAACCGACCCACTCCAGGCCGGCGCCTTGAGGTCGGAGGAGTAGATCGCCTTGCGTTGCTCGGCCGGAATACTGCAGTGCTTGGCCGTCATGTGTCCCACGATACCACAGGACAAACAAAAGTTAGGCAGTTTTTCATATTTTACATTGAAGCTGAATTCCTCCTTGCTGCCAACGGGAGTGAAGGCAACGGACATCCTTAGCTGCTCATCCACCTTGTGAATGATCCGAACCCGAAGATGCTCACTGACAATCTGGTGGTTTTGGTGCGCCACCGCCTTCACTTCACCCAGCTGATCACCAAGAGCCCAGCCGAAGGCCTCAGTCTTGAGTGGCACCGGCAACCCATGGATTTGAACCCAGACCAAAAACGAGTCCAGGCACACATCCACGGGGTTGGTCTTCCCGTCGAGCACCGCGATCAGCACGGCGTTGTTCCTGAAGTGCCACGGGCCAGCCCGAAGCACGTGCTTGAGATCACCCTCCTCCGAGAATTTGATGACGAAGTGTCCGTCCTTGCTCTCGACCCGCTGAGCCACCGCATTGCCTCGCAACTTCCAAGGGCCGCGAAGATCGCTGACAACCGCCCTTGGGTCGATCGAGTACGGTAAGAGTACTCTAGCCACCGCAAGCTTCCCGGCGACCGCACGCAAGGCGGCTTCCAAGTCGATGACGAGGGGTTTCATGTCGGCTCTAGAACCGGCGAACACCTTGCTCTTGCCCGCCCTTCGGAGAGGAGGCGGAACCACCGCCCCCGCCGCAAAGCCAAAGGAGGCCGACGGCGTAACAGAGAGGGCCATGCCAGACGGCCCTCCCACTGCAGCCCCCGGCAGGCTCCCAGAAGGCTCAGAAGCCATCTGAGACAGCGGCGAGACGGCCACCCCTCCAGCCTGAACCAGGGCAGCGAGCTGAACGCCCTGAACTGCAGGCCTGTCAAGGCCCGTGCCCACCTCAGCCGCGCTGCCAGCATCCCTGACCGCAGCGACTGGGAGGGTGTCCACCCCCGCCCCATCAGCATCCACCAGCGCCTTTGCCTTGTCCTGGTCTCCCATGGCCACCTGAGCAACTAAGACAGAAAGAACAGACAGAGGCGAGCAGACACGAGGAGCAAGTGCGAACTGAAACCCACCGCCCCCTTCCTTGAAATACACAGGCTTCTCCTCTGACTCTGCCTCTGAATCTCCGAAATTAACAGCCAAATTACTGCATACCTGAAGCCCATTACCTTTGTTCTTCAAATCTGCCTTAAGTTCCTTAGAAACTGCCGGCCGATTCACAAATTGGTTCCCCGGATTAGCAGCTGTACTGGAGGATTGAAAGCCAATACTCCCATCCACTGATTCCGCGGGATGAATCCCCTCCAATACTTTCTTGATCTCCACTTGATTTGGACGGGCCTTGAAAATTTTCTCTGCTCTTTCTTGCATCAGCCGCAAACACCGTTGGCGATCTGAGGAGCGAAGGAGAATCTCCCTCCCCCTCCGCCTGAAGGTGCTCCACTCCACGGAGAAGAGGCCACCCAACTCCCATGCGCGAACGCTCCCCTCCAGCCCCCGGCCCTCGGCCGGCGGCAGCGCCGCCACCATGCCCGCTCACTCTCAGATCGCCCCTCTCATCGCCAGCACCGTTCTTTCTCGCAAAGGCAACAGATTAGTCGTACTAATTCTTTATATTTTCATTTCCATCGGGTAAGATCCTTACATGCTATATACAAATGACTTATTCCCACGATGTTGGTCTCGTGAGTCCGCATTAGTCTTCAATGTGATATTACTTTGCGACAATAATAGTATGGCTACATACATATGCATGGTCGGTAGTCTAATTATTGCATCATATAGGCTAATGTGTTTTAATTATCTACCTAGAGAAGTTATAATCTACACCGTGGGTCTTCCATTTCGCATTAGGGTGTGCATATCTAAGAGAATGTTTCATGCGAATGCGATTTTTAAGTTCGCACATATACAAAAGCTAATTAAAAACAGTTGCATGCATGCATAATATAGCTTCAAATTATTTGACATCGTTTGCTTGAATAATAGATATAGCTACCTATTATTCAAGCAAGATTACTAGCAGGGGAGTATATGATATCCAGCATGCAAACGGTACAATAGTATAAAATGAGTTAGCTGGAGTTGGACAAGGACGGGTAGCGCTCAAGCTTTAGCTTGTCAAAGTGGAGAAAGTTACATCTATTAATCTTCTAGAATTTCTCCACTATCACTGACGACCCAGCACGAAAATCAAGGCAAAAAAAACACTATCTTAATCAATCTACCTAGCAGTACGTACCTGGTTAACCAATACTAGTATTAACTTAACACACAGATTCATAACTATGACTTATGGTAGTATCTAATTCAATTTGACAATATATATGTTTTTCTCTTGGTCCTGGACCATGTAAGTTACAGAATTGGTTAGACAGTAGGTAAAGGGCTCATTTCCGGGCAGCACAAGCCATTGACCGCCGCAGCTAGCTACGTATGCTAACAACCTAAGCTCAATTAGGACATAGATCTACTTTTGATTAGCAGTTAATTAAGCTCGCTTTAACCTCGAAAAGCTCGCGGGCTTTTTCGATTTGACACAGTGGTTAGAGTACTTAAACCTGTTTTCTGGCAATGTCCTTCCTTTTGTCGTGGACAGTTTGAACAGTTTTCTTCTCTCTTTCAAGCTAAGCAAACAGCCGGGCCCTGTAGATAAACGATAAAATGTTTTTGTTAAGATGATAATATGTTACCATGAAAATTTGTTACCATGAGTAATACGTTGATAGGCAATTTAGGTCATCAGTGCCAGTTACTTTCCATGTGCACATATTCATACCATCATCAGAATGACCTTCAAAGAAACTTCCAAGCGTAGTTATCTGTGCATGCAAACGTGTATGCAGGACCTGGATCTCGCTTTCTTGTCAGGTGAGATTTTGACATGAGCATGCATTCTTTTTTTTTAAGAAAAGGCGAGAGCCTAACTTTATAAATAAAGCCACACGACAGAGTACCACATAAAACAACCACGAGTTCACCGAGCACAAACACAAGTCCAGAGGCGCGCAGGCTGAAATCAAACATAAATGGCACGCAGGCCAACAACCTACTGCTAAAGAAGGGATCCAAAACATGACGATCAGACGGAGGTAGTAGAAGACATCAAGCTTGCCGACGCTCGAACCTTGTTGATCAGCTCCTCCAAACCGTCAACATCTGTTGGCTTAGTCCATAATTTTCACTGCTGCAAGAATATAGACATTTTAAACAAAACATTAGCTGGCTTGTTAGGGAAGACACCCTCAATGATGAATCTGTTCCTAATATTCCATAGAGACCAGCATAGGGCCCCCAACCCGATCCAGAAAAGCCTCTTCGTTCGGCCATGAATGCTATCAGTTAAGGTCCGCAGATCCGAGAAAGAGCCAGGATCCCAAGAGACATTCATCCACAATCTGACCCCTCCCCAGGCCAACTTAGCCAGAGGGCACTCAACAAAGATATGATTGGTATTCTCTTAGAATAGTATAAAGCACAAAAGGTAGAACCAGGCCCGTTCCTCTTACGAATCTGGTCGGCCGAAGGCAAACATCCTCTAATGGCCTGCCAAAGGAACATCTTAATCTTAGGGGGGATTCTAGCCGCCCATACCTATTTAAACTTAGACGTGGGAGAGCCATCTATGAGCCTAGCGTAGAGAGAATTGACCGAAAAAATACCCAAGGCGGTATGGGGCCAGGTCACCGAGTCCTCCTCCTCCGAGAGACTAGGGAACAGGGCACCAAGCCGATGCCAGTCCTCCAACTCTGCAGGAGAGAGGGTTCTCCGGAGACCCAAGTCCCAACCCTTGCGTGAGAGCTCAGAGATCGAGATCCCAGGCTCCGGACAATACGAGAACAGAACCGGGAAAGAGGATGCTAATGGTGCATCCCCAGTCCACCAATCCAACCAGAAGCGAGTCGAGGCACCATTCTTGAAAACAAACTTAACGTGATCGTGAAAAACATCCCTGGCCCTAATCAGATCCCTCCAAAACTGAGACCCATATGACGCCGAGGCGAACATGGGGTTGCCGGAAGAGAAATATTTAGCTTTCAAGATATCGAACCAAAGGGTCCCAGGGGAAGCATTCATGATCCACCACCACCACTTAATGATAAGGCACTTATTCATCACCGTCGTATTAAGGATTCCCAGCCCCCCAAGGCTTTTAGGCCTGCAAATGGCCTTCCATTTGACAAACATGTATTTACGCTTATTATCCGAAGAGTTCCAGTAGAAAGCCCCCCTGTGTTTATCAAAGGCTGCGTGAATGCCCAGGGAAAGCATAAAAAAGCCCATCGTGAACATAGGCAAGGAAGACAGGCACGCATTGATGAGGCACACTTTCCCTGCCTGAGTAGTATATCTGCCGCACCATGGCATGACTTTGTTGCCCACTTTAGCCACCAGAGGTTTGAATTCTTTAGCGTGCAGATGGTAAGGGGAAATAGGCATGCCCAGGTATTTGAAGGGAAAGGAGCCGAGCGAACAATTAAGTAATTGGGCAACCCTTCGAGCCTCCACCTCGTCAACTCCGGTCACGATAACCTCACTTTTGGAGAAATTGATCTTCAGCCCCGACAAGGCTTCAAAACATAACAGGATGAACTTAAGGTTAGCAGGACAAGCCTCATTCATCTCCACCAAGATGATCGTATCATCAGCATACTGGAGATGCGAGATTCCTCGAGGGAGAAGGTGGGATACAACAGGGGTAATATGACCAGCCGAAGCCGCACGATCCAACATACAAGACAAGGCATCGTCCACAAAATTCAAAAGAATAGGAGAGGCTGGATCTCCTTGCCGCAGGCCACGACCGTTGGCGAAATATTTGGTGGTCATGCCATTCCCAGCCACATCCGTGTGGCCCCCAGAGACCAATTGCATTAGTCTATGAACCACACCCGCATCAAACCCTTCTGCCAATAAGACCTGGCGAAGGAAGTCCGAACTAACAGAGTCATAGGCCTTTTCGAAATCAAGTTTGAGAATCAGGGCACGGGAATCTCTCCTTCAAAGGTCATGCACAATTTCATGAAGGCAGAGATTTCCATCAAGGATGAACCTACCCTTGATGAAAGCAGTCTGGGTGGGACTAATGGTACGATGTACCACCGGAGAGAACCTAGTTGCAAACCCTTTGGAAAGAAACTTAGCAAAGTTATTAATCAAAGCTATAGGGCGAAAATGGGGGATATTATTACCGCCCTTGACTTTTGGGATGATGTCAGATGACAAATGGACTACGGATAATTTGTTCAACACTAGGTCCTTTCATACGTATGTATATATCTACCCTTTACCCACTAATTAATTGAGGAGAAGGAAGAGATGGGACACTTCAAATTGGCTCTAGGGCTCTTAATTAGTTATATATTCAAGAAAATGAATTTATTATTAAGATTTATTAGATATGTGTATAGTGCTGCAGTTAAGAATGATCAGATACAGGTCGCATCACATCAGTGCTTAAGACAAGTAATTTGGGATGGAGGTAATAATTAATAAGAAATTGTTGTGTGCATCATGATGATGCAGAGGCATGGGTTTGAGCCTACTTTTCGAAGAAAAACAAACAGCTACTCCCTCTGTCTAGGTGTATAAGTCACATTACGAAAACCAAATAATCCCAAAACACGTAGGCGGTGCATTAACTCTCACCTCATTTCTTGATTCTGGACATAACCGAAGGAATCAACCAATAAGAGATGTGGGGCATGTATGCTTTCAATGACTTGAGACTACCAAACACGACATGCGGTGGTTAGTTCATTGCATGTAATGTTATTAATTAGTAAATAAACATTAAGTTCTCTCGTTTTTCCTTTCACGCCTTGGTCCCGGTGCAGAATCTAAGATGACATATGCACCTGGACGGAGCGAGTAGCTCTATTCCTCCCCCAAAAATAGATTGATGTGTGGGAGGAAACCTAAATCCCAAGAAAACTCAGCAACAGCAGCAACATGGCCAGTGGACACCTATGCAATATTGTGAACAAGTGTACGGTGACATGCACGTAGATTGACCTACCTCATGAGAAAAGCATAGAGAACACATATGATGGCTGCAGTGCATGGTCAACTTGGCATTTTGAGTCTGACTAGGCACCAATTAATGCATGTCAAACTGAGACTTTTGCACCACAAAACTAATGAAACATTAATTAACTTAAAACATGTTAGATCCCTGAAATTGTGCATCTTCCATGTGGCCTAGGGGCGCGGGCCAGGCCCTGGCCGTGCCAGGTGGCCGCGTGGAGCCCCTGTGGCTCCTCTCGTCCGCCGCCAATACTTTCTGGACTCTTCCTATGGAGAAAAAAATTGTATTAAATCGTTGTGCCATTTTGACGCTCATAGATATTGATTTCTCAAAAATAAAAAACATGTAGAAAACAGCAAGTCGCAATGGGCACTAAATTAGTAGGCTAGGTCAGAAAAATAATATAAATTGCTATAAAAAGTAAATAAAAGTGATATTATAATAGCATGAAACAATCAAATATTATAGATACGTTTGTGACGTATCACCCCGCGACATGTACTCAATGAGAAATGAGCTTGTTAGTAACACAAATAGGTAGGAAAAATCCAATTTGTAGGAGGTACAGTTATTACTTGAAATGAGATCAATTCATAATTTTCTTAAGAGATCTTAGAAAAGAAACCGTTGATTGGGTACTTTGGGGCCCCAAAAAGAAGTCTACCCCTTCACTTAGAGAAGAGAACGTTGTTAGAGAGACATCCTGCAATCGTACCCCTTCGCTCATGACTCGCGACACGCATAGGAGATAGGGCTTCCTACTCCCGTGGGCGCCACCACTGATATTCCTCGTCTTCTGTGGCCCTATGGCCATGGAGGCGCTGTGGATCACGGCCTCTACCGGCGAGAGGGCTTCGCTTTTAGGTGTTTTTTAGTTTGGTTAAGGTTTGTGTCCTACTCAGGAGTGTGAGGCAACGCCGGCTCCCAGGACATGGAATAAAGTTCTCCCCGTCTAGCCCCCATCTTGGTCATGCATCTAGCATCGCGGAAGGGTGTGTGGAGGTTTGTCTCTAACGGATCTTGCAGGGTTCAGTCTGTCTTTGTCCTCAGTGGATCAATTTGGATCTGGTCTTCATTTGGGTGTCTATAGGTTGGATAATTCCAATTTATGATTCACTTCATCGAGGAGAGTTGATGTTCTTGTGCCTGGTCCTGTGGGACCTTAGCATAACGTAGCTAGATGCATTGAAGAAGTCACTGTAATATAGTGGTATGTGTTCCCGCCTGTCACCCCGGTGACCTTGGTTTCACCCCGACAAAGGCGCATTTAATTTTCTAGGATAAAAATGTACCTTTTTTTACAAAATTATATGCATTTTACCATATGTTTCCATCCTCAGCAAAGTAAATCTCCCCTTTCCATTTTCTCATGTTGTTTTTGTACACTCCTGGAGGAAGAACAAACTAATCATTGGAATTACTATTATTATTATTATTCTACACATTCATCAGAGACTGTATTAGTCAGTGACACATAAGAGAAGGAAGAAGAGTAACTTGTCAATCTCTACCATGAGTCACTTCAGCCTACATCCAAACTTAAGCTTCCCTTGCAAACCACAGCCCTGCCTAGCTACCTAGTTAGCTCTTAAATAAACTAATCACCATCATCCTATACCATGAGTCACTTCAGACAAGAACTTTTTTTTTCAGAGGTTCAGACAGGAACCTGCAAGCACTACTGTTGCTAGTCAGCCATGGATATGCATCACTGTCATGCCACTATTTTCTGGCTTTCCCATGCTTCTCAACCATGCCTTTGGCCCCCAATCCACAAACAATTGTGCCAAGTTGATGCCTGCTAAATTGGCTACATGTTTACAAACAATTGTGGCTACATGCCTATTGTCTTTAAATATAAATTAGGGCAAAGAACAGGATTTGTTCTGTACTACATTTTGTGTCAGATCCGTGTCATGCGCACACGCTAGTATTGCTGAGGTCTAGTGCAGCACATTCAGTTGATAAAATTCTATCGACAGTAGGAGCACTACACTAGATTCCAGCGATATGAGTCTAGCAAACAATTAACCGTGCGGAAGCTACTATCAGTTGAAGTTTCAACTCCGTAATCCCCTGTACTCATGATTAAGCAAGTAGTTAGTAGTAATTTTTAACGATAGATAATTAGAAGACAGATGAAATAACTGAAGATCTAAGGACAGATTCAGTTTCATACACTGTTGCTTGTTGGTTTGCTTTAGACAGCAGGTCATAGCGTGTGCCTGTTTTCCAGGTGCAGACACAGACACACAGGTTCAGGGTTGAATTCCTTCCATGCTAGGAGTATTTATAAACAACTCCTGCTGCCAATAGCACAGACATGCTCTGAGACAAATTGGTTAACAAGAAGGGGCCAATCTCGGCGGCAAAGACAAACAGATGCTATAATGCAACATGGTCCGCTTTCTCCTAACTAACTGGATTAGATTAATGCAACAAACTAAGATTGCAAAAGTTTACGAGACGCGGCTCTTGTCGGGTTTATTGCCACGGCATGACACCGCAGACACCACGTATGCATTGAAATATGTCCTTATTTACACAAATGGATTTATTTATTTTTATTTATTAACCTGGCATATATTATCTCAAACCCATGGTAATTGTATTATATATTTTTTGAGCAAATACAATTACAGATATGGTTTTTCCTCAGATCAGAGTACCAAAACTTTCTGTTTATGTAACTGATGACATCAACAAGAAGAGCAAATCGGTTGAGGCCCGGAGCATCAATTTCAACCTTGATATAGTCTTTGTCAACTCACTGAAATTATCACCATATCATACTAATGGAGCCTTTCTGCACGTCTGCGATTAGGACAGTGAACCTATTGACTTGAGACTGCCTAGGCCAATAAGCCTAGCTTAGCATTGATAAATAATGCCTTGTCTTGCAAGTAAAATGACACATTTAATTCATCTTACCTAGATCGATGCCCAAATTGCGATCAGTCCTAGTATAGGTTGTTAATATAGTGTCTAGTATAAGTGCGAAGATACAAGTGAAGTAGTACAAACGTGGACACAATCCTCACCAAACTGTAACAACTACAGGCTTAACAGTGACATGCGATGAGCAAATGGATCAGGCAAAGATTTGGTTCTATTTCTTTATCAGATTCTGTTTACTAACTATTCTCTTTAACAGATGCAGTCCAGGGCATGTCACGGCAGATTATGTTGTTAATCCTTGTTGATTTAGAAAATACTTAAGCAATGCAGTATCATATGATGATATAAAAGACGCGAGAACAAGTAGCTTCATGCATGTTAAGGTTGCATTAGACTAAGTTGAGACCCTAATTAACCTAAAGACCCACAAGGCTGTCTGACTGTGTAAACATTTAAGCTTGACTTATCCGTCCGGATCATTACTTCATTCATCAACTGAACAGCATGTGAAGTTTGAGTTGCTTATATTACTGCAACTAAAGAAAATATATTAAAGGTAAGAATAAAATTCTTTGCCTGCCATATTCAAGCTCCATATGTGATCAAATACTCCTTAGTAAATACTCCCTCCGTCCCATAATATAAGAGCGTTTTTTACACTAGTCGCTCTTATATTATGGGACGGAGGGAGTATGTTACATATCTTCTTCAGGATGATAGCAAAAAAAATTGAGAACTTATATATCTTTCTCTATTATGCATGTGTACATTTGGTTATGATTTGGAACAAACCATAAAATAAATAAATTTCCCAAATATAGAACAGAAGAAAACAGCCAGAAGATGGGAATTACATTCTTCAGATAATGACAGGAATTATTAACTCAGCGTGTGACATACATAATTGGAAGCCGTTCTGTCATATTTGCAGCGCTGTTGCTTCCAGTGATACACAATAATGATGGGCTGAAAAGGATTGCCTCCTAAAATAAGCACATCCTTATATAAGATGTCCATATCAGATTTCTTATCACAATAAGTTAATCTTCGTTTGTGTCTGTCACACGCGTCAGAAATCTGATTAGTGCAAATACACATAATTTGTATTAGCTGTGCACCATTCTGTAGGAGGACATGGCATTGCCAATCAGAAATGTTCAGTGATATTTTCTAGAGTGTACGCTGACATATACTACATCCAACAATCTGATGGATTGTTTTAACTGCCCAATAGCATTCAAATTCATCATGTCACCCTCGTATACTCTAAATCAAAGCTGCAGGTAACAGTGTATTGGCGTCTCAATGCTACTAACAAGCACAAAACAACCATAATTGTCCTTTGTCCTAGTAGCTAGATACCTAGGCAGGTACTAACATATCCGAATTCTACTGTGGGATGCTTGCCAATTCATCCACTAGATAGAGTACTTGCAGAAGTTATCAGAATGAGAATAAAGTTCTTTCTTCCTGTCACATCTACTCACATTATTGAACACACTGAAATATGTTGTGTAATATTCAGTTGCTCACATGAGCATATAATGCCAATAACCAATAGGGACATAGTGGTTTTCCTCTTCATCGGACACCAGAGTGCGAAATTCTTAACAGTTCCACAAGTTCAGTTCAGTGATTGCACCGGACCAGATTTTTTTTTTAGGAATAGACTGGATCATACACCCTCCGTCTCAAATTACTTGTCGCACGAATGGATAAAAATGAATTTATCTAGAACTAAATTACGTCTAGATACATCCATTTCCGCGACAAGTAATTCCAGACTGAGGGAGTATTAATTACTGGGTTCGTTTAAACCAGAGAAAGCAATTCTTGAAACCGGGTTTGCTGAAGGGAATTGACCAATAAGCTAGTTTGCTGAATAGAAACTAGTTTAGCAAGCCCTCTGATACTGGTTGTGTCATGAGGGCATCGAATGTAGAGCGCATTGTGATTTAAATATGCATGGCTGATTCATACTGACTGAAACCTGCAGGCTGCAATAAGATCAACCTGAAGCTTCTACATAAGAGCGTGCGTGTGGCTGTTGATCCACCCACCATAACCGATTTGGTTAACCATATTGGGTGGCTGGTGATGGCGAAGGCATCTATGTATCTATCTATGTCAGTGTTAGTGTTAATTAGACTCTAAACATGCTGCTAATTTGTAGGAGTGAAATTAAGCTGTAAAATGGTGCACATTTAGGTGCCTGCTCGAGAAAAATAGACAGAGATGTATCTTGTTAATTCTGTTCTCCTGTCTTTCTTGCAGTTTAGGGTTATAAAAACACATGTCGTGCCTTATCAGAGTGTTTTATTTTTTTTGCTTTTTATCTTTGACTTTCCTTATTTAATAAACCTACAAATTAAATATTAACTCTTTATTGAACCTGCAAATTAAATATTAACTATTTATTGAACCTGCAAATTAAATATCTGTGCACTACTGCATTAAGAAAGAAAAAGAGAATAAATGACCTGACAGACACGACAAGAGTGTTCAACTATATATGTCTGAATGGACAACCCATGGAACTAACTACTCAACTTTTTGGGGGAAACATATACATATTGGATTTGTGTGCCAGCATTTGTCAGTGATGACAGTAGCAATCAAGGGTTGACAGGAAGCTTCCAATGAGCAAGGTGTGATAGCTATTATATCACAGTTCAAACATCAAAGAGCCCAATTTTACAGGAACGTCTCTGCTCCGTGTGATGTGAGAGATCAAGGTGGTTGCATGTTTGGTAAAAGTTTAACCAACTGTTTGAATTGCATTGCACCCCCATTATTATATAATTTATTCTACTAGCTTCTTCAGTAGACGACCTAGATAAATTAGGCATCCTTCATGCACAGCAACTAAACCACCAGAACACACTCAATGTAATTCTGTAATTCTCCTGTAGACATAACTAACCATTTAGTTACATCTGGTTAATTAGTTAACTAACCATGCATTGACCCACATAATTAAGCATGTGTACCTGTCAAGAGGGGGCCACTGATTGCAGAAACCACACTTTCATGAAATCAATGCCCTGCCCTTCATACTCTCTCCATTGCTTGCACATAAGGGTGTCTTGCAGTACACAGTGAACAACAGTGTTGTGATGTGCACATGACCTACTACATGTCAACATAGATTCCTTTTCTGCTTCTGTATTTTTGGTGCCGACAACGTAGATATACCTTTTCTGTAATCCTAAGACCACAAGATCATTAATTCCAACTAGTTGCACAATTGCTTTCCTCAAAGGGCTTTGATTAGTGCCCACAAGTAGTACACCTTGGCTCAACACAGGAGATTAACTAAGAGTTTCAGCAAGTTATAATGGACCCCACTGTACATTGGCATGCACGTATGGTTTTGATAATTCAGCGGCATGCACTTGACAATTGTAAAATGTGTTGTGTCCAGGTACTGTCTAATCAACCTTTGACAGGGATCCATACTGAGTAATTTAATAAGTGAGTGGGATTAGCTAGGCAATTATGTCTAAAAAGTTCAGTTGTGTCATGCATGCATGGGTGGGTGAACGTGTGGGCCAAAAAGATGCACGCACGCATGGTGGGATCAAGGCATATCAACTCCAAGATCGACACATCGAAGCAACTTCTACTCATGACAACACACTACTACTTGAAAAATTGCAATCTCTAAGTCGAATATTGTAAGCCATTGAGCATCCATAGATTGCATTTTTTTTCTTACTGTGTATAGAATGTAAACTACAATGTTCTCAGAAAATTGGTGCGTAAAGAGGAAGGCTCCGAAATATGTTTGTGAATGTGTGCAAGCGGCGACTTTCAAAACAGACTCCCCTGCCCCCTCCCCGGTGCGCGCCACCAACTCAAAGTCGAGCAACATAACAGGAATCGACACACCTAATACGAAGCGACCAAGAGTACCAAACAGGAACTAAATCGCGACGCCTTGGGAAATGAGGGAACGCCTTTGCACGGAATGTCGGATACGATTCCGGATCCATCGATACGGTATCCCAGCTAGGCGATTAGGTTGGATGGTAACACGATGCAAGGATTTACCCAGGTTTGGGCCCTCAAGATTGAGGTATTACCCTACTCCTGCTCGTATATTACGATAGGGGTGCGTAACAAAGTACGGGTGAATACCAAGGGATTGTGTGTATGTTATCGACGACCCTGGCCCCGTCTTATATTGCATACAGGGGTCCTGGGTTACATATACTATTCGGTTACGTCGGTGCAGGAGTCCTCCACATCCCAGTATCTTTGCCTTCTACAACAAATCCTACGGGGTCTTCCATATAATCTTCATGGGCTGCCCAGCTGGCACAGGACGCAACCAACGTAGGGGTCCGCAGCCAGCCCACAAGGCCGGGAAACGACATGGTGAGAGACCCCTGGCAAAGACACCATCAGTAGCCCCTAAACCGGTCTTCAAGCTTGGTTGCACCTCAGTCATGTCCGAGCTGCACGTCGTTTTCGGTCACCAAGGTTGAAACTATATTCCAATGAAGCTTCCCAAGCAGTGCCATCATGCAGCTGGCCTTCGGCTGCCTGGTTGCCTCCGAAGTGGTGCAAACCACCTCGGCCTTTTCTCGTCGAAGGAGATAGCCAACCTCCGTAGAAAATATTTACCGCGCAATCAACTCTTCACGCATCTTCAAATGTTCAACAAGCCTAGCCCTAACTAGCCACGACGGTCTCAACAATTAGAAGTGATAGCTTAGCCCTGCACTAATATGTTATTCGTAGTATGTACCCTAGATTAGTAACAACAATTCTTATTGTCCAACATTGAAATTGATATGTATCTTGGATCAAGTTTCGAACTAATATGTTATGAAATGTATGTTTAGATGAAGTTTGTAAGCAAGCATTTGAAAAAGAATCAGCAAAAGAAAATTTGGGGAGTGGGTGGTTAAGTTGTGAAGGATGGGCTAGATGGAAAAAAGTTTAATATCTCAAATATGGGGAATTAAGTTATGGGGATGTGCTGGAGATGCTCTTACCCATGCAAACTTAGGCTTAGTTTGGAGTCATTGAAGCTGTGTTGTGACATGCTTCTTTTATAATCAGAAATTAAAACAAAAGCGGGGAAAATTAGGTCTAAGAAGCACAAATTAGGCACAAACATGTTGTCTCATAAAATCCACACACTCCAAGTAAGGACTGGAATATGTTGGTGAATGCTCACTTTTCTTCGGCATTGCATGCCAAATGGCAACATGAGCCATTATTCTTTCATATTAAAAACAATTCACGTATGCATTTGGCTTCCTACTTTCTTATAGCCAAATCAATTATATGTAGAAATTCAGTTTTATCATTAAAGAATGGATCAACAACATCTGAGCTAATTTTAACAGAAAAGCCTTTCTTCTATGTGTTGGCCTTGTGGACACATATGTGACCGCTCACTAGACTGTCCACTCAACACACCCTCACCCAATGCAAAGCTAAACTAATGAACCAAATCACCAAATCCATTTCCCAAGTCAACCATTCACATACACATGTACATACCACTAGAATGTTCTTCTAATTAATTAATCCCAGTAAACTACCTAATTAGCTGCTCAT
This sequence comes from Triticum aestivum, assembly GCF_018294505.1. Taxonomy (NCBI): domain Eukaryota; kingdom Viridiplantae; phylum Streptophyta; class Magnoliopsida; order Poales; family Poaceae; genus Triticum; species Triticum aestivum. The sequence continues at coordinate 13,430,544 of NC_057814.1, read as the reverse complement.
CGATCACCGGGCAAGCTTAGGCCAGCTGGGCCATTGACAGTCATCAGACAGCATGCATCCATCCAGCAAGCTAGGTGGCTGCAAGGTGGGTCCCACTGCTTGTAGAGGTAGCTAAGACGGGCCCACCAGGCCACCCTAATAGGCCTATGATGAGGCGGCGGCTGATGAGGTGCACCAAATTGGTTTACGTGACACGAGGGAAAATGAAGGGAGGGGAACAGGCAGGTAGTTCCTTCTTGGTTGCTCCTTGTTTGGAGCCCAAAGTCCACACGTGTCAGGTCATCCGGACCTAACTCCCCTCTGCCTCCTGCACACGTGCCGCCCACACACGAAGGCCTCCTTTTTTTTAACAGTGCACCTGTCGCTTCAAATATATTCGGTACTTCTATGTGTCTATGGTGTGTACAGTGGATATATTCATGATGATGGTGATCATCTGTCGTTTCATATCAATATCGTACTTGCAAAAACCGATATGTTTTGCTTTCTTACACAAGAAATTAACATGCATGTTGGTACATGTTGTTTTTTTCTTTTGAAACGACCCGGCTTTAATTCGTTAATGAGAAAACTTACACTAGAGCGAAGAAACTCAAACACACGCACGGACTATAAAGATCTTTCGTAAAAGAAAAGGTTACATCAAAACACCACGGAGGCTGTCACCTGTACCGTGATCTCTTGTAACCGGACTTTTCTCTAAATCATGCGAGGAAGAATTAGCTTCGCCCCGTACATGCTCGCGCACGCACACAAACACACACAGGGCTCTATAGATCCGTGAATGCCACTATATCGCGCGCGTCGGCTAGCTGCACTATGGGCCTAGAGCCACGGTCATCGTCAATCTTCTTCCTGCACTTATACCTGCCCCATTGTTGTCGTCAATGCCCTTTTGCCTCGACGCTCTACCTCTCGCGATAATCCTCTACCCCGCCCGCCCGCCCACCCCCTCCTTGTTCCTCCATATGTTTTCCTTCTACTTTCTTCCTCTCTCCTTCTTCCTCCGCTTGTATTCGTCCCGCCACTCAACTCCTTGGCATGTGAACATGTTAATAAAAACGGATGTAGCTTGCTTAGATTTGATTGATACGGAATATTCGACATCAAGATATTCATTTGGAGCATAACGTATAGTGTCTCTTGAATTTCCACCCACGCATGCATATCACGCATGCATGCATACATATACGCAATACGTATACTTGATCCATCCACTTGCTCATGCAGTAATAAGTATACGCACGTAGGGAAAACTAGAAAAGGCAACAAGACAGCACACACGTACGCCAGCATCTATCTAACTAAACAACGTACCTGCTTAAGCAAACTGATTCTGTCCATAGCCAAAAAAGTCAGAGAGGGACAGACGGAGAGAGAGAGAGAGAGAGAAAGAGATTTAGAGAGAGAAACACAGAGGTGCCTAGAGAGAGAAACTGAGAGGTCGCTAGAGAGAGAACGAGAGTGGGAAACACAGAGGGTAGAGAGAGGTGAGAGAGAGGAGGCTGCGTCTCCCGCACACAAACACTACCTTTTAGCATTCCATGCCGCCATGCACGCATCATCCTCCACCTCCCTCCGGGCCCCTCTCCCTCTCCCTCTAAACCCTTCCCTATAAAACCCCCTCCTATCCACCCCAACGAAACCTCAAAAACCCAACTCCCCCGCCGGCCATTGCTAGCTACACCTCTCTCCGCCAAGCTACTAGCCTCACAGTCAAAGAAAGAGAAGAAGCTAGCTAGCTACTATCTAGTCGCGATGGGGCGGTCGCCGTGCTGCGACGGGGAGGCCGGCGTGAAGAAGGGCCCGTGGACGCCCGAGGAGGACAAGCTGCTGGTGGACTACATCCAGGAGAAGGGGCACGGAAGCTGGCGCCGCCTGCCCAAGCTCGCCGGCCTCAACCGCTGCGGCAAGAGCTGCCGCCTCCGCTGGACCAACTACCTCCGCCCCGACATCAAGCGCGGACGCTTCACCGACGACGAGGAGAAGCTCATCATCCACCTCCACTCCCTCCTCGGCAACAAGTAAGCCACGTGTCTATTGTTTGTGTCTTCTTCTCCGACTCCGGCGCCGGTGACTGATGGATTGGGGTTGGTTGGTTCAGGTGGTCGTCGATTGCTACGAAGCTGCCGGGGAGGACGGACAACGAGATCAAGAACTACTGGAACACGCACCTGCGCAAGAAGCTGCTCGGCATGGGCATCGACCCCGTCACGCACCGCCCGCGCACCGACCTCAGCCTGCTCGCCGGGCTCCCGGGCCTCCTCGCGGCAGCCGGTAGCTTCGGCGGCGCCGGCTCGGCCACCGGCGCCTGGGACATGAACGCGCTCAGGCTGCAGGCCGACGCCGCCAAGTTCCAGCTGCTTCAGGGGCTCGTGCGTGCGCTCACCACCGCCGCGGTGCCCGCGCCAGCACCTGGCATGGACAACCTCATGGCACTCCTCGCCGCCAGCAACGGTGGGCAGAGCGGCATGAATAACGGTGGGCAGCACGGCGTTGACCAGAGCATGCTGCTACAACAGTGCCAGTGGGACGGCATGAATAACCTACCGGCGCTGACCAACTCCGCGCCGGCGAGCGGCATGCACAACATCAGCGGCATGTTCGACAGCTTCGGCGCCGGCGACGGGCTGAGCTCGACGGAGCTTGGGGGCCACGGCGGGGCGAGCGGGAGCAACGTGACCGTGGACGCGGTGGCGCCACCGCGCCCAATGGTGGCCAACGACCAGGAGTGCAACAACAATGGCGGCGGCGGTGTGTCGTGCGAGCAGACGCCGGCGTCGAGCCCGTTCGACGGGCTGGAGAGCCTGAACCTGATGGATGACCTCAACACGGACGGTAGCTGGAAGGATTTGCTAGAGTGAGTACCTGCTCCCGTTCCATCAACTTTCTATCAAAAAGAAAGAAAAAACACCCATGCATGCATGTCTCTTTTCCATCCACCCAAATAATTCTGACTCATACATTTCTTAAATATTCTCTGTGCTTTTTCCTTAATCCTAATTTAATTTATATAGTTCAACTAGCTAGGTCATTTTACCAGGAGATTAATTGACACAATACTTATAGCTGACATGATTATTCTCTTATTTATTTTTATGCAGGCAAATGTCATGGCTGAACTCAAGTGAGTTGTGATGGGTAGATAGAAGAGATATGATCAAGAATGCCAAAAATAATAAGGAAGAAGATTGAGACTATTAATTGTTGGATTTGACGCACTTTTCGGTTGATCAATACCGAAGATGTCAAGTTTGTTTGTTGATAGGGGAACAAGGTGGTTTAGTCCACACTTTTAGTCATGTACAAAAAAGAACAGAAGGACATACATATATATGTACACACTCACAGCAATTAATGTTCATTTTTGTTTAATTAGTTTCTTTGTTTTTCCTTTTTTTTATGAGGTGGGGAATATATGTAATAACTAGATTGTGACATAAATTGAAAGCACCTTCGTTTTTCCAGACAGCAAAGTATGTGTGTGTAAGTGTGACTATATATTCATCGTCATTATTTCTTGAGTCTTGCATAATGACGGAGGGTTTAGTTGATTTGTTTGAACTTTCTCTTGCGTGAAGAAGCTAAACTCAGGTCGTCATTTGATTGGATTGTGATTATATTTTAATCCCACGATGTTGGTCTTGTGAGTCCAACATTAGTCTTCACTGTGATCAATCTCCCATATGTACTTTGCGACAATAATTGTATGGCTACATATGGTTGATAGTCAAATTTGCATCATATGGACTACTGTATTTTAATTATCTAATTAGAGAAGACATAGTCTACACTGTGGGCCTTCCATTTCGCATTAGGGTACGGTACATATATAGTAGAAGATAAGTTTGCTTTCACGTTTTAATTAAACCATATATACGTTCTAACTAAGAAAGACAATTGCATGCATAATATATAACTTCAAGAAAATTTAGAATGTTTTCTCAAAAAATATATATAGCTGCCTTTGATTAATTCCTCTGTGTGTGGGGTCTTCTCAGTCACAACGAGGTTACTTGTTGGAGGAGAATTGACTAGCAGACACACATCACTTGTACTACTGAAATTAACCAGCAGGGGACATGCATGCATATATATGATAGCATGCAAACGGTATAATAGTATCAAATGAGTTAGTTGGGGTTGGACAAGGACGGGTAGCGCTCAAGCTTTAGCTTGTCAATGTGGAGAAAGTTACCTTATTAATCTTCTAGAATTTCTCCACACTATCACTGACGACTCAGCACGAAAATCAAGGCAAAAGAAAACACTATCTTCATCAATCTATCTAGATAATCCATGGTTAACCAGATTCAACTTGATACTAGCTAGGACTTATGGTATTCTAACTGATCGAGCTTAACTAATCCATTACCAATATCAACGCTAAGCAATCAATTCATTTCGATTTGCAAGGCAGTAGTTTCGACGCACAAATCAATCAATTAAAGCAAAGGAAGAACTAACTAAACATCCATGTCGATCACCGGTGCGTGTCCTCGGGGCAGTTTCTGACATGTCTTGTTCATGTGTGGACGTTCCTGTCTAATTAGCTAGCTTAGTTAGATTCCTTTTGTGATGGGGCAGTGGATGCAAAAAAAATCCATCATCGGCAGCTAGCTGCTTGAGTGCACTTTTAGTTAAAACCGCAGCTACTTGGTGTGACCCTGATGGATGCCTGCAGCCTCACAATATGATTTTCTATGTGTATATATGAATACTTTTTTCTCTTGGTCATGGACCATATAAGTCACAGAATTGGTTAGACAGTAGGTAGAGGGCTCATTTCCGGGCGCCACAAGCCATTGACCCGCCTCTGCTTGCACCTGCGTATATGCACTGCTCTGACTGGTCCGTCCTCTATGCTCACAACCTAGCTTAATTAGCATATGGCATCCCTTTTGATTAGCAGCTAAGCTCGCTTTATCCTCGAAAAGCTCGCGGGCTTTTCCGATTTGACACAGTGGTTAGAGCTGTTAGAGTACTTAAACCCGTTTTCTTGCAATGTCTATCCCTTTTTCCCATGAACAGTTTGGGAAGTTTTAATTTCTCTTTCAAGGAAAGTGAAGGCCGGGGCCACGCCGATAAACGTAAAACCAATATTATCGTTAGCTTATATATGATAATAAGTTGATGGGCAGTTTATCTCCTCACTGTCAGATTGTTTCCAAGTTGCTTAAAAAAATTAGTTTCCAAGCACATGTATGCATACCATCCTCAGAATTAATGACCTTCCGAGAAACTTCCAAGTGTAAGAATTATATATGTGCATGCATACGTGACCTAAATCTCGCTTTCTGGTCGGGTGAGATTTCGACATGACCATGCATGCGTTCATGGCAGATGACAAATGGACTACGGATAATTCGTTCAACACCAAGTCCACGGTGGCTTTCATTTCTTTCATTTCATACGTATGTATGTATCTACCCCTTACCCACTAATTAATTGAACTAGCCAACGAACTAATTGCATGAGAGGAAAGAGAGAGAAGAGATGGAACACTTCAGCTTGGCTCTAGAAAGACCTTCATTATACAAGAAAAAATTAATTTGCTGTCAAGATTTATTAGGCATGATCAGATTTGGGCGGCATTGCATATCAATCACTGCTTAATACTATATAAATGCTCATTATTTCCAGATTCTGCTAAACTTTATGCCTCAGCTAAACCAGAATGTAGGCAGAGAGCAAAGTCAGAATCAAATAGTTTATGCTTCACCACAAACTAAATTAACTAGAATTAAGCTAAATCTGCTTCCACCTGAAAAGATTGATGTGTGCCAGGAGACCTGAATCCCAAGAACTCTTGGCAACAGCCCTAGCATGGCCAGTTGGCCACCTATGCAATGCTGTCCACAAGTGTACGGTGACATGCACAAAGATTTACCTAACCCATGAAAAAAGAACCATACAGAACCCGTATGATGGCTGCAGCGCATGGTGGTCAACTTGGCATTTTGAGTCTGACCAGGCACCAATGCATGTCAAACTGAGACTTTTTGCTGAACAAAACTAATGAAACATTAATTAATCAGTTTAAAACGCATAAGACCCCTGAAACTGTGCAGCTTTTGAGAGGTGTGGAAAGGAGGGACCTAATCAATTCCTACTCATCAGGAAAGCACTGTTCCTTGACATGCGCTGACCAACCAGACAAGGTTTTGATTTTGACCAGTTAACTATCTAAGTGAGACTAGATGCTCAAAAAGAAAAACTATCTAAGTGAGACTAGTTGCTCAAAAAATAAAAAATAAAACTGTCTAAGTGAGACTAGTTGCTCTATGGTCTCAAAGTTCCCAAATGTAATATATGGATTGCATTGGTCATTGCGGATTCTGTGGTTAACTTCTTGTCTCGGACAAACTGACAAGCACATGGATGGCAGTAATTCAGAGGAAGAGGCAAAGTTTACTTGTTCCCCAAAGGTACATATGTCGTCTTAGATAGCGACACATTGGCCGTCAATATAGGCAATTATGAAAATTGTATTTCCTGATGGACTATCTAGTACGTACTCCCTCTGTAACTTTTTATAAGACGTTTTTTAGTGTCCATGGCTGTGTCAAAAAATGTTTTATATTATGTTAGGGAGGGAGTAGTAATTAAGCAGCATTTGCCCGTTTGGTCAGCTGTGTAAGTTAATCAGCAGTGGTGGCAGTAACCAATGAAGGTGATTACCCATGTGGATGTACTGCTTTGACCTGCTCGCTGCTATGATCAGGTCAGTGCCTTCCTTTGCACAGTCTAGAGTCACTTTTTGGTGCTGCTGTCAGTCAGATCATCAGTAAGAAAACGTGGGTAAGTAGATAATCGGTTTGTCCTGTTTGATAATCATCACAATCTCAAGTACTTTGAAGACCAGCTAATTGAGCGTACGGTCTGCTTACCAAGTGGCAGACCAATCATTTCACCGAGGAATATATCACAATTACAAAGCCCCAAGTTCTATGAAGTTGTCTCCGGTTTGTCTCTCTGTCAGAATAAACATGTACTTGTATGCAAATCTAGCAAGAAAAATGGTCACTCATCGTCTTCCAGGAAACTCACCTCTCGATGGTCACACCATTTTCTTTCCCACAGGTTAAACTAGGAAAAAAATATTAATTTTACTGCATACATCATAAAATATTGCATCTTAAATTGTTGAGCAGTTAAATGTAGTATAATAATACCCATGAATGAGTGCTCGGGGGGATAACAAAGCGGAAACAAAGCCTTGCCCCACAAGGGATGGCAAGATACTTAGTAGGTAAACCATGGACCTATAAAGGAACAACCACATACCTACCTTGCGATGGATGCGGGAATAATGCTCTGTTCCAACCTAAAGCCCTCTGGCTAGATCTCACTCTCAATCTCCTTGCATCATCCGGCGAGAAAAAATTAAAGGGGGGCAAATGTCACTCTTTGAAAATGCCATCTATTGGTCGACACATCAAATTCATAATTTTATATGCTTGACAGACAGTTTTTGTGGAAAAGACATATAGTTGATCTGCTTTGTAACAAGAAAAACTTGCACTAGGGGCATGAAAAGAACACATAAAACTTTAAGCACCAACTTAATTAACCAACTCGTCAACAGTTCCTGTTCTTATAGAAGAACCACCAAAGCGAATAATGGGGAAATCATCAGGCATTACAAATACAGCCGTAAACAGCATCGCCGTAAACTAAATTAGCACTCATCATAGTAAAAGGAAAGGTCTTATGCAAAGAAAAGGGAAAGTGCTACAGTTCCTCATGTGATAGAAAGCACGGTTCGGGTAATTGAACAGTAACAACAGATAACGATCAAACAGTCATCATCATCGATCCCTCAGCACAGATCATCATCATCATCATCTTGATGGATCAAAAAGGTGTTCTAATCCTTCACGTGGTAAAACGGCCAGTCAGTTCTAAGTTACGACCTCTAGTTTGTTAGTTAGCCTGATCATGCATGCACATTTACCAAACCTTTTCTTTTTACGCCCCGGATCAAAAGGTGATGTGATTCAGCAGAAATTTTACCAAACAGAGAGTAGGATCGACCGGCTGCATACAGGGACAAACAAACGCGGTCGATCTGATCGGTCGAAACAGTTGAATGATGTGTCCAGGATTGTCAAGTCGTGCATGCTTGGTGTGCATGTTGACTTGATAAAACTGTGTGTTGCTTATCTTGCCGGCAAGCGTTTGCTTGCAGAGAACCATCAGTATGCAAAACTTTGCAGCAACTGTTTACATATTTTTTTCTTTGGGTGATGTGGAGGTGAACTCTGTGGTATGACATGGATGTACAATGTATGAAACTGGACACCAGAAAGGAAAATAGAAATAAAATATGCATCAGCCTGTCTATTTCTGTTAGTAGCTTCTGTTTGGTTATGCAGTTCCTGTCTTACAATGATATATTCAGCTACTCTTAACAGCATGCTTAGGAGTGGGGAGTAGGACCAGTTGGTTCATGTTAACTTTGCAAGCCTGCCAGAGTAGTGAGTAATACATACATATGTAGTGCTGAATTAAGGACAAGTTGTGCTAGGATGTTCACCTTTTGGGTGGTGAACCATAAGGCATGACGATGACACAAGAATGCCTTGTCAATGTCGATCAACACACGCAGTAGCTCGTCATGGTCAAGCCACGTTTCTGATTAGGCAGATACACATGTATGTATCTTGTGGTCGGCATACCATCAACACCTGGTGTAGAACTGTAGATATACACCAGGTAGAACTGTAGATATACACGGAGACAGCAATTATTTAATACTCCCTCCGTCCCAAAAAAGCTTGTTTTAGATTTGTCTAAATACGGATGTAAAATGTGTCTAAATACATCCATATATCTAGATAAATCTAAGACAAGAGGTAATAGTTTTTCTGGCATACGTTCTCATTCATGAGTACTGCATATTTATACAGGTGTAAGAGAATTATACGTTAATTAAGACTAGAGCAAGCTAAATAACCATGGATAGCAGCCACTGACCTTGTGAAAGCAACAAGCTAGCCAAGCACCAGGTGGTCCTGAACTGTGAGCCACAGTAGTGGACCACGCAACTGATCAAGTGGCCAACGCAACAGGAGGCATATGGGTTGTATGTAATTCAAGCACCAAGGATATACAGGGAATGTTGTCAGCACTCATTCCCCAAGGAAGCCAGGCCATATTGACACAAGATGGTATCCAGACAGGTCACCCCATGTTCAACTGCATGTCAGCAGAATCTAACAGAAATAAGAGAGATGGGCAATGTAAAAATGTAACAGAATGAAATCTAACAGAAACAGTGTCAAACTCAAGAGTTAGCCACTAGTTTACTCAAACTGTGATTACTGCTACCAGGCGACACAAATCACCAGAGGATCCAAATTACATCCAGCAACTCAAAACTACAAGCGCGAGTCAAATGAATATTCACACGTCTAAGCCAGCATTAGCTCATTGTCCACAAGCGAGCGATTAGCGTCCAAATACTCAGGGGCGTTATGTACATATGTTGTTTCAACCTAGCATGTCCCTAATCAAGTCCAGAAATGTACAACAAAAACACCCAGCGGATGGATGAGGCTTCTCATGACTCCTGGTTCGCCTTGTTCCCCGCCAGGATGAGGGAGATCTCCAGACCACGGCTGAAGGCCTGGTTGAACAGGATGCGCGACTGGAACGTGGACACAAAGGGGAACCACGAGAAGAACACGATGGGCGCAAAGATAACGGCGCCCATCCCAGCGTCGTACATCCGGGAGATCTCGCGGACGGAGTCCCACAGCCCCAGAGTCTTCACCACACGCTTCCATGTGATGGCCAGCTGCCACGAGAAGCAACAGGTTATGAGGCATGTGGCAAAATGCACAAAGGCAGAAACTACAGGAAATGTAGAAATTGAAAAAGGAAGACCAGTGTACTTACACATAAGATACACCATCCAGTTGCTAAGAAAGCTAGTGCACTTGCAAATAAATCAGCAATTGTAAAGTCTGTAAATCCAATAAGGCATGCAATTGCTGCAATGATGCCAATTGCAAGGAGGCCCTGTAGAAACCGAATAAATATCGGCAAGGCAGTTGACTTCCTTGGAGTTGCGGTGAAAAGCTGAAGCACAATAACAAAATAGATTTGTCATAACTCATGAATAATGTTATAATGCAGAATACAAAATAGATGAAAAAGCATGAATAATATAACAAACCTTGAACAGGAGGACCATAACAAGAAGTACAATCCACGAGAAGCCATACATCTGACCAGTAACAGAAGGCATTTAGATTTATCACAGAATAGAACTGGCAGACTTGGTAGGAACATCATGAACCTGTTATACTATTATCTCTTGTTTTATTTGAAGATGAAAATACATGTACTCAACTTCAAGATTTTTTTTATTCAACTTGCACATGAAAACAAAACTATAGAGTAAAAACTATGAAGTAAACTGGTAAATTTTAAAACCAGTTTGTACCCAACCACATTTTTATGCTCATGGCAGAAGGCAGACCTAACACACTACTGCTCGGTTACAGTTATGCAACCAATGTAAACATAAGAATGGATAAGTGGCCAACATGAAGAGATAAAAAAGGAATACATATGATGTAATTGAACTATAAGAAAATATTATATTTGGTGTAAAGAAGCATCCAAAGAGTCAGCTAACGAAGCAAGTGAAAATTTGTACTGGACAGAACTACTAAAGGAGAGAGCTCTTCACTTACTGCCAGAGATGTATTATGTGCAGTAATTTTAAGCTTGTACACAATGCCATACTGGAACAGGAGAAATCTGAGGCTCAGGATAGTCTCAAGGATTCGTCCCCTAAAGGTCTGGATATGAGCCTGTATGAACACATTACAGAAGTAACAAGAACATGTATAAGTCAAAAGAGCAAGAAGCACAGGGCTTAAACAAATAGATTTTCACACACAACGTCATTGTTACTGACCTGCTCCTCCTCCCACCAAGATTCCCAACTATTTTCGCCCTTTACACCAACTCCACCTTTATAAAATAACCAATTTGTCCAGTCATCAAAGTCCTCAACAGTTCTGACATTCAAAATGCAAATCAGTAAAGGTACATCCAAAAACCAATTATATCAATGCAACGTGCAATAGCCAAATGCATCTTATATTTATATTTCTAGGACTAGAATGACAAGTGAGCAGGTAGTATAAAAGCGTACATATACAATTATCCTATACTTCTATATGCTTGATCACAGTAGTGACTATTCTATTTTCTACAAAGGGAAAAAAAAGTAAACAAGCTCAGTTTCCCTATCAGTGGTCATCCTGCTTGAATGACAACAAATCTAAAGGGAAAAGGTAGGATTGGTGAACATACTTTTGCCACTCGAAACCAGAAGGGTTGAAAATGTATGGAGCAAAAAGCCAGGATATAACCATGATCCAACTACTGATAGTCAACAGAATAAATGACGATGACCCGCCCTTCGTGTAGCCATACGCAATGTAGACAATAAGCAGGAGAGCAACCTCAAGCCTGCAATAATACAGCCATCAGATTGATCACCAAGTAATGCTAGCAAGAACACTATAGCTGGAATTGAAGATTCAATGTGTTGTGTTGAGTCAGATCCCTGCATGGGGGGATGGTGTTTTGGCTCTGGGGAGCATATGCTCCTGGATGAACAGTGAATTAAAAAATAGTAAATAATTTTTAAAAAAATCTGATTTTCTTTTTATAGATATTCATGTTAGTGTAACAAGCGTGCTTGACAAATTTTATGCGAAACGGGATAGCAGTGCGTCGTCGGTGAAAAAACAAGAGTAGGTGTAACATGTGGCGTTCGTCTTGTTATTTTATTTTATTTTGCACAGGTCAAAATGCTTAAGCTATGCCCCTAAAATTTTGTAGGTAGCATTTGGGTGTGACAATGAACACATCTAATTTTTTCCAAAAAAATTGGCATTTGTAAAGAACATTTTTAACAGAGGAGCATATACTCCCAAGAGGCGAATTAGATTTCTGGGGCAGAACTGACTCTTTAAGACATTATTACAATTGGTTGGCGTTTGCTGAAGCAAATCATGAAACAACAGTATTTGCCAATGAAAACTGCACAATTGGCGCCACTTGGTGCAGCATACTAGAACAATTATTGTTAATATTTCGAAATTTAGAAGGGAGGGGTTGTGAGCAGTTTTATTTGTACTTGGAGAGGAACAAGAGAACATAGGATTGAGCAATAACAGTTGGGCTCGGTTAATTTCCAAAGGCAAATAGGATTTCTTTGCTTCTAACTCCTAATTTTCTAAACAAGAAAATTTAACTACTCCAGTAATTTCCAGCACAATTTTGCAGAGCCCGTCAACAGATTACTTATTTTAAGGCGTTTTGCAGCAAATGCTAACCAATTTTGCCTTCAAGAGGAGTTACAGATTGATCGCCAATGACCAATGTCAACAATCAGGTTATACAATGCAAAAATTATGTCTGATAATTGCAATTGGATGGGGAAACCGTATTATCACAATACTACCATGGATTATGAGTCCAAGGACTAGTTCAGGCTAGTCTATAGACTAGTCTATGAGTTTCAACTCCAAGGCCGAACTACACTTCAGTGTCGACTAGTCTATGAGTCGCAACTTCAGTGTCGACTAGTGTCGATTAGTCACGCACTCACGCTTAGTCTATGGGTCTCAACCTCAGAACGACTCGAAAACCTTGAATGTTACTCCCTCCGTCCGGAAATACTTGTCGTCAAAATGAATAAAAGGGGATGTATCTAGATGTATATTAGTTCTAGATACATTCATTTTTATCCATTTTGATGACAAGTATTTTCGGACGGAGGGAGTACAAAAGGAATATGGCAACACTACAGCTGTGTGCTCTTCTGTTTGGTATAGATGGATTTGTGTCCATTACTCATGCAGATGAACTTGTTGTGACGATTCACTTTATTGCTTGAAAGTAGCAACTTACGCTTTCACAAAGTGGCTTCGAGAATAGAGCCTATAATTGTCAGCAAACTTTATGTGGCGAACAACAAAACCTCTTCCAGTAGCACGATACTGCATAGAGGATCATGGATCAGCAGAGTTCAAACAAATAATATTGGTAAAAAGGAACACATCATATCTACCTTCGCACCACCATGAAGGATAGTTCTCCCAAAATAATGTGTTCTAGTTCCAAGTGAAAAGGTGAAAAATACTGAGCAGAACTGCAGTTGCATTGTGATAAAACTGAAAATAGCCTGCACAGGATTAAGAATTATAACATGAATACATGATCACGGGTGACCCTGTAAAAGTAGGTTTCTAAAGAAACAAAGGGCGCCACCTTCATTAGCCCTAATTCCAAAATGAAACCCATTATCATTGGTACGGCTGTAAAAACTCCAATCTGAACCAAAAATTGAGCGTTCAGAGCAGCATCAAGGGCAGTGTTCCCCAGAAACCTAGCTTGACGAGATATCGAATGGTCGAGTCCAGAGAGTGCCTAAAAGTTTCAAATGTAATTTAGGGTTTAATACAGCACAGAAGCAACATTCAGCAAAAAGAAGCATAACAAAATAGGGATCATAATATTTACCAGATACACCCTCCCATACAAGAAGATATACACAGTTAGAACAGTCATCTGCAAACACACGTAAACAAAGAAACTATTACATATATGCATGTGACCGAAATCATATATGCAGCCAGTCAAGAAACATATACAAATTATCCAATTCTCAAGAAAATGCTTATATCAGGTTCACCGTTGCAGTCTTTTCTATAGGCATGCCTTAAGCTATCAAATGATTGAAATTGAGAACCTAGTAGCAGCAAGACACGATGTTTAAGTAGCAACCAATAAACCATACCCATAAGTCAATCAACACGATCTAGGTTTTTGGTGAAGGACTTAGCATATCAATCTTAAAGAAGTTGAATTAGAAGTTTGTATAAACCCTAAGTTGGGAATAGCCGACAAGGATGCATTTATTTTTATGACATTCTGGTATCTATACCCATCTTTATAGCCTCAAGCAGATATGGGCGGTTTCAGGATAATGTAATGCAACCAAAACCAATTCAGGATATATGATCAACTAATGGCACTATGCATATCAAAGCTCACGTAGCAACAACACACAATAAATAACTTACTTGGATGCATCCATTCAAATGAGTTGGTTGAGATTATTATCCAGGCACAACCAATCAACAACAATACAGTAAACTTATTATGAAGGGGGGAGAAAGGGATACCATTGTGCAGACATAATAACCAACAGTGGTGTAAAAGAAGGTTAGCATCCTAAAGAAGTCAAACAGCTGCCCCAAGCGGTACACGTCTCGACTCAGAACTTGCTCGCCGTTACCTCCAGCAACTTTCCCCTCAAACAGGGCAATCTGGTTTAAACCAACATCACGTCCTTTTCCAACCTAGAAAGAAGCAAAGATTTTATTGCATTTTGGGGAAAAGAAGCATATCATTATTACATTTTATGGGCAACATACAAATAATGGCATGTGCACTCAGTAAGCAAAATGTAGACATATCAGCACTGAATTGTAAAGCATGTTACATGTTAGCTTGTGTGCACAGAAAGAATAGAAACTGATGTGTGTGCTGCAGTGTCATTTACTCACTCATGTTTCGCTTAATGCACATAATTACATCTGTCAACAGAACTTTCCACACATGTCATACCATGTACACCTAAATGTATCCATGCTGCAGACTATGTATACAAGTGAACAGAATAGATAACCTGGATATATTCATGGTGTGTGATATTACCCTGGCGCAGAGTTGAATTGAATCCTGCAAATTGTTAACACTTAAAGTCAAGCTTTCAAGAATAAAGTAATATCTAGGTATGCACAACGCTTGTGATCTTAAACTAATATTTAGTTATCGACACGTCACCTACCAACCTATCTATTGTGAGACAATTAACAGAGATGGTGACATCAGGCATTTTAGCTTCTTAAAAAATATAACATGGTAAATAACTTCAGAATGACTAGTTATCTCAAGACTTGAAACCTCGAAAAATACTGGGTGGGGTGTGGGGAGGTCCAACAAGGAAAAGGTCCC
The DNA here is from genome assembly GCF_018294505.1 of Triticum aestivum. NCBI lineage: Eukaryota > Viridiplantae > Streptophyta > Magnoliopsida > Poales > Poaceae > Triticum > Triticum aestivum. Next base: position 13,415,490 of record NC_057814.1, on the reverse strand, counting down.
GGTGCAACCTAAATAGCCATGAGCTGGCAAGCACTGCAGCCCACCATGTCACATTCATGATGTAACATAACTGTAGATAACGTAAAGTACAAACCAGCGTATATATCTTCACTTATATTGATCACCCGGGATGCCTTGCTAATACCACCCCTGGTTATATGAAATATCCGATCAAAGACATCAGGATGCCCGTAGTGCATTCGAACCCTACACAAGGACAACAGAATGCAATTAAGTTGTGCCGAAATGAAACTATTGTCAGGTTCATTGGTAGAAAGAGAAAATTAGTAAGAATGTGCACGGATATTCCCTACAGGCCACGGTACATTTACTCACTTGAGGTAAGCAAGAACACGTTGCCCCAAAGTAACGAAACTGGTTTCCTGTTTAGACATAAATGATGCCAGCGAAGACACACTGTAGCAGAATAAAATAGAACAGGTTGATACAGAAAAGATACAAAACATGTCAATAGTTGGTAAAAAATAACTGAGTAGTCGAAGAATAACCTTCCCGTAAACACATGCTCCCGCACACCAAGAATTGTGGGATAACGTATTCCATGGTTACCACGAAATTCTTCAAGTAAATTCCTCACTTTCATTGCCTCCTCCAAGTAGTTATCCTATGTGAGAACTTGTATCCATCAGGGCTATTTGGGGTACACGGGGGCATCATAACACATCTAATGTATACCATGCATATGAGAAAAGAGAAGCATCTGAAACTAAGCCTAGCACAGTTTGTGGGAGTTATACACCCCCACCACCCAAGCTCAAGTCATCTACTTGAATTTGGGTGCCTATTTCTTTTTGAATGAACACCTAGTCCCTCCTCATCTCGTTTTCTAAGGGAAGTATCTAGCGCGACTTCGTATTTTGTTGTATAAATTCCCCTTACGCCCTTGTACATAATGAACTCCTTTCTATTCAAGAAAAATGCAAGCAAATTGAAAGCAATGGAACATCCATCTGTATGGCAAATTCTACCAAGAACGGTGCAGGATGCGACACTATCAGAATCATGCATAGATTAGCATCCAGGATTTAAAATATTCTTAAAAATGGAATGGACAAACTAGAAACAGACAATATGTTCTATGAGTAGATTTTTACTGGGATCTAAATTCAATCCAACAAAATACACGCAAGAATCTAAACTAGTGATACTTCATGAGGAATTGACAAATGATAAGGTTAATGATTAAATATTTAAGGGCTGTTGTTACTATTGAAGAAGAAAAGTATACCTGATTCATATCGATCGTCTGTATTGCATCTCCACGAGTAAAAATTATAGCATGATTTTGGTTTTCAGGTTTCCCCTCACCAAGCTTGGGGTTCCCAGGCAGTTTAATGGAGTATATTTCCTATTTATACAACAGTATGAAAAAAGATGAAGCATAAGAGGTCAATTAATATTAATGTTGGTAAAATTCTAAGATACATTATGGCTGGCAAGAACCAAAACTTTCTTCTGTTTTTTGGTTAATAAAATTCCATACTACCAGAGCTAAGGCTACAACAGCATTTGTGATCTCTTCCAGAAGTGGAGTTAGTTTGGTAGATCAGCAAATGATAAGGGGGCATCAATAGAAGAGGTGGTGCAGTAGCAGAAAACTGAGAAATGATGATAAGAGCAATAATTTCATATTCTCTTACTCAATATGTAACATGAGAGAACAGTATTATCAGTTTTATTCGAGAAGGTGATATTACGAGACTAACAAAAACATGTGAACTAAAGGAAAGCGGGGAATAAGGCTCAGGTACTACACATGGTTTGTCGGTTACACGGAGAAGGAAAAGGATGGAACATGACCATCAGTTTCTTCACCTATTGTTGCTTTTGGAGTCAGAAAACAGTTAATAATAACTGAGATAGCTCAATTGCTGCTAATACAGAACAAGCTATTTTCCACGTACTACAGATCTTATAATGTGAAAAGTGGAGTGTTACAGGTTTATTGTTGATTTCAAGGACGCAAGAAAAATGGAGCAAATCATTAATCAAAATTATACAGAACTGCAGTACTGTGCTTACTTGATCTTTTCCGTGAATATCAGCCTTCACGAGCTTGGAATGATACTCTTTTATAGCTTGCCCATCACTCGATACACCATCCTCTTCATGTATGAAAGCAACCCGAAGGGCCTCATTTCTACAAGTTATAACAAAAGTTAATCAGGATTATGCAATGTAAGGTTTAAAAATTATATAGCAGAAACCAAAATCAGAAACATATTAACTTAAGATAATGAAAACTACAGCAAGCATGACCTCATCTAACAGACAAAAAATCAACTGATGAGCCAAAAGACAAGAAATTAAGGACTTCTTTTAATCTTTTCATATCCTCTATATTTTTTAGATAATTATAGAGTGCATCCCACTTTGAATCACACAAGTGTTGCATCATGACAATTAGAAGATTGCTATTTTTGTATTGAACCAGATTTTAAGCACCGAAATCCATATTGTACCAGACTTAACATCCACTTCTGATCCTGGTTGGTTTGGCCTACCTGTCAGCTGACTAGACAGTGAGTTGGCACGCATCTGTTGACAATTCAATGAAAAAATAGCATGACCCTTAAAATACGCTATTAGCGTGCTATATCGCACTATAGCGTGCTATTAGCGAGACATTTCTGAGAACTCTATAGCACGCTATTATTTTTCACTGGTTGACATGGACATCAAGAATGATGCAGCTTTCTAAAGACATGTCTAGTGTTGCCTTGGAAAAAATAGATTAGGAACAAAAGTCTATTACCCCTTCTTAGCTAGAAAATGACTAATTTATTCTATTATTAATGGAAGGCCAGAATTACCGAAAAAGGCTTTCGCCCCGCTTTAAAGATAAAGCACCACAACCAGACAACAGTATCCAACACAAAAAGCAAGTCCAACAAAAAACACACCACACGCACACAGACGACAAGTACAACAGGTTCTGCTGAGGGCACAGCTCAACAAGCCCAAAGAAAAGGAAAAAAGGCCAGAATTAACCAGTGCTCCCACCACTCTGGCAGAAGTGCCTATGTACTGTAAAAATGCTTAACATTAAATCTGTTCAAAATGTCAGTGTGAGAAATATGTGGTTCGAAGGGGGTTTACTCTTTACTAAATTAGTTTGGGTATAATTATAATTTTTGACGGAAATAAGGTGGACTATTTACAATGAAGTGAGTTGCAAAGCATGCCATTGTCCTAGTAATCTAGAATAGATCTTACAAAGGAAATAAAAGTCAAGCAAATTAACCTCTGCAATAAAAGAGCAATATCCGCAGCCTCTGGAGCCTTCCTTTGCTTCTGCTGTCCATATATTTGACATGAAACAACGTATGTAAATTTTAGATCTGCCTGGGCCCGTGCATCAGGAGATAACTGATACCCTTGAGTGTCAATATATTCAAGTGCAGAATACCCATCTTCAATGCCTGGTGGAACAAACAAAATGATGAAAATCTCTCAGAAAACAAATGAGAAAAATAAACTATGTTATTTCATTTTCTACAACAGAGAACTATAAACACACCTCCAAGATATCGCTTCTCCAGGTAACTCTGCAACATCAACGCTCGTCTGTAGTACATCATACCCCTCACTGCTCCAGCAAATACAAAGTCAAGGAATATATCAAATAAAAGGAAAAAATATGTACTTGGCATCAGATTGAAGCTTATGGACCATTTGAGTATGGAACATGTATTAGTTGCATACATTCCGCTATACATGAGCATTTAGTAAACAGAGATAAAAGAAAATTCACCTGTCCTTGCCAAAGTTTGGCCACGGTATGACACCCAAAACCGCAGTTCTAAGGTGTCACTTGGACTTTCCTTAAAATCCTCTTCTGATGATTCTCCACGACCAATTCGTTCTAAGAAGTTGGCCCACTCATCTACAAACCAAATAAAAATCCAGGCCACACTCTTAAAGAAAATTAAGGGCATGTTTTGTATAAAACGACAATCTGATTGCAAAAAAACAAATGAGATACTAATTACATTTCTGGTATAAAACAAACAACTTAATCAGTATTCTGGTACAAGGAACATCTTCTTCCTTTGTGGTGAACTGTGATCCAACAGAACTGTGATCCAACACATGTTGACATGTAGGAATTTTGTGATAATTAATTGAAGCTGTATTTACAATGCTCAACTCTACATGAGTTATTCTGCCGAACACTTTCCTCTGCAACACATGCTGACATGTAGGAATTTTGTGATAATTAATTGAAGTTGCATTTACAATGTTCTACTCTACATGACTTATTCTGCAGAACACTTTCCTCTGCCATACAACATGTGTAAAAACTCCAAATACTTTATAGCCCAAAGTACAACATAAAAAGGGGAATGCTACCACGAGAAATGAAAAACCTCAACCTGTGAAGTTGTTTAATAAACTATGGACGAAAAGAAAAAACTCAGGATGGGAGGAAAGAGTATTGGTTTAAAATTTTGATGTCTACAAACACAACTTCGGCACCAGTTTTGGTAACTACGAAAGAGTTCAAAATATGATATCAGTGCGGCAACGACTTGTATGCACTCTGTCATTTAGGTGGAACAGATGAACCAGGCTTGGAGTACGTCCAAACAGTAAACGAAACATTCGATAAAAAATGGCAGCATTGACACAAGATGCATCTACCATTTGTCCTGTTTCTCGATTGTCAATCGCGTTTGGATTTGAAATTTTATAACTCATAATAGTCGCATTGTGTTGTGTCGATTTTGGCAAAATCAGAATTTTTGTTTCCAGAGGCTTCATGGAATATACAAATTGCAGCAATCCCACTCAAAGGGGTGAGTGCACCTCCCTATCTATACATATTTTCCCTGGCAAAACAGCCAGAACAACATCTACATAAACCAAGCCTTGAGAAATAAAATATCATCAAGAAGTAATAATTTGCAAGAGAAGGCATCGTAATATTACCTGGAAAGATTTTTTGAAGATAGAAAAGTATAGAAATGCCATCTTCATTGTCAACACACAGCTCAGACATGCTATAAAGTACAGTCTCACTGTAGTATGGGGTAAATACACTGTTGCACAAGAAAAGTATGTGTCAAAAGGATCATATTCCTTTAGATAAGCATGAAGTTCATAAGCATTCATAGTACCAGAATGGGATCATCTCAGAGACGGGCTTTGCTTCCGGCATGTCCATGAACAAAGAGTTGGTGAAAAATTGTAGTCTTCTCTGAGCTTCTAAATTTTTTGGAATGTTTGCAGCAGAGTCTTTGACAGTCAGAAGTAAGTGTAAACGCTTAACTTGTTCTTTCTACAAGCACAAATAGACCCGGTGTAAGCAATGAGAGAATGCCATGCCCTATAGGGATGCTGCTATGGTACCAGCGAAGCAACACAGAAAGTCACGAAAAACCCAAAAAAAAAATGGATTTTTTCTTAACATTTTGAGTGGCAATAGCATACATTGGTAGCACCACAAGAGATGGTACGACAAGAACTCTTTCCAGTAAGAAATTTTCAAATAGTTGTGCAGATGAAGTAGAAGTACCATTTCCAGATCATTTGGCCACAAAATGTTAGAGAATAGACGCCCATCATTCCTAGCTCTTAACAGTAATTGCCAGGTGTCAAATTCTTCCCTGCAGCAAGAAAAAAACATTTGTAGGAAATAAAGTAGAACTGTGTAACTGATATCTTTCACCAATCAAAACAGTGATTGTTCTCATAGCATACCTCAGATTTGGTGCAAGAAACTCGTGGGTAACAACCTCATAGAGCTCACGGAGAGCTTTTGTAACACCAGCTTTACGATCAGCAGTCTCGTCGCGTATCTAATACATATTGTATTGTCATTTAAAACGCCTTCATGATATATTTAAGAAACATACATGAAATAGGAAACAGTTAAAAAATTACTAACACGTATACTGCTCCATTAAATGTTCATCAAAGAAAACTATGCGAGGCATCAACGAAAGCACAATCTCACCAGAAGTCCTGTCAAACCAGTAAGACGTGACTGGACCAACTGCAACTTCTTCAGATTTATAGTAACCAAAAGTGAATCTCGTCCTATGCTTTCATTGAGATATTGGAAAAGGCGATCAACCCTGTACATGTATCAGGACAAAGCAGAGAAAAGTGAAGAGATAATTTAGGAAAACCATCTAATGATGGTGAGTAAGGTACTTCATCTTTTAGTACGGAATCATACCAGAGCTTCCCTTCACCATCAACTATAGACTTAAGAATTCTTTCTGCACTATAGTAGCATTCCTTGACCGCATAGGCCATGTATTCATCTTTTGATATTCTGTGCCATAATTCCTTCTGGGAGTCTTTGCAGTCAGATGCATAGTCATTCGCCAACATGATCTACAAATAAAGCAACAGAGTCATGACACCCCAATTCACAGATAAAGATCAATTCTTGCAACAGAAGTTGGATATAGTTGGTTTCAATTAGGATACCTTACTAGTAAGAAGAAACAATGGCCATTGTACGAGTCTTAAAGTTCCACAGTTACTTGGCATCATAAGCAGATCCATCTCCCTGAAACAAAATTTATTGATGGTATTGAAGCAAATGGTTTTTATAGAATGGTAAACATATATAGTGTTCAATGTACCTGTTACTGATGTAGTCCTCTTCACGCAAGCTCTTGATAATCTCATTCCAAAACGGGGAGAATATCGAGGCATACATCTTAGTAGCTGCTTCTGAATCCTAGTGTTGAGCGTGATTAAAGGTCAGTACTTTCAGGTATTTAACTTGTCGAGATTTTGAAAAATGAAACTGGAATCAGCTAACTTGATTTTTTAAGATAAATAAAAAGAAGCCATTAAAAATAATAATATGTCCAGCCAACATCACTTCATCAGGGTCTAGGATATTGGCCAGATAGAGAGGTAATATAACAAGGATGAAATAAGAATACAGGAAAGCCAGTTTTACAAGTTGAAAGTGGACTTGGTAGTTTGAGAAACAACAAGTTTAAATAGAGTGACATGCTTGGCTAAATTGAGTTGAACATAACTTGTTTGCATAAAACTAATCGCGAACACTTAGTTTAAGAAACTAGATGTGTGTGTGCCAGGGGGTGCGGCGGTAGACATCTTGAGATCTTGAGATGTACTGTGGCACAAGCATCTAAAGGAAGTTACAAACGCAGGATGTGATAAACAGGCATTTGTTTACCTGAGGAACTGGCCTGCTAGATATCCTACAACATCAAATGAAAACATTATGAAAATTGGAAAATAAATCAAATTAAACTAGATAGCTGCTCAAAATGACACAATTTTAAAGAATAGGATTAAGGACCTTTGCGGGGAAAGGGTTTTTGCAAAAGCTTCTGGAAAGCTCTCAAAACGTTTATGAAGCATTTCAATTGAACGAATCTGCATTAAATTGGCACATGTAAGAGTGATATCCAGTTTACAGATCACAACAAATGCATACGTGGTCGATAGTACCTCCCCAAGGCGACCTCTAGCACCCATAACGCCACCAACAAGAGCAGATAGAAGAGTGTACCAAATGTGTATGTCCATCAGGTATATCTGAATATACAAATATAGTGAAGCAGTGCATCATTTTGAAAGTTCACTTCTTTTCTCTCCAAGAATTTGAAGGTCAACACATGAAACTTACAGCTACGACGGGCGCCCATAGGCTGAGAATGGTCAAAGCATTTCTATTTCCTATAAAAGCGTCATCAGCATGGTAGTGTCATTGTTAGTGTACTTAAGTAAAAAAGAAGATAATCGTTTTCTCCTTAATAAAGATGTTGAGCAAATTATTACCTCAAAAAAAATGTGGAGTAAATGAAACAACGCTACTAGTGCGATATGTACAAATTTACTAACCCTTTGATACAAAATCATGCCAAGAATACTGCAAATCATGGAGTTGGACGATTATATTGGTTGGTACAACTAAAGGGCGAATCTGCAAAAGGGAATGACATGATGAAAAGCAGAGTAACTTTTGAAGTTCTGGCCACACAGAAAATATCAGTAAGCATCTGAGTTCCGAAAGAAATAGTTATACCCACCTGGAGATAATAAGCAAAAGGAAATTTGCATGCAAATATGACCAACCAAAAGATCACGTATCTGCATCAGAAAATTTGTCAAAGGTAAATAACACACCACGACCATACAAGCACTCAAGTAGTGAAGGCTGAAGACCAGTTAGAATGCTGGTGAATTAATAACTAAACATGACCAACTGGCAAGTACTAGTAAATAAACTAGAGAAATGTCTCAGACTGATGCTAACAACTCCTAATGTCAGGTAGTGATTACATCATCACATATGTCTGTCTTTTGCTATTTCCTAATAACTGGCTCCCTGCACTTTATATTAAGTGCATACACATATCTGACAGTAAAATACCGCAAGCAGCACTACAGATATCATAACTAAAGTTCGGCAGGAAACGTGATTGGCCTGACCAGAAGAATAGGTAGCATGTCTCGCAAATAACATCCCACAAAATTTTAACACAACTGAACATTAGTATCTTGGTGATATGTCAATAAAGAAGTACAAAAACTAAGGGTGCCTCAGATTACAATGTTCAAAACTCCTAAATATGAGAAGAAAAGAACCTGGCATAGTTGCCTATACTCTCATAGAGTCCCCGTCCAATATAGTATCGTTCCTAGGTACGAAAAAGGGAAAGAAGATGAATACGTAATTTCATAATGAAGATATGTTCTCAAAACACGACGTAGAGTGAAAACATGCATACTTGGTATATCCACTTGAAAAACTGGAAAAACTGTGAACGGTCAGAGTAATTGGACAGCCTGTGGCAAGCTGGGATCTTGGCCAACGATGCGAACACAAGCCTAACCGCAGCATAACCACCCAGAACAAGAACATAAATCCGGAAATAAGTTGAATCATTGTTTCTTGCATTTTTCTCATCCAAGACTTTCCTGTTCAATATTCAACATTCAAAGTGAATAGGTAACTTAGTGCTCAAAGTGAATAGGCAACTTAATGCACACTGAGAGAGGTAAAATCTAAGAACAACATATAATCAAATACTCACACATAAAGATAGGTCACAAATGTTGAAATTGCAGCCAACCAAAGGAATCGGATTACTAATCGTGAGATGGCAAAACCTCTGGCAGTTTTATATGCACCAAACATGAGTAGCACATCCAAGCAGCCTACAAAAGATAAGAGGCACATGCAAATGGAGAATGTTAAAGATCCTGGTCCAGGTAACACTTTCTTAAAATGTATAAGTAACATGTGCAAAACCATTATAGGAAAAGTGAGATCAAGAAGAACAAATTAGAGAGCGTACACTCAATGAAGTTCAGTATGAAAAAGGCTGGCCCAGCGCTAAGTACTACTTTAATAGTACTAATGTTTATCTTCCCATGGTGAAAGGCTATAATAGTTAAGCACTGCAGCACCATTGAGAGAAGAGAGAAGGCATCTTTAGCACATAAATTATTGATATATTCATTCACATAATTAATTACAATAGTATCAAACAGCTGACCTGAAACATTAATATGAGGAAAATCCACAACCGATGAAAACTGCGGTACAGGTGCAGAAAAGTTCGATGCTCAACAAAGTTGGTCTTTCCCGTCTGCAATGGAACTTTTTAATAAGAAGGCGCATAGGTAAAGAAAAAATAATTATTATGTAAAACAGGGTACGCATGAATATTTCATAGAAAATGGATTTATTTCATTCAAGTCAAAGAACACCCCTTAGCCCCCTTAATCACTAGTACTGCCAAATATTTCATATCAAAAATAAATAAAGTGATGACGAACAGCCAATGTTTGCTTAAAAGACTCCACACTTTTGTAATACGTTTTTACAAAATTTAATGATTCAAAGATAATGGTAGTTCTGCATAAGAAATGTAAGCATAACATCATAAATTCTATCTCTGTTTTCATTCCTCTTTGCAGATACTCTAAAACACCAATAAAAAGGATAATCACAAATTCACAATAGTATCCAGAGGTAGCTGGCTTTAGTATTAAATGTAATTTATTTATTTTACAATCTATTGCCAAGTTCTAAGGTGGAGTAAAACAGCAACTACTTACAAAAAAAATCATGCAGCTCGATATAGTTTCTTAAATATCGCTCTTAATACTCCTTCCATCCGGAATTACTTGTCGCAGAAATGGATAAAAATGGATGTATCTAGAACTAAAATATGTCTAAGATACATCCATTTCTCTGACAAGTATTTCCAGATGGAGGGAGAAGTAAGAATTGTATTTCATAGTCAAAAATCGAGTGTGAACCAAGTTGTTTACACTGTGTGAACTGAAATGAGACCAAGGTCTGCAACCAACATTGAAATAATGCAACAAGAATGCTGACTAGAAACTAAAAATGATAGGATGGTAAACCTCATGTAACTTAAAGGAGATTGCAGGTAGTTAAATAATGTGGAAGACTCCCAAAATCCTACGAATACGAAGGTGGATGGACAGTGCGACTTAGAATAGGGAGTCTGTACAAATGGGGTAATAATGAGGAAGATGACTTTTGATGAGAACTATTCTCCTTGCTTGATGTCAGAAGTTACAACAGTTGTAGGGTTTTATAAGGCAGGCTCTCCTTGTTACCTAGAAGTCCAAACTCTTATGTTTAACGCCCAATAAAAACAAACCTAGTCCTACTTCGCTGATTTGAACTCAAACTCTTGAGGATAACTTCCTAATCAAACAAACTAGTAGACAACAAGCAATCCAATTTACTACCGTACTGGAGCCCCTGCCCATAACATACAGTGAGGACAACAGATAAGGGCTAGGTACAAGAAAAGGAGAAACTAAACAATTTTATTCTGCGGACTAGGTTTCTCAACAGTGTTTAGCTGTTTGCACCACACGTACCATCAAACTACTACTGTCTTTAAAAAATATATTCATGATCAACTTACACGCTTCCTCTTAGCAGGTTTGCGCAAAAATTTGGAATTCTCGGCAGGTGGCCAACTCAGCTCAAAGCATGAGCGTGACCTACACATATGAAACAAAACAGAGTAAGAGAGACAGTAAACGAAGGGTAAAAGGGAAACAGCACAAAGGCAATGATTTAGAGAATGGACCAGAAATATTCATTGAAATCATCATAATTCCGCCATGCAGAATGTGCTGCTTTCCCATCATTGTTATTGTTAGCCTCCTGTGGAAGATATAAAATGCATTAAACCTAAATACAGCAGAAAGGATAAAAAGACAGCAAGTCAATTCCTATGTAAATAGCTAAAAGCTTACACTGGAAAAAGAATTTACGATTCTAAGTAAAAATAAATCAGAACAACGAAACCTACATGGTCTCTCACACATAGCCAACTAAGAGATGGAGCGAACAATTTCAAGTTTTCAACAAAATCAAGGAAGTAATGCTAAAATATTGAAGCGCAACACTGTAGCGGCAGAATATAGGACTTTATTTTGAATTCAAGAAAGATCCATATTCAGTCGCAAAAAAAAAGATCCATATTCAGTCGCAAAAAAAAAAGATCCATATCAATCCAAAGAAAGCCAGATCCACAAGTAGGAAAGCAATAACGATTCTGATCTAATTGATGTAACAGTTGGACAAAATTGTAAACCAAGCTAGAACTTCCATGATGAACCTACCGCAGACATTGTTAGATATATAGGAGTAATTATTTTCTCTAGATATGAGGTTGAACCATCATTGGTGACACAGCTCTTTGCAGGCTCAGCTTCAGATGAATCAAGAATCCCATCAAGTTCCTTTGCCATCTGAAGACATGCCAAAAAGGATCAGTAACACATTGTACAAAAGAACTACAGAGGAACTAAGAACATATTCAAACACGACAAGGAACCAATCTTAAGTTTGCCATCAATCAGAATTTGATTTCTCAAGGACATAGTATTTTGTTCCATTGAATCATCAAATACAGGGTCTACTTTTCTAGTACAAAGTGAAGATCTACAAAAAAAAGCTACTTCGCGATCTTTTTTGGCATAAAGCAAACTGCTGTGAGTGTCATAGCATAACAATTGTTTTCATGATACATTAGAGTTCCTTGAAACAAGTCAGTGCAGCAAAAAGGTAGATACACCATCAGGGACAGATGCACAGATCATTCTGTTTACTACTACTCCCTCCTTTCATCTATACAAGGCCACCTTGTAATTTGGGTCTAACTTTGACCATCGGCTTGACCCATAAAATATAAGTTATATGGCACAAAAAGTATGACATTGGATTCGTTTGTGAAAGAAGTTTTCAATGCTATATTTATTGTGGCATATAACATATATTTTGTTGGTCAAATTGGTGGTCAAAGTTAGACCCAAATTACGAGGTTGTCAAGAAGCTAAGATAACTAGCTGTCAAATGGCTGCTGCAATTAACGATTTTGGTCATTGCCACAAACTGACTAGACTATCTACAAAACGGAAGAGCCTATCCTCGACTGATTTAGCGACTTCTAGTGTTTCACATGGCATCCCTTGAAAACAAATTAACGGGTGACAAGAAAAGACTCACGTTGTGGAAAATGTAGCATAGGCATTCTGGAAGAAAGCGAACATTTGCAGCTTCGCCCCAAATTAGAAAGTAGAGAGCAACCAATATGATTTTTCTGTTCTTGTTTACTGCTTCAAGGCTACCAAAAAAGTAAGTGATATAACAGGTAAGCGTCGATGAGCTAATAGCATGCAAAAAGAAAGCTGTTCAAAAGCAGTTAACATACCTGGTCCATGCAACACGCTTGCCCAAGAACCTACACCATTTTATGTAGTTGTCCAGAACTTTGCAGAAAACTTCTGTAACAGCCTTCTCATCGATTTTCTACAAGAGTTGTGTCCATGTTTATTTTATAGTGAGTTTAGCTAAGAAATTATTAATATGCACAGCTAAAACTTACTGACAAATGGCCACCAGAAAGAATAATAAAAGAGGTCAGGTATTTCATATTTGCCAGGTGCCTCAAATTTATTGATAATAGATGGAACAACAGCAGCAAGCCTAGGCATTGCTAATAAACAGCTAGTTATACTTCTTTCAATCCTTAAAAGTTTCAGTTTATTTAGACAAAACCATCATTCCCTGGGGCAATCGTAGAAGACGACCAAGGTAAATAGGCGAATAGGCTTCTAATTTGGCATAGATAGATTAGCATCCACACACACACACACACAAAATCCGATGTATATTCTATAAAGAAATCTTGCTTGTAAGTCGACAACAAGGCGAGTGAAATGACATAGACGAGCATAGACTATTTGGACAGTAAAGCTAAGGGTGGCGACAATCTCAAGAGTGATCTTGCTGTAAACACATTACTTTTGCATAAACGTACAAGTAGAAAACAAGGCGAATGAAGTGAAATAGATCAGCATAGGCTATCTGGACAGTCAAGCCAAGGGTTTTAAACCAAGGTGGCTGGAGGCTTGCACTCTTGCAAGACCAACCAACCAAGATACAGTCAGTTCCTGAAATGTGTGGTTTAAAAACTTTATTACTGTGCGCTCAAATGTTCTATCCTACATTGAAGACCGTGTGAATGCCCAAGACAACATATAATTAGTAACAAATGAAGTATTATAATCAGTAGGAATAAGGATCTAACTTAACTCCACACCCATATGCCTAAATGTTCTTTTGTTCAGACGTATCCAGATAAGAGGGGGAGAACTAACCGGTTCTGTATCATTAGGCAAGCTCAGACGGGACTGGGCATTGGCTAAGGTAAGTGCAACATTTTCACGCTGATTCCGAACATTATCATCCTGAAACATGAGCAAAATTTGACCGCATTAGATACACGACGCGGGTAGAATAGATAATAGTAATGAAACCAAGGGTACTAGCAACCCCCATACATTATAAAGAAGATAAAGAGATACTAGTTTATTAGTCCCGCAAAATAAATGAACAAGAACTAATCCGCCCCACAGGGGTCAAAAACCCAGGTCGGCAAGGAGACACCACTGTGCTCCCACCAACTGGGCTAGTGCTCAGTTCTACAATACAGAATAGCATGAATCCTAAGTAGATAAGACTGGAGCGGGAGCAAAAAATAAAGAAACAACTTGCCACATTGTTGCTTGATGGATAACTAAGCCAAAGAACATAAGATCATCGAACTAAGCACACCAAAAAAACTATACACGTATCTACTTTTTCACTTAATAGAGGAGGATCTAATATAATATGACCCAAACCATGAAAATATGGCAGAGAAAGGTTACCTGGAAGCCAAATACGTACTGCAGAAGGTCAAAAATATCTTTCTGTCTCAGCTGTGGTGTGTCATAAGGAAAGCGTGGCAGATCCTCACAGTTTTGAATTGCGGCTATTGCAGCCCTGACCTAATAGGGTTGTAAGAGATAGTCAAGACAACCAAAGAGACTAATATCTGGCAAGGTATGAGAAGATAATATTGTAACAAAAACAGAAAACATGGATACCTCAGGGAAAAAACCAACAACATTTCCCACTGATGATGCATCAAGGGGTATAATATTGTAAGGCATAAGTTCGCCTCTCAGAGCTGCATCGGATCTTTTTATTTTCTTTATCTGAAAGGGCCAATGAGTACCAGTTCAATAAAGCATAAATGTCAAGCAAACCATGCTTTAAAATAATGGATTAGTACATTTAGCAATTACCTCCTCTAGAATCTGTCTACCAAGCCTATCACTCGGTGCTTGTCCAACAAGAATTTCTAAAACATCAAGCAGAGCCCTCAAAGTAGCATAAATCTTTTTCATTTCCATAGCCCTAGCTCCCATCCTGGTCATAGCGTAAAAAATGGAAAACTCATGAGCAATGTCGTATAGTACATAAGATGAGTGCACCATAGCATCATCAAGTGCAACAGGGATTTGATAATGTAGTACTTCAGCAAACAATTGTGCTCAGAGACCTTAAGAAAGAAGGTCAACTTAGCACTTAGTGTATAACAGACACTTCCAGACCAGAGATCAAAGATGCATGGACAAACATGAGTAGGGCATATAAATACAACAAAATCCAACTCCGGCGTATCAATATCAACTAATTGATAGCTAAAAACATGCAGCACAGGAGCAGCAAAGCAATGAGCAAATGTAAAACTAAATACAAGATTTAACATTAGTTAACCAAGATACACAAGCTTTACTTGCTGGTTGTTTTGAGCAGAGTGTTTCAGCGAGTATCTCAAGGTGACACAACATGCAGGATATGCTGGCCAAAACTCAAGTCACAGGAAATGAGACGACCCTGGTGTTTTATGAAGCAAATAATACCACAATTATAACCAGAGAGAAAGACATACTCGGTGCTAAAAGTTCCTGATTCCCTCATTATCTCCTGCTCCCGTTGCATGTCATCAACTCGACGACGCTTCTTGTACTCCAAATAGAAATTCCACAGCACCTCGATGTCATTCTGACGGTCAATTGAACCCCCGTCCTTCTTAGCAAGCTTTTGCTGCAGAATACCATGGCACACAATAAGAAGTTAGGCACCAAAGTAGAAACTTAACTGGAGGAAAGATTGAACCACAATAGGGGTGATTGGTCGTGCAACACAGTGAGCACTAGCATACCTTGATCACGGATGCTAAACCGGTTTTGAACTGTAGAACGCCTCTCCCATCGCTGCTTGGATCCAGATTTTGAGCCATGCTGTATGCCTGTTCACAAACTGTAGGGCGACAATAATGGAAGATTAGAGAAGACATTCAGATTATAAACTAATGCAAGGGTGCATAAGTACGCCGGCACACCCATGTTCTTCTCCTTGTGATCATTCAACGGAGTAAGGGCGTAGAAATGGGGGCTAACAAGTTACATGTTCAACTGTGTCTTCTGGACCTAACCCCAGGTCAGTGGCAAGCATAAGAGACTGAGAGCACACAGAACCCTAAACCCCACGGCGTGGACAATGAATTACCCAGAGATTTTTCAGGCCCGCAAGCTGTGCACGAGCATTTCAGCCAGACCAAGGGTTGGAGTTGCATTCAGAGTAAATAAAGTTGTCAGAGCTTTCTTCAAGTCACTACGAAATCCTAGATGGAACATTATGCGCCAATTCACGCTATTAGATTAGAACCCTTTGGAACCTCCAACGGGACCATGATTTGGCCACAGAGTCGGACAATCTGAAGCCAGCAGCACCTGAGCTATACAGCAAAATTCGCCCCCAATTCAGCCCAAACAGGCAATCCTATTCCTGTCTCAGGTCGAGGTGAGGCGGCAAGCATCCAAAGCGGCCTAGAGCAGCAGCAGAGGAGCGCACACGAAACCCTGAGCCCCGCTGCGTGGGCGCCCAATTACCGACTGGCATTTCCCCCACATCCGCGGGCCACACGCTACTCAGTAAACCCCGCAAGCAACCACAGGGTAACGGGCTCACTCGCGGTGACAAGCAGCAAGCGAAGCAGGCTAGCGGGAGGGGAGGGGAAGGGGAGGGGGCGCTTACGGATCCGCGCGACGTTGGGGTCGTCGTCCTCGATGTCGTCGGCGGCCTGCAGGATCTGCTCGATGTTGGTGGTGCGGCCGAGCGAGGGCGGCACGGCGGAGGCGAGCCCGGCCCCCGCGCCCGCGTGCGCGGCGGCGGCCGAGGCCCCCGCGCCGCCCGCCCGGTCCCGCTTGAGCGCCGCCCGCACCAGCCGCTCCCAGTTCTCCGCCGCCGCCCCCGGGCCCCTGCCCCCCCGGCTCGGCCGCCGCCTCATGGACGACGCCATCTCCGCGGCCCCCGCCGCCCCACCAGTCCGCGGCGAGAAATCGGCGGCCGCGGCGGGCGATCTGAGCTGGCTGCCTACTGTTGTGGTGGTGGTTTTGGTTTCGGGGGGGTTGGGGGAGAGGAGACGGGTTTCAAAAGCGAGCGAGGTGGGGGTGGAAGCGGTGGTGGTAGATCCGGGGAGGGGAGAAGGGTTCGGGGCTTTGGCCAGTCGGGGAGGGACGCGGTAACGTGCGACGCGGGGGCGACCCGACCGACCGGTGCGGCGCGGTGGGCTTTGCCTTAGGAGGGAGGTTCCGTTCCGGTTCCGGGCGGTCCCTCTCACGTGTCGCTGCCCGGCGCTGTCCTTCGCTTCCTTTCTCGACCGGGCGACCGCGTCGGACCCGAGGGCTGGCTATTCAGCGCGAATTATCAACGGGCCTGCGACGCGTTCACAAACCACACACACGTGGCGACCGAACCAAGCAGGCTTTCGTCCCGTCTTATATATCTTTATCTTTATCTTACCTAATATAATAATAAAGCAAATTGGTTTCTTTCGTCCGTCATGGCATTTTTCAAAAAAGTCCATCTGTTTCAGAGAATTCAACCCGCCGTCCGGATTTAAGTCACACCCGAACCGTTATTTTACATTTTTCAAACCCCCCCTGATATTTTAGATAATTCATCCGTGGATCATATTTAAGTCAAACAAATGCTTTTTAAAATCATTCATATCTTTTAAACCATAACTCCGATTTGAACTCATGGACGATGCCATCTCCGCGCGCCCCGACGCCCCACCGGCTACTGCAGTCGGCGGGCGATCTGAGCTGGCTGCCTACTTTGGTGGTGGTGGTGGTTTTGGTTTCTGGGGGTTGGGGGAGACGAGACGGGTTTCAAAAGAGAGCGAGGTGGGGGTGGGGGTGGAGGTGGAAGTGGTAGATCCGGGGAGAAGGGTTCGGCCTTGGCCAGTCGGGGGGTCTCGGGGACGCGGTAACGTGCGACCCGACCGACCGGTGCGGCGCGGTCTGGGCTTTTGGCTCTCACGTGTCGCTGCCTTTCTCGACCGGGCTACCGCGTCGGGTCGGGGAAGAGTACAGTTCGTGCCAATTTCAACGAATTCTCGACGCGTTCACAAAACAGCCTCCATCCGTGTATATGTATATGGAGATAACGGGAATAGGATTTTAATTCTAAATAGAGTAAAATTCATCAGCGGTACCTCAACTTGCGTCGCACAGTCACTTTGGTCACTGTACACAAGAACTCACGCAATACGGTCACTGTGTACGGTGAACAGTAAAAATACGGTCGTAGACCGCTCGTACGCCACCTGTTGACCGTTCGGCTCCCAGTCCGCGCGCCAGGTGTCGCAAGGAGGAGCGACCTGATGGCATATTTGCAACAACCTCCCCTGTCGGAAAGATACCCGAAGCCCTCCCACGTCTCTCCCCCTCTCCACCTCTCCACCTCCCCTGTTCGAGCCGATCAAACCGGCGGAGAAGGGGACGGAGGCGATCGGTGGCGTGGTGCGCCGTGTTTCAGCGCCGTGGTCGGAGCACCGGGCGCGGAGGAGTTTCTTCTCGCGGTGGTGAAGAGGAGGCGCCGCCGCCATGTCTCATGTTCGTCGCCCCGACGGTGCCCCTGCCCCCGTTTACCGTAAGTTCTGATTCCTGTCGTAAATCTTCTTCTTTCTCTTCCATTCTTGTTTGATAGGGCTGGCATTGTGTTTGCCTATGATATGTGGTAGTATTTGTCACGTGTATGGCGATTTAGGTTTAGGGTTTTTCGAACCCAATTAGGCTGTGTTCGGTTGAGAGGGATTTGAAGGGGGTTTGGCAGGGATTGAAGTGGATTTAATCCCCTACAAGTCAAAACCCCCTCCAATCCTCCTGTGGGGGGTGTAACCGAACAAAGCCTTAGGGGTTTCTGATAGGGTTTTAGGTTCTTGTCGAGCGGGTCAAATTTTCATTGATTCCACATGAAATGATGTTTTTATGTACCTGTATGTGCACCTTTGTTGGAATAGGCTTAGGTTTGGAGCTCTGGTTTATGGAGAAAATTGGGGGTTTCTGGTGAAGGGGAACGCAACAGAAAACAAAAAATTTCCGACCTACGCACCAGCCCAGGACCACTATGGAGACTGCATACATGGTTTGATCTTTTTCGTTACCGACTCGTAGCGCAGCGGGAAGTAGAGTCGATGACGATCGGCGGTGCAGATCCCCGCAGCTAGGATTTACAACCTCCCAACCGCGAGGATGTATACCCTCATCTGCTCCTCAGACAGCCCTCCGGGAGGCGGTCGAACAGCCCCCGGACGGTGTCGCGGACAGCCCTTCGGGAGGACCTTCGAAACTCGAACGGTCACTCGGACAGCCCTTCGGGGAGGACCTTCGAAACTCGGATGGTCACACGGACAGCCCTTCGGGAGGCACTCACGAACTAAGACCGAAACTACGATCTCTCTACAGAGTTGCACACATACGGTGTCATCTACCCGGCAGGGCTTCGCCGTCCAGAACTAGTTCCTGCCGGAACCCAGACAGCCTTACGGCTCTACGAAACTCTTTTCGTGGGAGGGAGAGAAGAAGCCAGATAATGCATGGCATGTGTATGAGAGCAAGGGATGAGTGTGGAGGGCTGCCCCTCCACCTCTATTTATAGGAAATCCCAAGGGGGTAGGGTAGTTTCACAAAAAACCCAAAATGCACATGAATGAAGTCCTTCCACAAGGACCTAGGAGTGAAACCAAGGAACAAGAGGGTCCCCAAGGGGGGATACCCCATGTGGCCGGCCACACCCCCATGAGGGGCCCAAAAAATGGCTCCTATCCATCCATGTCATCCCCAAGATCTTTTGGAGCAAAGCCCCAAAAGGTGGCTTTCCATAAAGTAACCATAAAGCTGATTTTCACTATTCACGATGACATTTTTCAGCGTCTGATCGAACTGAAAATATTTATGTGGGCTAAGAACATTTCCAGTACCCACTAAAATGATTTTCAACGCGTTCCGAAACAATTCCGGTTTTAGTGATTTTCATCTGTGAAACGCATCTGAAGTGGCTCCGGCAGCTCCGGAACATTTCCGGTTTTTATCTCAGAAAATTCCAAAAAGCTTCCAGAATGATTCTGGCATCCTCCAAGAATTATCAGGCATGTGCCGAAACCAATTTGACTTAATGGTGTATCCCGAAACAACTTTTCGGTATCATCGAAACTTATCCGATGACCTCTCTCTGCGGTACGATTCCGCTGTCCGAAACTTTTTCGGTGATTTTCTCTCAGACTCCCTGTCTAGTATTCAGCAGATAGATGACCCTTAAGCGTGTGACCCTATAGGTTCGGTGAAGTATAGACATGACCCGGAACCCCTTCCGATCAATGATCAACATCGGAGCCGTGGACACCCATATTAACCCCTATACCCACACGAATAAATATTCGAGTGAACCTCCAGTTGCCGTGTGCTATTCCTGTTGCTTCACGATATGTTACAAATACCCGAGGTGAGACATGTTGGCATTCCCGTGGATCAACAACTTGTCCACTATGCTAGTTACCTCGTTACCGGTATTGTTCTCTTTTCTCGTTATCGTGTTCCGGCATCCCCGTGATCAAATCACAAAGTGTCTGGCCAGACGATGATGGATACCGTAACACCGAGAGGGCCCAGAGATATCTCTCCATCGTCAGAGGAGCAAATCCCAATCTTGAGCTATCAAGTTACTTGACACACTTTTCCATGAACCCGTAAGCCGACGTAATAGCCACCCATTTACGGATGACGTTTAACAAACCCCAAAGTTCATGAAGCAAGCATGAAGAAACTCGATACTCTCATGGTCTAAGGAATCATGCAAACGTTAACCATCTCTGTGTTATGTACCAATAAACTTGCGACGAATGAATCTCATAGCATAACATCAATCCGGGTCGATTCAACACAAATGTTCTCTTAACATTGTGCCCTCAAAGTTGCTGGCATAGACATGCCCATGACCAGGAAAACAGAATCATCATGCAACACTTGAGCTAGTCTTAGAGGCCAGACTAGGAATACTTCTTACCGTTTATTATTCCACACGTGCATTTGAGTCTTCCTCCGAGCCTCGTGGATATTGCAGACTCGAGAATCATTGCAGTTATAGCATGGAACATAAACATAATTATGAACTCATAGATAAATAATATCATTTATTATTGCCTCTAGGGCATATCTCCTACAGACTCCCACTTGCACTAGAGTCAATAATCTAGCTTATGCTAATGCACTTCACACCTGTGGCACACCGGTGTAAATATGCTTCGCTTGTGGTATAGCCTGATGTCCAACGGATCTGACGACTTCAGTTCTGTGTGTATCTTTGCATGTCCTCGCGTTTTCACGTTTTCACAAAATTCATATTGTGTGTTACACAAAACCCTTAATTTAAATCGAAAATCGCATGGAGAAAAGATGAAGACTCTATCGATGTAACATTTTACAACGAACTCTTCATGATCTCTGCTTGCGAGAAAACCATGTCATCAGTACTTACTCTAGTACTCTGTGACATCTTTCACTGTTTGTCCCATGATCAGTAATTTGATCACTTTGGTATCCATACTCGCAACACCTTGGGAGTATTGGACATATCTGGTTGTTTTACATACCATGGAATACATGATTAATCCAAACACAAAAGTGTGTGGAATCTGCATCATGTATTTTACTCATCAGTGTTTCGGGACACCGAGTCTTGCAAAAACTCTTTCCATGTGACTTTGGCAAGAATCACTCCTTGGCGTTTTAAATGCTAAAAGGTTTTAGCAACTTGTCAATATGTATTCATTGCTTAGCCCCATTAGGTAAATCTATCTCCATAGATCATCATGGCTAATATTGAGGCTATTTAGCCTAAGCACTTCATCAAAAAACTATTTTCAAATGAAGTCCTAATTTGTGTCAAGAACTTTATTTCCAATTACCAATGTGCCAAGCACATAAGGTTTTTAGAAATATTATTACGCTCCCACTTACTTTCTTGAATTACAAGCATCTTCGTTACCCATTGATGAAGTCAAAACCCCTTTGACCATTTCATCAAAACACGAAGATTCCAACTCCATTTTGCTCTCTTCTGTCCATTGCTGGAACTCTGAAGTTTGCATACCTACTAGCATCCTCTGGATCGACAAATTACTTTGGACTGTATCATATACAAGTCCTAGCTTTCATTTCCATCAGATGGAAATCCTTTTATCATCCATGTTTCATATCTCATGATTGAAATATGTATTAATTGCTAGTTCAACCCGAACCGACTTTAAGCATCGCTACGATGAAAACAACCTCATCGTATTATTTCAACAAGTCGAGCTTTATGGATAAAACATTTTATCCGTATCAGTTTTAAGATCCATAAATATTCGTTAGACTCTAAGTCTTCCGAAAGGTGTATCAAGGTTTTAATCTTGAATCACTTATATGGAAACTAACTCGGGTTGTATTGGCATTTAGCCAATTCCGGAGTCAGGGCCCATCAACGCTTCCTTGTGTATCGTAGGTATAATGTTGTCTAACAACAGTATCTCGTTTGCGCACCTGAGAGGTTTGCACGAGCCTTGCCTACGTGGTTCAGCTGCAAGTTCGACCGAAGTTCATACATTTTATTATAGAGACTTCTGTATCAGTCGCAGTAGGAAACTCTGGAATTTCTTCCAAGGTCTCTTTCCTTTGATATGATGAAGATACTGTTTATCTCGTCGAATTGCACTATTCTCCCACTCACCTTTTAGAAAGAACCATTCTCTTTAAAAGCACACCGTTTCGCAGCAAAACTATTTGCCTCGGTATAGTGAGGGAGGAATACCCAACATTTTGGTATAACCTACAAAGTAGCACTTGTCTGATTTGGAATAGGTTTGTAACCTTTTACACAAGCCCCATATTCCAAATGTTAAGAAAAGATATAACATGGTTGGGCGTACCATACCATGGCTTCATTTCAACAGACCCGATGTAGCTCTTTTCAGTGTAAAAGCCGCAGTCTCTAAAGCATCACTTTAAAAGGGATAATGGCAAATTTATTTATGTCATCTTTGACCTTACCATGTCATAAATGGTTTGATTACATCTCCACGGACTTTCCACTTGCAGTGGTGTTCCGGGAGGTGCAAGTTTATGAAACCCCTTTCACAACTCATCAGACATTCGCTAAACATGTAGCTCAAATATTCCTTTGTGCAATCAAATTGCAGAAACATAATTTTCTTGTTACAATAACTTCTACTTCATTTTTGAGAACCTTTCGAATGATTTCAAAAGATCCAGACTTACGTCTCATCAAGTAAATATCCATATATCTACTTGAGTCATTTCTGAAGATAAATAAATCCACCACTAACAACACTTATCGGACTACACACATCAAATGTATGATCACTAATAAGTTTGTTGTTCGTTCCTTATGGCCTGTGAACGGTATTTTAGTCACTTCACTTTTCGGAGGAAAGTTGCAAGTGTCAGATGATTCAAAATCAAAAAGACTTCAAAATCCATCATAATGGAATTTTCCATGCGGGTTTCTCCAATGTGACCAAATGTAGTGCCACACTTGTGTGGTATTCTTTTAGTCTTGCGACATTTAGCGTCAGTGTTATGGATGTATCATATTACCCTCAATATTCATAACATACGTCCCATCGATGATGGAAGTATGGCCCTTATGTTATTCATAATACTTAACAACAATTGTTGTTTTTATGAACAACTCTTTTGCAACAAACATTGTGCAATGGGCTAGAGTGTATGAAACTCTAAAATGAATTATGAAAGTAAACCCAGAGGTATTGTATTATTATCAATATTCATAACATACATCTCATTCATAATGAAAGTATGGACCTTGTGTTATTCATAACATCGAACATAAAAAGTTCTCTTATGAACAACCTTCTTGCAAGATGCCTTATGCAATGGGATAGAGTTTGTAAAACTCTAAATGAATTATGAAAATAAATACAGACGGCAATACACCGATGGAAGGTATAGTAACATTTACTATGTTCCCTGTGTATACCTTAACCTCATTTCTAGCTAGTCTTTCAGGCCATAGTAGTTCTTACATCGAGTTGCAACAGAATGCAATCGAGCGGGTATTTTTGTGATGAACTCACAATACCCAAGAATTAGTGATTAACATGTTTAACCATAATTCGCAAGAACTATATCTTTGACCAGCCTTCTATACATCAAAAACTTGTATGACATTCATACATGAGCTGGATATTCCAGTCTTCTTTCCTTTTGCCTTTATACTTCTAGCAGTTTAACTTTTAGTATTTCTCCTACTCTCAGAAGAAGCACCCAACTTAAGAGTGGCATTAGCCCCGGACTTCCTAGGCGTGTAAGTCATACTAACACCCTTTGGACACTTCCTTTCTCTTTAAGTTGTTGTTTTATTCACCTTTCATTATACGACAGGCGTTCTTCTAGATCCCTTTCCCAACAGTCAAATGCATAGTAAACACTTTTACTAATACTTGCAAACAAACATTGCTTTGTTTGTATCTGAAAATAATTTTCAGTTCCATGAATATCATATAACTATCCCAACTTTTGAAGTTTGGGTTTCATGGAAGCAAACATATTCCACTTGACCGTAACAGAATTCTAGCTTTTGGATCAAAGGACGAGAGTCACATGATCCATAGCATTAGCGGGAGGATACGGAAAGCATGCGATAGGACAAAGTCCTTCTCGGCACTTTTGAGGACAATCCTCATATTACGGTACCAATCGTAAAGTTTTAACCAGATATTTAACAGCTATTCAATTTTAACAGGGAAGGTGGAAACGCGAGCCATTATTCTACAACTATTTTGCATATAACACTTAGACAATGTTCATAATTAATTGCACTAAGAATTAAACATGTTAATTCAAAAGTGCGCTCCCACTCAAATCAATATCTCTCAAAATTGATTGTGAGTGATACAAGACCCACATTTCAATTGTTCGCCATTGGTGTAACACCACTGATGACGAAAAATCTCAACCGGCAGGCCAACTTGCCAATCACATCTCTATGTGACTCTTGTTCATCTTTCGATGCGTGTGTTCCGAGCTCATGACGGTCATGCCTGAACGTCAAGACAACCAAGTGATCTCGCTGCGAGGTCTCAACTCACCCGCCTCACACTTCTCTAATCGTTCGTACCCGTGTGACACGGCGCACCCCGAAAAGATAGGTGCCGTGACGGTGCTACACTTGGGAGAACACTAACTACTTGGTATTTTAAGTGAGAGATCACCCTAATAAAAGCGACTACCGCGCAATCAAGAAGGGTGCATCATAAGGGATAAACATCTCAGGCAATTCATAACAGCATGATATGGTATAGCCCTTTCTGACGGAGAAGTCTTTCATTTCTTCGTCTTCGGCATTCGCGTGTTCACCTTCGCGAAGATTGCCACCACCTTGTCGATGCACCAGATAATATTGCTATCTCTATAGCTAACAAAATAATGCATTACAACAAGGTTGACACGCAGGTCATTAAAGTGCAATCATATGGCTCCAACCATCATGCCGAATCATGACATGCAGGTCATGTTAATCAAATTACATCATATAGTCATCTCATACATAATCGAATTAGTATGAGCACTGCTATACCACATCATATGCACATCCTGCAAAACCAAGTTAGACGCCTATAATCGGTTTATGCAAAATTTATTTTACGGGGCTTCTAAGGTTTTGACTTAAACCGCAGCGACCAACGTTTTATCATCAAGTATGATTATTCAAGTTGCTAGATTAACATCTCGGGGTGTATGAAACATGGGATAATTAAATCTCGAGCCCCATACTAAACTTCGTCATACGCATGACCCCCGTGCAGATCATATCTGCAATGCCCTTTCATCTGCGAATTTCATCTTTCTTTTGACTACGGCAGAACCCAAAGAACTGATAGCACTTCCATGATCAATCAGGATCACGGATTGCCAGAACTTTGTCAAATTCCACCATGCTGTCTCGACATTGAGCAAACGCAAATTCTAGGGAAGCAACAAGAACCTCGGGTAACAGATTTAATCTGTCACCCGCATAAATAATTTTCAGCAATAGATCTCATCTACTACCTAATTATATTATGCAATACCCATACATCTCCATGTATTCTAGATCGAAACCTGCATCTACGCATAGCACGGCTCTTGATGCCACTGATGGGGAACGCGACAGAAAACAAAAAAATTCCGACCTACGCACCAGCCCAGGACCACTATGGAGACTGCATACATGGTTTGATCTTTTTCGTTACCGACTCGTAGCGCAGCGGGAAGTAGAGTCGATGACGATCGGCGGTGCAGATCCCCGCAGCTAGGATTTACAACCTCCCAACCGCGAGGATGTATACCCTCATCTGCTCCTCAGACAGCCCTCCGGGAGGCGGTCGAACAGCCCCCGGACGGTGTCGCGGACAGCCCTTCGGGAGGACCTTCGAAACTCGAACGGTCACTCGGACAGCCCTTCGGGAGGACCTTCGAAACTCGGACGGTCACATGGACAGCCCTTCGGGAGGCACTCACGAACTAAGACCGAAACTACGATCTCTCTACAGAGTTGCACACATACGGTGTCATCTATCCGGCAGGGCTTCGCCGTCCAGAACTAGTTCCTGTCGGAACCCAGACAGCCTTACGGCTCTACGAAACTCTTTTCGTGGGAGGGAGAGAAGAAGCCAGATAATGCATGGCATGTGTATGAGAGCAAGGGATGAGTGTGGAGGGCTGCCCCTCCACCTCTATTTATAGGAAATCCCAAGGGGGTAGGGTAGTTTCACAAAAAACCCAAAATGCACATGAATGAAGTCCTTCCACAAGGACCTAGGAGTGAAACCAAGGAACAAGAGGGTCCCCAAGGGGGGATACCCCATGTGGCCGGCCACACCCCCATGAGGGGCCCAAAAAATGGCTCCTATCCATCCATGTCATCCCCAAGATCTTTTGGAGCAAAGCCCCAAAATGTGGCTTTCCATAAAGTAACCATAAAGCTGATTTTCACTATTCACGACGACATTTTTCAGCGTCTGATCGAACTGAAAATATTTATGTGGGCTAAGAACATTTCCAGTACCCACTAAAATGATTTTCAACGCGTTCCGAAACAATTCCGGTTTTAGTGATTTTCATCTGCGAAACGCATCTGAAGTGGCTCCGGCAGCTCCGGAACATTTCCGGTTTTTATCTCAGAAAATTCCAAAAAGCTTCCAGAATGATTCTGGCATCCTCCAAGAATTATCAGGCATGTGCCGAAACCAATTTGACTTAATGGTGTATCCCGAAACAACTTTTTGGTATCATCGAAACTTATCCGATGACCTCTCTCTGCGGTACGATTCCGCTGTCCGAAACTTTTCGGTGTCCGAAACTTTTTCGGTGATTTTCTCTCAGACTCCCTGTCTAGTATTCAGCAGATAGATGACCCTTAAGCATGTGACCCTATAGGTTCAGTGAAGTATAGACATGACCCGGAACCCCTTCCGATCAATGATCAACATCGGAGCCGTGGACACCCATATTGACCCCTATACCCACACGAATAAATATTCGAGTGAACCTCCAGTTGCCGTGTGCTATTCCTGTTGCTTCGCGATATGTTACAAATACCCGAGGTGAGACATGTTGGCATTCCCGTGGATCAACAACTTGTCCACTATGCTAGTTACCTCGTTACCGGTATTGTTCTCTTTTCTCGTTATCGTGTTCCGGCATCCCCGTGATCAAATCACAAAGTGTCTGGCCAGACGATGATGGATACCGTAACACCGAGAGGGCCCAGAGATATCTCTCCATCGTCGGAGGAGCAAATCCCAATCTTGAGCTATCAAGTTACTTGACACACTTTTCCATGAACCCGTAAGCCGACGTAATAGCCACCCATTTACGGATGACGTTTAACAAACCCCAAAGTTCATGAAGCAAGCATGAAGAAACTCGATACTCTCATGGTCTAAGGAATCATGCAAACGTTAACCATCTCTGTGTTATGTACCAATAAACTTGCGACGAATGAATCTCATAGCATAACATCAATCCGGGTCGATTCAACACAAATGTTCTCTTAACATTGTGCCCTCAAAGTTGCTGGCATAGACATGCCCATGACCAGGAAAACAGAATCATCATGCAACACTTGAGCTAGTCTTAGAGGCCAGACTAGGAATACTTCTTACCGTTTATTATTCCACACGTGCATTTGAGTCTTCCTCCGAGCCTCGTGGATATTGCAGACTCGAGAATCATTGCAGTTATAGCATGGAACATAAACATAATTATGAACTCAGAGATAAATAATATCATTTATTATTGCCTCTAGGGCATATCTCCTACATCTGGTGCTTTGTGTTGTCCTGTTCAAAAAGTTCATTCTTTGATCAATTTTGATTTGATGAATTATGCTTTGTTGTTGCAGGAGCAAGAAGTGAGAAGTTCTCTGTGCAGTTTCATCATGGTGGTTTTTTCATGGGTGAAGGAAGCAATAGGGCTTATGTTGATGGACATCAAGTTTGGTATGACAGTTTGGATAAGCTCACCTGGTCTCCCACAATGGTGGAACATCTAGAAGAAGAGATTGACTGGGAGATGGCAGACACGTTGAAGGCATATTATCAAATCCCAATACTTGACATTACTAGGAATTCTTTGAGACTTATCAGTTCTGAGGAAGATATTGGTCAAATGATGAAATTTCTGTCTATTGGGCATCATTTCTTCAGTATTTATCTTGATCATGATGACACCTTGATTACTAAGAAGGTTGTTGATGATGTGGTCCAATTTCCAAGGGCTCAACTTCCACCAGTGTTTAGCCCTTCAAAAGATGGTACTAATCCTCGGAGTGGCAAGCCTGGAAATTCAGAAGAAGACTGCCCTATACCAATTCAGGTTGTCTATCCAAATAATGTGCTAGACAGGGAAGAAGATGGCAATCCATTCATGTTTGTAAGAAGGTAGTGCACATTTGGTGAAGGAGCAGAGGAGAATGCAGAGCAACAAGGACAAGCAGGGCAATATGAAGATATATAGCAACATGAAGATGCAGAGCATGTAGGGCAAGAAGGAGAAGCAGAGCCACATGAAGATGCAAAGCAAGTAGAGCAACAAGGGAAGCAGAGCAACATGCAGTAGAGGAAGATGCAGAAGCACATCAATTGAGGAGCACCAGAGCAAAGAAGAGATGTTTTGAAGGCAATGTAGGAACAGATAGTGACTCAAATGACAGTGACTTTGATCCTGGTGACATGGTAGATAGTGACTTTGAAATCAGTGATGGAGATGATGACCTTTATGCTGACAATGTGGATGAGGATGAACCAGTTCAGAGCAAGGAGAAGGTGAAGCAGAAAATAGCAGCTATTGCAAAAGGTAAAGGAGTTGTAGGGGAAGGAAAGGAAGAAAACATGTCAGATTATGAATCTGAAGGTGAAGATCTTTGGGCACCTAATTTAGATGATGAAATACAAACCAAATTTAGAGCTTTTAGAAAGGAGGATTTGACTTGTCCAAAATTTCATGTTGGACAAGTGTTTGAAAATGTTGATTTGCTTAGGAAAGCAATTAAGGAATAGAGCTGCAAGAACAGAGTTGATGTCAAGTTACCAGTGAATGACAGAAAGAGAGTCAAAGCAGTCTGCGATGATGATTGTACCTGGTATTTGTGGGCTTCTTATGACAGCAGGACAAAATGTTTCATGGTGAAGAAATATGTTGAAGAACATAGTTGCTGCAAAAAATGGTAAATCAAGGCTTTCACAACACCTTTTCTAGCCAGGAAGTACCTTGAGAGTTGCAATAGGAATAGATCCAAATAATTGCATATTCCCCATAGCAATAGGTGTTGTGGAAGTGGAGGACAAGCCTAACTGGGTTTGGTTTCTTGAGAGGCTGAAGAGGGATCTTGGTATATCAACACATCCGCATGGACAGTAATGTCTGACAAGCAGAAGGTATATGCAACCGCATTGCCTGATGGTCTAATTAAATTTGTGTACTTGAGTACATTTGCTAAACACTTTCTGTATTGGTCTATATTGTTTTGTAGGGCCTGATAAATGTTGTCACTGAAGTATTCCCTGAGTCAGAACATAGGTTCTGTGTCAGGCATATGTGGAAGAATTTCCAACAGTTGTACAAAGGTGATGCTTTGAAGAACCAATTGTGGAAGATAGGTAGGAGCACAACAGTTATTAAGTATGAGCAGTACATGGTTGAGATGAAGGTGCTAAATGAGGGTGCATACAACTGGTTGAAAGAGTTGGAGCCAAACACTTGGGTGAGGGCTTTCCAAACACTAGTGCAGAACAGGGCAGTATCACCGGTTCGTAAGGGCCTTTAGTGCCGGTTCGGTAACCAGCACTAAAGGGTGGGGACTAAAGGTCCCCCCCTTAGTACCGGTTCTACACGAACCGCCACTAAAGGGCCACCACGTGGCACGAACCAGGGTCGTGGGCGGGGAGACCTTTGGTACCGGTTCGTAACACAAACCGGTACTAAAGGTTGGGGGTGTTTTGGTTTTATTTTTTATTTTAATTTTGTGTTTTCCATTTAATTTAGAGATTGTTTTTACATTATAATGAGTTGTTAAATCACTAGGTGAAAGTACCGCGGATTAGTGGATATATATGCATGGATTGTCCTAAGTGATCAAGTAATATGGATATGGCATATTGCTTGATGATCACTTAGCTAGCTAGCTAGGATCCATCCAGTTGAAACTAATCCGCAGTTTCTTTCATAAATGATATAAATAACTCATCATCATCATCATCACCATCATCATATTAATATAAAAACTCTTGCATCATATCATCACCAACAAAATTAATTAGCTAGCTAATGATCATCATAGTCGTCATTACCACTATTTAATCATCATAGTCATTACCGCTATCTAATCACCACAAACACCAGCTTAAAGAAGAAACATTCACTTGTACCAGAAGCAAAGATATCATCGATTTCAAAATGGTCATGAGATTATAAGCGTTCATAAGACCACAAAAGCACAAATCACTTTGAGATTAAGTTCAGGACGAAGACATGAGAGGACAAGTACTAATTAAGAGCATGAACTAGCTAATCACTCCTGCT
This sequence comes from Triticum aestivum, assembly GCF_018294505.1. Taxonomy (NCBI): domain Eukaryota; kingdom Viridiplantae; phylum Streptophyta; class Magnoliopsida; order Poales; family Poaceae; genus Triticum; species Triticum aestivum. The sequence goes on along the minus strand of NC_057814.1, from coordinate 13,384,647 downwards.
GCTCTCTCTCAGGTAAAATAGCATAGAACATGTGTAGAATTCCTGATTCATCATATAGGAGCATGCAGATGAACATGTATCCTAATCGTGGGCTGCGCTTCTATTTGCTGCCCCCTAGTACTTCTCTGCGATCATTCACAATTTTGGTCCAGTCTTTCACTATTAAGCATTCCTCGGTTTTAGAAATCCTGAATGCACTCATATGCGCTGTAGGATGTCTTGGCCGTAAGCTAACCATTGACATACCTAAGTGTGACATTCTGCTCAACAATTTGTGTGCGGTGTTCAACAAGTAAGTTCCAATGCTTTCCTCTCACTCTTTTTAACATAAGATGCAATGCTTTCCTATCACTGTTGTTAACATAACATGCAATGCTTGTGCAAATATATCTTGGAGGCAAGAGAATTGCCAATTCTTTCAATGTTTGAGAGGATCAAGCAATAGTGGACTGCAAGGCACTACACTAAGCATTGTGAGGGTGATAAGATGCAAGGAGTAATGTGCCCTAAGATTAAGAAACTTGTTGACAAGCTGACAGAGTTGGCCAACACGTGTTATGTGTATGAATCAGGAGATGGAGTGTTTCAAGTGGGGGATAGAGGAACAAATTACATAGTAGACTGGCACACCAAGTCCTGTAGCTGTATGAGATGGCAAAAAAGTGGTGTGACTTGCATACATGTTATAGCATGTTGTAGGAATGAGAGAGTAGATCCACTAACCTTAGTGGATCAATGCTATTCAGTGTCCATGTTCAAGAAGGCTTATAGCAACATCATCTACCCTTGCAAGGACATCACTGAGTGGGAGAAGATGAATGGCCTGAAATTAATCCACCAGACTACCAGAAGCATGTTGGAAGGCCTTGCAAAAGCAGAAGGAAGGGACCAGAAGAGATTATTTGTAGTAATGGAGGTAGGAGGATGTCAAGGCATGGTGTCATCATGCACTGCAGTTACTGTGGTGAGCCTGACCACAACATCAAGGGATGCAAATATATGAAAGTTGGTCTACCACCTCCCAATGCACAAGCTCCTCCACCCCAATCTGATGACAATTTGGAAGCTTCACAAGCTACTATGGAGCAACAGCCACCTCCAGAACAAGCCCAGGTAACTGTCTTTTGTTCTACACAACCTCTAGAAGATCTTATGGAGCAGTAGACTCTAACAAGTTTTTTGTTTGATGAGCAGCATGCCAAAACAAGTGCGGAGACTAGTACAGTAGTTGAAGATCTTATGGTGGATCAGAAGCTTCAGCAGGTAATTTAAACATGAGTACTCTTTAAACATATTGTACTTGTTGCATTACTTGCTCTGTTTCAGTCATGCTTTAGTGACATGGTTACTTTCCATTTGTTGACACTTGACATGTGTATGTACAGAGGCCATTGCCTAGAGTGCTTCAGCAGACACCAATCCTAGAATCAACATTCTTAACAAATGCATAGGCAATGTTGAACCAGGCCCAAACAAGCACTAACACAATTAGGCAGGGAGAGCTAGCTAAGAAGATGTTGGCCATGAAGCAGCAAAGAGAGAAGGAACTTGAAGACAGGAAGCAAGCTATACTAGGGGCAAGGATAGAACCAGAGTTGAAGAAAGCAGAAGAGGCTGCTAGAAGAAGGCATGACAAAGCAGAAAAGAAGGCTAGATAAGTTGAGAAGAAGAGAGAGGCAGCTGCACAGAAGAAGGAAGCAATGGCAATCCTGAGGCAGGCAAGAGTAGAAACAAGGCAGATAATAGTGGAGGTACAAAAAGAGCTTTCTGCTGAGAGGAAGGAGAAACTAGCTGCTGAGAAGAAGGCACAAAAGGAGGCTGCTACTGCAAAGAAACTAGAAGAGAAGAAAGCCAGTGCTGCACAGAAGGAAGCAGACAGACAAGCACTTCTAGCAAAGAAGCAGGAAGAGAAACAAGCCCTTGCTGCAAACAAAGAAGCAGATAGACAAGCCCTTGCAGCAAAGAAGGAGCAGCCGAGGAAACAAGCACAAAAAAGGGCATTTCCAAACATGGAGGAAGCTGGGCATGTGCCACAAAGATCAAGCATGTTTGACATCTTTAGATGATCTATGAGACTGTTTTTCTTGTTTTAGCAAGAGTACTCTTTTAGCAATGTAAAATATGACGGTTTTCCCTTTCTTGTTATCTCAAGATCTTATGGTACTCTATTTTGAGTAGTGCTAATGCTGATGCACTACAGAATCTATATTTTGGTATGAAAACTGTCTTGTCTGTCTACCCATTCTTGTCATTTTATTGTGATGTCAATACTGCTTCCACATTACATTCTTGCTGCCATTCTTTCCATTTCATAAAGATGATATGATACATTACCCATTCTCATTTCACAATTATCATGTCAGAAAGATAACAGAATAGAAAGACAATGTTTCCATTAAAGATAGATCACTTCATACATTTCTGGCCTTTACAACCATAACATTTGATACAACCAAACTGACTACATAGCCATGTACTAACATTAAACTACTGAAAGTACTGAACATACTAATGCTACTGAAAGTACTTAACATGCTATTGCTACTAAAGCTGGTATTCACTTCTCCACTACCAAAATGAGCACTTGTCCTCATCATTTCTTCTGTTGCAGAGAGCACTTGTCCTCACTTCGTCATCAACATAAGAACACAAAGGGCACACAACAGCATCACACTACCTAACAGAAGCTTCAGCAGCACCAAGATCTCTGCACCTAATCCAATCAATGCACTATCTTGGTGCCTGCTCATGTTCTGCTGCAGAGAGCCAGGCCTTGCCAAAGCAGCTCTATTAGTTGCCAGGTGAGCTGCAATCCTTCTCCTTTCATTCCTAGCCCTAATGAGTTCTTCCCTCCTCTCCCCTGTTGCTCCAACGGCATCAACAGCTTGGTTCCCAACCAAGAAATGAGCATCCACTAGGTACGCAACATATTCCATCTCCCAAAACCAGAAATCACACCCAGTAGGCTGCAAACCAAGAGCAAAAATGTGAACTTTGACCACCGAGAGGGGAAAACTGCTGCCAAGAACAAAATCAACTCAAGTTACTTATGGAGTGATTGGGACATCTGTAGAACACCCAGCCCTCGTGATCCTTTGTGTTTTAAACGTGGTACCTGATACGTCTCCAACGTATCTATAATTTTTGATTGCTTCATGCTATATTATATACTGTTTAGAATGATTATTGGGCTTTGTTATACACTTTTATATTATTTTTGGGACTAACCTATTAACCGGAGGCCCAGCCCAAATTGCTGTTTTTTGCCTATTTCAGGGTTTCGAAGAAAAAGGATATCAAACGGAATGAAACCTTCGGGAACGTGATTTCTGGAACAAATGCAATCCAGGAAGCTTGGAGTCCACGCCAGGGCATCAGCGAGGAGGCCATGAGGTAGGGGGCGCGCCTACCCCCTGGGCGCGCCCTCCACCCTCGTGGGCCCCCTGTTGCTCCACCGACGTACCTCTTCCTCCTATATATACCTACGTACCCCCAAACGACCAGATACGGAGCCAAAACCCTAATTCCACCGCCGCAACCTTCTATACCCGTGAGATCCCATCTTGGGGCCTTTTCCGGCACTCCGCCGGAGGGGGCATTGATCACGGAGGGCTTCTACATCAACACCATAGCCTCTCCGATGATGTGTGAGTAGTTTACTTCAGACCTACGGGTCCATAGTTATTAGCTAGACGACTTCTTCTCTCTTTTTGGATCTCAATACAAAGTTCTCCCCCTCTCTTGTGGAGATCTATTCGATGTAATCTTCTTTTGCGGTGTGTTTGTTGAGATCGATGAATTGTGGGTTTATGATCAAGTTTATCTATGAACAATATTTGAATCTTCTCTGAATTCTTTTATGTATGATTGGTTATCTTTGCAAGTTTCTTTGAATTATCGATTTAGTTTGGCCTACTAGATTGATCTTTCTTGCAATGGGAGAAGTGCTTAGCTTTGGGTTCAATCTTGCGGTGTCCTTTCCCAGTGACAGTAGGGGCAGCAAGGCACGTATAGTATTGTTGCCATCGAGGATAACAAGTTGGGGTTTATTTCATATTGCATGAGTTTATCCCTCTACATCATGTCATCTTGCTTAAGGCGTTACTCCGTTCTTATGAACTGAATACTCTAGATGCATGCTGGATAGCGGTCGATGTGTGGAGTAATAGTAGTAGATGCAGGCAGGAGTCGGTCTACTTGTCTCGGACGTGATGCCTATATACATGATCATACCTAGATATTCTCATAACTATGCTCAATTCTGTCAATTGCTCAACAGTAATTTGTTCACCCACCGTAAATACTTATTCTCTCGAGAGAAGCCACTAGTGAAACCTATGGCCCCCGGGTCTATTTTCCATCATATTAATCTTCCAACACTTTGTTATTTTCATTGCCTTTTATTTTACTTTGCATCTTTATTATAAAAATACCAAAAATATTATCTTATCATATCTATCAGATTTAATCTTTGCAAGTGGCCGTGAAGGGATTGACAACCCCTTTATCGCGTTGGTTACGAGGAGTTTGTTTACTTGTGTAGGTACGAGGGACTCGCGCGTGGTCTCCTACAGGATTGATACCTTGGTTCTCAAAAACTGAGGGAAATACTTACGCTACTTTGTTGCATCACCCTTTCCTCTTCAAGGAAATCCAACCCAGCGCTCAAGAGGTAGCAGTACCTCACCATCGCCTGGCAGTGAGGATATGGGATGAGTGGCACTACCACTGTCCGGCCACGGAGACCTGACCGAGCAGAACTAGCAGAAGACATGGCAAAGTCGTCGTCGGGGGCGAGGGCAGGATGGGCGCGCAGCGGCGAGGACTAGGGATAGGCGCGCGGCGACGAGAACTAGGGTTTTGGACTAGAAATGGGGATTTCTATCTGAATGGCTTTTTTGCAAACACGCCCTCTCGCAAAAGGACACTTTAACATAAACCCTCTGCCCGCCTACGTGGAGCTCGTGGACTGGTCAAATATATGGCGTACGAGCGGTCTACGACGCACAGTGATCATATTTTCACTGTTCACCATACACAGTGTTCATATTGCGTGAGTTCTTGTGTACAGTGACCAAAGTAGCCGCACGACGCAAGTTGAGGTACCGCCGATGAATTTTACTCTTCTAAAAACATGCCTTGCACTACGTTTTGAAAGTGATTCCGGTCAACCTCGACGCCAGACCAGTTTGCCGTGTCGGGCTCAACTCAGGGACAAAGCTAGAAAAATAAGCTTAGTTTGCTGGTAAGGAACGGATATGCTAAATTGAATGTGGACGTTGGATTTGATATGGATACACTTGAAGGATTGGTGGGAACGGTCCTTCGCGATCACAACAGCGTGTCCATTGTTGCTGCAAATGAAAAAAATAGACATATGACTTGAGCAGAATCTGTTGCGGTAAGATTTGGAATGAATCTAGCCCGTGCTGTTGGGTGTAGCAAGATTGGAATAAACTCCGATGGTGTACATGTGGTTGAAGCTCTAAAGGAGCGCAATTATTCTTTGGTTGTTAGTGCTATATTCGATGATTGTTAATTCATGTCATTAGATTTCAATCAGGGAAACCTTTATGTACGACACGCCGGCTGAGTGATTCGGCCGGTCGCACGCCGCGCGTTCGATCCTAATACCCACGCACATTCTCTGCCACACATCGCTTTCTCCCATCTCAACCTTATCTCCTCCGCATCACTCTGCCCCGCCTCCCCCACCATAGCTCCAACAGCCCGAGCACTCTTCCCTTTCGCACCTCACACTGCACCTCCTCCATGGGGTGCTGCTCCCATGCGCCGCAAGTCCTCGACTGCAAGCTCAAATGTCAGGGTGGCCATGGATTATGAGCTTTTTGGGGCAGATGGCGATTGAGGGCGACTCGAGATGCTATGGGCGATGTCGTTGCGTGTTGCTACGGGGAGAAATCTCATCGGTGCTACCATGGCTGTCATCGGAGCTGCCACGGCTGCGGTGCTGGGGAAAGTTTCCAGCGATGTGCACGACCGGCGGTGCTACGACAACCGACACGTAAGCTGCAACCGGTAGCATGAGTTGGTGGGACCGGTGGCAAAATTTGCTACCTGGGAGCCTGATGGTAATGGATAAGACGGGGCCGAACACCGTGGTGCTACAACCAGCATCCGGCGTTGCTGGAACGGGCACTGCCATTTGCTACAATCGGCAATCATGCATCATCGGAGACGACGACGCCACATGCTAGGATCGTCCACCTATGATGTTACAACCAACATTCTAGGAAGCTACAACCGCTTCTGTCAAAAGCTTCAACCAGTGACGACGGATGCTGCGGCTTGAAGGAAATATGCCCTAGAGGCAATAATAAAGTTATTATTTATTTCCTTATTTCATGATAAATGTTTATTATTCATGCTAGAATTGTATTAACCGGAAACATAATACTTGTGTGAATACATAGACAAACAGAGTGTCACTAGTATGCCTCTACTAGACTAGCTTGTTGATCAAAGATGGTTATGTTTCCTAACCATAGACATGAGTTGTCATTTGATTAACAGGATCACATCATTAGTAGAATGATGTGATTGACATGACCCATTCCGTTAGCTTAGCACTTGATCATTTTAGTATTCTGCTATTGCTTTCTTCATGACTTATACATGTTCCTGTAACTATGAGATTATGCAACTCCCTTTTACCGGAGGAACACTTTGTGTGCTACCAAACGTCACAACGTAACTGGGTGATTATAAAGGTGCTCTACAGGTGTCTCCAAAGGTACTTGTTGGGTTGGCGTATTTCGAGATTAGGTTTTGTCACTCCGATTGTCGGAGAGGTATCTCTGGGCCCACTCGGTAATGCACATCACTATAAGCCTTGCAAGTAGTGTAACTAATGAGTTAGTCACCGGATGATGCATTACGGAACGAGTAAAGAGACTTGCCAGTAACGAGATTGAACTAGGTATTGGGATACCGACGATCAAATCTCGGGCAAGTAACATACCGATGACAAAGGGAACGACGTATGTTGTTATGCGGTTTGACCGATAAAGATCTTCATAGAATATGTAGGAACCAATATGAGCATCCAGGTTCCGCTATTGGTTATTGACCGGAGACGTGTCTCGGTCATGTCTACATAGTTCTCGAACCCGTAGGGTCCGCACGCTTAAAGTTCGGTGACGATCGTATTATGAGTTTTTGTGTTTTGATGTACCGAAGGTTGTTCGGAGTCCCGGATGTGATCACGGACATGACGAGGAGTCTCGAAATGGTCGAGATGTTAAGATTGATATATTGGACGACTATGTTCGGACACCGGAAAGGTTCCGGGAGGTTTCAGACATTTACCGGAGTACCGGGGGTTACCGAAACCCCCCTGGGAAGTAATGGGCCTTGTTGGGCCCTAGTGGAGAGAGAGAGGGGCCGGCCAGGGCAAGAGGCGCGCCCCCTCCCCTTGAGTCCGAATTGGACAAGGAAGGGGGGGCGGGGCCCCCTTGCCTTTCCCCTCTCCTACTCCTTCCTCCCCCCTCCTTCTTGGACTAGGAAAGGGAGGGGCAAACCTACTTGGAGTAGGTTTCCCCCTCCTAGGGCGCGCCACCCCCTTGGCCGCCCCCTCCTCCTCCCCCCCTTTATATACGGAGGAGGGGGGCACCTCTAAACACACAAGTTGATCACGTTGATCTCTCTTAGCCGTGTGCGGTGCCCCTCTCCACCATAATCCACCTCGGTCATATCGTAGCGGTGGTTAGGCGAAGCCCTGCGTCGGTAGCAACATCATCACCGTCATCACGCCGTCGTGCTAACGGAACTCTCCTTCAACGCTCGGCTGGATCGGAGCTAGAAGGGCGTCATCGAGTTGAACGTGTGCAGAACTCGGATGTGCCGTGCGTTCGGTACTTGGATCGGTCGGATCATGAAGACGTACGACTACTTCCTCTATGTTGTGTCAACGCTTCCGTTGTCGGTCTACGAGGGTACGTAGACACACTCTCCCCTCTCGTTGCTATGCATCACCATGATCCTGCGTGTGCGTAGGAATTTTTTTGAAATTACTACGTTCCCCAACTGTTGGGGATATTACTACTAGGCGTAAACCGGCCTGAGTAGGCTGGGTTAACTTCATCAGTAGTTGTAATATCTGAAGCCCATGAAGATTGACGAAGACACTCCAAAGAGGCCCGGGGCCCAAAACCGGTTTGAAGCCTGTAGATGTAAACCGGCATTGACAGGTAGCTTGTGTTGTAAGATAGAAAGAGCAGAGACCGAGCCGGGCACGTTTATGAGCCGGCCTCGGGACTCTGTAAGCCGACGGGCATCAACCCATGTATATAAGGGGACGACCCGGCGGCGATTCAGGAGGACAGACAACAACTCGAGACCCAGGTCAAGCGTATTCGCTCCCTGGTCATCGAAACCCCATCAATTCCATCACAACTAGACGTAGGCTTTTACCTTCATCGTAAGGGGCCAAACTAGTATAAACTCTCTTGCGTCCTTTGTCCGCTTTAACCCCTTCGAGTTAACCCGTAGCGATGGCTCCACGACTAAGTCCTTTCACGAGGACATCTGCCGTGACAATTCCACGACAGTTGGCGCCCACCGTGGGGCTATCGCACGATGGTTTCAAGTTCTTGGAGGGCAGCTTCGAAGGACTCAAGGGTTACGCTGTGGGCCGGATGACCAAGAGTCGTCGCGGCAAGCTCTACATCGACGATGCAGGCTGGGGCCCCGAGGCCGGCTCAATTGAGTACGGGTACCGGGTCCCCTTTGGTGGCATACACGTCTTCATTGGCAAAATCGGTGAACCGGGCCCTGAGCCGGACATCTGCACCGACCTCGTCGAAACGGCTCAGCGTGCGAGATCAGCCCGGGTTAAGCCTGTCGTGAAGCGTGCCTTCGTGGGAGTCATCCATGGAGGGGAATACGAGAACCAATCGGAATCTGGTGGTGAGACCGTCGTTTATTCCGGCGATGAGTCATCGACTGGAGAGACCGAGTCGTTATATCAACTGCAAGATGGCCGGGTTGGGGACTGCTCCAATCGCGACAGTATTCTGGACCCCTCTGATCTGCCAAACCGGGTTGCAGTCTTCATGGCCGGTACGCAGCCAACACTCCACTCTTCATCCGCGGCATTGATGACTTCCAGATCAGCAGCGACCAGGGCAGGAGGCCCTGTGCGACCGCCGGTTCAGGTTTTATCTGATTTATTTAATGTGTTGGCAACGCTGATGGCGGAGGCCAACCCGGCGGATCAAGAGGCACACAATGCGGAAATTGCGAAGGTGAAAGATCAGATCACCCAAGCCAAAGCCGACTTGGCAGCTGAGGATACCAGGATGGCCGCAGAGCGGGCCGCTTTGGATGCACAGGCTTACCAGCTTATGCTGGATCAGAGTGCGACGAACGAGGTCCTGAAGAGGAGGTACCGATCTCGTCTACCGCCGGTTTATGAGGCTAGAAACTTCTTTAACACTCCAGGAGCAGGGACCAGTAATCCGCCGGTGGTAAACCAGGCGGAGGCGCCTGGAGCAGGGGGGCCGGTTCAACCACGTTTGGTGGATCCGCCTCGTCAGAACAACATTGTCGCGCCACGTATCCCCACACCGCCGGGTCATTACTCTAACCCGATGGACAACATTGTTGCTGCCGCTTCGCGGCTGGCGGCCATCACGATCGAAGGCGATTCTCCGGCGGCGGTTGAGACACGTCGGGTTAGGGAGCTTCTTCAGACAGCCCTGGTTCAGCAGGAGGCTTATTCATATAGTCGCGATCGGATTCATTCTACTCCCCGTCCAAACCAGAGTTATAGCAGGCGCATGGATGAACCGGCGGTGTCAAGCAATGCGCGAAACCGTGACCTGCCCCGTGGTAATAACCCGGCGGGTAATGCTGGGGATGCTCAGGAGGTGGTGAACCGGGCTCGGGCACGAAGAGAGGTCGAGTTAGCGGCATAGTATGAAGCCCGCCAGCCTACTCCGGTTCGTCCAACCATATCGGTGGAACCCGGGGGTCACTTCCAGCTCTTTGGGGGTGCCGTGTCTCGTCCCGGCGTTGCGTAATGTGCGCCTGCCCAAGGATTTTAAGGGCCCACGTAAGGTGCCGAATTACACCGCCGATTTATCCCCCGAGTCATGGGTGGAGAGCTACGAGATGGCGATGGAGATGCTGGATGTGGATGATGCGGCGTGTGCTAAATACTTTACCATGATGTTGGAAGGAACGACTCGTACTTGGTTGAAAAAATTGCCAGCTAACTCCATTGGGACATGGGCCGAATTGAGGGCTCGGTTTATCCAGAATTTCAAGGATACATGCAAGCAGCCCATGTCAATCGTGGATTTAGCTGCCTATGTTCAGGACGAAGGGGAATCGACAACCCATTGGGTGCGCCGAGTTTCGGAGATTTTGCATTCATCGGACCGCATTAATGCCGACACCGCAGTTTTAACGTTGGAAGGCAATTGCCTGTTTGCGCCTCTGAAGTTGAAATTGGGGCGGCTCAAACGTCACTGCAACGACATGGGGACTCTCATGGCTGCTCTGGTGAAGTATGCCGATTCTGATGGTACCAAGGACCCTGAGTCTGACGATGATAGGACAGGAAAGGGAAAGAAGAGCGGCCATACCAAGGGGCAGCAGCATAACCCGGTGGTCCATGCAAACAATGGAAAACGTAAGGCCGATAATAGCTTGGATTTTGTGGCTAATACCAACGCGCAGGACAAGGGCCAACGGCGTAAGGGTAAACCGCCCCAGCGCGGTGGAGGACCAAGTCCTAACCCGGACCGCCTGTCTTACCTGTTGAACCAGCCCCGTCCAAAGCATGGAACGAAGGAGGTCCTGTCCACGCACCTCTGGATGGATTGTTACATCATGCAGGAGTTCAAAAATTCTGACTCTTTCCAGTACGGACCGGGTGGCGGTTCAGGCCTTGGGTCTAATGGGCCGGGTTACGGAGGAGGGTGTTCCGGTTCAGGTTTCCACAACAATCCGGGCGGACACGGCAATCAAGGCAATCAGGGCAACCAAGGTGGTTACAATCATCAAGGGAACCAGCAACAACAGCAGCAGCAGCAATCGGGTTACCAGAGCAATCCGAAACAATTGAATAGCGGACAATATCATGTCTTTACTACTAGTCTCGACAAGCGTGATCAGAAGCTTCATAAAATGGCAGTGAATGCCGTTGAACTGGCGGTGCCCCGTTACTTGCGCTGGTCCGAGCAACCTATCATGTGGAGTAGAGAAGATCATCCGCCCCGGGTTGACAATCCCGGTCATCTGGCACTGGTGGTGGCACCTCAGGTGGGAGGTTATAAGTTCACCAAGGTACTCATGGATGGAGGGAGCAGTATCAATATCCTTTATTATGAAACTTTCCGTCACATGGGGTTAACAGATAAAAGTCTTAAACCGTCCAATACGGTGTTCCATGGTGTGGTACCTGGTAAATCGGCGTATCCTGTTGGTAAGATAGCTCTGGAGGTGGCTTTTGGAGATGAGTATGACTCACGATCAGAAAGCTTGACCCTTGAGGTGGTGAAAATCAAAAGCTCGTATCATGCCTTGTTTGGACGGCCAGCTTATGCTAAGTTTATGGCACGACCTTGCTATGTTTATCTACAGCTCAAGATGCCAGGTCACAAGGGGACTATAACTGTGCATGGGAGCCGCAAGATTGCTCTGGAATGTGAAGAAGGTGATGCGGCTTATGCTGAGTCGGTTTGTGCGACAGAGGAGTTGAAATTTTACAAGGACAATGTTGATCCGGCAGATATGACTTTGTTGAAAAAACCAACTACAGAGCATGATCCGTCCCTGAAGTTTAAATCGGCCGATGAGACTAAGCTTGTTGACTTCGTGCCTGGCGATTCGTCCAAACAGTTTAGCATCAGCGCTAACTTGGATCCGAAATAGGAAAGCGCGCTCATCGAGTTCATCCGTGAGAATCGGGACATCTTTGCATGGAAGCCTTTTGACATGCCAGGTGTACCGAGGGAACTCGCTGAGCACACACTTAATGTTGATCCCAAATATAAACCGGTCAAGCAGTTTCTCCGCCGGTTCAATGAAGAAAGGCATAAGGCTATTGGAGAAGAGGTGTCCAGGCTCTTGGCGGCTGGGTTTATCGTGGAAATGTTCCACCCTGAGTGGTTGGCTAATCCGGTGCTAGTCCTTAAGAAGAACGGCACTTGGCGCATGTGTGTGGATTACACAGATCTCAATAAAGCCTGCCCAGCAGATCCTTTTGCCCTCCCCCGTATTGATCAAATTATTGATGCTACGGCGGGTTGCGAGCGTTTGAGCTTTTTGGATGCATATTCTGGTTATCATCAGATCAAAATGGCAGTTAAGGACCAGGAGAAGATGGCGTTCATAACTCCCTTTGGAGCCTTCTGTTATGTATCCAAGCCCTTTGGGCTCAAGAGTGCCCAGGCGACTTATCAACAGTGTGTGCAGAATTGTCTTCATAAACAAATCGTCCGTAATGTTCATGCCTATGTGGATGATATTGTGGTCAAATCAAGGAAGAAGGAGACATTGATTGATGACTTGAAGGAAACCTTTGATAACCTGCGGGTTTACAACATGATGCTCAATCCGGCCAAGTGTGTTTTTGGTGTACCGGCGGGCAAGCTCTTGGGTTTTTTGGTGTCCAACAGGGGTATTGAAGCTAATCCTGAAAAAATCAAAGCTATTACGTCCTTGGCCAAACCGAAGTGTATTAACGATGTTCAACGCCTGGCAGGCCGGATTGCCGCGTTGAGCCGGTTTATTAGCCGCCTTGGGGAGAAGGCTATTCCTTTGTACCAGATGTTGAAGAAAACAGATAACTTCGTCTGGAGTGACGCTGCCAATCAAGCATTTGAGGATTTAAAGCGGCAGTTAGCCAACCCGCCGGTTCTTGCTGCTCCAGTTGACAAAGAGCCATTGTTGCTATATGTGGCAGCTAATGCTCGGGCTGTTAGCGTGGCTATTGTGGTAGAGCGCAAGGAGGCAGGAAAGGAATATCCGGTTCAGCGTCCGGTTTACTATATTAGTGAGGTACTTATTGAGTCAAAGCAAAGGTACCCGCACTGGCAGAAGTTGGTGTATGGAGTTTTCATGGCAAACCGGAAGCTTAAACAATATTTCCAAGGTCATCCTATCACGGTTGTCAGCTCGGCACCTTTGGGAGATATAATCCAAAACAGGGAAGCAACTGACCGAATTGCTAAGTGGGCTATCAAGCTTGGGCCTCATGGGTTGAAGTACATACCCCGAACGGCGATCAAATCACAGGCGCTAGTGGATTTCATCAATGATTGGATAGAGTTACAAGAGCCAGAAGAGAAGACGGATCATACTTATTGGACTATTCACTTTGATGGGTCCAGGCAATTGGAGGGCTCGGGGGCTGGAGTGGTATTAACTTCCCCATGAGGTGATAAGTTTTGTTATGTTCTCCGTTTAATGTTCCCTTGTACTAACAATGCAACTGAGTATGAGGCTTTACTCCATGGTCTTCGGATGGCTAAGGAGATGAATTTAAGCCGGGTTAAGTGCTTCGGTGACTCGGATCTGGTGACTCAACAGGTGTCCGGCACTTGGGATTCCAAGGACCCACTCATGGCAGCATATCGTCAGGAGGTGGATATTGTTGCAGGCCACTTTAAAGGTTATTAGGTGGATCATGTGGACCGGCGGAAGAATGAAGCGGCAGACGCTTTGAGCCGCCTGGGTTCCCAGCGTAAACCGGTTCCGCCTAACGTCTTCTTGGATGTTCTGCATAATCCGTCCGTCAAGTTCCCTGGTGAAGAGGATTTGGCTGTTCCTGATCCGGAGGCTCAGTTGGTGGCGGCTCTTCATGTTATTCCGGATTGGATGGTTCCTTATCTACCATATATGAACCGGGGCGAGTTACCGGAGGATGAGACTTTGGCCAGGCAGATAATCCGGCGGTCCAAGTCCATGACCATTATCAATGGAGAATTACATCATTGCAGTGTGACCGGGGCGTTTCAACGTTGTGTGTCTCCTGAAGAAGGCCATAAAATTTTGCGTGAAATCCACGAAGGGGATTGTGGTCACCACGCCGGTTCAAAGTCTTTGGTGGCTAAGGCGTTTCGTCATGGTTTTTATTGGCTAACGGCTCATGCGGATGCCGAGGACTTGGTAAAAAGGTGTGATGGATGCCAGAAATTCTCAAGACGCGCTCACGTTCCGGCTCAAGAATTGAGAATGATTCCAATCACTTGGCCGTTTGCCACTTGGGGGCTGGATATGGTTGGACCTTTTAAGAGGTCCAAGGACAAGAAGACCCACCTTTTGGTGGCGGTTGATAAATTCACAAAGTGGGTGGAGGCAGAGCCCGTTAGCAAGTGTGACGCAGCCACGGCGGTTCAATTCATCAAAAAGGTGATCTTCCGTTTTGGCTTTCCACATAGCATTATCACCGACAATGGTACCAATCTATCAAAGGGTGCCATGAAGGAGTTCTGTCAACGTGAGCACATCCGGCTTGATGTGTCATCAGTGGCTCACCCCCAGTCTAATGGTCAAGCAGAGAGGGCTAATCAAGAGATCTTGCGAGGCATCAAATCCCGGCTTATGGTTCCTTTGCAACGGATGCCGGGTTCTTGGGTTAAGGAGCTACCTTCACTAGTAGGAAAAGGGGCTTAGGTCACAGGACAGTTTTCACATTAGCCCCGGTTCAGTCACGAACCGGGACTAATGTGAGCATTGGTCCCGGTTCGTGCGGCCAGGGACCTGCCGGGCCTCGTGGGGGCATTGGTCCCGGTTCGTCCTGACCCTTTGGTCCCGGTTGGTGGGACAAACCGGGACCAATGGGCCACGCTCCTGGCCCACCACCCTTTAGTCCCGGTTCCTACCACAAACCGGGACTAAAGGCCTAGTCCTAGTTGCGGCCAGTGTTTAGTCCCACCTCGCCAACCGAAGGGCGCTCACATCAGTTTATAAGGCCGTCCCTCTCTGCCTTGTTGAGCTTCTCTTAAAGTGAAAATAGATGCCCTTATACAGGAAATTTGACCTAAATTCATAGTAAATTTCATAGAAATTTATTATGAATTTAGGTTGAATTTTCTCTATAAGTGCATCTATGTTCATTTTTTTATATTTATAAAATAAATAAACCTTAATAAAATAAATAAAACTAAATAAACCTTAATAAAATAAAATAAAATAAACTATAGTAACTACAATAAATAAACCTTAATAAATTAAGTAAAAATAGCAGCAGTAAAATAAATAGTAAATAAAATAATTAAAGTAAAATACATAAGTAATTAGAAATAAAATAAATAAGTTTTTGTTGTAAGTAGAAACAAAACAAAACAAATAAAGCAAAAGAGAAAAAAAAACACGAGCCATCAACTCCATAACCGCCATATCTGGGATAGAGAAGGGCGATCCCTTGGAGTGGGATTCACATACAGTTGCCCGTAACATCTACCATTCGAGCCTAGCAGGTGGAACTCGGATCTGTCAACAGTGTCAAAGCGGCAAATAGCAGGCGGAGGAGAAGCCAATGATGTCATGTGTAGATCCCTTCTAGGTCTTGCGGATCGTGCTATTACAACAATTTGGTTGGTTGATCCCAAAAAAAAGGAATTTGGTTGGTTTTCTTGAAGCCCTAGCTTTTTGTGCCGTCCTATTCTCTCAATGCAATTTAGCAAATGCTACTACAGTACAGTAAAGGGCACAAAGAAAAAGCACGCAGTGAAGGAAAATACCTCCATATCAAAGCTGCTACTTATCTTGTTGGTTATCAGGATGTGGATATGTAGAATTTTCTCTAGCCACGGCAACAGACATGCATTCATCGAGGGGGTTCACTACAGAACAAAATAAATGCCGACGTTAGTTGTTGAGGGTACGTTTGACATCCCTGAGCGACTAGATAATGAAAAGATGAATTGTCAAACCTGGATGAACAAAGACGCTACCAAGTGGATGAATCTGATGGCCTGTCCTCCCTTGAAGATCATGCGTCCTCCCTTGAAGGCGCCACCAGGGCCATGGACGCCTCATACACCGCCGCCGACGTGTTGTAGTCATGAGGTATCGTGCAGGATCTGACACAGGATCACCTTCAGGCAAGATGAATAGGTCTTCAAGGGCACGACGGCCGGCCACAGCAGGCCCCTGCCATGGACGGCGCCGCCCGAGCCACAGCCGCTCGCCAGCTCGCCTCTGGAGCAGTCCAAGCTTATCCGCGAGCTCGTCCACTAGTGCCCGTCGCCGCCACGACGTCCTGCAGGCTAGAGAACGGCGGTTCGCCGTTCTTATCCACGGCCGCCGTTGGAACTGACTCCGGCCGCCTATATAAGGAGCCCCCGAGTCCGTCGAGTCCCTCAGGCGACCTCAAGCCACCCCACCTAGCACCCCCATAGTAGGCAATCGACCAGGGAGGGTCTTCTTCCCCATCTCCGGCCAGTACAGCCGCCGCGGCCCTCCGGTCCATTCAGTCGCAACCAGAGCCCCCCCGTCCGTATAGCACCACCATCCTCCTCCCCTCGACCGTGCGGAGCCGCCCAAACCCTCAGCTGCGTCGGGGAACCACCGTAGGCCAAAGCCCCAAACCTCCCGAAGCTGCCGTCTGCCGCGGAGCTCGCCGCCGGCGACTCCCTCCATCCCCGCCACCTCCTCGACCACAGGGAGGACCGCCCCGGCCTGGCGGATCCATCCCCGCCCTCAGGACCCCGCGAGGAGCCGCCGTTCGCCGGCGTTGATCGCCGGAGCCCCGCCTCTGTTCGGCCAGAGGAGGAAGGAGGCGGGGGCGACTGGTCAAACCTGACCAGTGGGGCCAAGGGACCCACTATCAGTGACCCACGAGCCGGTCCACGCGGGTTAAGTGGAGGATCTGACACAGGATCACCTTCAGGCAAGATGAATAGGTCTTCAGGGGCACGACGGCAGCGGCGGCGCCATGGCCGGGACTGGTGACGACGGCGGCTGCGTGCGAGCGGGAGGCCGGAGGATCACCACTCATTGTGCTCGACATATCACTACAAGAAACCTGTTAATCCATGACGGATTTCTAATGACATTTTTGGAAACTCTCATCGATGACCTGGTAAAACCCCACAAGCCCGGTGAAAGCCCGCTAAAGCCCGTCTATCCGTTCCCGTATAAAAACTTAACCCTAAATTCCCTCCTCGGCCCCTGCATCGTGTCCCACAGCACGTCGCCACCCCTCGTCCCTCCCACAGCTCGTAAACCTTAATAAAATAAAATAAAATAAACTATAGTAACTACAATAAATAAACCTTAATAAATTAAGTAAAAATAGCAGCAGTAAAATAAATAAAAATAGCAGCAGTAAAATAAATAAAAATAAAATAATTAAAGTAAAATACATAAGTAATTATAAATAAAATAAATAAGTTTTTTTGTTGTAAGTAGAAACAAAACAAAACAAATAAAGCAAAAGAGAAAAAAACAGAGGAAACAAATTATGCCACCTACTGGGCCACCACGGCCTGAATACGACTAGAAACCCATCCATGGGCCAGGATTCAGGCTCGCAGAAGGCCCAGTAGGCCCACAGGCAAATAGTGACAGAATAGGCCCGTAAGCCTGCATTTGAGAGGAGCTCGAAGTGGTCAGCGCAGCTGCGCTTATAAACCACTGTCAAAGCCTCTCGGCTAGCGAGGTGGGACAAAACATCCCACCGCACCGCGCCAGTTCCAGCACAAGGCCTTTGGTCCCGGTTGGTGCCACCAACGGGGACTAAAGGGGGCATTGGTCCCGGTTCGTGGCACCAACCGGGACCAAAGGCCTTTAGTCCCAGTTGGTGCCACCAACCGGGACCAATGAGTTCCCTATATATACCCCATCGCCACAGCAGAGCACTCTAGAGTGCTCTGTTTTTTCTGGCCGGCGAGGGGAGGGCATTTGGGTGCTCTAGCTCACCTCCTATGCACATGTGGTGTTCGATGAAATGTCTGAGCCACACTAGTCAATCTTTGTCCTCTCGAAACTCGACCTCCGAGCTCCATTTTCCCCGAGATTTGTCTCCGTCACGTCCCGTCCCCGTCTTCACCGCCGTCGATCACCCGCGCCGATCTCGTCGCCAGCACCACCGTGGTGAGCCTCTTGTTCTTATCTTCTTTCTGAAAGGAAAAAAAAATCTTACTTTAGATAGTTACTTGTCTAATTTTGTTACTTTTATTATTCCTTCTTATTACATAGTGCGATGGTTTTGGTATCCGCCCCCGCCGGCCCTCGTCCTGTCTATGATTCGGATGTGGTATATATTAACTTTTTATAACTATTTGGTTCATTTATTGTTTATGACAAATATACCGACCAACGTGACATAGATTTTATTTATCTAGGAGGTGGTTGAACCGGAAATTCTAACCGACCCTATTGTCGAGAGGTTAAATTTAGTTGAAGAAGAAAACAATTACTTGAAGGAAAAAATAAAAAAAATTGAGGAGGAGAAGATGATATTGGAGTTGCATGTTGCGGATGTCGTCGATGATCACAAGATCAAGATGGATGCAATGCACTTGAAGATTAGAAAGATTAGAAAATATGCCATTCATACCGAGGCTTGGTATCATTATGCCGTTGGATCAATTGTTACCTTGGTTGCGATTATGATCGCATTTGTTTTCGCATTGAAATGTTTTACATAGTTTCAATGTATGGTTTAATTAATTAGATGCTCTGGAGAGCTATATATATGTTGTTAGATGAGAACTATGTATGTACTTTGGTTGTAATGTGATGATGAACTTCTATTAATTTGGTCACTTAATTATCTATTCATGATGTTCTGTAATGGTTTTTGACACACTTAATTATATATAATGCACGCAGATGAACCGGCAATGGATGTTCGGTGACAGACACACCTCCGAGTACATTAAGGGCGTGCATGATTTTCTCGAAGTGGCTGAGGCAAACAAGCAGAATGGTTTTATGTGTTGTCCATGCCCTATATGTGGGAATACGAAGTCTTACTCTGACCGGAAAATCCTTCACACCCACCTGCTTTACAAGGGTTTCATGCCACACTATAATGTTTGGACGAGGCACGGAGAAATAGGGGTTATGATGGAAGACGGCGAAGAAGAAGAGGACGATGACAACTATGTGCCCCCTGAATACGGTGATGCTGCAACGGGGGAAGCTGCTGAAGATCAAGAGGAACCAAACGATGTGCCCAATGATGCTGAAGGGGGGAAGCTGCTAAAGATCAAGAGGAACCAGTGCCCGATGATGATGATCTCCGCCGGGTCATAGTCGATGCAAGGACGCAATGCGAAAGTCAAAAGGAGAAGCTGAAGTTCGATCGCATGTTAGAGGATCACAAAAAAGGGTTGTACCCCAATTGCGAAGATGGCAACACAAAGCTCGGTACCGTACTGGAATTGCTGCAGTGGAAGGCAGAGAATGCTGTGCCTGACAAAGGATTTGAGAAGCTATGGAAAATATTGAAGAAGAAGCTTCCAAAGGATAACGAATTGCCCGACAGTACATACGCAGCAAAGAAGGTCGTATGCCCTATAGGATTAGAGGTCCAGAAGATACATGCATGCCCTAATGACTGCATCCTCTACCGCGGTGCGTACAAGGATCTGAACGCATGCCCGGTATCCGGTGCATTGCGGTATAAGATCAGACGAGATGACCCTGGTGATGTTGACGGCGAGCCCCCCAGGAAGAGGGTTCTTGCGAAGGTGATGTGGTATGCTCCTATAATACCACGGTTGAAACGTCTATTCAGAAATGAAGAGCATGCCAAGTTGATGCGATGGCATAGTGAGGACCGTAAGAAAGACGGGAAGTTGAGAGCACCCGCTGACGGGTCGCAGTGGAGAAAAATCGAGAGAAAGTACTGGGCTGAGTTTGCAGCTGACCCAAGGAACGTATGGTTTGGTTTAAGCGCGGATGGCATTAATCCTTTCGGGGAGCAGAGCAGCAATCACAGCACCTAGCCCGTGACTCTATGTATGTATAACCTTCCTCCTTGGATGTGCATGAAGCGAAAGTTCATTATGATGCCAGTTCTCATCCAAGGCCCTAAGCAACCCGGCAACGACATTGATGTGTACCTAAGGCCATTAGTTGAAGAACTTTTACAGCTGTGGAATGGAAACGGTGTACGTACGTGGTATGAGCACAAACAGGAGGAATTTAACCTGCACGCGTTGCTGTTTGTAACCATCAACGATTGGCCCGCTCTCAGTAACCTTTCAGGACAGACAAACAAGGGATACCACGCATGCATGCACTGTTTAGATGACACTGAAAGTATATACCTGGACAAAAGCAGGAAGAATGTGTACCTGGGCCATCGTTGATTTCTTCCGACCAACCATCAATGTCGAAAGAAAGGCAAGCATTTCAGAGGCGAGGCAGATCACCGGAAGAAGCCCGCCATGCGTACCGGTGATCACGTACTTGCTATGGTCAATGATTTACACGTAATCTTTGGAAAGGGTCCCGACGGACTAGCTATTCCGAATGACGCTGAGGGACACGCACCCATGTGGAAGAAGAAATCTATATTTTGAGACCTACCCTACTGGAAAGAGCTAGAGGTCCGCTATTCAATTGACGTGATGCACATGACGAAGAACCTTTGCGTGAACCTGCTAGGCTTCTTGGGCGTGTATGGGAAGACAAAAGATACACCTGAGGCACGGGAGGACCTGCAATGTTTGCACGAAAAAGACGGCATGTCTCCGAAGCAGTATGAAGGTCCTGCCAGCTACGCTCTTACAAAAGAAGATAAAGAAATCTTCTTTGAATGCCTGCTCAGTATGAAGGTCCCGACTGGCTTCTCGTCGAATATAAAGGGAATAATAAATATGCCAGAGAAAAAGTTCCAGAACCTAAAGTCTCATGACTGCCACGTGATTATGACGCAACTGCTTCCGGTTGCATTGAGGGGGCTTCTACCGGAAAACGTCCGATTAGCCATTGTGAAGCTATGTGCATTCCTCAATGCAATCTCTCAGAAGGTGATCGATCCAGAAATCATACCAAGGCTAAGGAGTGATGTGGCGCAATGTCTTGTCAGTTTCGAGCTGGTGTTCCCACCATCCTTCTTCAATATCATGACGCACGTCCTAGTTCATCTAGTCGACGAGATTGTCATTCTGGGGCCCGTATTTCTACACAATATGTTCCCTTTGAGAGGTTCATGGGAGTCCTAAAGAAATATGTCCGTAACCGCGCTAGGCCAGAAGGAAGCATCTCCATGGGCCATCAAACAGAGGATGTCATTGGGTTTTGTGTTGACTTTATTCCTGGCCTTAAGAAGATAGGTCTCCCTAAATCGCGGTATGAGGGGAGACTGATTGGAAAAGGCACGCTTGGAGGGGGGGACTCAATAATATGCAGGGACGGATATTCTTGGTCTCAAGCACACTACACAGTTCTACAGAACTCTACCTTGGTGACCCCGTATGTCGATGAACACAAGAACAATCTGCGCTCCAAACACCCGGAGCAGTGTGACGACTGGATTACATGTGAACACATCAGGACTTTCAGCAGTTGGTTGGAAACACGTCTCAGAGGTGACACCACTGTTTGTGATGAGTTGTACTCGTTGTCCAGGGGACCATCTTCGACTGTATTGACTTACAAAGGATACGAGATAAATGGGAATACATTTTACACGATCGCCCAAGATCAAAAGATCACCAACCAAAACAGCGGTGTCCGCTTTGATGCAGCAACCAAGAGGGGAAAGGACACATATTATGGTTACATAATGGACATATGGGAACTTGACTACGGATATGATTTTAAGGTGCCTTTGTTTAAGTGCAAATGGGTCAATCTGTCAGGAGGCGGGGTACAGGTAGACCCACAGTACGGAATGACAACAGTGGATCTGAACAATCTTGGGTACACTGACGAACCGTTCGTCCTAGCCAATGATGTGGCACAGGTTATCTATGTGAAGGACATGTCTACCAGACCGAGGAAAAGAAAAGATAAGGAAGCGAATACATCATACGATGAGCCAAAGCGGCACATAGTTCTTTCAGGAAAAAGGGACATTGTGGGAGTGGAGGGCAAGACAGACATGTCTGAAGATTATGAAAAGTTTCATGAAATTCCTCCCTTCAAAGTCAAGGCTGACCCAAGCATCCTGATAAACGATGAAGATTATCCATGGTTACGGCGCAATAAGCAAATGACACAAGCGAAGAAAAAGTGAAGACTTTCTCCCGCAACTATTATGATGATACCATGCCAACTTTGTAATAGACGAGTATGATACCATTGTCCGTTTTGTACAAG